>NC_140581.1:468387411-469016371 GCF_964204655.1 Triturus cristatus | reverse complement strand
AGCGGGCTATGTGGCCTCACTCACCACATTCGAAGCACTGCGGGCTAGAGGTGACGGGGACGTTGGGCCTCCCAAGTCCAAGCGTTAGGGGTTCTGGGTGGCTCTTGGTGGGTTTCCTCTCAAACTTCGTGGACATGGGGCCCTTCTGGGGTTTCTCTGGTTCTTTGGAGGTACTGCGACCCTGGGCACGGGTGAAAGAAGTGGCCATTTCGACGGCTTGTTCGATAGTCAGGTTTGGTGCTGTCGAAGCCACCTTTGAGTGCTGTAAGGAAGGATTTCTATATATTGCTTGAGATAGATCTTGTTCATAACATCCTCGAGGGTAGATTCCTGTGGCTTCAACCAGCGGTCGGCGGCATCCTTCATTTTATAGAAGAGCGCTTTGGATGAATCACCTGCCGTTCCCCGTTCTTGCCTAAATTTGAGACGGTGTGCCTCCTCATCGATTCCCAGGTGGTCCAGGATGTACTGTTTTACAAGCCCATACGCAGCTGTGTCGTCCCTGTTAATGGTCTGGTACGCCGCCTGGGCCTCTGCTGTGAGCAACGTTGCCAAATAAAAGGGCCAGCGATCGCTGGACCATCCACTGGATCTGGCTGCCCTTTCAAAGTTGAAAAAAAAACGCTATAGGCTCCTCCCCAGTCTCATACTTTTGAAGCGGGACGACAGTGCCAGGTGGAGCAGGGCCTCTCCCTTGTCCCAGGCCCATAAGGAGCTGGTTCTGCCCTTCTGCCAGTTTGGTCATATTGTCCGCTTTGGTCTGTATGGCAGCAGCAAAGACCGCCCTGTCCATCTCAGCCTGGTTGGTGCTTCTTTCGATGGCCCATTCCAGCTTGGTTTGGCCTTCCTTCAACTGGTACACAAGATTCTCCATCATATAGCTATGGAGGCATTGCCCGCATTCTCCACCACTTGTGGGATATCGGGATCGCTACCAGTATGGAAGGCAAACAAAATGAACAAGGAGAGGAGTGAAAGGGTTCCAGACGTTTATTGACTCTACGCATATGTCACAATGTCCATGCATCAAGTTTCCTGGTTGGGTTGATCCCGTCTTCACCAGGATTCTTCTTGGGCGTGGGGGTTCGGTCTTGGTTCCACCCTCATCCGTGGAGTTGGTGTTGGTTGTGGAATACTCCGGATGTGCAGAAAGAAAAAAACAATATTGGGTCAGTGGATAGGAAGTAGATACTCGCTGACTCAGGGAAACAGGAGTGAGGGAAGTAGTCACCGCTAATCTGACACCAAGTGGACCCCGTCGCGACCTCCCTCTAAACTGCAGCCCTCCCTCTCCCATGCCCCGTGATCCCTTGGACTTTCGCCCATACCTTGGCAAGCCACCCCCCTCCTGGAGGGTGGCTGGGCGAGACGCGGTCCGGTTGGCCTTCCGGCTTGACGTCCTCATCTGCGGCAACGCCTCCCGATGTAGCGTCTTCCTCTACGGCAGCTCCTCCGGTCTTGTGCGATATCCCGCTTCCATCTGTGTTTACCGTCCATGCCACGAACTCTCCTCCTCCAGTGACTCCAGCTTCCTTCTTCGGCAAGAGGCCCGGCCCTCTTGTGTCGCCCGCCTCCTTCCTCGATAGGCCACGTTCTGGCAGCGTCATGGGCCACGCCCCCAAGGACTTTTCCTGGTATTTCCCCTTAAAGGGCTCCAGACCTGCCTGCACAGAGGGCGATATAACGTCAGTCAATGTCCGGTCAGTGTCAAAGGGTAACAAGGTCCGCAGCTCGTCATCGGAATCGTGACAGAGAAGTTACGGAAAATGTTGTCTTTTGATACCTGTGACCAATTCAATTGTTTCTTTGGCCCTGAAGAAGCCCAAACTTTGGGCAAAACGCATTGGCTGTGCTGAAGTGTTTGTTATAGTTAACCCCTTCGCTGCTAGGCCTTTTCCCCTCCTGTGCTAAGCCTTTTTTGGGCTATTTGGGGTAGTGCGCGCTTAGGCCCCTGTAACTTTTTGACCACATTAGGTATCCACGCCAAATTTGCGTCCTTTTCTTCCAACATCATGGGGATTCTAAAGGTACACAGGGTTTGTGGATTCTCCTAGAGGGTTCCCAGAAATTAGTCAAAATACAGCAAAATTTTGGTTTTTTTGTGAAAAATGGGGAAAAGTGGCTGCAAATGAAAGCGTCTGGGTTTTTCTCTGCAAATGATATCAAAAAAGGGTTTGTGGGGCTGAAATCACAATTTCTCCAGCTTTTAGGGAATGACAGATTTTTGTCAGAAATCCAACATTTTTTACACAGTTTTGACATTTTTCTGGGACATACCCTATTTTTGCTATTTTTTGTGCTTTGAACCTCCTTCCAGATAATGGTAAAAATGGGTAGAAAAGCAATAATGGATCCTGGAAAGCTATACATTTTTGAAAAGTAGACAAAATTATGAATTCAGCAAGGGGTCATTTGTGTAGATCCATCAAGGTTTCTTTATAGAAACTAACAGGTAAATATAGGAAAAATTAAAAATTTGTTGAAAAAAGCAGCCTTTTAAGTCAACGTTTTCACCTGTAACTTCTTCGAATTATGACATCTCTTTGAAAGCAATGTACCGTTACATCCGGTGGACCTTCCTGGTTGTGGGGATATATAGGACTTGTAGGTTCACCAAGAGCCCAACGAACCCAGAGTAAAAAACTGAGCAGCATTTTGTAATGTTTTTTTTTTTTGTTCCGGGTATATAGCAATTATTGTTGGAAAATGTATACATGGAAAAATCGGTATGAAAGACACCTATGTATTTCTGAAATGGGAACAAATTACAGAGTTTAGAAACAGTGCATATTTGCACATTTTCGAAATTGGGAATACTCATACTTGCATGACAATTATTGGTCATTTTTCAAAATGACTTTTTTTTTTACACAATGTCTTTCATTTGGAAGGGAGAAATGCATCAAAAATCAATAGGTAATAACAGTTGCTTTACAAATCTGAACTACCCTAAGTCTCCCGATATAAATGGTACCTCACTTGTGTGGGTAGGCATAGTGCCCACGACAGGAAGTGGCTCAAAACCTAAGGTGAACGCACCACATTTTCACACTGAAAATTTACACTTTTTTTGCGAAGAGTCTAGCTGTAGTTTTTGACCCTAGCCCTGCCGGCACCTAGGGAAACCTAGCAAACCTATACATTTTTAAAAACTAGACACCCAGGGGAATCCAGGATGGGGTGACTTGACTGCCTCCCACCATGGTCTGTTACCCAGAATCCCTTGCAAACGTAAAAAAATGACAAAACACATTTTCCCCACATTTCTGGGATGGAAAGTTCTGGAATCTGCGTGGATCCACAAATTTCCACCCACCCCGCGTTCCCCAAAGTCCTACGAGAAAAATGGTACCTCACTTGTGCGGGTCGGCCTAGTGCCCGGGACAGGAAACGGTGCAAAACGCAACGTGGTCACACCTCAATTTTGCAGTGAAAAATGACCCTTTTTTGGCAAAGTGAATAGCTGTAGTTTTTTAACCCTAGCCCTGCCGGCACCTAGGGAAACCTAGCAAACCTATGCCTTTTTGAAAACTAGACACCCAGGGGAATCCAGGATGGGGTGACTTGACTGCCTCCCACCATGGTCTGTTACCCAGAATCCCTTGCAAACGTAAAAAAATGACAAAAAAACACATTTTCCCCACATTTCTGTGGTGGAAAGTTCTGGAATCTGCGTGGATCCACAAATTTCCACCCACCCCGTGTTCCCCAAAGTCCTACGAGAAAAATGGTACCTCACTTGTGCGGGTCGGCCTAGTGCCCGCGACAGGAAACGGCGCAAAACACAACGTGGTCACACCTCAATTTTGCAGTGAAAAATGGCCCTTTTTTGGCAAAGTGACTAGCTGTAGTTTTTGAACCCTAGCCCTGCCGGCACCTAGGGAAACCTAGCAAATCTATACATTTTTACAAACTAGACACCCAGGGGAATCCAGGATGGGGTGACTTGACTGCCTCCCATCATGGTCTGTTACCCAGAATCCCTTGCAAACGTAAAAAAATGACAAAAAAAACACATTTTCCCCACATTTCTGGGATGGAAAGTTCTGGAATCTGCGTGGATCCACAAATTTCCACCCACCCCGCGTTCCCCAAAGTCCTACGAGAAAAATGGTACCTCACTTGTGCGGGTCGGCCTAGTGCCCGCGACAGGAAACGGCGCAAAACGCAACGTGGTCACACCTCAATTTTGCAGTGAAAAATGACCCCTTTTTGGCAAAGTGACTAGCTGTAGTTTTTTAACCCTAGCCCTGCCGGCACCTAGGGAAACCTAGCAAACCTATAACTTTTTGAAAACTAGACACCCAGGGGAATCCAGGATGGGGTGACTTGACTGCCTCCCACCATGGTCTGTTACCCAGAATCCCTTGCAAACGTAAGAAAATGACAAAAAAAACACATTTTCCCAAATTTCTGTGGTGGAAAGTTCTGGAATCTGCGTGGATCCACAAATTTCCACCCACTCCGCGTTCCCCAAAGTCCTACGAGAAAAATGGTACCTCACTTGTGCGATACGGCCTAGTGCCCGCGACAGGAAACGGCGCAAAACGCAACGTGGTCACACCTCAATTTTGCAGTGAAAAATGACCCTTTTTTGGCAAAGTGACTAGCTGTAGTTTTTGAACCCTAGCCCTGCCGGCACCTAGGGAGACCTAGCAAACCTATACATTTTTTAAAACTAGACACCCCGGGGAATCCAGGATGGGCTGACTTGACTGCCTCCCACCATGGTCTGTTACCCAGAATTCCTTGCAAACGTAAAAAAATGACAAAAAAAACACATTTTCCCCACATTTCTGGGATGGAAAGTTCTGGAATCTGCGTGGATCCACAAATTTCCACCCACCCCGCGTTCCCCAAAGTCCTACGAGAAAAATGGTACCTCACTTGTGCGGGTCGGCGTAGTGCCCGCGGCAGGAAACGGCGCAAAACGCAACGTGGTCACACCTCAATTTTGCAGTGAAAAATGACCCATTTTTGGCAAAGTGACTAGCTGTAGTTTTTGAACCCTAGCCCTACCAGCACCTAGGGAAACCTACCAAACCCACGCATTTCTGAAAACTAGACACCCGGCGGCTTCCAGGGAGGTATGGCTTGCGTGGATCCCCCAACGTTACCCAGAATCCCCTGCGAACCTCAATTTTTGCTGAAAAAAATCACTTTTTTCACACATTTTGGGGTGGGAAAGTTGTGGCATCACCGGGCTCACACAAATTTACCACCACCCAGCGTTCCCCCAGGTCTCCCGGTAAAAATAGTGCCTCACTTGTGTGGGAGGCCCAAGTACCCGCGGCAGGCAAGGGCCCAAAACAAGGGGGGTCACTTTGGTTTTTGACCCGGTGCTCGGCGGCCATCTAGGGAAACCTACCAAACCCACGCATTTCTGAAAACTAGACACCCGGCGGCTTCCAGGGAGGTATGGCTTGCGTGGATCTCCCAACGTTTCCTTACCCACAACTTTCCCACCCCAAAATGTGTGAAAAAAGTGATTTTTTTCAGCAAAAATTTAGGTTTGCAGGGGATTCTGGGTGGATCCACGCAAGCCATACCTCCCTGGAAGCCGCCGGGTGTCTAGTTTTCAGACATGCGTGGGTTTGGTAGGTTTCCCTAGATGGCCGCCGAGCACCGGGTCAAAAACCAAAGTGAACCCCCTTGCAAAACCAGGTGGTTTTGCGATAGGCCATTTTGATGTCGCCTCACTACGTTTTGGGCCATTGCCTGCCGCGGGTACTTGGGCCTCCCACACAAGTGAGGCACCATTTTTACCAGGAGACCTGGGGGAACGCTGGGTGGTGGTAAATTTGTGTAAGCCCGGTGATGCCACAACTTTCCCACCCCAAAATGTGTGAAAAAAGTGATTTTTTCAGCAAAAATTGAGGTTTGCAGGGGATTCTGGGTAAGGAAACGTTGGGGGATCCACGCAAGCCATACCTCCCTGGAAGCTGGCGGGTGTCTAGTTTTCAGAAATGCGTGGGTTTGGTAGGTTTCCCTAGATGGCCGCCGAGCACCGGGTCAAAAACCAAAGTGACCCCCCTTGCAAAACCAGGTGGTTTTGCGATAGGCCATTTTGATGTCGCCTCACTACGTTTTGGGCCCTTGCCTGCCGCGGGTACTTGGGCCTCCCACACAAGTGAGGCACCATTTTTACCGGGAGACCTGGGGGAACGCTGGGTGGTGGTAAATTTGTGTGAGCCCAGTGATGCCACAACTTTCCCACCCCAAAATGTGTGAAAAAAGTGATTTTTTTTTAGCAAAAATTGAGGTTTGCAGGGGATTCTGGGTAAGGAAACGTTGGGGCATCCACGCAAGCCATACCTCCCTGGAAGCCGCCGGGTGTCTAGTTTTCAGAAATGCGTGGGTTTGGTAGGTTTCCCTAGATGGCCGCCGAGCACCGGGCCAAAAACCAAAGTGACCCCCCCTTGCAAAACCAGGTGGTTTTGCGATAGGCCATTTTGATGTCGCCTCACTACGTTTTGGGCCCTTGCCTGCCGCGGGTACTTGGGCCTCCCACACAAGTGAGGCACCATTTTTACCGGGAGACCTGGGGGAACGCTGGGTGGTGGTAAATTTGTGTGAGCCCGGTGATGCCACAACTTTCCCACCCCAAAATGTGTGAAAAAAGTGATTTTTTTTTTCAGCAAAAATTGAGGTTTGCAGGGGATCCTGGGTAAGGAAACGTTGGGGGATCCACGCAAGCCATACCTCCATGGAAGCCGCCGGGTGTCTAGTTTTCAGAAATGCGTGGGTTTGGTAGGTTTCCCTAGATGGCCGCCGAGCACCGGGCCAAAAACCAAAGTGACCCCCCTTGCAAAACCAGGTGGTTTTGCGATAGGCCACTTTGATGTCGCCTCACTACGTTTTGGGCCCTTGCCTGCCGCGGGTACTTGGGCCTCCCACACAAGTGAGGCACCATTTTTACCGGGAGACCTGGGGGAACGCTGGAATTTATGTGAGCCCGGTGATGCCACAACTTTCCCACCCCAAAATGTGTGAAAAAAAGTGATTTTTTCAGCTAAAATTGAGGTTTGCAGGGGATTCTGGGTAAGGAAACGTTGGGGGATCCACGCAAGCCATACCTCCCTGGAAGCCGCCGGGTGTCTAGTTTTCAGAAATGCGTGGGTTTGGTAGGTTTCCCTAGATGGCCGCCGAGCACCGGGCCAAAAACCAAAGTGACCCCCCCTTGCAAAACCAGATTAACTATTGTTCCTACAGCGTGAGAATTTTGGAGTAAATTTGCAAAGAAAATGTGGCAGACGTTTTGAGGTTTGCAGGACATTGGGGATAAAAAATTTTTTTTGAATTCACAAGAGAGACATCACCATGAACTCCCATGGGTTTTCGACAATATCTACAGTTGGTGGGTTATTCTTACATGGAAAGTGTACCTTGGCAGAGAAACTAAAGACAAAGATTGCTGCACAACCATCTATTCCTCAAACACACACACATACTGGTTGGATTTGGCACGAGGGCGAGTCATGGTTCAGTGTATTAAATTTTATTAACTAGAGATTTCACAAAAATGAAATGCACTGTCAATAATTAAATTCACAAAAAACCAAACCAATGACTCGCAGCTCGTGAGCTGTAAAGCCACGTCAAGGCACCAACCACTTTACAGGCCATTCACACACCTTTCATACGTGATACAAACAAGACCATTCGCACCACCAGGTGCAAAAGCAACACAGTACAAAATTCACCAAAAAGGGACAAGGTACACCCAGCTTCAGAAAGACAAATATTACTGCACAGCCATCTAATCCGCAAGCACACACACATACTGGTTGGATTTGGCACGAGGGTGAGTGATGGTTCAGTAGATACAATTGTATTAGCAAGTGATTTCACAAAACATGAAATGCACTGGTAATAATTGAAAGGGCGAGAAACTGAACCATTGACTCGCAGCTCGTGAGCTGTAAAGCCACGACAAGGCACCAACCTCTTTACAGGCCATTCATACACCTTTCATACGTGTGAGACATACAAAACCATTCACACCGCCAGCCGCGGGCCCATCACATAACAAAACTCACACCAGCACACAGCGCCATTCAAGGGCCCATCACTTTCACACGCCCACAATCCAGACACAGCAACTACACATGCTGATGGATTGCGTGGAGTGGCACTCAGCTAGCAGTGTGTGTAGTGACCAGCAGAAAGTCACTACTCGCACACAGCCAGCCGAGCTCCAGACCACACACACCGCTAGCAGAGCGCCAGTCCACACACACCGCTAGCAGAGCGCCAGTCCACGCACACCGCTAGCCAAGCGCCAGTCCAGGCACACCGCCAGCCAAGCGCCAGTCCAGGCACCTGCCAGCCAATCGCCAGTCCAGGCACACCGGCAGCCAATCGCCAATCCACGCACACCGCCAGCCAAGCTCCAGTCCACTGACACCTCCAGCCAAGCACCAGTCCGCACACACCACCAGTCCACGCACACCGCCAGCCAAGTACCAGTCCACGCACACCGCCAGCCAAGCACCATTCCACGCACACCGCCTGCCAAGCTCCAGTCCACGCACACCACCAGCCAAGCTCCAGTCCATGGACACCTCCAGCCAAGCACCAGTCCGCACACACCACCAGTCCACGCACACCGCCAGCCAAGCACCATTCTACGCACACCGCCTGCCAAGCTCCAGTCCATGCACACCACCAGCCAAGCACCAGTCCCCACACACCACCAGTCCACGCACACCGCCAGCCAAGTACCAGTCCACGCACACCGCCAGCCAAGCACCATTCCACGCACACCGCCTGCCAAGCTCCAGTCCACGCACCCCACCAGCCAAGCTCCAGTCCACGGACACCTCCAGCCAAGCACCAGTCCGCACACACCACCAGTCCACGCACACCGCCAGCCAAGTACCAGTCCACGCACACCGCCAGCCAAGCACCATTCTACGCACACCGCCTGCCAAGCTCCAGTCCATGCACACCACCAGCCATGCACCAGTCCGCACACACCACCAGTCCACGCACACCACCAGCCAAGTACCAGTCCACGCACACCGCCAGCCAAGCACCATTACACGCACACCGCCAGCCAAGCTCCAGTCCACGCACACCACCAGCCACGCACCAGTCCACGCACACCACCAGTCCATGCACACCGCCAGTCCACGCTCACCGCCAGCCAAGCACCATTCCACGCACACCACCAACCAAGTGCCAGTCCACACACACCAACAGCCAAGCGCAAGCCTACACACACCGCCATCACATTTAGGATTCTTTTTGAAAAAAATAAAAACACAAACAAATCGCAAATAGATACAAATCTTCTAACAGAAAATCAGCAACTAAATACATTGCACTAACACCAACCTTGAAACAGAATCAAATTATCCAAAGAATACAGACCAGGCAGTTCACTTTACCACTCATGAATGCTCCCAATAATTCTTTTGCGTGTGGTACGCTCTAAAACAAGCAGGAAGACACAGTGCAGGATGAGAAGGACAGTCGGGGCAGTACATACGACTCTCCTTCCGCATACCTCTTCGCCAACAGACTCTACATCTCCTACTGGGAAAATCTTTTGAGGGTGTGGGAGGAATGTGATCTGGAAAGTGGCGATCTTTCAATCTAGCAACATCCTCCACCACTCCAACTCTAGGAACACTTGCCTGTTCCACTACAACAAGGCTGCCTATTACAGACTCCTGAAACTTAGCAAAAGTCATCTTTGACTCAGGGCAAGAATCCTGGAACACAACAAAAGCATTAAACATTGCCAAGTGGAAAAGATGGATAGCCAACTTCTTGTACCAAATGTAAGCCTTACGAAGAGCAGTGTAAGGTTCCAACCTCTGATCTACTCTGTCAACACCACCCATGTGCCTATTATAGTCTAAAATGCACACAGGTTTGCGTGCTTCAGCGACCTGACCCCAAACAGTCACAGGTGCAGTGCTTTCATCATGGATGGTAGTCAGCATGTGGACATCTCTCCTGTCTGAAAACTTCACAGCAAGAAGCTCCTGGCAACGCAACGCACTGCACTGTCCCCGCACAAGCTTTTGACAAACAAGTTCTTTCGGGACCTTTACGGTTAGAGCGGATTGTGCTACAAGCAAAAGTGTCCACTTTGGCCAATTCCCTGAACAACCGCACACCAGTGTAGAAGTTATCTACATATAAATGGTGGCCTTTGTTGAAAAATCCTCTACCAAGTTCCCAAACAAGTTTCTCAGTCACTCCAAAAGTGGACGGACAACCAGGGAGGTTAATCCTAGATTCCTTACCGGTGTACACCCTGAAATTAGACACATATCCAGTCCTACTGTCACACAGCATATACAGCTTTATTCCATAGCGTGCCCTCTTACTAGGAAGGTATTGCCTAAAAACCAAGCGGCCCTTGAACAACACCAAAGACTCATCCACTGCAATTTCTTTCCCAGGGGCATAAATCTCAGAAAATCGATCTACAAAGTGATCAAGGACAGGCCTAATCTTAAAAAGACGGTCACAGTCAGGGTGATCTTGTGGCAACGCTAAACCATTATCAACAAAATGCATCATCCGAAGCAGAAGCAAATACCTGTCACGATTCATGACTGCCGGAAAAATAGACGTTGCCATCAAGGGACTGCTAGACCAATATGAAGACATTGATGGCATCCTTAGCAAGCCCATCAAAAAAGTTAAACCCAAGAACTTCTTCATCTCTTCAACATTTGTGGGAGTCCACCGGGTTGCTCTAGAGTGTGGCTTAAGACTGGCACTGTTGTCCCTCAAAAACTGTTCGGCATACAAATTAGTCTGCTCAACAATCTCTGCCAAAAACACATCGTCCATAAACAACTGAAAAAAATTTACCGGCAAAAAGTTTTCAGTATTCACTCTAGACCCTGGAACACCAGTAAACTCTGGCAATGCTGGCTGCACCATGCCAGGGGCAACCCAGAGGTCATCACTTTCAAAGGGAAGCCTTGCAGCCCCAGCCTGCAGCCCAGATGCCTCTTGCCGCACTACACCAACGGGAAGCCTTGCAGCCGCAGGCTGCAGCCCAGAAGCCTCTTGCCGCACTACACCAACGGGAAGCCTTGCAGTCCCAGGCTGCAGCCCAGATGCCTCTTGCCGCACTATCGGCACACTATCGGCACATCAGTCTCCTCCTCTAACACAGACACTTCATCCGCACTAAGAGTATCTTCATCATCCGATGACTCCATACGGAGAGACAACTCACTGCCAGAATCGTCCCCTGCCTCCTCTCCCTCAGATGCAGAGTCAGTCTCTGAACCATGGTCAGAGGAAGACTCAAACAGCAAACCAACAACCTGCTGAGCAGTAATCCTGCGGCTAGCCATTATACTTACTAAGATAGAAGACTGCACAAACAAGTCAACAACAACCAACAATGTGCAAACCAAGTAAGTAAAGAAATGTGTACCTTTATCACAAAGATCAATGTACTCAAAAACTATACAATCCAATTACAAGAGACAGCTGCACTCACCAGAAACCAACTCTGCAGTGACACAGCAAAAACCAACGATATCAAACTAGAAAGAAGAAAAAAAAAAACAATTACTCACAAGACAACAAAATACACATCGAGCACCAATGCAAAAAGTTTTTGACACTCAAAAAACAAACATACTGCTATTATTACACCATTTGCAAAAAAAATTCATGCAGAGAAATCAAACACATTTACATTGTACAAAAAAGAGTCTCTTACCAAACTACACAAACAGCAGAACCACCAGTAACAACACGGCAAACTGAAGAGAGCAAAAGCCTTCACCTAGAACAAAAAAGTAAAAAAAAAACATTACTATTGCAATTCACAAAAAATATAACAATAAACATTACAACATGCTATGTTACTACCCAAATGGTCAATCGGGTTATGTGCCAGGTGGGGCAGAAAACAGCAGGAAAAAAAAAGGCTACTCTGTCCCGGGGCGGGTGGGCCAAATACATATTATAAAAATTGCCCCCTGGAAGCGACACTTGCAAAAGGGGTCACTTCCATTTTTATTTACACTAATTCCCTGGTGTCTAGTGGGCATTTCCCACTAGACACCAGTGGGGGGGGGCAGAAAGGGACCGAAAGTGGACCGATCTGCCCCCAGGGGGGGGCAGAAAAGTCTGAGCATAAATGTTTCCCCCTGGGAAGCGACCCTTGCCCAAGGAGTCGCTTCCCATATCAAAAACATGACATCCCTGGTGTCTAGTGGGCTTTTCTGCCCCCCCCTGGGGGCAGAAACGGACCGAAAGTGGACCGATCTGCCCCCAGGGGGGGCAGAAAAGTCTGTGCAAAAATGATTCCCCAAGGGAAGCGACCCTTGCCCAAGGGGTCGCTTCCCATATCAATATAACGACATCCCTGGTGTCTAGTGGGCTTTTCTGCCCCCCCTGGGGGCAGAAACGGACCGAAAGTGGACCGATCTGCCCCCAGGGGGGGCAGAAAAGTCTGTGCAATAATTATCCCCCAGGGAAGCGACCCTTGCCCAAGGGGTCGCTTCCCATATCAATATCAAGGCATCCCTGGTGTCTAGTGGGCTTTTCTGCCCCCCCCTGGGGGCAGAAACGGACCAAAAGTGGACCGATCTGCCCCCAAGGGGGGCAGAAAAGTCTGTGCACAAAATATCCCCCAGGGAAGCGACCCTTGCCCAAGGGGTCACTTCCCATATCAAAATCAAGAAATCCCTTGTGTCTAGTGGGCTTTTCTGCCCCCCCTGGGGGCAGAAACGGACCGAAAGTGGACCGATCTGCCCCCAGGGGGGGCAGAAAAGTCTATGCCAAAAATATCCCCCAGGGAAGCGACCCTTGCCCAAGGGGTCGCTTCCCAAATGACGAAATATACATCCCTGGGGTCTAGTGGGGCATCCCTGCTCCACGATCGCGACGCTGTGCGCGATCGTGGGACAGGAATGCCCAGCATTGAGACATCAGGGGAGAGGAAATTCTCTTTCCTCTCCCCCGATGCCTCAAGGCCTTGGAATTCGCCCCCCCCCCCCCCCCCCGCCACACCGCAAGAAAACACTCACCCTCCCCGTTGGACGCGCTGGAAGAAATGAATTCCAGCGCGTCCAACGCTTCCTGATGACGCCGGCGCGCGCTGTACGCGCTGACGTCATCAGGAAGAGTGGGGGGGCTCGGGGGTGGCAGCAGAAACTCTTCCGTTGCCATCCCCCTCTGTGGGGGCACGATCGATGCCCCAGGGGGGGAGCGCCAGCGCTTCCCCCAGGGGCTGTGCTCATGACGGAGCGGTTCCGTCATGAGCACAGCTCAACCGATGCTCATGACGGAACCGCTCCGTCATGAGCATCGAAGGGGTTAAGAGGATGTTGAATAAAAGAATCATAACAAGCAGAGAACAGACCTCTCAAATCATTCCTTCGTTATAAATGCAGCAATGTGCCGTTTTATGTATTCTCTTTGAAGTTGCCTCACTACTATTGTTTGTATAATTTTTTTCTACCTTTTGGAAACAATATTTAAGAAAGCTTGATTGTAATTTTCTTTCAAGATCAAATCAATATTATTTTGATCTGTTGACCACGGCCCCTATAAGGAGTGGGGCCCATAGGCTGGTGCCTACTTTGCCTATTTGGTAATCCAGAACTGCCTTGAGACACCTGAACAGGAGGCAGTAGCAACTCTACAGGCACCAGCTCTTCAAACTCCATTTTAGGTGATCCCAGGATTTCACCCACAGTCTATAGTTAGTACTTCAATGTGCTTTCCAGTGTCGGGGTGCTAGGGCTCATCAGCCCTTGAGTTCCTTTATTGCTCAATTGCGTCAAAGTTCTTTCATAAGCACCTGCTGAAAGATTAAGATTAGTTAGTTAGGGGTTCAGTTTTGCTTGCTTTGCAAGCATGTCACAGTTTCATACCTGAAGACTGTGTGGGAGGCTATTTGCCAAAAGAAAATATTTAGCTAGTTACTGCCTTGTAGCACAGCATTCAAACCTCGCCTAGTTCCACACAATTTTTTAGGCCCTTTTTAGATTCTTAGTATCCATCCTGGTTATGTTTAGTTGAGATTCTGGCACACCACGGCTTTAGCATCCCATCAAGTAAGACTCCAGAACTTCATTGCTTTTTATTTTCGTCTTCATACATGACATAAAATCATGGGGAATTCCAGGACTATGAGTATGTTGTAGTATAGGTGAATGTTTCTAAATGTTTTGTTAGTATTATTTCAATAGGAGCTTGAACAGATCTGTATTAATCTTGTTTGCATTAGATTTTAAGCTGAGTCAAATATTCATCGACAGCTAGTACTTTGCAGGGATATAATGAGATAGAGCATTGCTCAGTTAATTGTATTAATGTAGACTCATTCTTAGTGAATTAATGATCGCTGTGTAACCTGTTGCCTGTTCCATCATAGACCTCTTTTGCCAAATACATCACCTCCAGCATACAGAATGTGACCAGACTATGGATGCATACTGAAGCAACGGTTGTGGACCAAGCAGCACAAGAGGCATGTTCGCTCTCTGTCTCTCCCATTAACTTTCTCCGTGTCATGTGTGTCACTCCTTCCTGCCCTCATTATTTGTGGAGGCAGTGGATGGATTGGTGGATCAGTGTTGCTACTGCAGGACTAACAGCGCCATACAGGCTCTAACGGGTTTCCTGGAGACATATCATCTGTGTTTCATTAGTAGTCTTTCATCAGTCCTTTCATTTTCATTGCTTGGTCTTGCCAGCCATGTGGTATCTCAAACGGAAGCAGTTATTAGAGGCATGTATCACTAGGAACAATGATTACGAGGGTACAACATTGTAAGAATGAATGATAATTCAGGTCATCCTTCCATGTAAGAATTATCAGTTAAAAACATGTAGGATCACAAGCGATAGCACATTCATAAATCCCAGGGGCTAAGAGCGTACCTGAATAATATGTCGTTTTTTTTGTTTTTTTTTCAGGAGGACACAAGAGGACAGGGGCATTGGCAAACTATATTAGCCACATTAGAAATGTATTAGGAATGCATTGTTTTTATGATCATAATAATCTTTCCAATAAACCTTTTCTTGAACTTAAAAAGAAATGTATTAGGAATGTTCAGTGGCTCATTTCACATCCCGCTCATACTGACAAGTCCGGTTGCGGTTACCCGTAACAGATTCCTCTAAATAAATAAACAATGTAATGCTGGGTGTCATGATAGCAGAGGATGGTCTTGTAGAATATTATTGACTGATGAAGAGGTGCATTCAGTCTGGTCGGTCAATGTAAATGGCAGTGTTCAAAGGGTATATCTTTGTTATTTCATTAGTACCCTTGAACATGACAAACCTCATGGGGAGACGAGTCATCAGGTTGCATAATCTTCCGCGAATTAACCTTTTATAACAAAAGCAGCACCAAATGTCTTGATAAAGCATTCCTTTTAATATTCGACCAGTAAGCACCAAACTAAGTCCTTAAGCTGCTATTGGATATCCTGACATGACGGAGCTGCCAGGGATGCTGCACACTGAAAGCAATGTCTGTTGTGTTACTGCTGGCAAAGAAGGACAATGTAGATGTCATTTCAAAGCATTTACTCTCACTGAACCATGTGTAAGTGCATTCAGTGCAGTGCATACAAGTATGTTAACCAGCCACTGGCTCAGAACCCTACTTTGTTATAATATTTGGCTGAGAGCATCATAAAACAAAAAACATCTTTACCAGTCTACCAGAGATTGTATTGTATTTTATTTGTTGGCCTGTTTACCTTTTTTACAGGATCTCCATAGTCTGCAGTACGTTGTCCATCCCTTTTCAAAACTGCGCTTCACTTGTGACTTACATTACTCGCTAACCCTGCTGTCCAAGGGATTCTTCAAAATACACCCCTTATCTTTTTGCAGTGCTATATCTATGCTATCTGCACCTCCCTATCCTACCGGCATGACTACTACCAGACACTTTCCGTGGAGATCTCTTGAACTATTGTTGCTTTCCCATCCAATCATGCATTCCTTAAATCTGTAGTTGCCTTATGCCTTTTGGCCAACTATGGGATCTGACTTCCCCACTTTTGCCTATTATATGCTTGGACATCTATGCCTCATATACGATCATGTTAGCCAGCTGGCTACTGTCCTCACTTGCCAATACTTCTAGAAGTCACCAGTGATTTCCTCAATGTTGTCATTTGAGATATCTTCAGTGACATCATCAATGATGTCATTTGAGCTGTCAATTTTGTAATATAAGGTCATGTGGAGCGTATTGTATTGGTCTGTCTTGTGGTAGGCTGAACATACTATAAATGGTCAAGTTAAGTGGTTTTTAGGCTTTGATTTGGTACCATAACTTAAGTTTCTAATTGTATGAAGCACACCCCATTCAAGTCAATCAGCAGTTTTTACAAAAATTAAAATTAAGTGATGAACATTAGAGATTTATTTTCTTGTCTTCTACTGTTGTATTTTCTTTTCTTCTGGTGACCTTCCTTTAGCCAACACGTGTTTCGTCATCTCTGGGAGGTATCCCTACAAATTTGTCAGGGCTAGAAGTAATACAGATACCACCATTGTTCAAAGATATTTTGACTCAATATACATATAAAGGATTACAGTACATGCTCTTTTCCAATTCAAAAATTCTTGGAGCACTATCACACTCAGTGCATAGCCTAGTAAACATTACAGTTTGGAAACCCAGGCCGAAATGCTTTAAAACGTTCCTTTGACCATCCTATTATGACACACGGTGTGAAGCAATATCGAAGAACCATGCATAGAGTAACTGAAAACTCGTTACTTTAGACCACAAGCACGATGATACAACCTGTAAGACGTGTGCCAAGTCTGAGTGGCATACGTGGATTATGCTTGTGTATTTCCTTATAACCCCAATGTAAGTGTGACGGAAACTTATATCTCTATCCTTAATAAAGCACTTGCATGTGTAACAATATCTGGTCACTCATAGAAAGAACTAAGTACCTGGTCTGTTGAAAAGAATCCAGTAGTAAGACTTATGATCAGCTAATCGAAGTCAACAGAGGGAGGTGAAGGTAAATTAGACATTGACCATCAATTGAATTATATACTTGTAGAGTTATAATACTCTGAAGACTTACCTCCTGCCAAGGATAAGCCAGCATAGAAGGTCAATAGGTCTGGTTCTCTTGACTGTTCCTAATCAGGGGATGGTTTTCCCTCTGTAGCAGTAAAGCGTGAGAATGCCTATATTTAGGGCATAAATAAAAATAGCCATAAGTATATTTTGTCCCCATCCGGTAAGGGTACTTACCCAATGGTGTAGTAAATATAAGTCACTTTACTTTCTAAGTAATGTTAGGAGGTCAATATATCTGGTACTTCTGAGTATATCTTCATCCAATATGAAAAATGGCCACAGATTGATAAGGGTGCATCAGGGGAAGATATTCCCTCTGTGGGGGTAAAGCATAACACTACGTCGATTAGGGCATGAATATAGGAACCGCAAGTATATAAAACCACCATTTGGTAAGGTACTTACCCAATGGTGCAGCAGTAAACCGCTTATGCTATCAAATGAATAA
This sequence comes from Triturus cristatus, assembly GCF_964204655.1. Classification (NCBI taxonomy): domain Eukaryota; kingdom Metazoa; phylum Chordata; class Amphibia; order Caudata; family Salamandridae; genus Triturus; species Triturus cristatus. The sequence continues at coordinate 468,998,855 of NC_140581.1, read as the reverse complement.
ATTCGGCAGCAGTGTCTACTAGTGGGCCTACAGCACTGATTGTGTCACCCACTTAAGTAGCCTTTTAAACATGTCCCAGGCCTGCCATTGCAGCCTGTGTTTGCAGTTTTAGCTGCCATTTTGACGTTGCAAAATAAACCTTTTGCCAGGCCCCAACCTTTATCTTTAATACATATAAGTCAACCCTAGGGTAGCCCCTGAACTGCCCAGAGGGCATGGTACAATGTATTTAAAATCTAGGACATGTAATTTTAAGTTTTAAATATATCCCGGTAGTGAAAAACTAAAATGTGTTTCTCACTCCTGCAAGGCCTACCTCTCCCATGGACTAACATTGGAGCTACCATATTACATTTAATAAGCTGTAATTTCCAAATGAATGCAGGTGACCAGTTCATGTTTGGTGTCTTTGGATTTGTAATGAAAAATCCTAACGTATGGTGAAGTCAGATTTTAAATTACAATTTTGAAAATCACACTTTTAGAATGTTGGCATTTTTCTGTCTTAGCCATTTAGTGTCTGTAGTCTGTCTCTGATCACATTATTGGATGTAGCTGACAGTTGGGCTCAGTGTATTCCTCGTAGACAGCCACACACAATAGAGAGCTTAGGTGTGCCTGGATGGGCCATCTCTGGCAGAATGTGAGGGCGGAGCTGGACCCAGACCTACTTACACTTGAATAGGTGGTGTGTCAGGATACGCTCCACGGGATCCAGCGGCAGTAGAACAAAGGTCCACCTCCTGATATCACCAACACCCTGATAATGAAAACAGGGTGTTCGAGGGATCAGGCGAGGGAAAGGGTAGGGAAGGGAACAGCGGGGGAGTTAGAACCTGTAATAGAAAAATACACAGGCATGAGAAGTATGCAAACAAGGCTACCCTCTGTTATTCTCGCTATTGGTCTTGTGTATATCTGGGAATGGGAACTGACGTCAGTTGTCTACTGCTCAGAAGAACAATCCGTTCTGGAAGACAATACCACAAAGATTAACGACGTTACACTGCCCCCTTCCAAGCACTCTGCACCAGCTCATAAGCGATCACACGTACCCCCCGCCTTCAATGGGGCCATTCCAAGTTTGATGGCCTCATGTAATGTCCAGCAATTGTCACTCCTCTCTCCCCCTTAGGTTGACTGAGAGTATGCGGTTCCGTCACCGCTGTCCTCTGCAAAGTTCCCTGAAGTTTTTATATGGCTTACGAACAGGCTGTATCACCTGAGATGTTCGCGGTTGAAATTCACCACAGCAACTCTCCCTGTACTACGGGAGTGAAATGAAAACGTTCCGGTGGGCGCGCACACGGTAGCGTGCGGTTACTTACACCGCTGCGTTCCGCTGCTTAATTCTACCCAAGACAAACAAAGGAAAGCAAAAGAACTCTGAGAAAAGGAAAGTCCCGGCGTCTCTTCGTCCTCTCCAAGGAACAAACGTCCTCCGTTCTTATCTCCCCCCAACGAGTCAATCACCACAAAGTTCAGTACACCGCGTGAGTGCTAGTCCCCCTCTCTGGCAGTAACTCACGGTTCTACGCGTCTATGATCCGAACCTCCAACCTGCTGCGAGTACTTCAGACAACTGCTCTTCTTTCCAAACAGTCCGGGACGGAAACGACAATTTAATTACGCGCGCTGGTTCTCGCCCATGGCGCGCTATTTATGCTCACTTCCGCCTGTGCCTCATGGGAATTGTAGTTTACCCTCTTGAAATCGCGCTAGGTAGGCGCCACTGTGCTCGAGTTCTGACATGGTGTCCTGCCTCCACACAAATGGCTACATACTCCCTCTAGTTAGTCTGAAACCAGGGCAGGGGGAGGCAGGATGCCTGAGATCTTTAAAGGGAATCCTCTAGAAGTTTGTCCCCCACTTCAAAGGCACAATTAGGTATGTATATTTACTGGACCGCAGACACCAACTCTTCAGTACACTTCTGGGCCTGTGGATACTCTGCCAGGAAGAAGGACTGCTGTGGTGCTGAAGGACCACCACTCTGCTGGGCTGCTGCCCTGCCAGACTGCTGCTTTGCATTGCTGGCCTGCTGCCCTTAAGCCTGAGTAAGAAGGATTGGACCTGCATCTCTTGGACCCAAAATGACTCCAAGGGCTAGTTGGTGTTTTGAATGGGGCTTCTCACCAATAAGCCACACCCAATCCCTGCACTCCCACCTGGGAGGCTATACCACTGCACCTTTGAATAATATACACTTTTGAGCATGTCTTACCACCCCTAGCACAGCAAGACTTCAACACAAAACAAACAGCACCTTTTGAAAAGGGGTTTTATTTACCAAAATGCAAAGACTCTATCACTTTTAGAATAAGGCTTGGAGTTTATTACATAATACTCTCTAAACAAAGGCTATCTCAGACACCAAATGCATAAGATTCAAATATATGTTGCAAACTTATAATCTAAAGGCATGAATCAATAACTGAGCAAACTATAATGCTGATTAATAAACAAGCAATAACTGATATAAGATAAGATACACTGGACGTCCTGCAAGAGATCAGAAAGATATATATATATATATATATATATATATATACATACATATACACAGTAGAGGATCACTCTGGATGTGCACCTCCCACACCACAAAGAAAACACCTCAAACGATCACAGCCACTGGCTCACATCACATTGACAATAACCACAAAACTCAATACATCACCTAATGCATACACTGCCCACTTCTAGCCGGGGGAAGTCTTCACACAGCCGGGGATCAGAGCTCAGCAATCAGGGTTCAATCCGAGACAGACACATCTGCCTTCGCTCAGAATCCAAACTCCCACCAGACCAGTGGAGGCTCCCCTTCTTAATACAAATCCAAACATAACGAAGCTTCCAGCAAGCCTCGCCCCCTCTTTCTCATGAGAGCCCGTACCAGTCTGCTCCAAGGCCACGGCGTCGGTTGATCAGGCCTCTGCTATGGCTTCGAGACGGACCATGTACATTCCTCTGATAAGAACCGTTTCTAATCAGTAAAGTGCGAAAAACAGGAGGAAGAGCAGAACATGCCTTCCCCACTTTGCAGCTACGTGCAAGCACAGAAAATAGATTAAAATGGAGTTAGTTAGGCCATGCTCACAGAAAGGCCCAAAGAAAGATGGAATTAAAAAGATGACATGAAAGCATGTCAAAGCTAATAAATAGTAAGCACTGCCATAAAGCAAGGTAAAGCAAAAGACACACAATTGATGGACGGAATGCAGAACAAATCAAAACATTCTCCCCCAGTCAAGAGATCTGGGTTAAATCCATCATTCTTTTGCTCACCATGCCACCCCAGTTTAGACCTGGCCATATGCAAATCAGTCTTGACCCTGTGCCTCAGGGGAACAGTCCAGTCCGAACTGTCAAGCCAGGTCCTCCCTGGACCGGAAACAAGCATCCTAGGACCGGTTTCGGGGTTTCACCCCTCTTCAGCCAGGATAGCTTGAATCCAGTGGCACAGTGAGCCCGGGACCTACGTCTAGGCATACCCAGCGCACTCAGGGCGAGAAAGCAAAAGACACACAATTGATGGACGGAATGCAGAACAAATCAAAACATTCTCCACCAGTCAAGAGATCTGGGTTAAATCCATCATTCTTTTGCTCACCATGCCACCCCAGTTTAGACCTGGCCATATGCAAATCAGTCTTGACTCTGTGCCTCATGGGAACAGTCCAGTCCGAACTGCCAAGTCAGGTCCTCCCTGGACCGGAAACAAGCATCCTAGGACCGGTTTCAGGGTTTCACCCCTCTTCAGCCAGGATATCGTGAATCCGGTCCTAGGATGCTTGTTTCCAGACCCAGGGAGGACCTGGCTTGGCAGTTCGGGCTGGACTGTTCCCATGAGGTGCAGGGTCAAGACTGATTTGCATATGCTTGGGTTCAAACTGGAAAGGCATGGTGTGCAAAAAAAACAATGGATTTAGGCCCAGATCTCTGTACTGGGGTGAATGTATGACATTGTTCTGCATTCTGTCCATCAACTGTTGTTTCTGCATAAAGCAAGGTAAAGTCAGAAAACAGAATGACATTAAACCATGTACAATACAATACACATTCCTGCACAACTGCACGCCTTCAAATGCGCATCCCACACACTCTGCTCTTGGCAAGACTGTTCCACTCCGTAACAGCTCCCACTGAAAGACTAACAGCTCCCACTGAAAGACTGCAAAAGATTACAGGACAGAAGAGAAGCAAGCTTATGCAGGACCATCCTACATTAAGGCTAGGGTAAAATAACACACTAGAATCAATTAAAATGTTGGTAGTTGGAGGTCATCATAGGGTGCCAGACTACAAAAGTGGCTCTTTCACTACAGTTGGCTGGCCTCCTGACTTGAGTTTCAGGGACAGAAGGCTCCAACAGCCTCGCTCCTGCACCTGGACTCTGCCATCTGTAAGTCTACCATGCTAAGCCCTCGTAGATGTGACCTTCGACGCAGCAGGACCTCGCACCGCAGCCTTGCGGCATCGAGGAACCGATACATCGCTTCAGCTGTGCAACGCATCTTCAACGTGGTTCCTTGCAGCGCTCTACAAACTAGGATGTAAGGACGCTCTTCAGCATACCTAACTGGATCCCGTAGCCGGTCGTGCGCCATCTCATTTGGCCTGAACTTGTGACTATCCTGGTCCGGCGCAACCAGATATCCACAGTTGGCACTTTACGTCTTTTTACTAAAATCTTTCAAATGTAATATCTCTAGTTCTACTGATTGGATTTTCGTTGTTTTGGTCTGTTTTATTTATTAAAAATGACTCTGTTTTTCTAAACTAGTGTGGGAGCCTTTTTACTGGTGTGTTTTCACCTTGTTGCTGTTTGAAGTGTTGCACAAATACTTTACATATTGCCTCTGAGTTAAGCCTGACTGCTCTGTGGCAAGCTACCTGAGGGTTGAGCGCAGGTTAATTTAGGGTTTGCGTGTGACTTCACCCTGAGAAGAATTGTGGTTACTGCTTGTGAAGGGTGTCACTTCCCTCAACCAGTAACCCAATTGCTTACACATTTGAAGAACCATAAATCATATTCATCATCACGATCAATCTAATTCAAACATATTTCATCCATTATAGCACATACTACATTACATCATACACTCTCTTGTAAGAACACCTGTATTCAAGAATTATACATTTTGATATCCACGCATTCTTTTTTTTTTTTTTTTTATCTTTTTATTGGCATTGCTCAAGGTCTCATACAGTGTACAGCAGTGTTCCAATGCATTACACACCATCAACATGACATTGCACAGATGTGGACTGACTGGGCAGCAAACTGGGGCCCGCTACAACTGCCCCCTCTCCCCCCCCCCACCCCTCATAGCTTGATACCTGCGCCATGGACCCCACACCCTCTTCCATTTCTTAACACACCCTCTAAACTTATAGATCGTTTCCTCCGCCCTCTGACACCAGTCCAGGTCCCTGAGCCATTGGTCCCATTGTGGGGCCATCTGCGCCCCCCAACTACGCGTGATATTCCTTTTTGCCACCCCGGCCGCTGTAGCCAACCAGATCTCAGTGTACCTGGACCAGTCCGTGTCTCCCTTAATCAGGAGAAGCAGCCACCTGGGGTCCACCGGGACCGGCGAGCCCACCACCGTCGCCATCGTGTACTTTGGTCCAGAATGACACTATGTTCGGGCATTCCCACAGGATATGGAAGAATGTGCCCTCCCCCTCACACTAAGCGGGGACAGGCTCCTACCCCATGAGAATAAGTGGGTACGCGGGTAATACACCCAGTGCAAAATTTTAAATTGCACAAGGCGGAACCGCATCCGTATGGCAATTTCACGGGGCCCTGCAGGGCGTCCTGCCAGTCCTCATCTTCCAGGCATTCAACATCCCCCTCCCATTGTCCGCGTAGAGACACCATGGGGTCAGGCATGTTATTAATTAGCTTACGGTAGATGGTGGCTGTTAGTTTCCCCGGAATAGGGTCCAGTAGGAGCCTATCCTTCAACTGTGAGTATTCTGGGAGCAAAAACCCCAAGTGGATGTGCGAGCGCAGGGCATGTGTGAGGCGCAGATACTGATAATGCTGGGAGTCGTGCATGCGGTACTCCTTTCGGAGGTAGTCAAGGGATCTAGGGGCGCTCCCCTTCCACACCTCACCCAGGTACTCTATACCAATCAGCCGTCATCCCCTGAAGCCGGACAGTTTCGATACCTCAGCTAACTGGTCCCCGAACCACAGCGGCGTCCTACCTGTGAGGGTGCCCGCCCACCCCAGGAATTTCGCCTCCCGCCAGCACTGTATAACCACCGCGGTATGGGAAGGTAGGCCCCTGCAATGCTTTCGCGAGTACAGAAGCTGTTCACAGTGGCCCCCTGGCATAGCATGTCTATCCACCCTGTAAGCCGGCTCTGATCCCGCCGTGTACACCCAGTCATTGACCACCTGCAACTGGGAAGCCCAATAGTACAGCTGGACGTCCGGGAGGGCCAGCTCCCCATCGTACACCCCCCATGTGAGCTTTCGCAGCGCTATCCTCGGGCTTCCCCCATCCCAGAGCAGCGTCTGGGAGATACGCTTGAACACTCCCCCAGGGATCGGGTAAGGCGAGTTTTGCAAGATGTAGAGAAGGCGCGGCAGGGCTAGCATCTTGAAGAGCGCGACGCGCCCCATCAGGGACAGAGGCAGAGATCTCCAGTGATGAACGTCCGACGCTAATCTCGCCAGGTGAGGTTCCAAGTTTTTAGCGAAAAACTCCCCCCTGTCCCTGGTAACATAAACCCCCAGGTACTTGAATCCCTCAGCCACCACCACAGCAGGGCACCCAGCCGGAATTCGCGGCGGGGGCCGGAGAGGGGATAAATCAGTGATTTGGCCCAATTGATCATATAACTGGAGTAGCTGCCAAACAGGTCAAAGAGATGAAGCGCCTGCGCCATGGAGTGATACGGCCTAGCCATGTAAAGGACAATATGTGAGAAGTTGGCCTGGCATATGCTGGTCACTAGTTATAGTGGCCACCTTGCACCAGTCCAATTCGACTCTTGGTAGATAGGTTTAAAGACAACCTTTTAAAAAAAGCTATCCTAGGGGTAGCTGTGGAGAGCAGCCTTCAGGCTAAGTCTCCGAGGAATGTAAAGCAGCTTGTTTTACCTTATAATCTCTTGAATTACCAAATGAAAAGACACCACACAGGTATATATATCAAATATATATGTATTTATTTCTAAATATACTCTACTAATCTCTTTATGAGATTAGAGCCAGGTAAACATTCAAAAGATCAACAGTTCTCAATAAATTAAGCACAAATATGGCTGTAGCCCTGGGGGCGTACCAGACCATATACTAAAATAGTGGTTTAACAAACTCGACTTGCAAAAGTAAGAGGCCTAGGGCCTTGGGAATCGCTGGGGCTTCACTTCTGTAGTGTTAGCAGGTAAGTAATCAGCCCACAGGAAACGCGTGCAGTGTCTAAACACACACGCGGGTTTTCAATACGTTTCAATGGCAAATGTCGCGGTTTGTATTTTACAGTTCTAGGGCACTTCGCAAAAGTCAACAAGCAAGAAACTTACAGGGTAAGTATTTCGAGAGCCAACACACACTTGGGCACTGGAGTGCACGAGTTACCTCACCCAGGGAAGCCGGGTGCATAGGTGTCCTTTGGTGTCGGGTCGCGATGCTGTTTTCAATGGAGATCCTTGAAGACTTGCTGCTTGTGACGACTGGAGAGGTGTCCGTTCGAATTCGACGATGGATTGGAGTTCCAGAAGACCTAGAAATTGAGGGGACAGAGTTCAGAGTCACTTGCCAGTGACCGGTGGCCAGCAAGATGGATGACCACAGCTGTCGCGTCTCTTCAGGTCGGTGATGGTGTTTTGTCTCTTCGCTCACGAGGTCCAGGAAGGCTCGACAATGACCAGCAGCTGGATTCGGGAGGTCCCACGACGTCTGCAGCTGTCGACGGTGTCAGCACCCGGATTGGAGCCAACAAGCCTTGGCAGCTGCAAGTCTCGTGTAGAGTGAAGATTTGCAATGGTGCAAACCAGCAAGGTCTGATGGACTTACCCAGCGAGGGTAAGTGAGGGCAGGCCCAGAGCAACCAGGCGAGCCCTTGAAATCGATGTGGAGGTCTTCAGGTGAGTTACTAGTCAACGGGCAAGCAACCGCGAAGACGCCTTTGCAGGAAAAATTTATCGACAGCCCACGGTCACTCGGGACGGGGTAGGCCGCTGAAATTCGGTACTAGACCTGCTAAGGACTTGGACAACAAGTGGTCCAAAGCACAACTTCGTTGGACGTAGTTTAGGGCTTGCACTCGAAATCAGTGCACGGTTCCCTGGTATTGCTGTTCCTCGTCACTCGTGGGGTCCAGATGCCACAGCTTCGCTGGGGACTCAAAATGGCTGTCGAGAGGTCAGGAAATCCGCTTCAGGGGATGCAAGGACTTCGGGCTCCGGCGGGAGCGGTAAAGTTTGCAACCGTTGTAGAGAGTTTTGGTGCCTGCCAAGCAGGGGAGTCACTCCTTGACTCCAAGGGAGATTCTTCAGTCTTCCAGAGATAGTGGAACGTCGAAGGGCCTGGATTCTTCTTAGTTGAGCGTCGTCCAGGTGTAATCTAAATTGCATTGGCAATGTGTGGTATCTTATAGTGAAAAGATGGGAGGGACTAGCTCTATGACCACTCCTCTAGGAGGGTCAGGGTAGTGGGTGGTTACACCCACTTCCCTTTGTCGAGTTTCGCGCCAGAGCAGGGGAAGGTAGCCCCTGAACCGGTTTGAGCTGGCATATGCACAGAGGAGCCTACTGCTCCCCCAGTGCAGGACTTCAAAGCCCTCTAAGAGTGCACCCACCCAGCTCCAATACACTAAATCCTGTCTGGGAGGTGGTGACACCTCCCTGTGACAGGAAACCCTTTGTTGGGCTCCCTCCACTGCGAGTTTCGGTCAGCAGCAGGAGGGCAGCCCGGTGTCTGTGCTGGTGGCATCCATTGTGTGATGCCAGGGCTCTAGATGATTTCTACCGTGTAGTACAGGGTGTACATGTCGTCCCCTCTAGAAGGGTGGGATCCTACTCCCACACCCGTTACTGGTGTGGGGGTAGGATTCCAAGTTGTTTGACACCAAACACGACATGTTTTGATGCAGTCATTCCAAAGTTAGCATTTACCGCGAGGCTATAATGCACTTAAGAGTATATGGTTTAACCGCATCCACAAACAGCAGCAGAGAATAGACTCTGCCAGCTGCAGAGGGGTCCTGCTCAGGCAGAAGCACCCCCTCACATAGTAAACCAAGCACCCTGCCCTTGGGATTGATAGGGCCTACCATAGGGGTGACTGATAGGTTTATATGTGTGTGTATGGTGAGATATAGGAACCTATACCTCAGTGAGGAGTGCTAACACTACCTCACACAGGCTGCAGTAGCAGGCCTGTGGTGTCAGATTGTGAGTGCTTCCCAGGTGTGGCATAATACATGCTGCAGCCCCTGGTAGGCCTGTGGAGTACCAATGCCCTAGGTACCTAAGGTACCATATACTAGGGGCTCATAAGGCACCACAGTATCCAATCACTAGTCCATCTAATATGCACAGCAATCATTTAAGGGAGTAAGCAGATAGGCTGGGGTCCTGGATAGCAGGATCCCAGCCAGACTAGTCAAAAACCATTCAAACACCAGGAAAAAAGTGGGGGCAACCATATAGTCAGATTCCACCTTCCTACACAATATCATCGGCGTATAAGGATATACGCTCCTTCCACTCCTTGCTAAGCGATAGGCCCCAGAAAGCCCGGTCTCTACGAATCCAGTGGGCCAACGGTTCCAGAGCCAGGGCGAAGAGGAGAGGGGACAGCGGACACCCCTGCCTGGCGCCTCTACGCAGGGGAAATGCACGGGACAGCGCCCCATTTACCCGCACCCTCGCCATCGGCTGTTCATACAGCAGGCGCACCCAACTACAGAAGACCGCTCCAAAGCCCAGGCGCTGTAAAGCCATAAATAAGTACGGCCACTCGATGCTGTCAAAGGCCATGGATGTGTCCAGCGCCATCAATGCCGTTTGGGTGTCGTCCTCCCCCACAGTCATATACAAAACCCCGTAGAGGCGTCGTAGGTTGAGTCTAGTGCTCCTGTGCGGCACGAACCCCGATTGGTCAACATGTACCAAGTCTGAGAGAACCGTGAGCAGTCTTGTTGCCTGGGCTTTGGCCAGGACCTTGGCTTCCACGTTAAGGAGCGAGATAGGTCGATAAGACGAGCACTGGTCAGCCGGCTTCCCAGCCTTGTGGATGACCACAATTGTGGCTTCTCGTTGATCCGGCGGAAGCCTACCCACTCTCCGCGCCTCTAGGAACATCTGCCTCATAGGGTCAATTACAATATTAGCTTGCCTCTTGTAAATCTCCACAGGGAGTCCGTTAGGCCCCTGTGCCTTACCCGCCTAGAGGTAGTCCAGGGCCTTGCCCAGTTCCTCCCTCGTGAAGTCTACCTCCAGGCTGTCCGCCTGCTCCTTAGACAGAGTGGGCAGGGCAAATCCCGTTGAAATTCCGCGCAATCCGACTCCGTCCTGGTGCACACCAGGGTATAAACCCCCACGTAGTATGACGCGAAGACCTCAGTTATTGTCATGCCAGTCGCCACCAAGGACCCGGACTCATCCTTAATTTCAGCCACCCAGGATCGCTCCCGATCCCGCCTTGCGAGCCAGGCCAGTAGTTTCATACATTTGTCCCCCACATCGTATATCCGATGCTGCGTGGCCAGGGAATACGCACGCGCCTCGCCCTCCGCCAGCGACCGAAGTTCCTTCTGCTTGAGGGCTAGCTCATGACCCTGCTGCATAGAAGGAGCCCCTCCAATACCCCTCTCTAGGGATGCGATTTCACTTTCCAACTGTGGGATCTGGAGCCCTTCCTCCTTCTTCTGGGCGCCAATCAGCGCCTGGTCCTGACCCCTCATCACCGCTTTGTAAGCCTCCCACAAGAGCACCGGGGAATCGACCGAACCCTGGTTCTCCGCGAAGTAGGATAGGGACCCCTCCCTTAACTTGTTAACTATGGAATCGTCCCTGAGGCGCCACAGGTCTATATGGGGAAAAACAGCCCTAGCAATTGCCGGCCCCCTAAAAGTGACCCGCACCAGAGAATGGTCTGATATTCCCTTAGCCATGATACTGGAGTCCACAAAGTCTCCCACCTGGTCCCCAGGTGCAAAGATATGATCTATTCTGGAGAAGGACCCATGCCTAGCGGAGTATAAGGTGTAGTGCCTTTGGGAGGGATTGTTTGTGCGCCATACGTCACAGAGCCCTAGTGCTGTAATTAAGCCCTGCAAGCCCATCTCCCCCCCCCTAGTCCCCTGCCTCTCCCCTGAACAATCCAGGTCCGCATCCATAACAGCATTCGTATCGCCTCCCAGCACCAGAGTGCCCCGAGGAAGGCCCGCTATATGAGCCCCCAGTTTTGTAAACATCGGAGCATGCAGACCGGGTGGGATGTAGCATGAGATCAAGACTATTGTGCGCCCCTCCCATCTGACCGCCACGGCTGCCATACATCCCGTGTCCTCTGTCCATGTACCTGTGGTCACAACTGGGAGGGCATTACGGACAAGAATACCCACCCCCCTGGAACTAGATTTGATCCCATAATGGGCCACCATTCTATAGCTGAACCGGTCCAGGGCCCTGCATCGGTTACCCCGCAGGTGGGTCTCCTGGAGAATCACCACGTCAGGTGAGTGGCGCTTCAAATATTGTAGGACCAAAGTGCGCTTTATTTTATTGCCCAGCCCATTGACGTTCCATGTCCATATCGTTAGGTGTGACTGGTCCCCCATTCCAGATCCACCCCCACAGACCCATCCGGCCACTTGCCTCCCACTGCTGTACTAGCATAATGTAGCCTCCGAGCTTTGAAGTTGAGACACCTAGAGCTAAAACATAAACAACCCCAGAACTCCCTACCCTCCAACCCACCCCATACCGCCCTCCCTGCCTCCCTGCTACGTGGGCTCCCAACCACCCACCTGGAAAACACGCAGAGTGCCTGTCGCCCCATCATCCCCAACACAACAAAACGAGGGAACATGTGTCTGCAACCGCAGAAGAAGACATAGATTAGGGACGGATTGCCCACCCCATGAACGGAGCGCAGTTAACAGACTCATTCCCCCCCCCCCCATACCCGGCCCGCGCCGGAGACCAGAGTGTTCACCACCGGGCACAACACCCACCCAGAACCAGCAACTTTGGAGGTGTCTATCATCAAACCACCCTTCCCCCGACTGTCCCCGAGTGCCAAGGACCCCAATGTCAGTCAGCCCCCCCACCTCCCGGTGCCAGATCGCCATGTACCAGCACTCCCATTTCAATCACTCAGGTTCTGTCTGCTCCAGCTGCTGGGACTCTCGTGGCTGAGTAGTGCTACTCTGGGACCCCTGGCCCACTCGGTTATGGGTCGATCGGCACGAGCCGTTCTGACGGCCCACGGTCCGCCACCCCTCCATCCAGTCGTGCGCCTCCGTCGGCGAATCAAAGAAGTACGCCTTCTCCCCATCCAGATCCTTGAGTCGCGCAGGATAAAGCATCATATACTTCAGGCCCTGATCCCAAAGGGCTCTCTTAACGCCCTCAAACGACCTGCGCTGGCGCTGAACATTTAGTGTGAAATCCGGGAAGAAATGGATTGTGGCCCCCTCCAGCCGTAGGTCCCCGGACACCCGAGACGCCTGCAGCGCAGCATCTCGGTCTCTATAGTTCAAAATGCGGGCGATGATAGTACGCGGTGGAGCCCCCGGCTTAGGCCTCCCCCCCAGCGCGCGGTGGGCCCTCTCCACCGAGAAGAAGTTAGACAGGCGCTTTGGCTTAAGATGGTTAAGTATGAGGTCCTCCACGAAGCAGTCTACGGACGGGCCCTCCATGCCCTCCGGGACCCCCACGATGCGGAGATTATTGCGCCGCGCCCTGCCTTCCTGATCCTCCAGGCGGGCGGCCATGTCCGCTTGATTTTTCGTGAGCATGGCCACCTGCTCCTCGAGCCTCTTCGTTTTGGATTGGAGGCCGCCAATGCCACTTTGTCAGACATCTTACTCAGGTCTGTTCGGAGCAGGTTAACCTCCTCAGTTACGGAGTCCAACTTGGGCTCCGTGGTGCCACGCATGTCCTTTATGGTGCCACGCATCTCCATGATGGCCAGCATAATGTCCTTAAGTGATGGATCAGGCCCGTCCTCAGCCGCCCCACACCGCTGGCTCCCGCCCTTAAGATCATCCTCTCGGCCCATGGTGACCGTGTATTCGTCGATGTGGTTCGCATGGCTCTGAACGATCGGTTTGTTGCGGCCCATGGTCCCGAGGGGCCCGCACTCCAAGGCCCCGAGGAACACACTCCCCTGTAGGCCGGGTGGCACCACGCTCTGCCCACCGCCCACAAGACTCTCGATCCCACGCTGCGCGTACAACTTTCAATTGAAACAGCACCTCGATGCCACTCGTGGCCTCCCAGCCTGCGCCACTCTTGAGAGCCCAAGCACCAAGCGGAGCCCACCGCACCCTGCAGGGGGCACAGCCAGCGCCCCGCAGGGGCCCGCTATACAGCCAGCCACAGTTCGTAGTCCGGGCTCAAAAGGTCCTAAAAAACTCTCCGTGGCCGCTCCTGCCATCCCCTTCAACAAGGGCCCGCCAGAGAGCGCGTATGGTATGCTGCAACTTGAACAAGGCCAGACCACAAGCAGCACCAACACCTTGCTGACCGCAATGCGCCCGAATAGGTATGGTGGGAGAGTTCCTGTCGCGTGCCCACCGCTGTCTCGATCGCCTGGGGCGGGACACGCTTCGCCGAGTCCAGTCACCAGGCCCTCCGAAGCCACCAACTTGCCCGCCACTGGCGCTGACAATGCGCACTCCCAGGACCCACCGCCTTCTGTGGGCCCACGCACTCACGCCGGGTCTGGGGCCTCCCAACTGGCTCCGCGCACCAGTTCCAGTGCTTCTCCCTTCTCTGTCCACCCACCTGTGGGTCCCCAAAGGAATGCAGCGCCTCACCGTCCTCAACAGCAGTCCGCTACCGCCCCAATCACTGGCTCCGGCTGGAGACGCTTCGCGTGTGGAGCCATCCGATGCGCCCCACTTCAGGCACACCCGGCCTCTCGCTGTCCTGCGCCAGGACTAGGGCCCAGGAGGCAACACCTTCAGAGGGGGTGGCCGCCGCCGTCAGCGCGCCCGCCGCCCCGGAGCACGGAGCGTGTAGTCAACAGGGCCGGGGCCGCTTCTGCTCCAAGAGCCACAGGACCACTAGCTCAGCCCCGCTCTCGCCCGCCAGCCACCCAGCGGACACCTCGTCTGGCGTGGAGCGTCAAGGACGGAGCTCAGCGGTGGCGGGCGCCATTTTACCGCTCCTAGTCTTGCTGGCAATGCCGCCGATCCGCGGCCCAGGATCGCAGTAGGCAGGCCGCCTGGGGGGGGGGGGGGAGAGAGTGAAGTCCCACAGCACCGCAGCCTCACAGAGCGGTAAGTGCCGTTAGCCATGTCAGGGTGTCGGATTATGACGGATTGCGGGTGAAATGGTCGGATCTGCTACCGCAGCTCGTCTAATGTGCGGCCATCTTCTTTGGCTGCAGGCCACGCCCCCCATATCCACGCATTCTTGAATCAAAATATGAATATTTCAATTCTGTTTTATATGTTCTTGTAAACATTCTGCCCAAATTGCTCTTCCTCCAAAGTCTCCTTAAATTCTAATCCTGCACTTTTCTCATCAGTACTTTTCTCTATATCATGACCCGCCATGCACCTGTAGATACAAAACATAAACTCATTGTAGCCTTTAAAATTGGATCATTAAAAAGAAGCAGAGGTACAATGTAATTACCAATCAAAGATGAATGTGCATCTCCTAATCAATATTGAAGCTCCAGAGTTCCTTAGAATCTAATCTCTGAATATACTGAGATTCCAGTCGCTGCAGGCCCTCCTTTCTATCTCCACCTCTTATTTTCTCAGGAACACTCAATTACAGTGTAACTTAAAAGGCTTGTAGTCCCCTGATGTTCCTTTGCAAAATGGCTCGCTACTGGGTACATAGCATCCGAATTTTTGATAGCCTGCAAATGCTGTAGTATCCGCTTTTGCGCCCGTTTTATGGTACTCCACTAAGTAAACTAATTGTATGCTCTCACTGTAGGAAAGCCTGTGTGCACCTTCCTGTTGCATCCAGTGGATGCAGGATCCCCTGAGCTTCTACCCAGGCCTGGGGAATTAGAGAGGTATCTGGTGAAGATCTCTTGGAACTGTTGACCACATCTAAATCTGTCAAGAGTGCCAGAAATATTCTCATTTCAGGTGTCACAACTGGCTCTTGGTAAATACGTGAGCTACTACCTAGCTCTTGTCTCCTAAGGACAGTGGCAACTCGTGTTACAAGAATGGCCTAGCTTTAGTCACAGAGGGACGTGGAGTGCTGCCCTGACCATGTGCATTAGATATTTGTACTATATTACCAGCTCAACAATAGTAGTGTGATGGTGCATACAAGTTTAAGAGCTCAATAACGCGAAACGTACAATTCTTAAGAGGGTGGGTCACGGGAGAATAAATTAATTACAAAATTATCCAACCTAAAAACACGTCCAAAAGAATAAATAAATGTCTTTCGGTGTGTAACCTGCAAGTAACCTTTAATGAACACTTTTGAAAGCATTAGCAAACAGCTTTAATAATGTACGATATTTAACTGCGAGGATCTCCCTGCTGGTGGTCTTCAACTCATCGCATTGCTTAGCAGTCGCAGGTCTTTCCATAAAAAACGATGATTTTTCGCAACAGTGTCGACAACAAAGTGAACTAACCGGTTCCCTGTGTGTGTGCGCGCTGTCGGTGGTTTCAGTTGCGGCTGCGTGCCGAGGCTGTCAGCGTGCCATGCTTGTCCCACACCCCTGCACACACCCTGACAGGGGACAGAGAGAGGCCGGAGCGAGCAGAGCAGCCGCCGCTCGCACCTGAGAGGACTCCAGTCCGAGGAAGCCCGGTCTAGTCCAGCCGAGGGGAGAGGGGCCGGAACAACGCAGCCCCAGTGCTGCGAGGGGAGAGAGAGCAGCGCACCATGAAAGGTCTGCGGGACCCCAAGAACATTTTGAGCGGGTTTCTGCACCCCTCAAAGAGCGAGGACACAAGAGAGGGCGCCACCCACGAGATTCGTAAGTGCTCCGCTATTCTAGGCTTTGCAGTGTTATGGCTAAGTGCGCGCATGCACACTCGGAGTGCTCGCACGGACTCAGCTGTCTGTAGGCAGTGAACCAGACAAGTGACGTCAAGCTTTCCTGTGTATCGGTTCTGATCATCTTTCCACTGGTGACTTGTGACGCTTTGTGAAGGCTTTTGCGGGAAAGCAACTGGCAGAGGCGGAGGCATTCGAAAGTTCTGTATATTTGACAAAAATGAGATATAATTGAGCGATATGGGAGTTCTTGACATGACTGCTGCTCGATATAAGAAGTTCGAGACCAGCAGGCAGTTTTAATAGTGGCAAAGTAACCGAGCAATGCCTCAGACGTCTTCTGAAAAATAGAAAGTGCAAAAAAACTTGAAAGGCAAACCCGGGTTAATAAAAAAAAATACAAATTGTGTAAACATATTTTACGATTTTCCTAAAACAAAACACATTTTAATGGGAGGGGGTGCATAATAGGCGGTCAGTTGATTTGTCACTGTACGAAGTGCAAAACAGCTCACCAGTGAGAGTCAGCTGCAATTCACACAGCGCGTGACTAGAAATAGGTGGTTTATTTACACTGCAGTACACCTACAGCATACGTTTTTTTGCTCAAGTCTTAAGGAAAGCGCAGAGATATTATCGGTGCACTTCCGAGAACCACGGAGGCGACAAATAGCCTTTTCCCTGGAAGTCTGACTGTTTCCTGGGAGTTTTGAGGGATGGTTTCTCAGGCGGCGATTCCCGATCCACTGACCTCCCATTCTTTCAGTGACTGCCGCGGTGGAGGAAGGGCCGGCTGGATCAGGGCTCCCTCTTCGTCTTCGGCTGCCCATGCCTGCAGGGAAGGAAACAGGTTTCCCCTGAAGTCAAAAGAACACGCGCTCTCCGGCATGCACCCGGACTGCTCTGCGTCGCCGGTGGTTACCTTTCAAGCCTATCGGGACCCGTGCATCATCTCACCAGAGAATCTTGACAAACAGAACCATATTTTGTATTTTACAGGAAATAAAATTGCTATAAATGAATAAATTGTATAGCTATCTCTAAAAATAGTGGCATGCAATTTGATAAGGCCTCCTATCTTTTTTAAAGTTCACGTTTCATGTATAGCCCACCTGCTTTTACTTCTGTTTTCCATTTCTTTTTATTTTCATGCCCCACTTCTGCCCAGTAGATCGTCAGGTGTATTGTATGTCTCGGAATCCATTTGGAACAGATAGCGAGGCAGCGGTCTCAGGCCTCAGATGAGAGCTGTCCCTCAGGTTAGACATATCGGTCTGAAAGCAGACCTACCGCTCAACTTGGAATGATCTCACAGGATCAGACAGCAGGTATTTCCCACAGGTGAGATCTGTCTACAGGCTCAGGCCTCGGCGGGCAGTTCTACCTCGTTGTAATGCAGTTATGCATAACGATGATGGGGGCAGAAACGATGTCCACCAGTAGCTAGTGATAATGGTTCTTTTGATCAGCATAGCTTTATTATTATTGAGATTCTTGTCTCACTTATTTATTAAACAAGGTGGTGCTGAGAATGTTGTAGAGGCGCTCCAGGCCAGGTTTGCTGAAGACTGCCCAGGGCGAAACAAGTTATCCCAGAGGTGGAGCGGAAGTAAATATCTCAGCATTTACCTGCGGAATCTGAAGTCAAAGCACACGGTGTTTACTCAAGGGAAAAAAGATTGCATTGCTATGATGAGCTCTCGAATAACATACCCAAGGCTACCTAGACTAGCAGCTGGCAGATTGTTTTAAATATGGTTGCAGTGGTTGGGAGTTTAACGGCAGGAGAAGTAACTATTGTACCTGGACATGTCTCCTGTGAGCTTTTTGAGAATTATTTTAGAAGTGGGACAAATAAATCCCATCCTATACATGTTTGATGTAAAGTGGCATGAGTTGGGATGGTCGATGCTGATTATAGAATGAAACAGGTAAGACATTTAATATGCCAGGGAAAGATGGTTTTTAAATCATTGGCTCAGAATAGTCGGTCATGGTAGGCTGCTCTGCTTGCCCTCGTATTCAATCAAAATATGCTTTCTGCAAGGAAAGTAACCAGGCAGTACCAAGTTTTAAGAAGGGTTATCAAACAAATCTAGATGCTTTCTACCTTTTTGCAACTCGATTGTCAGGGGTCTCTAAAAAACAAATACCTCAAGAATTGAATGACTGGGTTGCTAAAAGCGTATCATATCATTTGAGCAGGTTGGTTTTAGAGTTGGTTGTGTCACTTCAGACCATACTAGATTACCAACATATCCCTGAGATCCAGAAGGCAGAGAAAATATAAACTCTATTGCTACTTTGTGGTTGTGGATTTCAGGACTCCATTTACAGAGTCAATATAGAATGTTGAGGTACAAATTAAAAAGATGAAACCATGACAACACCCTGTATCTTGGGTACTCGCAAACATTTGCCCAGGGGCCAAAACGTATGATCAGTGGTGTGAACGAGGGCTGTACTGATACCAGCAGGGTGGCGGTAGGGGGTCCGGGTGGGTCAGGGATTGCGTAAGGTGATCATAGGGGGAAGCAAAGCATGTACATCTAGTGACCTAATGGTGCAATGTTAAACCAGAAAACCTGGGATCATCCCAGATTCTCCCATGACCAAACTGTGTGAGCCTAGGTAATTTTTTTTACTTTGCCTCCTTTTTCTTTATTATGGCATATAAGTGGAGCTCAAAATACATGAGAACGGAATGTGCGCTGTACAAAACCTTATCCTGTGTTTGATAATAATGTCTACGTAAATTAGCAACCTAGGCCACCCAGAGAGCACACATGACAATTGACTTGCCTCTTAGTTCATTATTGGAACTGTTGTCAGGGTATGGTGGGGAAGCATGAGTGGGGCTTGTTAACAAGCCCCTTGCATCGCCGGTTAGCACTTTTTTCCATTTTAAAAGTGACGCACCGGCAGTGCAAGGGACTTGTAGATAAGCCCCAATGTTTCTAAATTCATGTTTGAAAACTATCACTTAAAAAAATAACTCTTAGTGCAGTGGTATGTTAAAATGCTTCTGCATGTTAATCAAATACACTTTTTTGAATTTCGAAGGAACATAATCCTATTTTTACACATTTGTTGCAGAATCCCTTTAGCAATAAAGGTTTTCCTAGAGTTAAGTGGTGCAGTACACCACCTTAGTTACTTCAGAAACTTCAGTTAACCTGCAAACAAATGCTTACCCACAGGGCCGGCTTTAGCACTGGTGGTGCCCTGTGCGACAATGTTTGTTGGCGCTCCCCAATGACCACCGTTGCCACAGATTCCCTCACTACCACCATTTAGCAGTGCCCCCAGGGGCGTAACACAGGCCCTCGCAGCCCTCGCAGTGCAGGGGGGAGCCCCAAGCTCCATGGGGCCCTGTCAGTACAGCACTCGGGCTGCAGAGCTCCTGATTGAGCCCGGAGAGGGCCCCTCCACGTGCCTTGCAGGGAGGTCCCATCAAGTTTCGTTACACCAGTTAGTGCCCCTTAAGTCTCCATAACGAGTCTCTCAGATTCATTTAGTTTTATAGCTCCACTGATACCAGTGTGAGGTGTAAGAGAACTTTACATCATACACACATTTAACAGAGACTATCACACGTGTAAATCAGTGTACAGGAAATGTTACATAAGACAGAGGATTACAAGATGTAGGAGTCACAACTCATCCATATTTATAGGCACTATAGTTTGAGTTCTTGTTCTGGAAGAGCACAACTTCATAATTTAAAACATAACACTGATTGTTAGGGGTCCTCTTCAATAATAATTCATTTCTACCCAAATGAACCCTTTTTGCAAGATAAGGTTAAGGATAGACAGGGCAAAAAAACATGTAGGTCTAATATACACCCTGCAGCTTGCATGCAGCTCTTTGATGACAGTTAATAGCTCATTGTTCTATATTAGGATTTTAACTTCTAAACTGCAAGTAACAAAAATATCTCTGACAAAAGCAGTAACCCATTGACCTATTAACATTATATGCAATTTGTAATCTGCATGGCAAACGTTCTTATCAGCTGGCATATTAACCCTCTGAGCTACCTTACCAGAAGTCAAACTTTCGCTAGAGAAAACTACCATTAATCACCAGAGTTATCTTGACATTTTTATTGATGTTTGAAAATTGCTGGAGGCAAGGAATGCGTCAGCAGGTGGTTTTTAAGCCATAATATATTTGCAAACAGGGCGCCCCCACCCAAAGTCAACTTCCGGTGTGGTGGCACCGATCGCACCGCCCTGCTTACCCATTTATTTAACATTTTTCTCTGAATATTAGCACTCAGCACGTAAACAGCGGCTCATGCTGCTGTTCACCGGGGGGGGTGCCACATGTAAAGGGCAAGAGGGCCACATGCGGCCCCCGGGCCGTTCTTTAAGTAACACTGCTCTATATGATACATGGTACCAAATACAAATCTCTTGGGATGGGGCCTTAACAAGAAAGATTCGATATATCAATACTGGTTTATTCAATAATAAAATAATTCGTAATTGAGTATATATGTGGTTGTAAAAGTCGATGGATAAGCATGAATTGTACAGGATTGCCCCAGCATGGTAAACAAGCATGTGCCCCTTCCCTGAGTGCCCAACTGCTTGTGAAACTGGTATCCTGAATTATTAGAATTTTTGTTGGCCCTGGCATCACTGTAATCTACAGTATGCGCAGAAGACTAGGTCTGCCTTAGGAAATGCAAGAACCTGTTCTGTTAGCTGAAGGGGTGCCAAAGTGTGCCTTCATAGCCGGCATAGAATTATTGTCCAGGCCCTCTGTAAGTCACATAGAGCAGTAAGGGCAGCATACTGAGTTCTTTGTGAATCAATGGTGTAACTAGATCATTTTCTCTGTATTAGGGAGAGGGAAGTCTGTTATCCTCTCATTCGAATTTCAGTGATCATGTGAACCCAGAACCTTCCTCTAACATCTAGTCTGTGTCAAGTGCATGTATATGTGCTGAGTGTGTGGAATACGTGTGACAGAACAGCATTGTGTGTCAGGAAAGTCTGATTACTGGGCCAGTGTGATCCATTTTGGTTGCCCCCTTGTTTAGCACATCACAAGATGGAGGGTGTATACCGCTGCCCCAGAGAGTGGAAGTTTATTGGCTGCATTCCCGTGGCTGCAGGGTGGAGACCCAGACATTAAAACGAAGAGGAATTGGGACAGGGTTCCCCAATAAAGTTAATTGACCTCCTCGTTAGAAAGGGCTGGTGATTAGCCCTTCCTGTGCACTGCCATTTGGTAGATGCTAGGTGTGGGACTGCAGTTTGTTGTTGAAGTGAGGAACTCTCTAGATATGGCTTGTCCTTTTGTCTGTGCCTGATTGCTGCTTAAGGAAGGCTGATTGCTGCCATGTTCAGAGATCTCACACCTCATTGTACTCTTGTTTTGGATACTGCTGCTTGGAGCCAGCATCATTTCTACCTGTTGTGAGAGTCATCTCCTAGCACAAAGGCTGTGTCTGAGGAACAGCCAGAAAATGAGATTTGAAAGAGAACTTTCCCAAACTGGTTGGCGACACACCACCTGTTGAAAAACGTATATAAAAGTAGGATCCAAACCAACCCCTCTTGGCTTCAGTTCCAACTTCTTCATGAACAAGGAAGTGAGTGCTCCACAGACTACTCAAATGACTGCTGTGTGACCAGTGCTGGTGTCTGCATAATAGCCAGTCTCCCAGATATGAGAAACATCACCTCAGGTTTGCACTTTCTGCTGGTGGAACTGAGGGTCTGCCTAAAGCTCCACCTGCCTACTAAGAGAAGGAAGGAGTATGCCTGGCCCTGAGGAGAGACTGTCCAGAAGGAGAAACCCAGTTCTTTGGCCAAGCCCAGCGTCTAACCCACGAGGGGCATCATGCCCCCCAATGCACATGGCATTCCAACACGAGCAGCAGGGGCTAACTGTACCCTACCTGCTGCAGGCAGTTTATTCCAGGTGCGCATGGGAAGGGTGTGGTTGGGCACAGGGTTTGCGCTGCTGTTGATGCGCAATAGATGGCCCATTGTTTTTGGCCTTTAGCATGCCTTTATACTTTTTCTTTTTAACTCCGGATTCTGTAAATTCTAAATAGGATTCATGAATCCAACACAAGCATCTCACCCTGAAGCTGGCCTCGGAACCACATGTCTGACTCACAAATCCCAAACACTTATAATGACAGCCAGTGCCCCTTGTACTGGGACAGGTTTTGCAGAACCTGGATGTCATTTTAGATGTTGGGGATTGACGAGTCAGAAATCCAATTCTCGAATCCTGTGACATTGGCTTTTCTTTTAATTTAAGCTAAGGTGGGGCATTTCCCCCCTCCCCCCCCCATTCCCCCCACTATTACCTGGGTGTTAGGCTGTGCTTAGGTGTCCACTAACAGGTGCTTTTTAACGTTGTTCAGGGCAGAGCCCCGGGCTTTGTAATGTCTGCCTTTTGCTGCAGCCCTCAGTACCTGTGTTCCATTCTGGAACCATGATTCCAATAGGGAAAACAAGAGAAAAGGCTACCTTATCCAATCACATCTCTTTTTTTATACCTGAACTCATACATAATTTGGAAATCCCAATAAAAGAGAAAAGCAAAAGTGTTAACTCTTGAAGGAAACTCTTTTAAATACTAATATCTCAGACCACACATGTGAGTAGTATTTTCTATAGGTCTAAAAATGGGCAAATGCTCCTTTTTTTTTATCCCCTCCTTAAACTTTTTTCTCCGAACAGATCTGTACAAAAATCAGCATGCTTGACTCAAGCTGACAGCCACTGATTTGCCAAATTTCGTGCAAATCGGTCCACGGAGTCAAAAGTAATAGGCAGATGAATGGAAGGTGCATCTGAACCTTAATTACAAAGTGGTGACCATCATATTACACAGTCATATTACACATACACTGTTTATGTATTTGTTATATTACATTATTTATTAAATGATTTTAGTACTCTTTTGAAATATTTGAGCATCATCTTTTGAATATTCATTGTTTGCCTAAGACTGCAGATATGTCTGTCAATGTTTTGAGAAATGTGTGTTTTTTTGGGCATAATGTTTTAATATTTAAAATGTGTTTTAGTGCAACAATGTGTATTGTCAAAAGTAAAAATTTAAATGGAAAGTAGTTTTGTAAGAAAATTAAAAATGTGATTTTGAAAATGGATTTTTTTATAGTACACGTGGAATGTCGTTTGTGCCATCAGTCAAATGAATCGTTGCTGCACATTCTGTGCATCTACTCCTTCTAGACTACGCGCGAAGGACCCCGCTAAGGAAGGAGTTTAAGACACCAGGGATTCGACCGTACAGATCGGCAGTGATAGAATTGCTCGATCCACAAAACATAACGTTGAAGATCTAATTGGTGCAATTCATGGGCACTTTCAAGGACCTTGTGTAAGAGACATTTGCTACTCATTTTGAGAATAAGGCTGCAATCTAAGCTAGGATACTCGAAGAGCTATAGTCAAGCTGCTTGGGAGCTACAAGTTCCATCCAGCCCCTACCTCCCTCACCTTTGGAGGGTCTGCTAGTTAAGACCAGCATCATGAAGGGCCTATAGAAATGCCTGGCTGCTAGGGGCTTTGAGCATCATTTAGTCCCTATCCCGTTTTATTGTTTCAGGGGCACCTACTAAAATCGTAACTTTTAGTAGCTAGGCACTGTTTGCACTTTACCCACCGTATAAGCACTTCGGTTCTTTATGCACTCATTTGAGCAGCCAGGTAATTTATGACAACACTTATAGTTTGCAACCTGACACTTTCTGCATTTCCCCCGCTGTGTTGAGTGGGTTTTAGCATTGGAAAAATAAAAGCCCCGTTAAACATCTTAGGTTTTTTACAGGTTTACATGGCAGGCTAGCTTAGTCAAGATATTAGAAAACATTTTGGATGCACAAATGGTCGGCCTGAAATCAAAATCATACCCTGTATTGATTGATATTTCCTGGTATATTCTCATTTGTTGATCATGACTACTATCCTACTGATCTCCTAGCATATGACTGTCTATGGCTTTCCTTCCTAGGGTGGGATTATTTTGTCCCACTTCTACCACTTAAAGGTGTCTGTTTCCTCCATTCTTAACCTCATTGTATTCATTCATCTGGCTGCCTGTCCCAGAAAATGAGTTTGTACGCCCCCATAGCTATTTGTAGAGGCAGTTTCCACCCTGCCGTTCATTCCTTAGCATATCCCCCATGATACCTTCACTCCTGCTCCTTCTTGTACCTAAATGTGTTTCTCCTTCTAAATGTGATTTGTGCTCCTATAGGTGTTTACACACTCCTGTTGATGCTTTACCATTGGTGATTTTTCACCTTAATGTTATTTTATACCTTAATGTTATTGCACACCTAAATGTGATGTTACTCCTGAATACAATGGTGTACCTAAATGTAACACTGCACCACCATTGCTTCCTTTGCAAAGGTTATTTTTCACCTAAAAGTGATTTTGCATATAAATGCGATACGTGCTCTTAAAAGGTTTCCAAACTCATGCTGTTGCACCAATGATGAGTATCTACTTTAATGTGATTTTGCCCCTACATATATTTATGCATCTAAATATGACTTTTACTCCTAAACATGCTTTAGCACCTAAAGGTTCCTCCACTCCCATCTTGTTAAATCAAAGACAATTTTGTACCTAAAGGTGATTTTCCATCAGATTGTTTTTCTAAACCTAAATATAATTTTTGCTCTTACATGTGTTCTCATAAACCTCTTCAATGTTATGTTATGTTAGGTCAATTTATAACGCGCACAGATACTCAGCAGAGTGTCCCGGCGCGAACTGAGAAAAGTAACCACAGGCCAAAGCATTATTCAAAGAGAAGGGTTTTTAACTTTTTTTTTAAAGATCACAAAATCTTGAGTGCTCCGTAGTGCCAAGGGTAAAGCATTCCAAGCCAGTGCAGCCTTACTCACAAAGGAACTCCCGCCTAGCCTCTGGCGTTTAAATCTAGGCGTCCACATCAAAAATTGGGAGGAGGACCGCAGCTGTCTCGCGGGAATATAGCAGGCGAGCCTCTTCTGAAGATAGAGAGGACCCAGGCCATAAAGGGCCCTATGGGCAATGGCCAGGGTTTTAAATTTTATACGTGACTCCACCGGGAGCCAGTGCAGAGAGCGCAAATGAGCCCGCACAATACACCTGCGAGATATGCCCAGCAGGAGTCTGGCGGCCAAATTTTGGATGACCTGTAGTTTGTTCAGGAGGTAGCCAGAAATGCCAACATAGAGTGCATTGGCATAGTCCAAGCGAGACAAAATCAAGGCACGGACAACCGTTTCTTCGGATGGTCTTGGAAGGAGGGGTAAAAACTTCCTCAAAGCTTTCAGAATGCCAAAGCAAGACCCAACCAGCTTTTTAACCTGGGTAGAGAAGGAAAAATTCTCATTGTACCAAACCCCCAGATTTTTTGCAGCAATACCCATTGCTTTGGGCAAGGGAAAGCCAGGGGGCCATAACCTCTCTTGAAAGTTATCTGAAAAGACATCATACAAGAGGACTTCTGATTTCTCTTCGTTACATTTAAGCTGAGCCAGCCAACAAAAAACCGAAGAGAGACAGTGTTGAGCCACCAAAACTGAATCATCATTCTTACCCCAAGAAAACAGGAGCTCAGTATCATCCGCATAGGCCATCACCTTAGCCCCAAGAGACTCTGCTAAATAGATCAGCGGGGTAACATAGATGTTGAAAAGGAGGGGGCTAAGATATGACCCCTGTGGGACACCCGTAGCTACACGCTGAGATACCGTGACACAAGGAGGGAGCCAGATCTGCTGTGAGCGGTCTTCCAGAAAAGATTCAATCCAGTGCCAAACTGAGCCAGTAATCCCAATCTCTGAAAGGCGATCCAGAAGCAAAGAGTGTGGCACCGTGTTGAATGCCGCCGAGAGATCCAGCATAACCAATGCCGCTCTCCCGCCGGCATCCAAACACTCAGGAAATTGCCTCTGTCACCTCAAGCAGGGCAGACTCTGTGCTAAACAAGGCACGAAATCCCGATTGGGCCGGATGCAACAGACCCGACGCCTCAACAAAATTAGTCAGTTGCTTGGTGACAATCTTCTCGCAGACTTTAGACAGGCTAGGCAGCAGTTATATAGGGCGATAGTTTCCCAGTGTCATTGGGTCAAGGGATGGCTTCTTGAGAAGAGGAAGAATCTGTGCCCGCTTCCAAGAAGCTGGAACAAAACCTTCCTGCAAAGACATATTAACGATTTTATTAACTTCCGGATTAATAGTATCCGCAACTGAGGCCAGGAGTCTAGCAGCACAGGGGTCAGTTGGAGAGCCTACTTCAAGGACTTAAGAATTTTGAGAGAGCAGGCCAGCTCAGTAGGTTCAAAAGTCGACAAGATATTAGTAGGCGTAACGGGCGAGAAGCTGGACAGAGAAACCGTGGATGCCATAGTGCAAGAGGTAAAGCTGGCTTGTATAGTGCAAATCTTGTCCAAAAAGAACTTTGCAAGAGTATTGCACCAAGTCTCCGAAGCTGGTACAGTGCGGACTTGGGCACTGGGAGACCTAAAACTTTGCACAATGGAGAATATTTCTTTGGAATTGTTAGCTTGATCAATACGTAGGGAATAATAGCAGCCTTTTGCGGCAGCTATGGTAGCTTTTTTGTTTAACTCTCAGTGTGTGTTTAGCTAGAGGGCAGTAGCCACTCGAGCGCCAGGCCCTTTCCAGTATTTTACATTCGTGTTTTAAGGCTTTCAGCTCAGAAGAGAACCAAGGTTTGGAAGGGGAATCTCTAGCGAGCTTAGGCCGGCAAGGAGCAGAAAGAGCAGACACAGAACCAGAAATCCAGTCAGTAAACCTAGATACATTTCCCTCGAGATCTACCTGGAGAGAAGGCCGAGACGCAGCCAAAGAGCTAGAAAACTGAGTGGAGTCTATTTTGCTGAAAGTTGGTGGGCGATGGTCATCAGCCTGCCTAGCAGGCTGAGTAATTTCCCCAAAAAAACATATGAGAAAGTGGTCTGACCAAGAGACAGGCGAGGGCTTTACCACCTGAATTGGGAAGTTAGAACACACAGGGTCTAAAATATGGCCCTTGTGATGGTTAGGGTGGGAAACCCATTGTGAGAGATGCACCAACTGAAGAGAGCTAAGAAATTCAGCCGTGTCTCCCGCATCAAATTGATCAAGATGAAGATTAACATCTCCCAAAACCAAATAGCAGGAAAAACGCAAAGCTCGTTCAGCCACCACATCCCCACATGCTTTAAGAAAAGCCTCCGATGGACCCGGAGAACGATAGATAAGAGAGACCCCTAGAGTGAAGTGGGGCGAGAACTGTATGCTAAAGTCCAACGCCTCACACTCACTCCACCCAGCGGAGGCCTCACCATGCAGCACCCAGCCCTCCCTATACAAAATAGCCAGGCCACCCCCTCTGCCAGCTAAACGGTCCACCCGATGAAACTTGTAGCCAGAAGGTGTTGCCAATGCCACAATAGGATTGGAGGAAGTGTCCAACCAAGTCTCAGTAACAAACAGCAGATCCAAAGATTTATCAGTGACCAAGTCAAACACATCCAAATAATGCTTCCTTAAAGATCTAGCATTAATCAGGGCAGCGCTGATGCGCACCGCCTTTTTAGCTTCATAAGGCAGATGACCAGGGGCAAAGCAGACATCAATGTAAACCCACACTCTAAACAAACATAATCCGACTGAAAGGACATAGGAAAACCTCCATGCGAAGGACACTTTTCACCAAATGTGTCTTATTACAACTACATGTTCTCTCTTTACTTAAGTATACATCAAGATTCACATTGCGGCTATCCCTTGCTGAATATGTTTCTCAGGACCAACAGCCTACACATTTTTTGGATGGTCTGATTATGGGGAACCATCCTAAAATGAAGAGAGCTTCATATCAGATAGGACTCTAGCATGTAAGAACACCTCTGATATCTTTTTCTCAAGACCAACACCCTACATATTTATTGAATGTTCTAATTATGGTGAACCAAATATGGCAAACTAAAATTATGAGAGCCTCATATCAGATTGGACACTAAGATGTATGTAAAAACACCTCTGATATCTTGATCGCCCCTGCCCTACACAAAACAACCGCCAAATACCACAAACACCAGGCTCTGATGACCAACCAGCAGACCAATACACCATGCCTTTCCTTATTGACTTCAAAGATTCCTTACAGGAAAAAAGTAACATCTCATGTTAACAAAGCTAGGAATGTGAAAAACACCTCACCCTGTATGAAAGGAGAATATTGTGATCCAATTCGCCAGTTTCAATTTCCACATTTTCACCACAACATTCTACCCTGAAGGGATTAAATAAATGCTTTTACCCTGATCATCGAATATTAACACGGATACCATGCCTACCATTTCTACTGATTACAACATCACTGGGTACCCTCTTTCACTCCCCCGTCTTCCCATTATTACCCACATACCTTCCCAGGAAGGAAACCATAGAACATAATGCCAGCATAAATGAAGATAGATGGTAACATAACCTGAAATAAAGCTACTCTGATATAGACATGGACTGAAATATTGTCAAGTACATAACCCATTGCCCTCCTGGAAACCACCACCATATACAGATTCCATCTGTCTACCAACCTCATAGTTCTGTCCAGGTACACCAAAGTAACAATACAAAAACTGACTTTACACAGAGGGATTCAACCACTCCCCAGCAATGATTCATGTACTTCATTACAGCCACTTACTTCAGCCCAGAGCAGAGTTCTCGTATCTGATCCCCAAAAGGAAGTGCTTGACATCAGACTGAAGCAAGATCACCTGCATGAGAAGATACAAAGTACGCTAGGGGCTATGAGCATCATTTAGCCCCTATCCCGTTTTATTGTTTCAGAGGCACTTACTAAAAACGTAACTTTTAGTTGCAAACCATAGTTACAAAGTGTACAAACCATACTGTTCTTGTCTCTTCTATAAGCACTCTTCCCCAAGGGACTTCTTCCTATTCCTCCCAGAGTCTGTAATACAATCTCCTAATCTGCCTTTATCTCAAAGTATGACATTGACACTATTGCACTCGTGAAATTTGGCATTTGTCATCATCCATTTTGGAATTTGTCATCATTCATATCACTTTCTTACAATTAGGATACAACAGCTTCTACAGTGAAAAGAGAACATTCTTGGGAACTTGCTTTTATCCTCCAGGAATCTCTTAACTGCTAACTGATTAACTCACTAAACTCCTCATTACTCCACTGTCTCACGGTAAAGATTACAAACGCAACACTCAACCAGTTGACACTAAACTTCTTATCAAACACACAAAAGGTGAAGGGATGAATGCTCGCAATAAGTCTAACCACTAGCGATCGCTGGGGTGACATTCCAACCCAACATTCCTTTGCTGACCGTGGCACCTCAGTTTGGACCCAGCCAGATGGGCAAAAGAACGATGGTGCAGCTTGAGGCGTTTGGCACAGTAAACACAAGATCCATGTTTAGGCATGCCGGTCACACTTAATGAGCTATCCTGAGGAAAAAAAAATTATAGGTGGATTGCTTGAATTAATCTCCTCCAGCGATGATTACTTGGTTCCGCAAATCAGCCCATAGCTTTTTTGTGCACAATGCCACCCCAAAGAGAAATCAACCTTAGTGTAAGGACAGACTAGCTCTAGCTGCCAGCCAGATCCCCTCTAAATGGGAATATAAGCAACCTCAGACCATTTTCAGCTTACTTGAGCATCATCAGTAGGGTGCAGCTTGAGTTTTGAAGAATGAGCATAGGAACGTCTGGACATACCCGTCATAGTGAGGAAAAACAAAAAAGTGAAGGGTGGATTGCTTGAATTCATCTCAGCCACCGGTAATTACTCTGGGCCTCAATCCAGTACATCATGTTTTGCCGACCACGTCTCCTCATGTAGTTGTATAGAGAGAATATTTTTTTACTAAAAGGGGTTTCACCCAGCCCTCTTCATACATTGGTTTGTTGTTGTGTCATTCACATTGTTCCTCCTCCTACTGTAGCAACAGCATTAGGCAGTGGCGCAGACTACTTTAGCCATTGGCTAACTTCAGTGTTAGTGATGGTATTCTGCTCTTTCACGAGGAGCACATTCACTAACTAAGCGGTTCTCTTAATGCCAAATTGCAATGTGTAATATATATATTTTTTTAATCAAATTTCTTTTTGTTGCTCCTAGGCATTTTTTTTAATTGGCTCAGCAGTGCATTTTTTTAAGTGGCTCATCAGCTCCATTGAAAAGAGAAACTTACAGAAGCAGAGATTAAATAAAACAAGTATAGAGAACCCCTTTAATCTCGGGGGAGGGGGCAGATGGGGCCTGTGCCCCACCTCCGTTTGCGTGGCCCCCAGAGGCCCCACCCCCACAGTTGTTTTACATGCCAGGAGGTGACATAAAAAAAACAAGCACATACTGCACCTTGCCACACGCGTTATTTTGTCCAAATAACTTTCACTGCAAAGCAGTGTTGTGTGCCTTGTATGTATGTGTGTGTGTCTTTTTATTTATTTATATAACATATGTAAGTTATTTGAGTAGTTTTCAAGACATTTGTTTTTAAACAGGTACTTAGGTTGGTAAAGTGGTTAAACCCCTATAAAAGTTGGTGATATTTGGACCGTTATGTACCATACGAGTCCTATAGTACAGATATAAAAAATAATAATAATCCAACCCCATTGGCCGAGGGACCAGTTTATCCCATTGACCAATGCGGTACCACAGTAACCGGGATGGTACTGTGGTGCCTTGCAATCTGATTTGCTAGTCATAAATCCTTTATAGAATGCTGCAGCAGCCATTACAGAACTCGGGGAGTCACTCCCTCTGTCCAGTGCTTGAAACGGAAAAATAGAAGTGCAGGTACCCTTTACCAGAGTACCTGCTTGTTTCTGAGAAGTGCTGGTACTCTCCAATTAAAAGTATCAGGTCCCTCTCGAGAAGTGCAGGTACTCTCCCTCTCAAAATAAAAAAGTGGTGGTACTCGGTACAGGACAGTACTAGCCCATTTAAAGCACTGCCTGTGTCCTCATAAAGTAAAATGGTATGGACACTCTGACCCCTAGGCACTTGTTTGGAGGGATTTGGAAGTGGGTACCCAAAGTGATTCCCCCACCCACTCAAATTATTCAAAATATTTTTTATTTCAAACTGTGGGTACTCTCGTAAGGACCCACTGTGATGCTCCCTTTAGGTGTCCCAGTTCTCTTGTG
Organism: Triturus cristatus; assembly: GCF_964204655.1. Taxonomy (NCBI): domain Eukaryota; kingdom Metazoa; phylum Chordata; class Amphibia; order Caudata; family Salamandridae; genus Triturus; species Triturus cristatus. The sequence continues at coordinate 468,967,452 of NC_140581.1, read as the reverse complement.
GGACCCACTTTATGAACTTCCACCCCATGGTAACTCAGAACCATGCAAGGTTCCCCGAAATGGAATGGAAGCTTTATAGTCAGGCCTACAAGAGCACCGCAGTACCCGAAAGATGCGTGCAGAAGCGTTGGTTGCACATGGAGGAGGGGTTGAATGCAGGTCCTGACAAAAGGTCAGGCCTTGCCTCCAACCCCTGTAGCGTATGTCTGAGAACTATATGCAGCGGTCTTGGCTACATGCAGAGTGTTGGACACAGAGCCTGGCCCAAAACCAGGCCTCGTGGCGAATACCCTGAGGCCATGTGCAGCGGGCTTCTTCGCACAGAAGAGGGTGGGCCCTGGTTGTCCACATATGGAGGGGGGTGCAGGACCATGCCGAAGGCCTGGCCCTGTGGCTAACCCCCATTGTGCATGGCTGAACACGTTTTTTGGGCGATAGCAGTGGGTTAGGCATACAGCCACCCCCTGCAGCTAACTTCCACTGTGTATTGCTGAAAGCCGTGCGAAGGGCAGGATTGGCCACACATGGAGAATTGACCTCAAGGGGAACATGGCACATTTTTCCACTCTCTTTTTGGCGCAATACATCAAAACAAATACAGTTGCTGCCTCCTACTACACCCATTATTATTATATATTGAACACTTAGGAGCTCATTACGATGTAAGTCGCAGTTTCCTCCGACGACATCGCTGCAGTCTCGGGAACAACCGACCTCCGGTTGGCGGTTCTGACACTGCAATTAAGATGCGACCGCACATGGCGCGGTTGCAAGTTCCCATTTCTCTATGGGAGCTTGTGGTGTGTTCGGAAACCGGCCGCAGCACAAGCTCCCATAGAGAAATGGGAGTTTCTGTAAATCTTCAGGGATAACAGGTGGGCGCCATAGGTGCTCCCCAGGCCTCCAACTGGAGGCCGCTGAGGCATGGGGGCCCAAAAGTTGCTTTGCGACAGGTTTTTATGTCATAAAGCCCGACATGAAAAGCCTGTCGGAAACCGACATCATCATCCCCACGGCAGAAACGCTGTCCATAGGGGATTATGTGCAGACTCCGACTGGCCGACAAGCTTTTTGAGCCCGTCAGAAGCCAGCTGGTCTGACCGGCCGGTTTAAACTCCGACTGCTTACATTGTAATAAGGCGATGGTCGGAGGCTCACCGACTAACATCCCTCACCAAGGGCCCTTAGTGAGGGATATGACACACAACGTAAAGATTTATTTCTATTTGAAATCAGTAAGGTTGGTTTCTAAGAAGAACTAGAGTTTTGCTATGTGTTTTGAAACATTTTTTCATTTTTTTGTGAAGAACAAAACCAGGAAAAAACACAGGAACTTTCTACTTAGATAAAAAATAATTACTTTTTACCAGTACCACCACGTTTCTTGCCATTTCGTTCACCTACGGAAAGACTTTTCACACACACTGTGCAGTACATTCCCACTGTGGAAAACATGAGATCAGTGTCACTTGAGTGGACCTGCATTATGCCCTGGCGTGTGGTATTTTTTTTTTTTTTTTTTTTTTTTTTTTTGAAAAACCTTTATTGACATTTTCAACCAATAACAAGTATGGGCCTACAACCCCCGGGGCCGGCCGCTAAGCAGTCAGAGTAACAGAAATCAATATTTATCACAGGCAGCACCTCGGGGAGCGGAATCTCCATGCTATTAAACTGTCGGCCACTGAACAGCCCAAGTAGGTGACCAGGATACAAAAGGTTTTCATTTTATAATAAGGGAGGATGGAAGGATCAGGTGCCAAACAGTTTCCCAGCAGCAAGAAATGGCAGGCAGAATAATAAACGTCAACAATAAAGCAATTTATCTAGTCAATGGCGCTGAAACAGGAAAGTCAGGATGTGGAGGAATATCACGGCCATTTGCGCCTGCAGTCCCCTGCCCTAAAACCCAGAAAACACCACGGAAATTGTGGCACACATGAAAACGCAGCGATTAACAACGAAGGAGTTTTACCATGCTGATCCCAGAAAAGAAGGACAAAGAAGAATAAGAGAAGAAAAAGGAGGCCATGGAAAAAAAAGGGTTAAAGACTAAAGGATCCCCTCCCCCAACCCCCCACCCTGCACCTCTGCAGATGAGTACGGCCCCCCCCCCCCCAGCAGTGTGCCTGTCGCCCCGGAACCAGACCCGAAATATAGAAGAAACAGAGAAAGAGGAGTAAGAAAAGAAACCCCACCAGACGGGGGGGTAGAGAGAATATTAATAAACTGGAGGAGGGCCTTCAAAACATGCCCCCGGCTTCTCCCTCCCGCACAGTATGTTTTCCCCCAAAGCAAACAATAAGCAACACAGAATCGACCATGTCAAAGAAGAGTGGGGAGCATTATGCGCCTATTACACTACCAGTTATGCCGTGAGAGCACGCAACCCCTGAGCCCGCCCGCCTATTAGATGACCACCTCTGAAGGATCAACCTTATCCTTGGCCACTCTTTGCGAATCTACCCATGCATACCCATCGACCCAGTACCATGTCCAATGTTACAAAGAAGAGGAGCGTCCAAAAAAGAGCAGGAAGCGACACACACAGGCAGGGTGGAAGTCTCTGAATACCAACACAGTCAGCAGTATGGAGAGTCGTCTTTCCCAGTGCTGCCCCAGGATCTGCACTGCACACAAGGTCCAAGAAGGCGAGATCAGCCAGAACAGGCGACCGTTGCTTGAATATTGCCTGGGTCGCCGGAGGCCGCGCACGGGACAAGGCCACCACCCCCCACTCGGGTCCAAGACCTCCGGAACAGACCAGACCCACAGCCTGCCGATCACACGTTAATATACTGTCCGGAGTTTCCAGCTGGTCACTATCCACAGGGCCGGCCACGACACTGTCCTCCTGTGTGCAGTGTAGGAAGTCCCCGTGTACCTGGGGACAGGCAGGCAGCAACTGTTCCGATGCTGATGCCACCCCATCAAGCTTACTCCCCAATACCCAGGCGCCGTGAACCAAGGCGGAATGAAGGGCACCGAGAGCCTCGAGAAGATCACCATACCCCAGCACAGCTCTCGGCGCTCGCTCCGCTACGCTCCTCATAGTCGCACACTTCCAATCGTGCTGCGACCCAGTGTACAGGATGGTAGACTTCGTCCTGTCAAGATGGCCGCCGGGTAAGTCCAACCCAGATTGGGACCAGGACTCAGGACAAGCGCCGCAGGTTCCATGTCACTGGAATCAGGGTTTCGGGGGCAGGCAAAAAATATATCCGGTATGTGGTCACAGGCAACAGTCATCCCCACCACGGACCTGCGCCCGCGAAAATCCGGGAGCAGGCCGCAAGAATCAAGGCGAGTTACGGGCGGCGGCCGGGCAGCTCACCGGCGAAGGCTGAGGCAATCACCGGGGAATCTTGGATTAGCCACCTCGGGCCTGCACTCGTTCCGCTACGCTTAGTGGTAGGAACGGTCACGGCGAAATGTAGGCCGATATTCGCACCGCTTCGGTTAGTCCGACTCCACCCAGTCACCAAAGGCCGCTGTTGTTTAACTGCCGCCCGGCCATGTTATCCACTCGAGGTCCCGGTTCCAGGGTTGCACAGGCCGCAATCTTCAAACGGACATTTCTCCGGCGATACCGCCGCCAGAAACTTCAGAGTCACACGATCGGTTGCCGCTCTCATTCACCAACACGGGCATATAGCGCAGGCGAAGGATCTCATACAGGATATCTGTGCGGGATGCGGAGGTTCACGGAGCCGGGAGCCTACGCTGCCGTCCCGGTCGCCATCTTGGCTCCTCCCCCCTGGCGTGTGGTATTTACAACTCTTAACAGTTCTTCAGGTACACCAACTACAGCAAACATTGATGCACCAATAGTAGGACATATTGCTACCTTTGAGACAAAAGGTCAAAAGGGCCTACAATATCCAGCCCCAAATTCATCCAAGGTCTGGAAGGGACAGCCACAGGTGACAGTGGGGAAGAACGCATCACCTTAGTTTTATTATTCCTTGTACATGATCAACAATCCTTGACATCATTTCTACCTGTGGGTCAACCCCAGGCCACCAATACAATTGCTCCAACCTTGCTTTGGTTAAACTCCTACCCAAATGCCCTCCATTGGCCAAATCGATCACTGTCTCCCACAGACTAGATAGAGATATCACTGTAGATCCTCTGTACACCCTACCATCCAGGAGGCTTAATTCATCTCATACACCCCAAAGTCTTTCGAGTTACTGGTCACCTCTTTGGCATCAGGCCAACCCTTTATCACATAATCTAACACAAGTTCAAGAGTTTCGTCTGTAATATTATGTCTCTCCTGTTCCTCTGGAATCAAAGCATTTTCCTTCACTCAACCGATTAACACAGATTCATTCATCACCCCAGCACAGGGAAGAGGTAACCTAGGCAAGCAATCAGCTACTTTATTGCTCACACCAGGCACGTACACCACATGGAAATTAAAATCAGTCAAACTCTCAGACCATCTTTTAATTCTTGGTATTACTCCCTTTTTTTTTAAAATTATTTTTTTATTGAGCAGAGCAAGAAGGTACCAAAATACACGTTTTCAGTCACAACATTTGGATCACCACAATTGGAGAAACCATTAATATTAGTATGTCGACAGACTACTTACTAAACAACGTACAGGGTGTTATATATTCTTATGTTTTATATACTATATCATACCATTCCGTTGTATATTAACAAACTGATGAATAAAGTGCAAATGCAAAATAAGGCTACGAGATCACATGTGTCTCGACTGTGATATAAAATTCATCTTTAAGACACAAATTAAGTTCTAGATTAAAGTGCAAATGCAATAGCAGCCGGTAATTCACTTTGGCAAAATACAGTACTGTTAACATCAAATACGAGTATTATCACCACATAAAGTGCAAATATAATAGCAGCAAAACTTCACTTAGAAGAAAACAGTATTTCAGTCATAAAATACGGAATATAAGGTTAACAAGATAAAGTGCAAATACAAATAGCAGCCAATAAATAGCATACTAAAAATCACCTTAAAAAAATCAGCATTTTCATGATTGAACCCCAAAAATTGTATGTTGCAAATCATATAAAACTTGTATAAGTAGAAAATCATTGCCCCAATCCAGTTGGGGATCAGTAGTGATTTATGATTTAAGCTGACAAATTAAACACCAATAATAAAAAATAAAAAAAAGTATATAATACGAAAATTAAAAAAGCCCGCGACAACTCTACGACCTATCCTTGAGTAGGAGTAATTCTTCAAATCTTTTCCAATTTTTCTCATATTTCCTTATGCCGCCTACTCGCTTGGCATATGCCCCTTCAAATTTCCAAATCCTTTTCATTTTATTAAACCTATTTAAATGATTTGGAATCTCCTTAGATTTCCAATTTTGAAGTATCAAGGAACGGGCCACCATACAAGATATAGCTAAAAAAAAACCTATCAGAGCTAGATAAGTTGGCCTCGTCCCTTGAATACCCGAATAATGCAGTTTCAGCCTGGGGAAAAACACTCATGCCTATAACTACTCCCATATCGTTAAAAATATCCCCCCAGAACTGCTCCAATTGCGGACAGGAAAAGAAAATGTGTAGCCATCCTCCTTCCTCCTCCTGATGGCAACGGAAACACTTATTAAGATGGTCGGGATATCGTTTCTGAATCATAGCCGGGGTCCAATAAGCGAGCCATCTTGAAAGAAAGGACATTCTTTTAAAATTAGCGGCGCGTAGGGATCTGTGCCCTAAAAGGCATATTTTTCCCATTCTTTAGGAGTAAATCTACAGCCAGTATCCCTGGCTATTTTTTCAATGTGGCACACTGTCCCCTTTGCCTGTTCATCCTTCCGCAATACAGAATACCATTTCCCAAGTCCCGAAAACTTGGAGTCATAAAGTTCTGCCATGGTATTATGTGGAGTATTCAAAATGCCCTCGATACTGGAAATAAAATGAACTATCCGCATATATTCGAGAAATGTGGGCTTTCTACAACCTCCTGCCCTAACCATAATTTCTTGCCAAGATACTATTTTATTATTGATAATGAAACATTTAAGTTGAGAGAACCCACACTCTCCCCATATCTCAAGATGTCTTAGTTGCAGGTGAAGGACAAGGCTGTTACACTCACCCAGACCCAAATATTGAAAGCCTGAGGAGCTATTTTTTTAAAAAACTGCTTGAAGCCTAAACTGAACTTCTCGTAGAGACTTGTAGCGGGTTTTCTTTGGTAATTTAGCTGTTTTTAAAAAGGCGGGCATTTGCGTTCCCCCTTCTACTACCATCTTATAAAAAAAAAAAACTATCATAGATGCACTTATAATGTAATAGGTCCACCACTAAATTCAATAAGGCTGCCTGATAATATGTCCGTACTTGCGGAAATGCTAGACCCCCTTGATTTATGGGCAACTGAACTGTAGCTAATTTTACTCTAGGAACCTTTTTTGCCCAAATAAATTCCCTAAACAATATATCTAACTCATTAAAATAAGATTGATTGAGACGAATAGGGACATTTAAGAATAAGAAAATCAGTAGGGGAAGAATGGACATTTTAACCAAAGAAACTCTCCCTATAATAGTAAGGGGGAGTGCAGACCATTGTTCAAGGGAGCTTTTTATCTTCTGCTTAGTTCTAAGATAATTTAGTTCAAATAATTTCTGATACTGGTTAGTAACATAGATACCCAAATATCTTATCGGGTCAGTTTTCATAGCTTGGGCCCTCAAATTGTTAGGAAAGACATTGGGATCAATATTAAGAGCCAGTATCTCGGTCTTTTTTTCATTTATTTTGTATACACCAATTTGTTGAAAAAGAAAAAACTCTTTAAAGGCTAGCTCTAGGTTCTCTTTCGTCGGGGTTAAATATAGAATGATATCGTCAGCGAACAACTTAACTTTTGACATCCCTGGTATAGGAGAAAAAATAGCAGCATTATTACGAATTTTTAAAACCAAGGGTTCAATAAAAAAGGTAAAAAGTAGCGGGGAAAGCGGGCAACCCTGCCTGGTTCCCCGTTTTATTGTAATTTCCCCTATTTGTTCCTGATTAATAACCACCTTTGCGCTAGCACTATGATAAATATTCTTTAACATATTAATAATCTGTTGTGAAAGACCAATACGACTTAAGGTTAAAAACAATGTTTGCCAGTTCACAAGATCAAAGGCTTTTTCAGCGTCAACCATAATTATTGCGGCAGGAATTTGGTTGGTATTAAAAAAATCTAAGGCATGAATTAAAAATTGAGTGTTAGTAGCCATAGATCGACCTGCTATAAAACCTGTCTGGTCCTTATGGATTATTTCTTGAGCAGCAGGAAGGAAGCGCTGAGCCCATACTTTCATCAAAATCTTGTAATCGGAATTAAGTAGACTGATTGGCCTAAAAGAATTGACATCTAATGGGTTCTTATCTTTTTTCACAAAGGATATTATTATAGACTCCTTAAATTCAGTTGATACAGTTCCACCCTTTCTAATATCATTAAAAAGTCTCTTTATGGGAGATACCAGTTCTTTAATAAAAACCTTATAAAATTCGATGGGAAATCCATCCTGTCCACATGCCTTGCCCCCTGCCATAGAGTTAATTGCACATATAATTTCTTCTTCCATTATTTCATCGTCTAATTCTTTAATTCTGGCCTCAGAGTCTGGGAAGATCAACATCCATCAAGTACTTCCGAATTTGTTCGTCATTAACCGGATACTCTGTTGAATAGAGCTGTCCGTAGTTATGGAGGAAAACCTGTGAAACATTATCCATATCTGATACAACTAGTTCTGTGACCGGGTCCCTGATGGAAGTGATTAGGGAGGATTCCATTTTTTTCCTGGTAGAATTGGCTAACAGCTTCCCCATTAACTGACTCTCTTCATACATTTTTTTCTGGTAAATTTTGGAATTGCATATTTCCTCAAGGATAAAAAAATCTCTTAGTTCCCTGCTAGCTTTATTGAAGGAGTTGGGGGAATGTTGTAGCATTAAGGCATATTCTTGATCCACCTTATTCTGAAGGTTCTCAATTTGCAACCTCCGGGTTTTGGACTGCCCGGCCATGATAGGTATTATTTGGGCCCAGGCCGCAGCCTTAAAACCTCCCCAGACAGCGAAGGGGGTGGCGGTATTATTGTTAACCTCAAAATATTGTACAATCCACTCCCTAAATCCAGTAATCCAATCTGCATTTTCAAGGAGGAGGCGATCCATTTGCCACCTTGATCGTTCCTTATCTCTCCCCCCCAATAGCAAGGAAACCCCAACAAGCGCATGGTCAGAGAAGGAATTACTACTAATCCATGCATTTGTCACCTGTATAGACCTTGATGTTAATAGATAATCTAGTCGAGAGGCCGAAGAAAAGCGATGGGAGTAGCAGGTAAAGGATTCCATTTCTTGATGGAGATCCCGCCAAGAGTCTACAAGTCCAAACTGTTCCATAATTGCCACCATCATTATTTTGGTATTAGGCTTCGACTGTCTTTTGTTTTTATTAGTGGAATCCTTTCTAATATCCATAATATAGTTAAAATCCCCCCCTAGAACAATTTGCCCAGGAGAACTAATCAGCCTTTCGTGGATCTGGGTCAGAGGTAAGACATTATCGGATATTGGGCCATAATAATTAATAAGTATTACTCCCTTTACTTGAATTTCTTTTCACAACAGTACGATAATCCGTCCTTACTGTGAATAGTATACCCTGCAAAAAGAATTTGAAATGCTGTGCAGCCCAAGAAACCACCAGCACTTAACACTCAATCACAGGGTATCACTCCTCAGCCTCTCCGACAGAGCACAATGCAAAAGCTAATACTCGCTCTTCACCATCAACAACCTGAGAGAGAACAGCCCCCACCCAACCCAGATAAACTAGCATCAGTAAACAACAGTAAATTATAACTTTTTCTGCATGTATCAAACTGCTCAGGAGTTTCTAAAACAGCTGTCTTACTCTTTGTCTCAAAAGCCTTGACACATTCTTCATTCCAAACAAACTAAATACCTTTTTTGAGCAGAGACCTTAAAGGTAAGGACACATTAGCCAAACCTGGAATGAACTTTGAGCAATACTCTGCCAAACCCAAAAGTGAGCGCGCTTGGTATTTGTTGCAGGGAGTTATGTGCAAAAATAATGCTTTTAGTCAGTTCCTATTTGGGACTAATTCCTTTGGATGAAATGGAATGTCCTAAATATAAAACAGTTGTTCCCCTGAATTTACACTTTTCTTTTGCTAGGGTAAGACTGAAACTGCGCATTCTATCCAACACTCATCTCAAAATGCCATCATGTTCACATTTGTCCACACCAGAAATAAAAATGTATTCTTGAAATACCAATACCTTGTATCCTAGATAAAACCTTCATCCTATTTTTTTGGAAACATGCGGCCGCCAATGCCAATCCAAAAGGCATGCAAAGGAACCTGTATGCCCCCAAAGGGGTGACAAAAGATGTCAACTGTCTTGATTCCACACGTAACGGAATCTGGTGAAAGGCAGATGACAAATCGATTAAACTTAACAATTTGGCTTTACTAAGAGTCGCTAGAGATTCAGATATGTTCAGCAGAGGTTGTCACGTAGGTTGACACACATCCTAATTCTTTTCCCTCTCTTTGTGTGCCAAAACTACAGGGGCCAGCCAATCTGAGTTCTATTTCCTCTTTTGCTCCTGCATCGAAAGGTTTCTGAATTTCTTCCTTTAAAGGTCCAAGAATCAAACTGGGGACTTTCAGCGCTTTATGCAGAGAATAAATGACATTCTTTTTAAGAGTTATTTTGTGTTGGACCCTTTAAGTGAGCCTATGGTATCATTAAGAACCTCGAGAAATTCTTGGTAAATGTCTGTATTGGCCTCAGGATTAGACAGTAAAAGTTCTTTGTAGAAATAGGATTAAGTGTGATACCAGTTTCACCTTGTTTAAAAATATATATATTTATGTTAGGAGTTTTGTGGTTTATTAAAGTTATTACAGCAGTTGATTAATGAGCCGCAGTTGTTTAAAGTCACAGCTGACTTATAATAAGGATATATACGATGAATCAACTGTGCCATTTATTAAAGGCAAAAGTATGACAGTGACCGAATTACAATCAGAAGTACAAACAGTATGAACAGTGAGGGTAGTGTGTGAGCAACTGTTTTTGGAGAAAGATGCTGGACTAGGTAGGTTTGCAGTGTGGGTCAAGTATAGCAACTGTAGGGGTGTATCCGTATGATGCTCTGTATGGAAGTGGTGTATAGTGATCATATACTGAGGTCTCTCTGTTATGCATTAGGGGGCCAGGTTATTGTGGCTCAGGGTGGAAGATTGTCATTTTTATTCATTGCCTGAAATTTCACCAGCATAGCATCCCATTCCATTGAGATTAGGTGTTTTTAAAGGGCCCTCCATTCTTCTCTGTTTATCACTGAACTTTCAGCTACAGCCCATCGAACTAGTTTGTGTTGCCAGGAGGCAGCTTGTGGAGGGGCCTGTGCGCAACACTTTAGTGTAATGGCTCTCTTGGCAAGAAGGAGGGCGAGATCCACAAATTGGGCGGACACTTTATTTTGTTGAGTGTGTGCGTAGATGCCTAGTGTTGTGGCTTCCCCCGTGTCTAGCCCAGCAACATTAGTGATATCTGTTATCATTGCAGTTACCACTTCCCAGTATTGGTGGAGTTCAGGGCAGTCCCCCACTAAGTGTCGCAATTCTTCTTCGTTTGAGCTACATCTGGGGCGTGTCAATTGTGCATCAGGCTATATGATGATGATGATAACTTTATTTCGGTCACAAGACCATAAAAGTACAATAAAATATATACAAGTACAAGAGTAAGACCATAAATACAAAGATAATTTTTAAAAAAATTATTAAACAGTAAGTTATCGTGATTATTTAGCAGAGAAAAAAGATAAAAGCTAAAAAAGCCATTACTTTAGATTAATAAAACTCATCCTTCTCCGCCACATGCCATATAAAAAGCGGGAAACTGCATAAACAATAAGAGGATCAGTGTCATAAGTTAAGACTCTGCAAGCTTGTACACATTGTCTGAGACCCAAATTTTTGCACAGAGGAATAAGCCAACATTTTCGAATCACGCTATATGCTGGACAAAAGAACATAATGTGGGTGATATCTTCATTACAAATTTTGCAAGCTGGGCAATTGCCCTCCATCAATTTTTCCCATCTAGATGTAAGCGCCCCAATTGGGAGAGAGCCATGTCTCAGCTGAATATATAATTTTCTTGCCAGAGGAGGCTGTACTAAATCCAAAATACCTCCAGCTTAGAATCAGTTTTCACCAGTAAGAACTCAGAGGTCAGCCTGCCCAGGGAAGTTGAGCAGCATAGTATTTTAGAGTTATATAATCTAACAGCAGCCAGTATCTCAGACCTTTGAGTCCTCACACAGCTAGTACCCGGAGAATCCCAGAGTTGGGGCAGACCGACTTGATAGAGGGAAGTCTTTATATGGAGTAGCCAAGGTATTTTCTTGTAGTTTAACTGCCCCCAGATTGCATTAAATTCCGCTCTAAAAAATGCAAGCTCAGGGACAGACCAAAGCCTTCTCCAATAAAGTAATGGTCGTGCAGCTGTCAATTCGTTGACGGGTTCCAGATCCATATCCAGGCGCAGTGGTATAAGAGGCGTGCTCTGGGGGAGACCAACCAGACCACGCATAAAGGCTTGTTCTACCTTCCGTAAATTGGATGTATTTGTGTGACCCCAAAGTTCCGCAGCATACAAGGCTGCTGACCTCACCTGTGTTTTATAGATCTCTAATACAGGGGTGACAGGTTTAAATATAGAGGTTCTATGGAATCTACCGATACCCCCCGTTATCTGAGATAGCCTCAGGGAAGATTTTGCTACTTGAGCATCCCATACAAAGTGCTCAGTCAGCGTGACCCCCAGATATATGAAGGTCTTAACTCTTTCTAAGGGAACACCATCTAATGCAGGGTTCGGGCGTGTGTGCCTCGGGGGATTGACGATCATAAACTTAGTTTTCACCAGGTTGATCTCCAATCCCCTCGAGGCACAAAAGGTCATAAACCCATCCAGGACCCGCTGGATGCCCGATGATGTCCGCGACAACAACAATGTGTCGTCCGCGAACATCAGAGCGGGCACCCGACCAGAGGCCAGACGCGGGGCATCATTATCCCTGAGACTGTTTAATTCATCAATCAATCCATTTACATATAGGCTGAACAGTGTAGGGGCCAGTATACAACCCTGGCGTACCCCCCGAGTTACAGGGAAGCGAGCTGATAGTTCCCCATTCTTCCCACACCTCACCTGTGCAAAGTTCCCTGTATGGAGACGAACCAACACATCAAGTAGGTATGTTGGGAGACCGAGTTCCTTCAGCACCATCCAAAGTTTCTCTCTGGGGACCAGATCAAATGCGGCCCGCAGGTCCTCAAAAACAAGGTAGAGGCTGCCACCCTCCACTCTTGCAGTTTTCCAATACAGGACCTGGAGCCGACAGATCTGGTCCAGGGTAGAAATACCCGTTCTAAAACCGGCTTGTAGGGGAGTCAATATTTTGTTCACCTCCATCCAGTCTAATAATCTGTTCAGTAGAATTCGGCCCAACAGTTTTTGAGTGGTGTCCAGTAAACTGATGGGTCTATAGTTGGATGGGGCTAATGGGCAGCCCTTCTTAAAAATCGGAACAATCTCGGCTCCAAGCCATGTGTCCGGCAATGCGGAGCCTTGCAGAACCGCATTAAACAGAACGACCAGGTATGGAGCCCAGATTTTAGGTTGAGAACGGAAAAGGTCCCCGGGAGCTTATCAAGTCCTGGTGCTTTATTTAGGGGCAGTCCCTCAATTGCAGATTCTACTTCCTTAAAAGAAATTGAATCTGGGTAATTAACCTCGATCCTATCCTGAGGGTCCTGTAAACTTGTCCCTATCCGAGTGCCCGAAAGTCCCGGCTGGCTATAATCGAGGGGGGAGTCTGGGGACACAGAAGTCCCATGAGATGGTATATTAACCTGTTCCTGGCACACAAATGCCCTCAACTCAGGACTTGAATAAAGTTCTTTAAAGTGCGCCTCCCACACTAGGGGAGCAATATTTGGGACCCCTTCCTCTCGGTCGCCTCTCAATGTTGAAGTGGCTATGGCCCAAAAGGTCTTAGAATCCTTAGAGAGGAGTGCTTGTCTTAGATCATTCCATCTGGATTCCTCCCACTCTCTCTTGGCCCTGGTCAATTCCTTCTTATACAGCATTCTAGATGCTCTAATTTTAAGGGTATCTTTAGATTTAATTGCTGCAAGCATATCTCTCTTTGCTATTTTACAAGCATGGTCATACCAGGGGTGTGTTCTGGGCCTTGACTGCCCAGTCCCGGTAACTGGATAGAATATCTCCCCTAGACTCGTAGTCAACTTCCTATGTATCTCTGTAGCCTGCCCAAAAGAGACAAGACCCCCCATTTCACTAATGAGCGGAGTGGCAATCTGATAAATTTCTGCAAGACGAGTCGGTGATTCCAAACATGTTGGCCATTTAACCCTTCTCCTATTATTAGATATAATGAAAGGTGGTGCAGCCAGCTTTGTACTTGATTCTGGGTTGGTTAAGCCAAATGCACCAGGCTTAAGCGTCAGGACCAGGGCATTATGGTCACTATCATGTATTAATACAACCCTAAAGTCTTTGAGCTTATCCCAGTGCTTAGCTTCCAGTAAAATGTAGTCTATAATGGAAGTACTATTAAACCTATTATATGTGGGTAGACCAGAGCTAGCATTATCAGACCTTCCATTGCACGCCCATAAGGACATTGCAAGTGTGAAGGATTTAATTTGCAATACCAGCTTGGTCCAAGCCCTTACTGGGGTAATCGCGGGGGCTGGAATGCACCAAAGTGAGTCGACTTCATCTTGGTTGCCCTGTTCAGGAATGCTCAAAGGTTCATACTGGCAATTGAAATCACCACCCACAATTATCGTTATTGTGGGATCGAGTGACTGAATGAAAAGGTCAAGTGCGATAATAGTGCTTGATTCCTTTCCGTTCGTAGTAGGCCTAGAATAGATATTTATGATGGCCACTCGTGACTTATCAGGTAAGATTAATAGAACACATTGGATGTCTAGGGAGTTTGTTCCGAGCTGAATAGCCCGTATTCCTAAGTGTGTTCCTACCTAGATGGATAGGCCACCCGAAGGGCGGCCCTTGCCCCTGGATACTGCGTGAATATTAAAGGTCGCAAAACCGTGACATACACTCCCTTCCAGGGCCCAGGTCTCTTGCATCAAGCAAATGTCATACTTTGCCATAAAGGTGAACCACTCCGGTACAAGTAATTTGTTCTTTAATCCCGCTATGTTCCATGAAAGAATCTTTATACACCCTTCCATCACTTTTTCAGAGCCTTGCTCAGACCCCTGTTCTTTTAGGGGGCCCTGGTCTCGGATACCTTCTACTCTCTTTCCCACCCTCCTAGTGTCAGTAGTGCAAGGATCATCGCCAGAGGGTAGGGACAAAATATTCTCCGCTAATCCAGAACCATCCGTGCGTTCACTATTACTCGATTCTGGGATGGGGGTTTCAGTGTGAATCAGTCAGTCAACCTCCTCTAGAACACTAAACCTGTTCCAATGGGCATACGACTGAAAAGGCGGGATAGGGTTTAAGGGGCACTCCACAGGTGACTTCCAATGTCGAGACCCACTGGGTGGTAAATAGTGGTTCCTATCATATTGGGGCCTCTGAATACAATTCAAATTATAATTGGGAGTAGGGTAGAAATAAGACAGATGCAGTGGAAATATCTGGGAATTCCGCCAAAAAGGGGTTCTACAGATATGGTCCACTGCGGAAGGGTCCCTAAAGTTTATTGTTATAGCATCTCCTGCCACTGTTTTGGGACCCCTTCCAATCCAATCTATTCTTCTCACCGCCAGAATTTCCCCTGAAATATTAGGAGGGAGAGGTCTGTTTATGCTCAACCACTGAATACATTTATTTTTAAGATCAGTCTCATATTCTTTTTTCCCCTCTCTAAGAGCCGGAACACCTACTAGAACTACCACATAAGGTTGGGCTTCTGGGGGCAGGTTTATTGAAGGCAACTGGCAAGAAACTGCCCTGGACTGAGCAGATCTCGTTGGCAAAAGTGTACCAGTTTTTTGCAAGATTGCATCCTCCTTTGGATGTGGTCTAGAATTATCGGCTGGAACCCTTGTAGACTGGGAAGTAAGACCTAATACATTTGAAGTAGGAGGGGGTGGTGGCACGGAGCTTATAGGCTTGGGGATACTTGTTGTAACCCCTAAGTTTGTGTTCTGAACTACTGGGATATCGACTGTAACTACCCCCAAACTATCAGATGCGGAGGATGCTATCTTATCATGGGGAATTATGGACTTCGTTATTCCCACCACCCTATTGTTTAGAATGGAAACAATTCTATCTAGTTTTGAAACTAGAGGTTTAATATGGGTGGCAATGGTCTGTTCCAAGCATGCCTGAAGATCAGCCACCATGTTGGTGACCCAACATGGCACCCCTAATTGGGGATGCAATGTGCTATCAGAGGAGGTCACCAAATTGTGGTTGGCCAGCGTTTTTTTGCCTAGTTTTCTTGTTTTTTTGGGCAGACTATTTTTTCTTAACTTCGGTCCTGACTTCCCAGATTTCACAATTGATGCAGGGGATGAAGGAGACAGGATAAAATGAGGGTCTTCAACATTACTAGCAACTCCACTAGAGCCTGCCCTAGTTCCTCGTCTCTTAAAGATTCGGAAGGCATCTGTGAACATGGCAGATCAACATAAGTGGGTACAAGGTAAGAGTCAGAGACCGTAGGATCAATGGTAATTACTGAGCAATCCCCTCCATGATCTTGTAAGCATACTGTGGGAGTAAGGGATAGTCTCCTTTCAGTATTTTCGATTGCAGTGGCCACAACTCCGATTGTTTGTTGCAACATTTTATCAATGGCCGTGAGTGTTGGTAAATGCTGAGGCAATGCTGCATGTAATCTAGTATTTGGGCGGGGCACAGCAAGCTTTGATATCTTGCCCGATTTGCTCATTTTCTTTTAACAATGGTATATAAAGTACGAGTAATCGGGTAAAATAGCGATATCAGAGGAAGTCCTGGACAGTCAAATGAAACAAAATAGATAGATAGGACTATAACAGTCAAATCATATTGGCAGCAACTTTAAATATTACATTATAAAGGAGCTACGATTCGTAGCAGGCCCCGCCTTCTCTGCTGGTTACCCTGCTACCACCGCTTAAGTTCAGCAGAAGTTTGGTGCAAATAAGTGAAATAAGTGCCACTGTGTGCCCAGATTCAGTACCGAGCTCCAAGTGGGCACTCTGACAGGCGGTCTTGGTTACTTGGCTGCTCACCAAGGCGTCGTGTTCCCCGCAGTCATAGTCACATCTGATCGTGGGCTCTGTCTCTGAGCCTATCTCTGACCCCCAAATATTCCCAGAACAGCCGCTGGGGTCCAATCCCCACACCACGCCCCTCACCTTTGCCAGGCTCAATCGGTCCCACCTCCTTCCAGTAGCAACTCGTGGAGGAGGACCGAGAGCCGCGATGAGAGTGGTGAGAGTAGGGGGTCCGGTGAGACCCAGCAGCAGCAGCTCCCTGCGGTGTTAGGTATCAGATATCAGGCCGATATCAGGGTGGCGCCTTTCCCGCGGCGTTTACAGCAGCAGCCCCACTCTCTGCTCAGCTTCATGCCGCCTCCGTGAAGAAATGCCCGCGATGACAGCGTCTCGTCGGGGATGTGGCTTTGGCAGAACTTTTTCCAAATGGGGGAACGGGAACAGCAATCCAACGTCCTCCTCCCAGCTCTCAGCTCTCGTTTCAGGCATGCAGGTGTAGGGTAAGCCGTGTGTAGGAAGGGGAATCATATGTTTCAGAAATGGACGTTCCTGAAGATTGTTTGTGGTTATTCCAATGCTTTTTGCCATTCCAAGTCATGTAGGCTCCTCCCCATATCAGTTTCCCAGGACTCGGACTCTTGGACCCATGCAAGGAGGGTTGAGGGTATGTTCTCTCAGTGCTTTGTAGAGCCAGGTAATAGAGTGTCGACCTTCACCCATTGTTAACAGCTTCTGTATCACCCCATGTGTAGATGGCTCTGTGGTAGTGATTCCCCACAGCACGTTTCCAATCCATTTAATCTGTGTGTATAACAGGAATTGGCCATCCGGAAGGCCCACCTCTGCTGTGACCTACTCAAAGTTGAAGAGCTGACCATCCTGAAATGAAATAATCCAGATAGGGAGGTTTTTGTCATGCTAATACCATAGTTCTGTGGGTGTCAGAAAGGTTGTCCCTATAGGTAGGCCCCGAAGTGGCATTCCTGTTGCATAGGGACTTAAGGCGGATGTAAGCTGGAGCACTCTGCTGACACAGCGCTTGACTAAAGGTTTTTTTTATACTATTTTATTTTTATAGAGATCTTTCATTGTGGCAAAAACACCAAATCATCATAATCCTGCACCAGTACTAAAATTCATGTACCAATCTAATTTCTGATTTAAATCCATCAAAAGAGTCAGTCTTACAATTACACATTGCATTACACAAAACACAGTAAAGCAACAAGATATCAGGAAGGATCATCCACCTCTTTATCCTACCCTGAAATTTCAGCCATAAACTGCCCCCACATTTTGTCAAATTTCCTAGTACCCATGCAGGGAAGAGCATACAGACACACCTTTTTTCTTAATTGCTTCATTTTCACCACCTTTGAAGCAATAATGATCTACTAAAAATCCAAATATTTTCCCTCTTGTGCTATAACTTTACCAAAGCATCAAGTTGCTAATTATCAAAACTCAGAAAATGCACTAAGCAAAAATCATAAATAGAAGGCCTCAATTGTAATAGTTATTCACAATTTTCAAGAATCACAATAATTATCCTGCGTTAAAAAACATATTTTTTTCCGATTTTTATTTATTAATATCGATTAAAACATATCCTTTTTTCTTTTTATGAAAAATTATTACTGAAAAGAGTAACATCTCCTTATATTTGATGCACAGTCCATGTCACATAAAAATATCTTATTTTGTTGTAACCCAATATTTGCAACACAATATTAATATTCGTGTCTCATCATCACATATTAAAAACACACAATATATTTCATATCATGAAAACATATTAAAAACCATTAAAAAAATCCTTATCTTTTCGGTCTTAAAAACCATAAAATTAAATTCTTATATTTTCTGTCAGAAACAAGTGATATGGGCTGTGTATCAAAATTGTGAATAACTATCGGGATTGAGGCCTTCTGTTTATGATTTTTGCTTAGTGTGTTTTCTGAGTTTGGACAATCAGCAACTTGATGCTTCTGTAAAGTTATAGCCCAAGAGGGAAAATATTTGTGTTTTTAGTTGTATACTTACCATGTCCCTTTTGGCACAGAAGGGTATTCCTCCTTGTGTTTTGGAGGGCAATATGGATCTAGCTACTGCCATTGCAACATACAGCAGCTTTTTAAATCTGGAAGCTAGTAGAGCGGCAGGATCATAACCCTAAGCCATCCACCATATACTAGGAGCTAACTTTACCTTCCATGACATTTCCAAAACCCAAATATCGCTTTCCAAAATTCTTGGATGGCAACGCACTACCCAAATACATGAGACCAATTTTCAGCAGCCCCGAATTACATCTGAAACAGCAACTTGATCACACAGGGTTAATCTGGGCCAAAAATGGCAGGGTTCTATAAAGTAGCTATTTCATATAGAATTGCATTCTCTGCCAGTTGGCTCCTCCTAGGACCTTAAAATGTAATATATTAATTTCACCCCACATCTTTCTTGTTAATTCCAGCCCTTCATATTTCTCCTAATTATTAATTGCCTTTTTGCACAGATTGGGAACCTTCAAAGAGGTAGGCAGGCTTTTCTATTTTCTAGGCCACTTACAGTCAGGAGTTTCAACTAAGTCCATAAATATTTGTTGACTGCCACAAACCTGCCCGATCTCCAAAATTCTATAGGAGCTGAGAAGCAAAAAATTGCCCTGAACTGCTTCTTGTATTTCCAACAGGCCCTTCCATCTATTTTCAAACAAAATGTTTGCTACCTTACTGAACCCCACTCTCGCCCAAATTCGCACAATGTTAAGATCCATCTTAGCCCTGACTTCCCTGGGCAGTTCTGTCAAAGGCATAGCCGCATTGATGTGGGAAATTGCATATCTCCTATTGAAATCACTGCGTTTCCGAAAAAAACACCTAAGTCTCTTATAGCAAACTTTTTGGGGTGACTGTTCATTATAACATATCTCAAATGAACGAGTAAAGTCGCTCTTAAAAATTCCTTATGATCGGAGTTTCACATTAAATCTGGACATGTACTGTGCAAAATAATAATCCCTCAAGTTTGGGAGAGCCAAACTACATTACTCCAGTCCTTCATATAAAGTGCCCAGTGCTAATCTAGCAGTTTTGTATTTCCAGATAAATGATGTAAACATAGACTCCACTTTAAAAAAAAAAAAAAAAAACTGTTGTTAAAACACATGGAATAACAGAACAAGCATTGGCATAGCCAATAGGTCTCACCTTTGGGACCTTATAAGTGTTTAGCCATGCAACAGTTTGTGTTGTTGCACCAAGGATATTGTGCTGTTTAACTAAATACTTATAAGTTCCCAAAAGCGAGACCTATTGGCTATGCCAATGCTTGGATGCAAGGCGGAGGGGAGAAGGGTGCAAGGCGGAGAGGAGAAGGGTGCAAGGCAGAGGGGAGAAGGGTGCAAGGCAGAGAGGAGAAGGGTGCAGGGCAGAGAAGGGTGCAAGGTGCAGGTGGAGAAGGGTACAAGGCGGAGGGGGAGAAGGGTGCAAAGGGGAGGGCGAGAAGGGTGCAAGGCAGAGGGCGAGAAGGGTGCAAGGCAGAGGGGAGAAGGATAAAAGACGGAGGGGAGAAGGATGCAAGGTAGAGAAGTGTGCAAGCCGGAGGGGAGAAGGATGCAAGGGGTAGGGGGAGAAGGGTGCAAGGTGTAGAGGGAGAGAAGGGTGCAAGGCAGAGGGGGAGATGGGGCCATGAAAGAAAAGTGAGATAAGAAGTGCAAAAAGGAGGTAAAGGGGAGGGGCGTGGTGAAGAGGGGAAGGTGCACAAAGCAGCGGAGAGTGTCGTGTTCGCGGCGTTTGCCGGCTCTCCTGCATCCACACACACAGAAACGATCGGGAGACTCACTTCCGGTTGGAAGTAGGGTACCGGTCTAGTCCTCACCACGGACGTAAGGTCATGGGAAACACTTCCGGGGAAAATGCATATCATCGCGTCTTCCCGCCGACTCACTGCTTCGAATTCCTACATGATTCCCGAGTAGTGGGGATTGTTTCCGGAGCCCAGCCGCGTCGATCAAGAGCCGACCCATCCTGCTGAAGAACCGTTGGGGAAGCCTTCTGACAGCTCGACGCCGAACATCGAGGCGAGGTATTTCTTCTACTTCGCACCTGGAGCCTTGCAGACACAGGAGTGTTGCGGGGCTTGTCTTTGCTTTGACCGCGCAAGAGCGCCTTCAGGTTGTTTTGTTTTATCACCGCGCAGGAGTGCCTCATAGTCATTTTGTTAGAGCCACGCAGGAGCGCCTCGTAGTTATTTTGTTAGTACAGCGCAGGAGCGCTTTCTGGTTATTTATTTATTTTGCTTCGCGCTGCATGCGCCTTACAGTGGTGTGGCTACGCCTTCTGTAGACCTTCCGTATCCACCGCGCAGGAGCGCTGAAGGATCCTCTAGCTTCACCACAACATAAGGGGAGGTGCCCGTTCTTACTTGTTTCCAAGCGTTACTGCCCCTCACTTTCTTCGCCCTGAGCTGCATAAGGACTGAAGCCCGTAGCCTGTACAGCGCTGGTGAGTCCTCAGAAGAGGAAACACGGGGTTCTTCTTTGTGTGTGGATTACGGGGTGTGGAACAAGAGGTAGGGGGGGTTACTTGCTAACTAGGTCTTTCTCCCTGTCTTCCAGCCACCGTCCAAAGACCCAACACACCGCCTTCTGCCTTCCTACTGGCTCCCTTCCCTGCGTCCATCTCATCCCCGCTGGGTTCTACTGTCCATAAGGGGTAGGTGGGTACAGGGGCGGGCATTCTTGTCGTCTCTGCTGAATCACTCCACAAGCCGAGGTAAGTATTGTGGGGTACACGACAGAGAGATACTAAAATGTTATGAAAGACGGTGTGCAAGAAGAAAGTGCAGGGGGTGGGATAAAGGTGAGAGAGAGGGAAGATCGCAGGTTAGGAGAGATGCAGAGAACCAAAGAGGACGGAGAATAGAAAGACAAGAAGAAACGGGGTGCCACTCGCCCCAGGGATAACAGGAGGAGAGGCACAGATAACACGGGGAGAAGGCGCACGGCCATAAAAGTAACGCTGCTGCACGGCCGTGAAAGTGCTGGCACACTGAGAACAGCAAAGCTGCCTGTACAATAAAAGAACACATGTCTAGGGCATTCTCTCTAAGAGCGAGGAGAGATGTCCTTTTTACTTGATTGTATAAATTGCCTAAAGTTGTGACTGCTGTTAATTGAATGTGGCATTAACTGGCAGTCAAAGCCACATGTTCGTTTTTTTCGAATTCAAGGTGGCTCTCTTCCTTATTCTTATTCTTGAGTATATGTTTGATGCCGAGTTCCGATTACTCGTTAGGTTCATCGATCCATTTTACATATGTTTGTTTCATGTGTTGGTTATAAAACTCTAACCTAATTGTTCACCTCGTTCCATATTGACTTTGTTGATGGTGATCTGTGACATATTTCACACATGACTTCTAACTTGGATTTCTACTCAGCTGCAACTATGTCACGTTCAGATCACATTAAATTATTGTGAAAAATGTGTAGTGCTATTCATGAGTATCGTTCTTGGGGATTAAGATACTTATGTTCATGTAACTGTTAAGAACTTTGCAGCCAGCAGATGTCACTAAAAGCCTTGAAATCGAATTGAGAGGCTTTCTCTCTCATGTAGAAAGAGAATGTGCTTCAGTTATGAAATCTGAGGCCAAACAATATTACCGTAATTTCGGTAACTTCACGATATTCATGCTACTCAAAATTCCTGAAAGTACGTTGCGGCCGCGAAAGTGAAAGTGATCGCTATCAAGCGCTGCGAGCGATACGCCTAATGAGCATGACGAGGAAAGCCATATGGCACCTCTGCTCATAAGCGCGCGCCCGCGCACATGCACGCAAGCTGTAGGCCGGCCATGGTAGCATTTTTTGAAGCCCTTACTAAAAGTCTCGCCAGATCAGCGCATGCGCTGGGTCAGGCGAGACCTAAAAAACTAAAATTGAACAGCAGGAGAACCGTCATTTTAATCAGGGCAACCCTCCCCAGAAGCAAATTCCATTGTGTAAAAATAGCTTTTACTTTTAAAAGTAACGGGGCAAAATTAAGATCATATAAATCCTCAATCTTTGAAGACTATCTAATGCCTATCTATCTAATCCACAAGTATCTCTTTGGCTGGTCATCTGGAAGTAAACTATCCAAATTGCAGCTGCAAAGGATATCCTCAGTTTTCTTTCAATTAATTTTATAGCCCCCTAACACCTAATATAACGAAAAAATCTCAAAATCTTTTTCTTGCGAGCCCCCATTGCATCAAGGAGCAACAGTAGGAGCGTGAATATCTCTGTTTTCCCTAATCGCAATCGCCAGTGGCTCAACAAAAAAGGCGAACAGAACCAGGGATAGGGGGTTCTGTTTGCAATCTGCCAACCTCGGTGACATTAACTATAATCCTGGCCTCAGCATTCTTGTACATTTTATATATCAACATCGTGATCTGGGAGGGTACCCCAAACTTGGCCAAGATACAGAAAAGCGTTTCGTAGACCAGACCACAAGATCAAATGCCTTCTCTGTATCTAATAGGAGAAATATGGCAGGAATTTTATTGACTGAGAGACAATCCAACACCTCAGCTAGGTAATGTGTATTCTTTCCTAACTGTTGTCCGGCTACAAAACCATTCTGGTCTGGATAAATTAATTTCGCTGCTATACAATTTAATCTATTAGCTAAAAGTTTCATCATGATCTTATAGTATGAATTTAACAGTTTGATCGCGTGATAAGAATTACGTTTTTTGCCATCCTTTCCTGTTTTATAAAAACTGACCACATTCACAATGTTAAATGAGGCTGGTATAGGGCCACCCTCCAATATGGCATTGACTACCAACAGAAATAAAATCAGCTACAACCTCCAAACACAACATATAAAATTCATCTCAAAAGTCACCAGGGCCACATACATTGCAGTTTGGGAGGCACCACCTCAATTAGTTCTTCCTTGGAGAAGGGGCAGGCTATATTTTCTACATGTTCCTCAGAAAGAGTAGGCATATGCAGCCCAGCAAAAAAAATGCCCAAAACTTCTTTATCAATCACTTGGCTCTGACTATAAATCTGCCTATAATGTTCAAGGTAAGTTTTGCCCACTTTCTCCTGCTCTTTGCACCTAACCCCAGAGACTGGGCATTTCAAAGCATGAATCATATTACTTGTAGTTTGTTCTTGTGCCTGCCGAGATAGAAATCTCCCTGTGGGGTTATTGTCCAGTTCATAATATTGTTCAGTCCAGTTCCAAGCATTTGTAGGGTCTAAGAAGTGAGTTTTTTGGTTGTGTATAATTTTCAGCTTTGCTGGACATAGTAGAGTCAGCACTTTACTCTCAGGAAGGAGAACCTGTAATGTTGTACTGCGAGAATATAGCCTGGAAGCACCAATGTGTGTTGGTTGGCCATCTCAAGGGAAGCCACCTGGAGAACAGCGTCTGTGTCTATAGTAAAGGTTCATGGCCACTATTAAGTGTGGCGTCGAGCCAAGGGTGGGTCCTCAAGTAGGGACCTGGTGTGCACGCTCCAGCGAGAAAAATGTATTGCCCCTGGGTGAAGGTTTTTAGCTAAGTTTCCCAAAAAGTCATGTCAGACCCCCTCCACGCAGTACAACAGGCCCACCACCTGGAAGCTGTTCTGGAGGGATTTACCTTCATTGTCTTCCACCCTCCTCTCCAGGAGTTGCATCCTTTTCTGGATGTCATTTAGCAATTCTTTTTGTTATTGTGCTGTCTGAGGTCTCAGTTCCTGTATGGTTTATTCAGCCTCTGTGACTCTACCCAATATCCTGAGGTCCGCCGTCACTGTATCTATTTTAGCCTCTACTGATGTACGAGAGGTTTCAACGGCCTTCAGTAGTGCATCTAATTTATCCTCTGTGGCTGGCTGGCTTGGTGATGGTGTTGTGGGATGTTTCAGCCATTGCATCTGTCAGGGACGTGTGGGCTGGAAATCACTGGTCTAGTGCGGCCCATCGCAGATGTCGAGGTCTCGAGACGGCATGGACAACTCTCATTGCCTCGACCCGCAGGAAACCTCTCCTCAGCCATGGTGGTTCCACAAGGCCACAGGCCGTAGTTGGATATTGTGAGAATCAGCCCCATCCAGAAGTTTGGGTGTCGCCCAAGTGACTCCTCTGTCACTGTGCTAGGTCGAGTGTAGGGCAATGCTAGCCAGGTAGGTGGTATGCTTTGACAGACTGCCACGGCCACCTCCATGGGGCTGATTGGTCTACGGCGGTTGATGGGGACTCAGGCCGCACCTCCGGGCTCTCCCCGGCCAAATTCAGGTGCCTCTTGTGAGGGGGCAGGCACTGTCATGAGTTAAACAGCATTATTGTGGGGAATTGGTGTTGCACCAAGGTCACAGTCCTCACCTCGCAATTCACAAGGGGTTAGTGGTGACGCAGGTCAGTGCACACTGGTAGGCCACTGTAGTCTTTCGCCATAGTCGTTTGAGGCCTCACATCCCCAACAGCCCCAGAGTTCGCAGGGTGGCACAGCCAAATATTTTCAGGGGCCAAGAGCTCCTCCCTCCACAGCTGTCAACACAGCCCTGCTCTCCACCCTGTGGCCTTCCCATTCGCATTGCCACCAGCCCCACTCTGGGTTCCTCCAGCCGGTAGCAGCAGGCGTTAAGGGACTTGGCAGCAGAGCAGGTCCCAGGCCCACCTGTCGCTTGGCCCTGGTCTACAGCCCCGTCTAAGGCCCAGGACAGATGCTGCTGTTCACGACCTCCCCTCAGTGGCATCACCAGGCCTCAATGGTCCGCGCACTCCTGGCAACCATCAGGAAGGCCCTGGTTCATATGGGGGGCCGCTGGGCACTGCCAGGCCCAGCCCGATCCCCTAGAGCAATGGTGTTGGATTCCCGAGCCTTCCAGGCGACAACGACAGCCCCAACCCCCTCACACGGCATTGGGTGTTTCTCAGCAAGTCCAGGAACAGATAGATTATATGCCCACTGGGGTATGGTAAGCAGAAGGCCAGGATTAAGTCGAGTGTTGAGGCTATTGGGACGGAACTGCACTTGTGTGTTATATGGCCATTAGGGTCATTGTCGACATTGCTAAGTTAGCGTGAGCTTTGCTGCCATGATGCTGCTTTTGCACACATTACTACATGACGTTATTTTTGCAAGACTCTGTTTATGCCTTTCACATGAGAACTGTCTGCCTTTCACGTTCTCTGCTAAGTTCCTGGAGTTTAGTCTGAACACGATGTGCAAAGTCGATAAACAATGCCTCTTGTTATTCTGTTCTGGGCAGTCCCTAGCACCTAGACAAAACATGCTACACACAGCTGCAATGCTGAAGACTCGTGCTTTGATATTACAGGGATGCATGTTGTTTTAACACACACTTAGAGAGAGCCCGTTCCATGGAGAAGAGCTATGCTGTTCCTATGATGTAAACCTTACATCCAGGCTTTCAGGTATTGGGTCTGCTGACAAAGCCCAGAGATCTTCCTTTATATAATACACTTCTACTAGTCAGGGGGAGGGTGGTTAGGCCTTATAGTCCTTTTCCCACTGTCTTTATATAATGATTTCCCCCTTTGTACTCTATGGAATTGTAACAATGCTAATTGTTTTGAGTTTATGCATTTTGCTGCTGGTAGTGGCTCGTATACTGTATTGTAGAGCATGATAGTTAAAATAAACATTTTGAACTATTACAGTGACTCTGCCAATTCTTATTGTGGACAAGTAAGAGTGAGCGAGCGAAAGGGTATGTCTTGCTACCGGGATTCCTGAGAGAGTCGGTAGTGTTGTGTTCTGGGTTGTCTACTCATTTGTAGATTTGTGATTTTGGAGGAGAACGAATGAGACACTATAGCTAGTCGGTTTTGGGATTTTGGGTACTAAGGTGATAGGTTGATACATCCCTATAGACTGAGGTCCTGTTTTCCTGTGCATAGTTCTGTGTAGGTGCAGAATCCCCGCAACAAGTGTGTGTCCACCATGTTGAATGCCTTGGCCATGCGCTCCACCCATATCACCTTGGTGTCGTCATGCCAGTAAACTGCCCCCTCTTTTGGCCATATACATTTTTCCTACCGCATCTTCATCTTGGAATTGTAATCTCAAAACAGTATAACCAAGCTCATCAAACATAACACCACCATATCCTATATCTGATGGCAGCAAATCTTCTCCCAGTTTTTATCTCCAACCACTGTGTATGACGAACACGAATCAGCCAAACATTTATGGCTTTCCACCAATCATAATTTCACACTCAGGCATAACTAAAGCCTCACTATCAACACTACCATCACTCCGGGCACGTGGAACTACTTCCCTAGTCAGCTGAAGACACACTTTGAATTTTCATGCTCCTACACACTCTAGCTAGTGACCTTTCTTTCCACATTTTTGTAAGTTTTGGAGTGTTCTATTGGATATGCCATCATCACACACTACTGTTCCTGTGACGGGTGGGAGCTACCGCTGCTGCCGCTACCCCCTGCCCTTGGTGGATTCAGACTTAATCCCGACTCAGCCCCTGACCCCTCCTGGCTGACCCAGTGCAGTGTGGTTTAGCGCAGGCTGGCATGGTGCTATTCAGCACAGCTCGTGTGTCTCTGAAAACCTCCTGCCACGCCCTTGGTCTCGCAGCCTTCCTGTCCTGCCCTTTGTCTTTGCACCTGCCGCCTGACCGCTTGACTGCCAGCCCAACCTGTCCTTTACTGCTGGTGGCTGGTTCCTCCAAGCCCCGCAGAGCTTGAGAACCTGGCACTGCGAGCTCGGCACTGGGGCATTTGCAAGTGAGGTGCTGGTGATTCCTGGAGAGTGGGAGAGACTGGTGAAGTTTGGCATTTACTCCCCCCACACCTGAAGCACTACAGACTGACCCAGATGCCAGGAGAGTGATGAGTGATGCTTCCATGCTTACTGCAGCTGCTGACATTTAGCGGAGTGCAAGGCTTGGTGCCTGGGAGCTCCAGGTTACAGCATAACCTTCCCTAGTGGAGATGCGGCAAGCGTTAGGCTGGTTCGACTTGCACATGGTGCAGGGGCTGGTGCCATCCTCCCTCAGCATCACTACTGCTTCATAACTTGATAGCGGCTATCCCTGATTACCCCCCTGTGCCTAGCAGTTCAGCAGCTCCTACATCCCGCAATGTTCTGCAAGCAGCAGCAAGGAGTGAGCCTGCAGTCTCGAGATTAATGATTAAAATATCTGGTATTCAGTTTCTGTTTGACAGAGGGAACCCAACAAAGCGTGCTCTGCCGGAGGTCATCAGCTGGGGGGAG
This sequence comes from Triturus cristatus, assembly GCF_964204655.1. Taxonomy (NCBI): domain Eukaryota; kingdom Metazoa; phylum Chordata; class Amphibia; order Caudata; family Salamandridae; genus Triturus; species Triturus cristatus. The sequence goes on along the minus strand of NC_140581.1, from coordinate 468,939,850 downwards.
AGGTTGCGTTGGTGGAGGAGATCTTCGCCCTGGAAGAGCTTCCTGAACCCAATAGCCAATAATCCCTTGTACTACAAGCTGAGCAAGTGTGAATAATGAGGTCTGGAAGGATGAGGAGAGACCCACCAACAGCTTCGAAGTGCAGAAAGAACAAGTCGGGATTTGTGGCGAATTCTCTCTCGAACTGGGAGCCTATCCTTGCAGCCCCTGAGCCTAGCCAACAGCGGTCTGCTCTCAATCCTGAACCAGACCTCGACTCAGCTAACCTACGGCACCCTGACTCAATTTATGATTACGTTCTAGCCAGCCCCAGTGAAAGGGCAGGCTACTCAAACCCTTGTGTAATCACGCCTCTTGACTTTTTAAAGAAATCAGCTATAGCCGATGACACAGACACCCCCTAAGTAAGTGAGGGTGAGCCTCCCACCTGTACCAGCTTCGTTGCCAGTGGAGATCGGGTCTCCAAAGCTTTAAGTCCAAGCTACAGACCACACAGCCCCGTTAACACGGCCTAACATAGACACCAATTCAGATACCAGCGGTAACGCCACTGACATCCAGAAGGCTGTCCAAAGAAACCCTCTGCCTTATTAGCCTCATGTCTGTTAATTGGCTCCCAGCTCCCTTCTTTAGTGGCCATTCCCTCCTGCAATTTCTTACTAGTTTTTCCACCAAGCTATCTCCCCTCAGAGACTGTCTGTTCCTCCAACGCACTGGAACATGACCACACAACACCGACTCCATCTGCCAAAACAAAGAGCCCAGATGTCCAGGGCTCTCAAACAGGTGCGTATTCCCATCCAGTGGCCTATCCTCAGCCAGAATTAACTCCGGAGCAAAGTGCAGACTTCCCTTTGGACCACCAGCGGCTCAATGGACCTGGGCCCCAGCTGTGAATATAGCCGATAATCATCCAGTCCGGATGCCCTTGGAAACTCTAAGCGCAGACCTGGTGGCATGGAATTGAATGATGAATGCCTTCTGGAGTTGTCACTCCTCCTTACAGAGGCCCCTAACAGTCCTGGCTTACTTGGCAAAGCTACCCCAGGCCTCTCCATGGCCACCTCTTGCTCCATATGGCGACACCTTCTGCAGACAGTCCAGTCTACTATTTCTGCCTTTAATTACCACTCTGGTAAGCTGGACCTTCAAGTCAACCTTCTGAACTCGCCTGCTGTTTTTACAGCAGGGATTGACAGTAAGCCTACTAATTTAAACACATTAATCCTTAAAGCACAATCTACTGCTAATCTCGTTCAGTCAGTTTGTTGTTATCATATCATAGACAATCTGTCTTCACCTCCAACCTTTCTCAACACCGTTTTAATGGAGATCAAAGGGCTCCCTGCCAGGTCAGGGTAATGCCAACCACAGGTAAAAGTAACTCCTCCTCGAGCCTCTGGAGCCCCATCATCCAACCCCCCTAATGTGCACACTGTGTCTATTGACTCGAGCCCTGAGCACGCAGGCCCTTGGCTGACGATCACCCTCTTAGTGAAGACAAATGCAAATGGTGTTTGTGCTTGCTACAACCTTAATTACCCTTCATCAAATGCTCATATTCTGTCAATAAGCTAGAGTTCCAGGCAGCCTTACCACCATTACCCACCTTGGCAGCCATTTCCACCTTGGCACCTCAGCCAGTCCCTGAAATTATTGACTTATATGCAAATCCGGCCTTCACGTCCACTAGGCAAGAGGTAAAGGAAGCACCACCGGAAGCAGCGGAACAAAATCAGCAGTACATCTTCCTCCGCCCCATGCAATCTGTTTTCGCTGTTCACCTAAAAAAGAACAAGGCCCCCCGTGTCCAACAAAGTAGAAAGCTTCTCCAGCCACCTAGTACATAAATGTCCCATTAACGGTCCAAACTGAAAGCCCAGAGCCCATTGGCTTAAATCCTTTGCCAAGCTCTCATGGCAATGGGTTACGCCAACCTGCAAGACAAATTGGCTCACACTTTGAAGACTTAACATAAAGGCCCAACCGGGTGGGCGCGGGGGCCCTAGATTCCAGGAGGGCCAGGAGTGATATCAAATCTAGGCTGTCCTGCTGTCCCACCCATGCACCTTACCCAGGTTAACAGTGAACCCACCACGCTACAATGTAAGGATGTGGGGAACCCGAGCCAACCGTTGTAAACAGTTTACACTACTGAGCCTCATTCGTCCCACCTGTTGGAGGAGGTTTCTCAGGGAGTCTGTCTGTGCCACCCTCCGCACAGGTCACCCAGAGCCCTCCTAGAAGACATGGCCCAGCAAAACAAGCAGCTCTGCAACTCTCAAGTGCCAAATTGTTGTTTATACCGTAATACCACATGCAAGGTCCTCATGACATTTTAAAGAGGGAAAACATCTTAAGGCTACTGAAGACCATCCCTAAGTTCAGCTGTCTAGAGTCACACAACATTGTGTCAATTGAATTTTTGGATCCCAGATGCTCTCAAATGTCAGAACCTACTTTGGCGACCTTTGCCTCGGTGACCCTGGCACACTCATTTCTATCTAGAACTTAGGCTTTCAAGGCATGGGGCATCAAGATCAGTTCCCTTACAGCAACTGACTACCCTGTACTTCTGGGAAAACCCCAGACACTCCTAGAGGTGCTCAAGAAAGAGCCATACTCAATCCTAAAAAATGCCCTGGGCTGTACTAGCACAACCTCTAGTGATCAAAGAGTTGTGACAAACGACCTCTTAAGAAATTATTGGAACTGTCTGCCATCGGTCCTGTCCCGTAGGTGCTCAGACTGAATGAGGACATTAGCGCCTTCTAGTACTGAGACATTATCTCTGTCTCTGTGCTCCTGGTATATCAGCGGCCTCTCGTGGAAATTTCAGTCCCCTGATTTCACGGCCTTTTTGAGTGGCTTCAATATCATCGGCTTACAGCAAACATGGGCCGTCCTGAGGCACACTTTCACTGCCTTTATGGAGAACAGTAAACCGTCTTCCAGAAAGCACAAGTACGGTAGATCAAAGGGTGGTCTGTCATTATACATTTTCATAAAATTGTAGGTAAAAAGTGAACCAATAATATTCAAAAGAAATGGTTACAAGGAATAAAAAGTTGTAACTCGAGACCACAGTGCTCGCTCTTGCTCATCAACAGCTACATCAATCCGGGTGCAAGAGAGAAAAGGTCAAAACTTAATCAGCTAATATCAGTCTTGTGTGACCTGGCCAGGGATCATCCCCCGAGCTGATGTCAGGTGATTTTAACACAAACCTCCTCCAAGATCACTGCGAGAGCAATGTTGAGATCTCCCTTGAGGGCACCTGGAATATCGTCAAACAAACCAAGCCAAAGGGTTGTTTACGAAGCTCGCCAGGGGAATTCCTGGTCCTGCATCTCAGCCATGTGGGCTTCAAAGTACTAAACAGCAGGTTCTCAGAGGACATATCCCCAATTGGTCAAGATCCGACAGAAAAACTTGCTCCTATCTCGACTACATTATATGCAACGTGAAAATGTTCTCCTCAGTGGAAAGCTACTGCATAGTTCTGCACACTGAGAGTGACCACCGCCCCCAGATCATAAGAATAAATTCCAGCCTGTCCCATCACACCTCAGCCTGTGTTACGAGCAAAGGTATCTACACCGACCATCTCAGGTGCCTCAAATTGACAGATGACATCAGCGGAAAAATGAAGGCTGAATGCACATGACCCACAGCATTGACAGACTTAGGTGATCTCGTCGATCGTCGAGTGGACAAATTTCATCCCCTGACTTCTTGTAAAATTCCCATGATCAGCTACAAACACCATCCAGTCATAGAACCACACTAAGCCCTTTCCCTCCAAGACAAAGATTCAGCACCTAAAGAAAGCTCACAATATCGCCATGAGAGGAATCCCAGAGAATGAAGAGCAAATCCCAGTATTCAAGCTGGCGCAGAACAATTACAAGCAAGCAGCTCAGGCAGAGAAGTCTAGTCGCTTAAACCACTTCTGGGTGATTCTCTATGTTAGAGCAGGAAAACCAACTCAAGGAACTTCTGGGCCCGATAAATAGTCAAGTGAATGGGTCCGGCAGGACTGGCTGTCCGAACATCACTGAATCAGAATGGTCATCTTTTCTCTCCAGACATTTCACGTTGAGCGGTGAATTAGATCGCCACATGGACAGGGGACTCCCCAGCCCAAACGTAACCATCACCTTAGCCACGCCCTAAGCTCGGCACTTTTGGAGTCATGAGGTTATCATTCAACCCATCTACAATGGGGACTCTAAATCAGATGCCAGTAACTACAGACTGATTGCGCTTCTGGACAACAAAGTACAATTCTGCGCCAGTCTTCTGCTGAAGGACCTGCAGCTATGGATGGAGGCGAGGAGGCTCATCCCGAAGAATCAAACGGGTTTGATATCGAAATCTGGCACACTATCCTGTGTGTTAGCCATATCAATTCTATTGGACAAAGCAATCACCTCCAACACCCCGTTGCATTGCTGTTTCATAGACTTCAGGGTGGCAGTTGGCAATGTACCAAGGGCGGCTCTCTGGTCAAAACTAAAGAAATGGGGCATTCCATCTAAGCTCCTGGATCGCATCATCCAGCTACACTCCAATACCTGGATCCACATCAAACCAGGTTATACAGTGCCTGCGTGTCAAGCAAATCCCCCCACCACGCAGGGTGTAAAGCAGGGGTGCATGTTAGCCAACCTCCTTTCCAACCTGTTTATCTCTGATCTGTCTAAAACTCACCATCAACAGCTACTCCCCAAAGTTTGGCACATCAGCAACCTGCTTTAGTCCTGACTTAGTCCTGTTTAGCCATACGAGAGTAGGGTTGCAGCGATTGCAAAATCGACACAAGAGGCTCCCTCATTCGGCAACAAAAGGAAGTTGAAACAAAGGCCCGGACTCTGTCAAAATTATCAAACACGATGCAGGGGGCAATGCTTTCCCCTCTCCTGGAATAGGAGGGCAAAAAGTATTCCATCACTGTTCTATGGCAGTGAAATACTACTGGGAAAAGAGTGCAATTGTCTGAACAAACTTGTTACCAGGATATATAAATTTGTCCTCTGCCGGCTGAGATCCTTTTCTGCTGCCCAGATTTGGCTGGAACTGGATTTTTATGACCAGAGGGCTGCCAGAGCTGGTGCCTTCTTAAATTTGTGCCATAAACTCAGGGCTGCTAGGGGTGGCTGCTTAGAGGTGCTACTATGGCACAATATCAAAACTGGCAGCTCCAGGCAACCGCACCACCAGTTCCTTGAGGACTGCCTAACCACCCTGGATGTGAGTGAGCTTTGGGCTTTCAACTTGAGTCAACCAGCCTTTAAGCAGTGTATTGAAAAATATGTATGCCTCTGTTCATATTACTCTGACAGGGCCACGCTAGTAGGCGCAAGCATGCCTGGGCGGTCATCAATTCCTATCAGCCAGCATCTCCTTCTCCCTATCTTTCTCGCATCTATTCTAAACTCCAGAAGGCAAGATTCATGGTTCTCAGGTTTGGGGAATTACTTTTTTTAAAAACATCTTGCAAGTTGGTGTCTGCCATCACAGGAACAACATGCAGCGACTATGGCCTGTTTGAGGAATCCTTTGGACACATCGTCTGCCTTTACCCAGCCCTCCTAAAGGAACGCAAATCCCTCCTCAAGTGAGAGTGGAATGATCTGGGAGTTCGATCATGCATGCAGGCTGATATTTTCTCCCTCAACCCAGGCAATACCACCCTAAACATTCTGCTGGCCAAATTTGTTTCTTTAGCCACTAATAAGCTTGGCCGCTCAAGGGTTTCACCGTGTGGCCCTGGTCCCTTACTTATAGCGAATCCTTAGCTGGATCCAGTCTCTAAAACTGTTTTCCTCAGTTGGAAGAGCCACTGCTGCATTTACCTTTGAGTGGACTATTGTTTATTCGTTAGCATGAATTCTTTGCATTCGGATGTTGCGAGACTGCGTATCTCATCCTATTACATTTATGTCCATAAAAGGAGTTTTATGGGTTAATTCTCACCATCTCTACCCCCTGCACTTAGTTTTCTGGGCATTATGGTGGGTGTTAGGTGAACGTAGCTCCCCCTGGCACAGCCCACGGGTTGGATGTCCCAGATTGACTGTGAAAAATTGCTGCCACCATCCTGTTCCTATCCACCCCGAAGATTGACAGTAAAAAATAGCTGCCAGTCTTCCCTCACACTAGCAGTTTGCTGTGAATCCAAATGCTCTTTTTTATTCCTCTTCTAACTTGATGTGTGTTTTAAATGCCTGCAAAGCACTAATATTGCTCTTGCTGCCTTTTGTTCTGGTGTCGAATTGTTATGATGGCCTAGTGGCCTAGATTGACTAGGAAGACTTGCTGTTATTACATTGCTATCACACTAGTACTTTGCCGCGAATCTATATTCTCCTTCTACTTACCCTTTTAACTTGATGTTTGTTTTAAATGCAGGCAAAGCGTTGTCATTGCCCTGGCTGTCCTTTATTCCGGTGTTGACTAAATTCGACCGTACATATAAAAAAATGTTTTTGCGTTTCAGTTTCTTTTGCAAATTGGCCCCCTTCCCACATTGCCAAATACCTGTGTTACCACTTGTTATATTTTTTTTATTTCACTTGTGCTTTCATCAAAATTGGAATGGTTTATAATTAACCACACAAAAAGATTATTATTTTCAAGTAGCACCGTTTCTGGAGCACCCACCCTGTTTGAAAGGTGACCCTCACTGCAACACCTAAAACATTTTGTACAAAGTTTATTGTTCATTCTTGTTCATAGATTTGCCATCACCAGTTACACCTTGAACACAATCATCCCCCACTTCACTAACCTTCTCATTCAGCTAAACATTTACTTCATGGCCCTCATCATTATTGCTCTATCTCATCTCTCGCACCCATAGAGTACTGTTTTCCATCCCTTCAATGATAGCAAGGGCCTCTATAAGATCTGGGTTTTTAGCTAAACTTTTTTCTCGCAACCTTTGACTATTAATTCATCTTACCAGTTGATCCCTGCCTGATAAGGAATCAGGCAAAGTTTCAAGCTCACAGATCTTCAAGGATGCAACATTGTTCCCAATGCAGGCTCTAATCACAAAAAATTGACTACGGCAACTCACTCTTCTCCGGAATACCAACCCATCTTCTTCACAGACTTCAACCAAAAAAGCTTCCGCCAGACTCATTCGCGGCCTCCCACGCCGAACCCACACCACACCACCTCTCAGACAGCGCCACTAGCTCCCCATCCATAAGCAATGGCAGTTCAGACTTCTCACAAACGGTTCAAGTCAGTACACAACATGGGACCTACATACCTCAATCACCGGCTTCACTTTCACCAAACCACCTTATAACTTCGCTCAGCATCACTCTCACTTGCACACAAATCCCTCATTCACAAAAGCAGAATTGGAGGTTGATCATTCTAGGGACGGATTGGTAATGCAGGCACTCGGGCATTGGCCGAAGGGCTGGTGTCTTGGTACCCTCTGTGGGCCGTTTATTCCCCCTGTCCCACTCCTCAGAGAGCACTGGACAGGGAGAGGAAAGCAGCCTTGCTGTGCGGATGTTCAGGGATGATCAACTGTGGCCTCTCCTTCACCCCCTGCCCTGCCGAGCAATCACGCTGATGGTGGGCTGGGGAGGGGTGATTGTGTGCCGGAATCGGCCTCTCAGGGGGGCAGGTGTTGCTCAGGCCATTGAGCCATTTTCACCTTGCCCCACGCAGCCCTGAAACAGTGTTTGCATTAACACCTCGCCCACAGCCCTTCTCATTCAGGGCATAGTGGGCGAGGAAGAATGGGTCTCGCTGAGGGGGCCAGGTAATGTTGGGAACTGGCACCATCTTCACCTTAGCCTTCCCTCCACCCCCATGCATGGCCCAGCAGCTGTGTATTTTTCTTTTTTCCCTCTACTGCCAGGCCATTGCCCCCAGGCAGTGAAGGGATGGGGAGGGCTGAGTAATTTACAAATAGCTGGGGCCTCGCTGTTTTTCAGGTGCTCCTTCCCTGGAGGGCTGGGGAATATATTTTTAATAGAAAGGGGCCTTTCTGTTTTTCAGGTGCTTCTGCGCTGGAGGCCTGGGGAATATTTTTTTAATAGAAAGGGGCCTCGCTGTTTTTCAGGTGCTCCTGCGCTGGAGGCCTGGGGAATATGTTTTTTAATAGAAAGAGGCCTCGCTGTTTTTCAGTTGCTCAGCTTGTAGGACATTGTCACCTTGGCTCTGTGTCCTTCCCCAGAACAATATCCTTCCACTTACATTCCTTGTGTGTTTCATGAAAAGGCACGCCCGCGAATGTGGGCTATGCCCCGCGGATGTGGGCCACACCCCCGAACGTGGGCCATGCCCTGCGAAAGTGGGCCACGCCCACCGAATGTGGGCCATGCCCAGAAAATGTGGGCCACTTTTTTTGTCAGTGCCCAGGCCAAATTGTGATCCCAAACCAACCCTGGATCATTCTCATACTAACCCAAAATGGCCTCCAAATTTTGCATCTGTTTTCTATAGACATTGGGCTGCCCGACAAGTGGTCATACGGAACAGTGTTTCAGCATAAGCACACCTTCCCTGTTTCAACCCAAAAGGAATGTTGCGCAGAAGTATAAAAGAAATGCCTCTCCATTGGTAGATGAAAGAGATGTCGATTGGAGTTCACTGCAAAACCCAGTAGTGGCGATGAGCTGAAATACTAGAACAACACGAAAAGCTTAAAAAATATGCCTCGTCGATTCATAAAAATCTATTGGTTTTCTGTCTGAGTGTCAGGATTTACTTGTCGCCAGTGTTAAATCCATAAAGCGAGAGCCAGGACACAGGTAAGTGAAGAGTTATTCAGTTTTAGTGAACAGCAAATGAAACCACCTGCCATCATTAGAACTGTCTCCCCATGACATCTATGACAAAGCTAGAGTTACACAGTTTGTTAAGCAGGTGGTGAAATGCTGCTATGGCACCAGTAGACTATAACAACCGCCTACCACTAGGACTGAAAAACAGTAGTGTGGCAGTTTTTCACGTTACCAACTGGGCAAAAACAAAACGCCCCTAGTGTCGCCTGTAACATCTACCACCAAGAGCTGCACATAGGCCAGTCTTTCAGTCAGTCAAATAATCTTTATTTCGGTCAAGGACCATCACAGATACAAAATTTGAAACAAATCAATATTAAATACACAGGAATAAAAACAGAGTTAAAATGAAATTGAGCAAGTTAATTACAATTAAAAATATAAAAGAGAGTAAAATTTCCTGGGTTGTCAACGAAGGGAAAAAAATCACATGGATTTATAGAAAGCTTTTTCTCCGACGCCACATAGCGTTGATAAAGCGTGAGACCGAGAAGACTATGGGCGTGGAAGTGTTGGTATGTAGTATGCTGAGTACCTGTTTATGATTGCTAACCCCAAGATTTCTGCAGGGTGGGACAAGCCAGCGATGTCGTATCAGTTTGTAGCCTTTGCAAAAGAAGAATACGTGGGCGACAGACTCTTCCTTGTCGCCACAGGCCGGACATACCATGGATTTATCGTTCGACCATTTGTGGGAGAAAGCCCTTAGTGGGAGTGTGCCGTATCTAAACTGTAGATACAGTTTTCTCGCAGAGAACGGCACTATCTCGTCAAGAAATGGCTCTACCTTATAACAGGTTTTTTGATTAAGGTAATCAAGTGTAAGTGAACCCAGCCCGGAATTACAGAGAATGATCGAAATACTATAGGTACGATGTAGGTTGACCAAATCGGCACAAGACATCTCGGCACAAAATGAGGCAGGATTGGACCAAAGACCAGGAATGCCCAGTTTCACACATACATTCTTGATGTAAGCAAACCAGGGCAATTTATGAGTTCCCACGAGTGACAACAACTCTTGGGTTTCTAGTCTGAAATGCAGCAATTCGGTGGTTACCCAGAGTCTTCGGCAGTACAGTAAAGGTCGTAAGGAGGCAAGTTCATCAATAGGTCTAATGCCCAAGTCCATTCTGATGGGGATAAGAGGGGTACTAGAGGGTAAAGCCAGCAGCGATCTGAAGAATGCATTTTCCGTCCTACAGATGTCATAAATCGTGGAATGGCCCCACAGTTTGGCGCCGTACAAGGTAGCACTGCGTGCTTGGCAACTGTATATTTCCTCGATAGGAGCGACTGGCTTGATAGAGGACTCTCTATGGAGCCTTAGTATGCCGCCTATGGTTTGTGCCAGTCTTAGTTTGGCTTTGGCCAGTTGCGGACCCCATTCCATTCAGTCATTCAAGGTGATGCCCAGGTATTCGAACACAGTTACCCTGTCTAATACTGTACCATTCAAAGAGGGATTAGAGCACCTGGTCTTAGGAGGATCACAGACCATAAATTTTGTTTTGTGTGTGTTAATCTCCAAACCCCTTGTGTGGCAAAAGTTGGCAAAACTGTCCAGGGCACGTTGGATACCCATAGGTGATTTGGATAGCAGGAGGGTATCGTCTGCAAACATTAGTGCAACCACCTGGTCGTTAAGTAGTTTTGGGGCATCAATATCTTTGACCTCTTTAAGGTGGGTGATGAGTGCGTTCACAAAAAGACAGAACAGAGTGGGGGCCAGAACACAACCTTGTCTTACTCCTCTCGAGACTGGGAATCTAGATGTTAAAGCACCCCTTTTGCCACTCCTGACTTGAGCGAAATTGTCCGAGTGAAGACGTCTGATGATGTTAAGAAGATAAGCAGGCACCCCCATGTCCTCCATCACTGCCCATAAAATATGGCGGGGTACCAGGTCAAAGGCAGATTTAAGATCTACGAAAATTAGGTAGAGGCTGCCACCCTCTACTCTAACTGTTTTCCAATATAGGAGTAGACGCCAGAGTAGCTGGTCTAACGTAGATATCTTATCCCTAAAACCTGCCTGATAACTGCTAAGGATCGAATGGTCAGCCATCCAGGACTGTAGCCGATCGAGTAATATACGTGAGAAAAGTTTCTGACTAACATCGATCAAGCTAATCGGGCGCTAGTTAGCCGGTAGTAAGGGAGAACCCTTTTTGAAAACTGGAATGCTCTCAGCTCCTGCCCAGGTATCCGGAACTTTGGTTCCCATAATGATAGCATTGAATAGGTAACAAAGATATGGGACCCAGATGGCCACTTGGTCCTTGTAAAGGTCACCAGGGATATTATCGAGCCCTGGCGCCTTACCAGCAGGAAGCCTTTTTATAGCAGATTCAACCTCAAGTAGAGTGACTCTGAGGTGAAAATTATCAGTAAGTGGGGCTGGGTAAGGAGAATACAGATGTGGTATCAACAATCTGGGATATAGGATAGGAAGAGGATTTGGGAATAGGTCATCATTTGATCTTTATTTCGACATTTTTTCAGTCATAAAAGATTACAGTTAAAACAGTTAAAACATATATAAAACCACAAGAGATAAATAAACATTTCATAAAATCAGATTATCAAACAGGGTTTGCAATCATAATATACAATCACTCCTGGATGCCGCTGTAATGAGAGAACATCTCTTGGACCACATAGCTAGCAGGAACTTTGAGAGTGCGAAAACTATGTGCGGTGAAGTGTCAGTTTTAAGGACTCTCACTGCAACAAGACATTTATCAAAGCCCATGTTCTTGGGAATAGGGTTAGGGACGGTAGGAAGGGAATATAAGAGTTGGTAGTGCTCAATCCATTTCTCTGGGGCGATATTAGGATCGTCTGCTTTGCGGCCGTCCCCACTTCCATTTCTAACTATTAACCAGAATTCCCTCATGTCCCGATTCCCAAGTGCAGATTTTATGGCAACCCATTTACAGTTATCCCAGTTCTGCTTGGCCTCATTTAACACTGACTTATAATGCAGTCTTTTTTGCCTTATCAGTGGTCTGTCCATGGATTTTTTTTTTTTTTAAAACCTTTATTTACGTCAACATGGTACACAGCTATTCAGCCGACATCCCGGAGGTTCGGCAGCACGATAGGAACAATACGTAGGAAGGTCCATGTCCGTACATCAGGAGTAACAAAGGTTTAGTTTTAATGTAAACCAAAAAAATAAAAAACACGAGCAAGGCAAAGGATATAATAAGCATGCGCTAGTTCTCAGCTGGGGCGAGGTCCCACTCCCATCAGCGGAGCGGTACTCCACGCCAAAGAAGCGAGGGGAAAGCAGGGGTACAGACTCCAGGTTATGAACAGTTTACGTATATAGTTGGAAGTAGAGCTGGGGGGAAAGTTGCACATCGAGCATCTCAGCAACTGGGGGCACACAAATATCTCCCCTATAATGGTTCCATTGCCCCCATATCTTATGCCACTTCTTAGGGCGCCCCCGGGCACTGTACACCGTTTTCTCCCGGAACATGCCCCAGTCCATATTTTCCATCCATGCTACCAAGGTGGGAGGTCTCTGGGATCCCCACAGCTGCGCAATATCTCGCTTCGCCACCATATTCCCCAGAGTCACCCATTGGGTCTGAGCGGCATCGTAGTCGGTGGGGCCCTAGACATTCAACAGGCATCGTCTTGCCTCCGGGAAGAGTGCGATACCCGTGACCTCTTCCATCACGTCATGAATTTGTTTCCAGAACTCTGCGATCTCCCCACACTCCCAAATAATGTGTAGGAAGGTGCCCAACATCCCACAGCCTCTCTTGCATAAGCCATCGTCAGAGAAACCCATATGGATCAGGCGGGGCCCCGTGACGTAAACCCTGTGAAGTATCTTAAGCTGCACCAGCCGCAGTCTAGCCGGGATCGCAACCTCCTTCGGAGAGGAGACGGCATATTGCCAGTCCTCATCGTCCAGTTCGAGACCATCCCTAGTCCATTGTTCTCGCACATCAAGGAGGAGGTCGGTCCGGACATTGACAAGCTTCTTGTAAATCAAGGAGATTGTACTCTCCGGCATATGACCATCCAGAATCCGATCCTCCAAAGGAGAAGACTCAGGCACGGCCTCCCCCTCGGCACGAACGGAGAGCAGAGCGTGACGCACCTGGGCATATCGAAAGTATTCGGCACCCCCTAATTCGTACTCCGTCTGCAGCATCTCAAACGATTTCACCTTGCCCTTAGTCAGCAGGTCCCCAACTCTAGAAATCCCAATTAGGTCCCACTTCTCAAACCCTTTCGTGTGCCATAATTTCCCTAGTATATCGGATTCAAAAAGCGGAGTAGCCCGGGTAAGTCTGTCCTTCCAGCCCAACGAGTTTGTAACCGCCTTCCACACATGCACTGCCGTCTTGGTCGGTCCCGTGAGGGACCCGTCCAATGATTTGGAATACAGCGCCCTAAGGTAATTGCCCCGGCGCAACAGCCACCGATCCATAGCAAACCCAGGGTTCAACGCCGGACCGTAAACCCCATGGTTAATCGCTCCCAATTGGGTAGCCCAGTAATATCTTCTGATGTCAGGGAGTGCTATCCCCCCGTCATACCATGGAAGGGTCAACTTTGCTATAGCTATACGTGGTCGACCGTCCCATAACAGCGAACGCTGGAGGCTCTCCACCTCACGAAAATAACAGGCAGGAACTAATTCTAGGGTGTTCTGTAAGGCATAGAGAAACCGGGGAAGAGACATCATTTTAAACAATGCGGCACGGCCAAGGAGGGAGAGCGGTAGCCGCCTCCAACCCGCGACATCCCGTCTCAAGCGTGTCAGCGGAGGAAGGAGGTTCTTCTCGTATCGGACAGAGGGGGTCTATGGAAATATATATCCCCAAGTACAGAAAGCCCCGCTGGGCGATCTGGATGGAGCAATCCCGCGGGACGGCAGGGGTGTCCCCACTGAGAACATATAGGTGCGACTTTCCCCAATTAATGGCGAGACCCGAGTTACTACCAAAAGACTTCAAAACGTCGCAGACCACTATGAGGGATTTCCGAGGCGAGGTCAAATATAACAAAATGTCGTCTGCATACAATGAAATGCGGTCCTCGTGGTCTGGCGACCATCGGATCCCTCTTATGTCTGGCTGCCATCTAATCCATGCCGCCAGTGGCTCAAGGGCGAGAGCGAACAGTAGTGGCGACAAAGGACAACCCTGCCGAGTGCCCCTCCCGAGCCCGAACGGAGATGACGCCCTACCGTTCACCGCGATTTTAGCCAAAGGTTCCTCATAAAGTAGCCTGATCCAGCCTATAAAACCGGGTCCGAAGCCGAATTTTGTGAGCGCTGCCCACAGATACGGCCATTCCACAGTATCGAAAGCCATCGTGGCGTCGAGTGACACCAAAATGGCCGACTCCCGCAGCGTCCCAACCCTCGCGAGCGCGCCATGAAGTCGCCTGAGGTTCAAAGCAGTGTTGCGGTGTGGGATAAAACCGGATTGGTCCGGGTGGATCAAGTCCCCGATGACCCTGATCAGACGGTTAGCCAGCAGTTTGGCGAGGATTTTGGGCTCAGCGTTGAGTAGGGAGATCGGCCTATACGATCCGCATCTGTTTCGGGGCTTGCCATCTTTATGTATAACCACTATTGTCGCCAGACGTTGGTCGAATGGAAGACACCCCTGCCCCCGCGCCTCCACAAACATATCTCGCAAATACGGAGCAATCTTATCCGGTCTGAGTTTATACAACTCGACCGGCAAGCCATTCGGGCCCGAGGCCTTGCCCGGGCGTAGCGAGCGGATAGCGACTGCAACCTCGTCAGCGGTGATGTCACCATCAAGGTCCTCCCTGTCGACATCGGACAGACAAGGCAGGGCAATGTCTCGCAGCAGATCATGCGAGTCTTCCTCCGGCCTGTCCGACACAGACGTATAGACCCTGCGGAAGTGGTCCACGAAACACTGGACTATCCCATCGGGTTCTGTGACAATATCCCCGCCATCCGTCAGTATTTCTGGCACAACTCTATTCACCCGTTCTTTCCTGTCTAACCACGCTATTAATTTCCCAGCCTTGTCGCCCACGTCATACAATCGCCCTTGTTGGTCCCTGCTAAGAACCTTAGCCGCGTTTGTCACCAGTGCTTTATATTCAGATCGTTTTAATCTCAACTTATGCAGTGTTGCCGCCGTGACCTCTTCTTCCAGGACAGACTCTAATGCCACTATCTCAGCCTCGATCTGCGCCACCTCCGCATCTCTCCGACGTTTGACATCCGCTATCAAGGAGAGGGCCTCCCCTCTCAGTACTGTTTTAAACGCTTCCCACAAAGACACCGCGGAGGTAACCGAGCCAAGGTTCTCCGAAAAGTAAAGATCAACCGCTTTCAACAACGCACCACGAGTCTTAGGGTCACGGAAATACCAGGGGTTAATAGGGGCAACCCTACCTGCCGCACCACGGCCAAAATCCATACTAATCCACACCGGCGAGTGATCGGATATGCCCCTGGCCATGTGCCGAGCCTCGGACACCAAGGAAGCGTGGGCAGCCCAGGTGAGAACATAATCTATTCTAGAGAGACTGCCGTGCGCCCCAGAGTGGAAAGTGTACTGCCGCTGAGCGGGGTGCAGCAGCCTCCAGCAGTCAACCAAACCTAGTGTATCAGTAAAGTCTGGGAGCCATCTCTGCGCCCCCCCGGGGTCCCTTGGCGGATGTCTGTCTAGTAATCCGGAACCAACTGCATTAAAGTCACCACCCATTACCAACACTCCCTCGGGGAGATCCAGCATGGCCCTCCCCAAGTCGGCAAATGTGACGGCCTGCAGGCCCGGGGGGACATAAACAGAAACCAAAACCAGTGTCCTGCCCTCCCATCTCCCCGCAGCCGCTGCA
Source organism: Triturus cristatus (assembly GCF_964204655.1). Classification (NCBI taxonomy): domain Eukaryota; kingdom Metazoa; phylum Chordata; class Amphibia; order Caudata; family Salamandridae; genus Triturus; species Triturus cristatus. The sequence goes on along the minus strand of NC_140581.1, from coordinate 468,924,176 downwards.
AAGCGCCCCCTCTCATCAACAGTAGTAGAGTCAATCTCCAACGGCAGCGAGGTCCTAACAAGTATTCCAGCCCCCCGAGATCCCGAGGAAAACCCAGAGTGGGCGATAAATTTATACCCCTTTCTATTAAGGGCATGACACGTGTTGCCTATCAGGTGCGTCTCCTGCAGCAAAACTATGTCAGGAGAGCACCTCTTCAGAAATTGCAGAACAATCCCCCGCTTAATACGATCCCCCAAGCCATTAACATTCCAACTAAGTATATTCAAACCCTAACCCCCATCACAGAATGGCAAGAGACCCCCGCCCATCCCCGAGAGCAGCACATAAGACTTGCATTGCGATACCTTGCAAAAGGAAAAACAACAAACACTCCAACAAACCCAAACCACCCCCCACCCTGCACCCCTGCATAAGCCTAAAAGCCCCCCCAACTTGCAGTGTGCCTGTCGCCCTAGCAAAAGCTAATCTACAAGAAGAAACCCCGTAGGAGGAAAGAGATCCCATTGTGCCCTCGCCACCCCCGGACAATAGCTAGCAATAAAAACAAATCAGTGAACCACTGTCCCGAGCTTGGCCAGAATGGTCGATCACCAGAGTCCTCACTCTTTTGCGACATGGCCTCCTTCCGCTCCGACAGTATGGTCCCCGCTGGTACGCCGCTGAGGCAATGTGTCCAGCCATTCCCCAACCTCGTCTGGCAAGTAAAAGAAAAAGGTTCGTTCTTCGTACTCAACGCGCAACTTGGCTGGGAAGAGCATGGCATACTTCAGACCCCTCTCACGTAGCCTCCTCTTAACCCCCAGGAAACTCTGCCGTTGCTTCTGCACCGCCTGGGTTAAGTCAGGATAAAAACTCACTGCAGTGTTCTGGAATGTGACCGGTCCGGACCCCCGTGACGCCTGCAGAATGGCATCGCGGTCCCTGAAGTTGAAGATCCTGGCGATGATCGGTCTCGGGGGGGCTCCCACCTTGGGCCTTCCGCCCGGGACTCGGTGGGCCCGCTCGACCACAAAGAACTTGCTGAGGCCCTTAGGTGCCAGATGGTTAAGCACCAAGTCCTCGACAAACAAGTCCGCCGATTGCTCCTCCGATTTCTCCGGAACGCCAACAATGCGCACGTTATTGCGCCTCGCCCGGCCTTCAAAATCCTCCATCTTGCGGGCAATGAGGTCGTTGGTAGTCCTCAGCGTGCGGACCTCTATTTGCAGATCAGAGACGTTCCCCGTGAGGCTAGTGGTTTTTTGGTCCAATGATTTTACTCTCTCATTAGTTTTCCCCAGGTCAGCGCGGAGCAAGTTAACGTCGACTGAGATGGTGTCCACTTTGTGTGCCAGGGTCTCAAACTGTTGCCTAATAGAGGACTTCATCTCCTCAATGGCGCCCATATTGTCTTGCAGTGACAATTCCGGTGCGGGGACCAAGCCGTCTCCCGATGATTCCTGTAGCTTCCCCGGTCCGCTTGGCGATCCCTTTTGCTGGGCATAGCGATCCATATTGTTGGTTTGGGTGTAGCCCCCCCGCCTGGTATTCTTGGGCTTCTGTTTGTCGGCCTCCGGTTTGGTCGACATCCTCAACCCCGGAACAGTCAGCGTCAAAAAAGGGGCCGCTCAGCCACGCAATTGGCACGAGGTTCGCTGGATCTGGGACTCCGATGCAATCCCATGCATGTGCAGGCCGAGCTACAGGCAACTGTTGTCCAAGACACTCGCGGGCCGAGGCACGTAACTGTGAGAGAAAGCGAAAGTGAAAGTGGAAGCAGCCCCCCTCCGATGATCCGCACCGCACGCGGCCGCTGTTGTTCAATTAGTGTCCGGGCCCATGCCAACGCGAGACCCGGGCACCTCCAGGGGATAGGCCGCAAACTTCAGCCTGTCACAACTTCGGTCTCCGGTGTATGATTTCAGTCCGGACAACGACGCTCGCCTCAGCAGTAGTTCATGTCCAAGATTCCGGATATTTGACACAGGATTTTTCCAGGATAATTGCCGGAGGGAACGAGGGTCACGGGAGCTCTGTGCTCACGCGGCCATCTTGGTCCCGCGCTAGGCTCCTCCCTGTCGTTGGATTTAATAGCATCCAGCAGTGCCCCCTTTGCGATCTTACAGTTATGGTCAAACCAGGTAAGGGGTTGCTTAGACTTGCCCTGTTTGACCAATGGAGGATTTAATGTGTCCGCAAGGGCGGACACTAAACCCAGGTGGATATGATATATCTGCTGGGTAAACAGATCTTTGGATTGGTCTAAATGGGCAGTTAGTTCTGAGAGTGCCTGGTAGACAGCTTGATATGAAATAGTCATTTTGTCGGGAGATCTTTTGACCGTTGGCCATTTAAGCCTTCTTCTGTCATTTGAGAGAAGAGGACTGCCACAAGTGGGAGCTCTTTCCTCAATATTTAGACCAGTCACGGGGATACTTAGATCAAGAGCAAGGGCATCATGGTCACTCTCATGGCGGGGGAGGACCTTGAAGTCTATTACCCTGGGCCAGGTCCTGGTCTCTACCAGAACATAATTGATACGAGAGGACTGGCCAGGGCGATTGAAAGTTGGTCTACCCTCCATATCGGATAGAGAACGGCCATTACAAGCTCTAAGGAAGTGTGTGAGGGTAATAGAATTCAGCTGGAGGGCAAGAGGGGACCAGGACTTGGTTGGTGGAACTTGGAGGTCAGGAATAGACCAGAGTGAATCCTCCTCTGAGGTAATAGACTCTACAAGACCCGGCAACGGTTCGTACTGGCAGTTAAAGTCACCAGCAATAATCAGAGTAGTCTCGCCCTGAACAGTTGAAATAAATTTGTCTAGAGTGTCCAGTAACGGCGACTCTTTACCAGACTGAGTAGGCCGAGAATAAACGTTGATAAGAGTCAGGGTGGTTTTAGAGGGAAACAAGAGTCTAACACACTGTATGTCAGGGGAGAAAATATCTACCTGAGACACTGTGCAACCTAGATGTGAGCCAATTAGGATAGACATACCCCCAAAAGGTCTACCCCCCACGGCGGAAGAAGCCAGGTTGTTAATAGATAAAAAGCCCAACCTGGAGAAGTGCTCCCTGAGCCAAGTCTTCTGGAACAGACAAACGTCGAACTGGTCGATGAATAAACCCCAATCTGGTGAATCCATCTTGTTACGGAGCCCTGCTACATTCCATGACAAAAAAGAGAGTTTGTTGGCAATGCCCGAGGATTCAAGACCGTTAATGTTTAGGGAACCAGGGTCCACAGATACGAGGAGAGGAGGAGTGCTGGCCTTGTCATTCGCTAATTTAGTAATGCCCTTAGCCAATTGAAAGCCTGCAAGGGATGGAGGTAAAAAATAAGGGTGACCCCCAGGAGGATCAGGCCTACTTATATCTGAATTTGGAGCAATAGTGATGGAGTCCCCATCATAAGCCAGTGGACCTAGGTGATAACTATCTAGAAGCAGGTCGGCTGGCCTAATGAGTCAATCTACATCTTCCAGTGGAGCATAACGATTTGATACTGGTAGGTTACAAAGAGTAGTATAGTGTGGCAGATTGACAGATAAAGGCTGTGGGGGCGGAACGCGACCTTCAAGATTGAGTAGAGAAAGGGGAGCATCCGTCCTCCGGGGGCAGGGATAAAAGAAATCAAGAGTAAGAGCACAAATTGTCGAGAGAGAGTCCCTTGTTATTTGGTGTTGCGTTAATATACTTCGAATAATTGCTGGAGTTCTGAAGTTTAAGATCACACAGTCCCCAGGAAGAGACTTGTGTGCGGGACCCACCCAAGCAACCCGCCTGACCAGCAAAATATCGCCAGCCTTGCTGTATGGGAATTGCTTGTTTTTGGCCAACCAGAATAGACTCTTGTTACGAAGTTCCAGCTGAGATTCTTTATTGCCATGCTTCAGTTCAGGCAACCCTGCAAGTATTAGTACATAAGGAGCAGCTTCCGGAGGTAAGTTGATTGTGGGAAGACAGGTTTGTGGATGCAGATGGCTGACCCCCCTGCAATATCTGAAGTAGATGGCAAGAGACTACTAGAATTGACAGCGGGAGGTCTAGTTGGAATTACGTTTTGCCTTGCTCTTTGGAGTACATTAGGGTAAGTGGTATTGTGTGGGTTATAGGAAGAGAGGCCAACCATATCCTGGCCCTCAGCTGGAATACCAACATGTTTATTACTAGGGACTACAGAATTTGGAGAAGGTCGATCTTGAGTTGAATTGGAGGCTGCAAGAGGCTGGAGGATCAGGGGGGAAATTTGGTTCTGTGTAGGCAAGGGCCCAGGATTTGGGATGGAGACTGAGTGAGTTGGCCTAGGTTCATGGTTCAAATGTACCTGTGATGTGTTATTAGTGAGCATGCTATTATGAAGTTTGAGTAGAACAGGAGCGATCTCTTCCCTCACCATCAGTCGACACTGGGCAAGTAGATCCGTAAGGAGGGCTTGAGCCCAGGGGGGGTAGGACCGGGATTGGGGAGATTTAGAGAGGGTAAGCGTAGAACCTTGATCAGATCTCACTCTGTGTTTCTTTCCCTTAGACCCCCCCGGGTAGCTGGTTTTTCCTTCCTAGTTTTAATAGTAGGTCCCTCAATTGTAGATGCTGGAATTGGGAGTGTGGGGGAAACAGGGACAGTAAGAACCTCATTTTGGCCACAATTCAAGTCAGTGAGGGTAGGACAGGCATTCAGGGGGGACTGAATAGCATGAAAGCAATCCGGAGTGATGGAAAGACTCCTCTCAGTCAGTTCGATTTCGGAGGTAACAGCTCCAATCGCCTTCTGGAGCATTAAATCAATGGAAGTAGGGAGGACCGGAGCGGGAGAATGCAATTTTGGGCCAGAACGCTTTGCTGCACATGCACGTTTTCCCTGTATACGGGAGGGAGGGGCTTTGGCGGCCATCACTACCAAAATACAACAGAACCTGATCGTAGAGGGAAACAGTACCTTGGGCGTGGGCAGCAGAAGTAGGTCCAGAGGTGCGCAGATCAGAGGGGTAGCCCAGCCCAGGCTTCTCCGGGCTTTTATGAGCCTCTGACACCCCCTGATGACGTTTCGGCGGGTTTCACGCACAGCCCCCTGGGAGGTGAAGTTCGTTTGCGAGCCGTTTCCCTCACGGCAGTGGCACGGGGTGTGCGAGGATTTCAGCAGCCCAGCAGGGGAAAAAAGATTTGTAGGAGCAGAGGAAAAGTCCAGCCGTTCCCCTCACGGCGTGTACAGGTGCTAGTGTGGCGCGTCCGCCAGTCTTTACAGAACTAAAGGGGAAAATCGGCGATGTGGAAACATCTGAGATCAGTGCATCCCGAAGACATAGCTAAAGCTTAGTACCAGAGGGATCATGCAGCAGCAGAACAAGAGATCGAAACTGCTCCTGTGGATATATAATCGAACAGCAACACCAACAAGACAACGAAGACATGCGTTGTTTCACAACATACTGCAAAGAATGCCACCGCGTCGAGAATTCAGGTGAAACCAGTAAAGGTTTGGCAAAGCGCTGAAGACACCCTTGAAAGAGCATCACAGAAAAATTACATTAAAAACAAGATAAAAAAACAAGTTACAATATTAAAGTTAATAATTATCATTAAAAAATTAAAATAAAAGGCAACAAATATTTAACATTACTGTTAAAAAGTTTGGAAACTGAACAAAATGGTTAAAAAAATCTTTAAGAAAAACATCCTCTACATACAGGTAAATAAAGTATGTAGAGGGAAAGCTTTTTAATGCTTGCAGGAAGTTTGTATGCAGGGTACGCTAAAGGTCACTTCTTGCCGCCAAACCATAGTACATACAACAGACGTTTTTTCATATAGGAAGTTGGCTGCACGAGTGTAACTATACACATGATAAAATTAAAATATGATCAAAAAATCTTTGAAATTCACTGGAAAAAAAAAGTTAAAGGGACGTTATAGTTGCGTTGGCTAATAAGATTCTATACATTTTTTTTAAAACATTGAAATACACTGAATAAACCCAAAGTTATAGATGTTTGGGTACAGCAGTCCCTTTAACCCAGAACTTACTTACCAATGTGCCTCTGCAGCTCACAGCAGGTGCATTCATACGTTAACATGTTTAGAAAAGAATATTGCTTGAACCTAAACCTTTAAAGCTGTATATTTAATGTACTTTATCTCTTTCACCATACACCAGGTATGGCTTCAGGGTCTCCTCTGTGTCCAATGTATGCATCCGCATTTGTATGCACAGTAATTATATGTCAGAATGACCTTTCCTACGAAATTCCTTTTTTAAAATAATGTATGGATTGACGGAGTAATGTAAACAACAGAATCATGGATGAAGTGATCAGTATTGTCATCTGAGATGTCATTGATGTCATCAATGATGTCATTTAACATTAGTGATGTAATATGCAAGGTCACGTGTAGTACATGATGGGGGCACACATTGTAGTTACTTTATTAAACTATGACTGGCAAACCTCAATATTTTGTGTTTTTTAAAACGTTAGATCATGTCTCTTTCCAACACTCAACTATAATGTCCCTTTAACCATTGAATTTATATATGTGTGTGTATATATATATATATATATATATATATATATACGCAGTCAGCATTGAGGATTTTGCAATAGCACTTCTGCGCATTATATGGAATAAAACCTAGGTGCAATACATGGCCAATGTAATATGATGTTATCACAGTATTATATTTTATGTATGCATTTTATCAGAGCCCATACAGGGCACATTTCTGGTGAGGAACCAGTCCATGCAACTCCAGATTATTGACTGCAAACATGAGTGGAATTGTGAAATATGAAAATTAAGAACGGTTATTTTAATGAGAAATTGAATTTTTGATTTATAGTTATTTATTTATATATTAATTGTCTCACATTTTTCTTTATAAGATGCGGAAGAGACATCTAACTGGATTGATATATTTGTATAAATGCTCATACAGGGTGTAATCAGTAGCATTATGTCTATTCAGAATTTGGAAGGAATGTGGTATGTCCAATCAGAAATCACATTAGGCCTTTTCGGTTTTTGTATTTGTAACTCATGTAACGAATTAAACCGGAGAAGACTAAGTTAAAATGGCCGCGCTAAAAATGTATCTGTATCGATTGTATTTGACAATTCAAGTCCGTCATTTGTGACTATTACATACAGTGAAGGATTCAGTTGGTAATAAATGCGTGCTTAACAATGGCAATACGGACAATGACCAATGCCGGTGAGGCTGAAACGCGTTTGTCAGCATAATGGTGGTTGAATAAAGCATTTTGGAAAATTGTAGAGTGCACTATGATTCCTGTTGGAGATGTATTTTAAATGACCGCGGAACCTCCGCCGCGAATAGATGCACCCGTCACGAAAGTGAGCGGTGCTTTATTGGTAACTTTGGAAATGTATAGGTCGCCAGTAGATAGTTATAGTTAGCACAATGTTTCCATACCAAAAGCAATTTTTGACCTGCCTTCATCTTTGGCGCCATTTGAAGCATCTTCACGAAATTTTCCAAAAACGTCTCATAGTGAATCTTGGTGTGCATGGAAAGTTTCGGGGTGATCCGTGAAGTGGAGGTCGAGAAAATGGGGGATAAAAAAAAAGTGTGCTTTCTCATGTTAATTTAAATAGGACTTGTGAACACGCCTACAGCCCGAACCGCTGGATGGAATTGCACCAAATTTGGCAGAAATGTAGATTTGGTTGCGCATATCACGCTTTGTGTTATTTAATGTAAATCCATTCAGTAGTTGTTGAGAAATTACAGAGAAACCAAATATGGATATCTGTGACCGAGGATCCTTCACAAATAATTGCGAAAAATGACGAGGTTCTGAGGGAAATGCAGAGCTCTGATTGGCTGCTAACACTTCAGTCAGGAAGTGTTGGCAGCCATCTTGGGATTTGAATTGAGCGGAGTACCCAAAAAAAAACATTAAAAAAAAGAAAACAGGGCAGAGTAGGAATACCCTGATCCCCAAGCCTTGGTCTTGGGGTCCCCCTGGGACCCTACCATGGCATACAATTAAATAAAAAACATTTACAGTGAAATTCGCAGCAAAAAAAACAACAAGCGCAGGCTTCCACTCTTGTTTTGGAAATCCCCCTGAGTAGGCCAGGCCCTAGCGGCATGTGCATTTATATAAAAACAGTAAAGGAAGGTGCACACAGGGCCTCCCTCCTTGGGCTTTTTTATGCCCCTCAGACCACCACCTCCCCGGGGCTTATGTTTGTAATAGGTGGGGGCACGCGGACCCCCAAGAGGTCAGAAATTAGCAAAAAAAGAGGCAAGATAAAGGTGAGAAACGAGCAGAAAGAGGCAAGATAGAGGTGAGAAACTAGCAGAAATAGGCAGAATAAAGGTCAGAAATGAGCAGAAAGAAGCAAGCTAAATGTCAGCAACAAGCAGAAAGAGGAAAAATAGAGATCAGAAATGAGCAGAAAGGGGGGCGTGGCCAAGATGGCGGGGTGAGCGGACGCTTCCTCCCGTAGCTCCTCCGGCCCGGCCAAGCTTGAGCCCTTTTCTTATGCTTTTCTCCCCCCGCTGAGGCTCAGCGTGGGAGAGGAGCGTGGCGGAGCACCTGGTGCGCACGTTGTTGCCGTTTTGGTTCTGATCGCCTCGGGGGAAGCCCCCAAAAAGTCCGATCGAGCTCGAGGAGCGAAGGAGGGCCTGAGAGGCGGAGCGCATCGGAGTGCTGTCCGGGCGCCTCGGTTGGGCCTGGTGCTGAAAGTTGCGATCTGGAGGGAATCTGGCCCGTCGCTCGACGGAGGGTGAAGGAGCCCTGCGGGAGGGGACCCGACGGTGCGGAAGACTTAGGACGGGTGCTTTGGCACTCAGACCTGTGTCGGCGACACTTCGCACTGTGTGGGCCCCTGTCCCTTGGCCGAAGTACGGCGGACTCTCTGTTGGGGTCGGACCATCTGGGCCCCTGCGTGTGACAGACTGAAACCGGCGGTGGAACCTATTTGATTGCTGTGCGTTTTGGGGGCCCCGGTGGTGTCACCGGGCCTGGTCGCTCTGCCCTGCCTCGCCCTGCCGCCATCTTGTCCCCGTGGGATCAGTGGTGTTGGCCTTCGCCGGAGCCCTTGCTGGCGGATGTATGTGACCGCCGCTGCTGCCGGGCTGACTTTTTGGGGGATGTGCTGATGAGGAGCCCCCCACTGTAGCTTCCATTCCTGTCTCGGATGGGCACCCGCGGCTGACGGTGACCGGGCTGGACCGCCATTTTGTCACCTGTGACGCAGCGACCCTGCTTGTGGGGGGACACCCACGTCGAGTGCTTGCCAGCAGCTGGGCATCCCTGGGGCGGCTGGACCAGTGCCCGACCGTAGTGCTTGCGATGTCTGGAAGAGGAGGCTCGAAGAAGGGGGACCGCACCCTGCCGGACATGCTTGGCAGGGCCCAGCAACTGCGGGACAGAACACAGCCTTCGCCGGGGTCCTCCCGGGCCTCGGCGGACGTGACTGGGGGGGAGCCACCCGTCACGAGGACCTTTATAGAGGAACTGTTTAGCTCCCTCAGGGAGGACTTCCAAACACTGAAGCGGGAGGTGGCCAGCGAGGTCCGGGAAGTGCGCAGGGAAGTGGAGGGCCTTGGCGAGCGCGTTGAAACGGCGGAGACGGAGGCCCAACGCCGGGAGGAGGAGATAGTCCATCTTCAACAGGACGTTCTCCGCCTCCGGGAGCAGTGTGTTGAGCTCCAGGCCCACTCTGAGGACCTTGAGAACAGATCACGGAGGAACAACATTCGTGGTGTGCCGACTGCAGACGAGGGGTCCGATCTGGGGAGCTACCTGCGGGACCTGTTCCGAGAGATCCTGGGGGAAGCTGCGGACTTCCCCATTAGCATTGATAGGGCACATAGGGTTGGCCGGCAGCGCCAATCATCGGCACCTCCTCCGGACATTCTGGCCTTCCTGCCCGATTTCCCGCTGAAGGAACGCATCATGACTGAGGCCCGCAGGAAACAGCCCCTGACTTTCCGGGAGCGGCCGGTGGCGCTTTACCAGGACCTCTCCGCCATCACGCTGCAGAAACGCAGGTCCTTCAGGATTGCCACTGACTTTTTGCGCGAACACGAGACGCCGTACTCTTGGGGTCATCCCTTCCGCCTGATCTTTCGATGGAACGGGGTGCTACACCAGCTACGCTCCTTGCAGGACATTTGTGGAGTCTTGGGGCTTACGGCGGCGGAGGAGGAAGGAGCTACACCGTCGTGGAGGGCCTCGGAGAGACGGAGCCGGCGGAGGTCGGCGAGGCGACGATCAGCGGCCAGCGCAGGGCGTCCTGATTCCCCTACCATCAGGGCGGACATGGCCGACGCTTTGAGGGCGGCGGCCAGGGACTCGGCCGGCTCCACCGGCGTGGCCTTGACGGCCTAACACTCACTCCGGGGGGAGATGCCTTTAGCTTCTTTAAATGCTGGGTACGGGGCGGGGGGGTCGGGGGGGGCGGCTGGAGGTGAGTGGCTGGACGTCCACTTCGTTCTTTTCTACGGACTTGCCCGTTTTGGGGCTTGACTGGGACAATGGGGTGTTTGAGTTTGCGTTTGGCTAGTTGTCAGGGTTGTGTTTTGGGGGGGTGTAGGGGTTGTTCTGGGGTTGGGGAGGTCCCGTCCGATGTTGTCCATGCCCACGCTTGGTCTGTTATGGCTTGTCCTGCGCGGCTGCCCCGCGCGCCCCACCCGCTGATCCCCTGCCCATTGCACGGCGCTCCCGATCCCCGAGAGGAATGTCGGCCCTAAAGGTAGTGACCCTTAATGTTCAGGGTCTGAATAACCCCGTGAAGCGCAGAGCGATCTTATCTTTGCTGGAGGGGACGCAGGCGGACATTTGCCTTTTACAGGAGACCCACTTATTGTCCCGGGATTGCCATAGGCTGCGCTCTGCTAAGTTCCCTACCCAGTTCTTCTCCTCGGCAGCGAACAAGACGGCGGGGGTAGCCATTCTTCTAGCGAGCTCCTTTAGGGGGGAGGTTTTGTATAAGTGTGCTGAACAGAAGGGGAGGCTTCTTGCGTATCGCATGCGCTTAGGGGGCATAGCGTTTACGGTCGGCTCCGTTTATAGCCCAAACGACCACCAAGAGCGTTTCCTAGACTCCGTGTTGGTGGATGTCACTGCTTCCCCCGACCGCCACGTCATTTTGGGGGGAGACCTTAATATTGTCTTTGATTCTGTGATGGACAGATCGGCGCAGCGCTTCCCGCAGACGGGGGAACTGTCCCAGGCTGTGAAGGCCCGGATTGCGGAAATGGACTTACACGACCTTTGGCGCTCCATGCACCCCACGGATAGGGACTACTCTTACTTTTCACACGCACATCGAACCTACTCACGGCTGGACTACCTTCTGGTTAGTGGACCGATGCATGCCGCTGCCACGGCGGCGGACATCGGGGTCCTGACCTTGTCTGACCATTCACCAGTCACCGGCGTTTTCCAGTGGCCGGCGGCCTCCCCCTCTCGGGGGGTGTGGCGCCTCCGGGATACCCTTTTACACAAAAAGTCTGTAGTGCAGCGCATTGGGGAGGTCATACAGGACTACCTAACTCACAATAGCAACACCGACACTTCGCAGGCGACACAGTGGGCGGCATTGAAGGCAGTCCTCCGGGGGGAATTTATCTCTATCTCCGCAGCCGAAAATAGGGAGCGGCAACGGAAGAGGGACGAGCTGACCGTTCAGGTCCGGGAGCTTGAGCAGGTCCACCGCCGCACGGGGGCGCCAAGGGTGTGGAGGCAGTTGAAGGCTGCGAGGAAGCTCCTGTCGGCATTGGATCTTGATAGGGCGGAGTATGCCGCCTTGCGCTTGAAACACGCCTTCTACACTGGGGGGGACAAATGTGGCAAGCTCCTAGCACACCGGCTCCGGGTCACGCAGCAGCGTGGCGTCGTGAGGGAGCTGGTGGGCACGGACGGGGTGGTCGTGTCCGGGGACGCAGCGGTAGCGGAATCTTTCCGCGGCTTCTACGAGGCGCTGTATGCGGAGGAGCCCTCCTCGCCACGGGACGCCGAAGGCTATTTGGAGTCGGGGACCCTTCCGGTGCTGGATCCGGCTCAGGCGGACCACCTGGAGCGGGATATCCATGTTGAGGAGGTGATTTCCGCTATCGCGCGGCTGAAGCATGGTAAGGCCCCGGGCCCGGACGGGTACACGTCTTTGTTTTATAAGACTTTTTGCACGGCTGTGGCCCCTGTCCTTACTCGGCTATTTAATTCCTTTTCCGCACCGGGAGCCATCCCACCGGATCTCCTGAGGGCGACGGTCGCGGTAATTCCGAAACCTGGGAAGGACCGGGCCCTCTGCGGTTCGTATCGACCCATCTCGCTCTTAAATGTCGACCTCAAGTTGTATACAGGGATTCTAGCGTCCAGGCTGGGTCCACACCTCCCCGGATTGGTGGAGGCGGACCAGGCTGGCTTTGTACCCGGCAGACAGACGGTTGATAATACCAAGCGGGTGGCGCATGTTCTGGAGAAGGCCTCGCGGATCCCGGGGGAGCGGATGTTGCTGTCCGTCGACGCGGAGAAGGCCTTCGACAGAGTTCACTGGCCGTATCTCGAGCTGGTTCTCAAGAAATTGGTAATCGCGGATAAGTTCCGCACCATGGTATTCAACTGTTATAAGCATCCTTCAGCGTCGGTGCGGGTCAACGGGTGCAGCTCCGGTGGATTTGCCATCGAACGCGGCACGAGGCAGGGCTGCCCCCTCTCGCCGCTCTTGTTTGCCCTCTACATGGAGCCGTTTGCTCAGAGGATTCGCGATAACCCGGATGCGGTTGGGGTCCGGATGGGCCAGTATGTCCACACTGTCAGTCTCTACGCGGACGATGTCCTGTTGACCTTGGACGACCCTAGGAGGTCGCTGCCTGCTTGCCTCCAGGAACTAGACGCCTTTGCCTGTGTGGCCGGCTTCAAAATGAATATGAGCAAGTCGGTGGCGTTAGACGTGTCCCTGGCTGCGGACACCAGGAGGGACCTTCAGCGACTCTTCCCCATGCAGTGGTCCTCCTCCACGGTGCCATACCTGGGGATTCTGCTGGCGCCCACATTACCGGAGATGGTTACGGCTAACTATGCCTCCCTCAGCAGGAAGATCAAGGAGGAGCTTGGTCGCTGGAGCAAAGGCCTACTGTCCTGGCTGGGGCGAATCGCGGCGGTTAAGATGACGGTGTTGCCCCAGATACTGTATCTTTTCCGGGCCCTCCCTCTCCAGCCCCCGGTGGGCTGGATACGACAAATGCAGGCTGACATCTCCCGCTTTGTCTGGCAGGGCCGCAAGCCACGAATGAAGAGGGTCCTCTCCACGCTTGCTCCGGAGGCGGGGGGCCTCGGTATTCCGGACCTCCGTAAGTCCTTTCAGGCGGCACAGCTGCGATATTTGGTGGAGTGGAGCAGGTGGGAGTCCGACAAACACTGGCTCTTTCAAGACCAGGCAGTGGCGGGCCGCACTTTACAAGAGGTTCCATTCTTGCGCCGCGCGCACCGCCCCCCTAACCTTTACGCTTCTTTTATTACGCGGGTCCCCCTGCGGGTGTGGGACGCAGTCTGTGAGGCTCGGGGCCTCACCACCTTCCCTTCGCCGTTCACACCCATAGCGGGCAACCCGGACTTCTCCCCAGGGATGGAGCCGGGAGTTTTCTCCCATTGGGTGCAGGCGGGCTGCAGGGCGCTCTTCCAGATCTATGGCCCGGAGGGAGTGATTCCGTTTCAGCAACTCCGCCAGGAGTTCGGCCTGACGGAGCTGGACAGATTGCGCTACATGCAGGTTCGGCATTGGGCCCTCCAGCCCCAGGTGCGTGACACCGCTGCTCGTCAAATTACACCGTATAGGGGGTGGCTGGCTACCCGGACCTCCGACGCTAAGCTGATTACCGATCTGTACAAGTACCTACAACCCCTGCCGTTTCACTATTACAATCCGGGGAGGGAGCGCTGGCACAGGGAATTGGGTAGGACACTCAGCCACAAGGAATGGGACAAAATTGCGTATCGGGCGCGGCACTCTGCATATCACACGGGCCTTACGGAGACCTTCACTAAGGTGTCCACTTATTGGTATTACACCCCGGAGCGACTGTATGAAATGCATAAATACACTGACAAGGGGTGCTGGCGGGGCTGCGGGCAGGAGGGTACCCTCTCACACATTCTTTGGGATTGCCCTGTGCTGACCGTTTACTGGAAGGAAGTTTTGGACGAGGTGGATAAGCACTTTGGGATAGAGCTGCCGCGCTTCCCGGCGTATGTCCTGCTGGGCCTCCCCAATGACCTAATGTACCCACTGAAGTCCCGCAGGGGCAGGCAGATCGCGATTGCGCTGGGGTCTGCGGTCCAGAACATCCTTATCCACTGGCGCACCAACACTGTCCCCTCCATCACGGGTTGGTTGCATAGGCTTTGGCATGTGCTGGGAATGGAGAAGCTGTCGCTCACGGTGGCGGGGGAAATAGACCAATTTGAAGAGCTGTGGCAACCCTTTCTAGCGCTGCTGTCCACCGAATTCCGGGAGCTCACCTGTCCGAGGTATCTTAGGCTTCTCAGGCTGACGCCGCCGGTGATTCCGGCGGACTAGATCACATGAGAGACAGGGGCCTCCGGGGGGGGGGGGGTGCGGGGCTTCTTGGTGAGGACTAATCTGACGCGGGACCATAGGACGGGGGGGGTGGGGTATTGTTTTTTCTTCCTTCCTTTCTTTACTGGGGGGATGGGGGGGGGGGTGGATTGTGCTTTGTCGAGTTGCTGCTGGCTTTCATTGCTCAGATTTGGGGTGTTGGATATGCACGCAGGGATTCCACAGTTTGCATTTCTAGCCTTTCATTTACTGTGCTTTTCCCCTGGCCCATCGAGCTATCCATCGCCAACCCTCTTGAGTTGCACCTTTTTTCTTTGATTGTATTAAATGTACCCTAACCTCCTATCCCCCTCCCCCATGGTTTGTTTTGTTTCAATAAAAACGTTTTAAACATAGAAATGAGCAGAAAGAGGCAAAATAAAGGTCAGAAACAAGCAGAATGAGGCAAAATAGAGACCAGAAACGAGCAGAAAGAGGTAAAATAGAGGTCAGAAACGAGCAGAATGAGGCAAACTAGAGATCAGAAACAAGCAGAAAGAGGCAAAATAAAGGTCGGCAATGAGGAAAATGAGGCAGACTAGAGATCAGCAATGAGCAGAAAGAGGCAAAATAAAAATCAAAAACGAGCAGAAAGACGCAAAATAAAGGTCAGAAACTAACAAGAAGAGGCAAAATAAACGTGATAAGAAAGGAGAAAGAGGCAGAATAAAGGTCAGCAACAAGCAGAAAGAGGCATGATAAAGATGAGAAACGAGCAAAAAGATGCAAAATAGTGGTCAGAAATTAGCAGAAAGAGGCAGAAAAGAGGTTAGAAACGAGCAGTAAGAGGCAAAATAAAGGTAAAAAATGAGCAGCAAGAGGCAAAATATAGGTACAAAATGAGCAGAAAGAGGCAAAAAAATGCCAGAAAAAGCAGAAAGAGGCAAAATAGAGGGCAGTAACCAGAAGAAAGAGGGAAAATAGAGATCAGAAACAAGCAGAAGGAGGCAAAATAAAGGTCTGAATCAAGCCGAAAGAGTTAGAATAAAATTGAGAAACGAAAAGAAAGAGGCAAAATAAAGGTAAGAAACAGGCAGAAAGAGGCTAAATAAAGGTCAGCAACAAGCAGAAAGAGGCATGTTTAAGTTGAGAAACAAGCAAAAAGATGCAGAATAGAGGTCAGGAACGAGCAGCAAGAGGCAGAATACATTTAAAAAATGAGCAAAATGAGGCAAAATAAAGATCAGAAACCAGCAGAAAGAGGAAAAATAGAGGTTAGAAACCAGCAGAAAGAGGCAAAATAGAGGCCAGAAACTTGATAAAAGAGACCCCCAACGACCCTAAGCAGCCAAGGGGACTTCATCCCCCAACCAGTAGCGCCCTAGGAGGCACGTTTGCAGAGTGGTTGAGAAAGGGGGCGGGCCTCTGAAGAAGTCTCAGCAATCCCACTGTGGGGGACTTACTGGTGGGGGGGTTCTTGGCCCCCAAGGACCCTCAGCAGCCAAGGGGACTTTATTCCCCAACCAGTAGTGTTCGAGGAGGTGCACTTGCAGAGTGGTTGAGAAAGTGGGTGGCCTCCAATGAGTTCTCAGTATTCCGGCTGTGGGGGTCTTACTGGTGGCAGCAATAGGGGTTCTTGGCCCCCAAGGACCCTCATCAGCCAAGGGGACTTCATCCCCCAACTAGTAGAGTGCCAGGAGATGCCAGGAGGTGCTTTTGCAGGGTGGTTGAGAAAGGGAACGGGGCCTCCAACGAGGTCTCAGCAGTCCCGCTGTGGGGGACTTACTGGTGGCAACACAGAGGAAAAAAGTCCTGTCTGGTCAATTTATTTGGTGGAATTCACACCATACCTTCGAGATGCTAAACTGTCATCTAGGAGTCACGATATATATACTAGATTCAATAACTTAGGAACAAATCAAGAACATCCGTTTCAATATCATAATTTCTTTCAAACAATGGTATTTATTATAATGATATATGTATACATACATTGACATCAAACAAAGAAATATATCTCAAAGTTTTGTGCATCAAAAGATTCAAGAAAGACTCTTCACGTTCTGGGGAACAAACTGTATTGCCCCTGCACACTCGACTCATCACTCCTAACAATCACACCTCAATCATTCCCTTCCTAAAACACAATCAATATGACCGAAACCATGAAACAAAACAACAAAATATGGCCAATAGGGAAATGACTATTTGCTCTACGTACAAAAGAGAGGCTAGTTGCCACTCGATTTTATATATATGTCAATAGCATTTTTAAATTATAGAAATATTTCGATTGTATATATCATCAAGCGTATATAATGGTCCTTGTATCTTGTTTCCTGGCTGTGCGCCGACGCGTTTCTGTGACCTTTTGCCAGGAGCTGTGTGCTTCAGAGGGAGTGGGAAGTCATGGGTGGTGGTGGGGGAGATTGCTCCAGGACTAGCCAGAGAGGCAAGAGTGTAATAATTACAAGCAAGCAGGATTTATTATTAATATTTGTTGGGTTTTATCATGTATCTAACAGCTTTCAAAGACGAATAGCATAAAAGAAGGGTGTCAATTGACAGCGTATTTACACAGTTAATCATAAACTATTTCAATCTTGGGGGAGAAGAAAAAATAGTGATGCGCAAGAGGAAAAAAGATGGGAAAAAGGCCGTGAATTCTCTGTCCGCCAAAATACAATTTAATAATGGATGGCCAGATACCACCATAACTTCTACTAGCCCCCTCTCTTCTTTGGAAACAATTTTCTAACACTTCTTCAAAGCTCAGAATGGATCTCATTTGGAGGCCTTCAGGAGTAGCAGCTTTACCATAGCACTCCCAAGCTATCCATGGGTTCAGGGTCATGTAGACAGCAGTAGAAACTGAAAGTAAACAGGGTACCATGTTACTCCCAAGATATTCGTGTGAACAGAAAATAAACAGGGTACCATGTTACTTCCAGGGTATTGGTAGGAACAGAAAGTAAGCAGGGTACCATGTTACTTCCAAGGTATTGGTAGGAACAGAAAGTAAGCAGGGTACCATGTTACTTCCAGGGTATTGGTGTGAACAGAAAGTAAGCAGGGCGCCATGTTACTCCCAAGGTATTGGTAGGAACAGAAAATAAACAGGGTACCATGTTACTCCTAAGTTATTGGTGGGATCAGATTATAAACAGGGTACCATGTTACTTCAAAATAACTGCCTCTATCCGGATGGGTTTCCTAAACCCCAAAAGGAAACCAGAATCTTTTTGGGGAAATGGAAAACGGGCACCTGTCGCTCACTCTGTCACCACTGAGTTATGGTCAGATATAGTGGCGGCGGACACAAAGAAAAAGTGGTGTGGCAGGTGGAGGGGGCGGAAGGTGTGCGGAGGGAGCACGGGAGGGGTTAATAATAAATAAAACTTCCCTGATACTGCCGGCCACCTCGCGACTCGGTGCTCCTCTGCTTCCTGCTCTCAGCAGTCCCTGGGACAGCACCTGGCCTCCCCATCAATCACCGCCCTCCTCTCATGCTGTTACCAAGCATGCGAGCAGCGCAGGGATTGGCATGAGCGGGCTGGTTTAATGCTCGCTCAGGCACAGCAAATCTGTGCTGTTCATCCAACCCGGCTGTGCAAGACAGCTAGGTTGGAGAAACCTAACTGCACATGTCTGTTTGGACAGCCGACCAAACCGACATGTGCACTTAGCAGTGGACATCACTCTTCCCCAACTGCCATGAACTGGCCCCACCCCTCCCCAAACACGCTGGCTCAGCTAGCAGCTGAAAAACAAAACGATAAAATATCATTTTATTTTTCAGCTTCCGGCTTTGAGCCAGTAGGGGAACTCCATTCCGCCATTACTGATGGGCCACTGCTGCTTAGATAGGCAAGGGTTTTAGGAGTCAGATAAGTCTGCAGGTGATAAAATTAAGCTCCTCTTCTTTCAAAGGAGTGGGACCTTTGCACCTCCCACCCCGCTTCACCTGATCTGCAACGATGAAGCAAAGATACCCAGGGGCCTAGACTGTGAATGGAGAGAATGAGGACGTAGTTCTGCTATGTGGACATAAGACTTTCACCCAGTGAAAGTGAACCCTTTGGCCTCCTGGACAAGGTCTGACAGCTGTAATATGCTCTATAGCCCATCGCAGGCTCTGGACTCCAGTACAGAATAGGTTCATGCGACTATGGGGAGAGTTTGAGATAATGCGTGCTAATGGAATATCATTTTCAGGCCGAAATAAATATTAGAACAACACTGCTGTAATTTTTCTAGTAGTTTGGAACATACCAGTTAGGGATAACAAGATATTTCTTAAATGTTTGCAAGCTAAAAGAGCTTTTTACAGGCCCTTTGCCATTGTAACTATAGTGTATCCCTTGGTTTTGTTTCAGTTCTTCGAAATGAGATTCTTTTACACAATGCAGCCAAAAACAATAACCTGGAAGTCATGGAACAACTCCTGAAGGAGAATGTAAATTTGAACGCTCATAACAATGTGAGTATCTTATTTATTAGATCATGGGCATGTTTCCGTTTCTTCTCATGGATATGCTTTCCTAGAATTAAACATTGAGCTGGTTTTAATTTAACCTTGAATGTTTTTGTAAGTACATCTGAACTGACCTGAAAGAAAGAATGAAAGTCTAGTCTCACAGAGGTTTCACATTTGTACACTCTATCACCCACCAGTGTTCAGACATGTCACACAGGGATGTATGAAGAGGGGGCTCTGGACAGGGATATCTTGATTGATGTGTTGCATCATTCTTCCTCCCTCGTGAAGAGTAGCACTGCCATCTCGTTACAGCATGGTGGAGTGATTTGTCAAATGTAGATGCATGCTGGCGTAATCTTGGGGTCCCACGCTTTCAGCATTGTTAACCAATACTTCTCCTTTAACCTGTATTGATGAGTCCCATTCACTTGCCTATATTCCGTTTCGCCCTCCCCATGATGCCACCTCCCTTTGTCCTTCTCCTACATCTTGAACAACCGAACTCAGTTAATTTCAAAGGAAAGATGCAGAGATTTCATCGCTGCCGTCCTTGGCTCCCCCTTACATGCTGCAACTTCTTTACCCATCCATTGGTGTCTGTTTTCCTTGGTTGCTATCAATTTCCCTCTTTGTTATTTGCTTTGGTTGGGAGTGGGATTTTCCAAAGTACTAAATTGAATTTGTCGCAGTTGTTGAAAGTTGAATAACAGATCTATCTCTCCATCTGTTCAACTATCTTATAAAGTCTGGATACTGTCTTCACGTTTTTGCTATTGGCTGTTAGGTATGGTATTTTACCTCATATGGAGTATTTATTTTTCAATATATGATGTGTATTGTTTCACAAGGAGCAGCAGTTGCCAACAAATATTTGCTGACTGCAGAAGCCATCTTATAAATAAGAGGCAACCTGAAGAACCAAAGAAAAGATATATAAATTGCTTTAGGATGAGGTGCCTTCATTTCATTGCTTCTTCATGCAACATTTGTGGCACGTGGAGACAATAGGTAGGGTCTACTACTTTCACCAGTCCATCAAGCAGAGCTGTAGTTTTTTACAATCATAAGGAGTAAACACTGGGTTCGCCAATATTAGGCCTTGCATAGCAATCTGAAAAACTGTTCTCATTGTTCCCAGGCAAATGCAGCAGCCACATAAGCATTTCAAGATGGCCGCGCTGTTCAAGTGATAACTGCTCTGGCTGAAATGCAGCCACCTTCTTCATGTGGTTCAATATCTGAAGAGATGAACGTGCAAAGTCTGATTGCAGCAGACACATGCTGGGGTTTATCCCTGTTAAGAAACAAAGAGCTGCTGCTTGCCCGGCTGCTGAAAACAGTAACACCTTAATCTAAATATTTCATGAATTCAGGAACCTCATCATAACGCACTTAAAATAAGTTTCCCCTGATTCCTTCTACTGTCTCTTTACTAACTTCCCTGCTCGTCTTTGAAAGGAAAACTGCAAACAATTGTGCAAATGAGTCAGCAATTCAAACCAGGCATCAGCGGTGGTAGAAATGAAATAATGTTTTTCATTGCTGAGCCTACTGATGATTCTTTTAACAGACCCAATTTCAATTTACTTTTCTCACAAACATAGCTCAACATTTCAGTGTTGCTCTCTAATAACAAACTATAATCATTGCTCTTGATTGTTATGCTGACCACAGTAACAATTGAGAAGTAACCATGTGCTCGCTCTTTGTGAATTTCATTGTACCGATCAATGATGTAAACCTGGGTTTGTCATTGAGAGGACATCTATAATTGTGCTCACTCCACTTAGTGAATGAATTCGCTGTTCATGCGTTACTTCTTTCCTGGCAGTGTATGCTGTATTTGGGCTTGGCAGAATGTGGGCATCCATGCATGTTGTGCCCACTACAGCACGATACTGGCAATGGCATATTGACAGTAATTCTTGACCTACTGTTGAAATCCATTACATGATGGTGCCAATGCCTGCGTAATGTCTGTATTGGCATAATTGTAATGCTTTTGTGTATTGTGATCATCGTTGGAACAGTGGTGTCCAACCCTGATGTAATGCTGGCACAATATTGACATTGTATGGCATTTTATAAAGCATGCACACATTATGTCACTCGTTCAACCCTCCTTGCACGCACTAACTCACCCATTCAAGCACCTATACATTTCATATTCATCCACTCATCCTACACACACAACAATTCCAATCACTGAAAAAGTAATTTAACCTAAAACAGTTTTTTATTTTGCCCATGATCCGGGGACCCCTGGGGGTTTGCGACACCTACCCAGGGGGATCTGTGACTAAATAACAATAACAGATTAATAAAGTGTATGTACATAAAGTAAACATTTACAATAATTAAAATGTGAAGGATTTTGCAATTTGGGGCTAAAAAATTAAGTTGTTGTCCTCCGATCAATTTGTAGGAGCAGTGCAAATGCATCAAACAGAATATAGTATAGTCAATGGAGGTCCCCAGGTTCCAATAATGATTCAGTGGGGGTCCCCGGATTTCAGTACAGATTAAGTAGATGTGTGGGGGGAACAGAAGCGAAAAGGTTAAGAACCACTGACATAGAAAATAGGCAGACGTATTTATTAACTTTGTCAATGCTTGTTCATTTTAACTCCAACAATGCTCTGACCTGCCCCAGACCCATTATTTTTGGGCTCGATGTGCAGATTCACCTATCCTTCTGGTCCTTTACAATCAGGGTTGTCACCTTCCTCAAAACACAATCTGAACTTTATAGACCGACATATGTGCTCACACACATACTTATTATATTCCACAATGTCCTGTTCAATTCAGAGACTAACAGATTAATGGACATTATTATTACACCCCAACCAACTATGATTTTCATGATTTATGCCCTTGGATTGTTTCGCTCGATAGACAACCCTTTATTTGGTCAGTAGACACTGAAATTGTCTTTGACTCTATTGAGTTCTTTTTTTCTGTTGAAAGTTCAGCCCAAAATATGCTTTGGTCCAGAGGAAGCTGACTAATTTCTTAACGGGCCTTGTTTTCGGACCATCAAAGAGTCACTCCTTCTCCTTGGGTTGGCAGACCACTGGGACCACCCTGCTACCATCAGCTTTCCGTCCAGGAACTCACTGAAGATGCTATACTGGGCAGCCAGGCTGACCAGTGACTCCCTCAACTTTAAGCCTGTGAGTGGGTATGAGTCATACTGGGATCAGGTGACTGTCCCCATAGACAGGAAGCTATATTTTCAGTTTAGAAAAGGCACCCTCCCACTGAGAGTCTTCACCCCAAAGCTGCCTTATGGGGCCACCGTTGCTTGTCCCACATGTATTTCCTCAGCTGAGAGTGTTGCACACATTTTCTTTGCTTGCCCACTCTACTCTCCCCCCCCCGCAGTTTGCCTGGTTAGCTCCCATTTATAGACGCCTAGGTGAGCGTAGTCATTCTGCCGCTCTTCGCATTTTTAGGTTGGAATGCAGTCTTACTATTGCTATCCCAGTAGCTAAGTTCCTGGGCCCCATGTGGATACCTCTTAGAAAGGCACCCCCGTGACACCATGTTGATTAGTATGTTTCATCTCTGTTCTTGCAAATTGCATGCTGTAATGCTATATGGCCTTTCTCGTACCATTTTTGGGCTTTGTATATGCAACATGTCATTTTAACCTTTTATCGTATTAACTTAGTTACACAAACTATGAATTCCGTATGCTGGAATGAACTGTTTTAATTGAATGTATGACGTTACTACGCCATCCATTACCCCGCAGTAGGTTACAACGCGGACGTTACATCATCCGCGTTGTTACCACACATGGCTTGACATCGCAAGTCATTTCTACGACTTGCACTAGATGGCGTGCTGGACTTAGGAATAGTATAAATTACTATTCCTACTCCAGTTAGCGCAACAGCAGGGAATGTGTTGGATTTAAAATCCAACACATTCCCTGGTGTTGCGCGCCATCTAGCGCAAGTCAAAGAAACGACTTGTGATGTAATGCCATGCGTGGTAACAACACGGACGATGTAACGTCCGCGTTGTAACCTGCCCTCGTGGTTTTACCAGCGTTGTAAATGCTGTTTCCCTTTTTAATTATTTATTATGTTTTTTTTTATCTGTAATTGCACTTTTATGGCCCTGGAGGCCGAAATAAAGTTACTTGACTTGAGTGGTCATATGCACTTTTGGAGGAGCCTTCACCCTACGGTGACAGACTTGGTAAGAAAATCAAGATAAACTCTGGAGATTCTAACGTTTCCACAGACCTTGAAACTTGTGATTAAATCTAGTGAGGCAGCTGCGAAGATGGTGGGATGTAAGGTGGGATGTGTTGAAGAACACCACCCTGTGGTCAAGAGAAAATTGCAGTGGGGTGGCTAGAATGGAGGCTTGAAACATGATGGGTATATCTAAAGTAAATAATCTGCCCAGCAAGAATTGATTAAAATTCTTTGACTTATTAAGAGCTGAATTACCTTTACAAAACACAGACCATTCTAGTAACTGTACATTAGACATGCCAAACAGGATTACAATATTGATTGGGGTGGCTTATAAGACCTCTCTCCAATTGAAACCAGGTTACTTCTGGAGGAATTAAGAGACATTGTGATCTCTAAGATTTATAGGACTCATATTTATGTACTGAGCAGTCAGCTTTAAGTGACACATAGGTGTGAGTCAAATTTTAGTGTGCTTAAAGACGAAGACTGTAAGGCAGCTTTCATGTGACCTAACGGCTAGGGTGGTCGACCGCAAAGCTTGGGAACCGGGTTCGAGTCTCGGCATGGATGCTCAACATCCTGTGATTCTGGGCAAATCACTTAATCTCCCTGTGCCTAACAAAAATGAATGTGTCCATCTGTAACACAACTGGTGCTAAAGGAAAGCGCTCTGATACCTTCGGGTCTAGTTCTCGCTATATAAAACTCAAACATCTACTCAAGAGAAGTTACCATGCAATCAGGTCTCAAATTACTACAGTTAAAGAGTGTACACAGAAGTTTCTTTGCTAGGTCTAAAGAGTAAACTGTTGATTTGGCAGCTGATGTGTTTTGTGTAGGACAGAGAAATTGGTTCTTCTGTATATATGCTGTTGGGATGCCATGAGATCTGATAGTTTAGAGACACTGTGTGTTCATAACTCTCTGGAGTCCTATGGTAGGAGCTAGTATTGTCATCCTGGATGACTTTACAAGGCATCTAGGAAAACCTTAGTCGGGAAATCTTAGTCTTCCTAGCCATAATGGTATTCTTTGAGGGTGATGATAGCCCGGCAAGATATAACCTTGAATTGGTGGAGCCCAAGGCTCCCTGATGTAGAATAGTTGATAAGGGAAATGGAGTGATTTATGACTGCTAAAAAAAAGACTGCGTATTAGAGTTGTAGGTGTCTGAAGGAGCCGTAGAGATTTTTGGCCTTGTGGAGCAATAGCCCTGTGAATAAATGCCAATTTACTAGGTAGACTATTGAGTAACTCCTCTTGACAAGTGTGTGATGGAATGATGCTGGATGAGGGAAGAGCTATACACCCAGGTTGCTGAGGACATATCTGCTGATTAACCCATATTCCAGTTATCACTCCACAGCACATGAGGCTGCCCACTCCAAGTTAGCTTCTGCCATTTCAATATGGTGGTTCTTTCAGTTAACCCCTATATCTGACACTGGCTGCATACCGCAGTATAAGTTTTTTCCTGTCTTGCAATTAATAAAATGCATTAAAAAACCATTTTGCTTATGCGTGTCACTTCGATCATATTATTATTCAGAAGTAAATCATGGGAGTTACTGCTAGCCAAAGAGGCATGGAGAAAATTGTGATATTCCATATAGGTACCCTGATATAGGCCCAGGTAACTACATTTCCCTCCACCTATATTCTTCCCTTTATTACACTTATAACGGTTTACAGGGACTGACCTTTTACCTAGATACGACACTGCATTCAGAACGCAGGTTTTTCCCTAGTTCGAAAATCTCATTCATTATGCACGAGGATTTTTGGAAGCACAACAGGACTACCATCTCCTGTATAATATCTACGCTTAAAGTTCATGCCAGACATCATCCTTAGGCCGACACAGTAGTACAGCGAGGTAGGACCCCGGGGAGACCTATGGGTATATATACATCACATCTTGCTAAGATAGACAGAGGAGACCAGGACTTCCTGGCCGACACACTGACACGAGACGCTGAGGTTCCTGCATGCAGACACTCCAGCTCGCAGTGATCTCTAACATCCCTCACGGGGTGTCCAACCCGAGACCAAGACGGGATCCCACAGTCTCTCACTTCAGGTAATGGAGTTGACTTTATCCTAGAGGGATTCTTGGCTTAACACCTACACACATGCTAGGTACACTGAGGTATATCTAGTTAGGGAGGCATCGTAAGAGTACGCATCTTTTATTGACATTTGTTTTATATACACGTAAATATTTATGATTATCACAAGATGGTAGATCTCTATCATCCCTTTACTTTCATAGTGCTTTTAATCATTTATATCTGTTTCTGTCTAGCGGTTGTCACAGCTAATCTATTATACACCAGAATAACAATTGTTCAATAAATGCTTATTGAGAACGCCCAGCCTGTTTATTCTGTGTATCTGTCTAATACAGACTAAGTAAGCGTGAATGACTGAGCGAAAAGTAGTTTATTCTTTCCACGGTCCTGAGGGATCAGGGTTGTCATGTCCGATGGTTGCCAAGAACTATTCTCTCTTTGGTAAGAGGAGATTCTAGTGGCACTGTGAGCTAGCTGGTACAAAAGCCAACATACCCGGTGGGGGTGTTCAGAATCAGTCTGACACCAATCTTACAGTGTATGCTGTCTGAACGCGCAGATCCTGTATAGGTTTTATAGGAACTACACGACATGGCGCCCCCAACGTTGGTTGGGTACTTATTTAACAGTAGAAGCTGAGTAGTTCAGTCGTGCTAGTCTCAGATACCCCTACTCACAATTACCCAGAGACATCTGGAGTGGGTGGGCACAAACTGCGCCACCGCTGAGTAGGCAAAAAATCCTATTTATTGGCTATTGTTTAATCAAGCTTGAAGGACACGTTGTTCCTAATATTGTGCAAAACACCTTATCTTAGTTCCCTTGAAAAGCTCTTCTTCTCTAAAACAATGACTGAAGAAACATGAAACGTCGATAGAGTTGTGCAAGAACTGCATCTCTCAGCAGATGAAGAAGACGCAGATGCAATTTCCATTGCAGAAAATGTTAGGAATGCCGTTACCATAAAATTAGGTGCACACGGTCTAACATCCAGTGGTGGACCTGTAGCTTTCGTATTGGAGTCACATGAATCATATAAAACAGATGTATTGTATTCATGGGTTACATTCCCAGTTGCAAATGCAAGAACAAAAACATTTCACTTCTACACAGAGAGTGGAATACTGGATGAATATTGTCCCTAAGAGGACATTGAAGTTCCACTAACTTACCAGGAACATTTATACTGGTTTAAAGGCGCCCTCCCCCATACAAGAAATAAAGTAAGACTCGGTCCGATCGGAAGAGAAGGAGCGACATGGCCATTATTAGCAGCCTACACACCACATCCTGACATTGAAACAATGCCAAGAGGAGACTTACTTAGATTTCACAAACAATTGATAAAACTTTACAGAAACATGACACAGTTTGTCATGAGGACACTTATGGTCCAGCCAGCTCCGGCTACAACACAAATACAGTTCAAAATACAGCAACTAAAATAACACCACAAACGTTACACTCAGTAATGGGTAAAATGCCCGCAAAACGTGAACAAATGCCATTCTGGGTAGCTCAGAAAATAACACAGCTAGAAGCAGTATTCCCAAATACCAGCCGATATGAAAAACACAGATTGCTAACAATATGCTTGCCCATTGGCATAACACCACAAATAGAGGATTGTACCTCTTGGAGTACCATTTTTGCTGCAGTATATACCAGGACTCATGGTATCTCATCATTAGCAGTAATACCAGATGTATTAGGACAAATACCAAATGAGTACGGAGCACAGCCTGCTCTGAACTAAGGGATGAAATTACTAGGTAATTATGCCCAGGTATCAGCTATAACGTTAGCAAATAATAAAGGGGAGGCAGCATCAGTGGCAATCCATCAACGCCTAAGGGAGTTCAGTCCTTAACAACAGGAACATGAATAACCTAAAATAATTGAGACTGCGTATGCAGAGTTAGACAGAGACAGTTTGGGTGGAAAAGCATTAAAACCCCACTGATGGGTAGTCCCCAAAAGGATACTTTCAAACAGACACCTGCTTCATCAAAGAAGAAGTGGGACAATAACAAAAAACAAAAGGTTAAAGAAAATAGATCTCAATCCAGAGGTAGGTCTCCTACACAGGAGCCCTCTGAAAGGAGGTACAACCTTAGAAATAGGGACAGTATTAGGAAACCTGACAGGTATCAGGATACTGATACACATTCCTCTCATTTCAGGGTTCGACGGAAAACTCAAAAAAAGAAGACAAATCCAAACCAAAGCCTCAGTTCAAAAAGAAGAAGGTTGCAGGTCTAAAGATCAGACAGGGCCAGAATTCTGAGGACTCAACTACTGAACGAGAATGGGCTCTGACGATGCTAGACAGTGCGGCAGAAGTAACAATAGCTCGCCAGAACCTGATGGAATTTCTGGTGACAGCAGACTTGAATGATTATATCTCGGTGGAAACATCTGATACAAGGGTAAGTGTCCCACATAAGTTATATGAAATAACACTCCAAATGGAGGGGGACAAGCCCAGGAAAGTTAGAGGTCTCTTTTGGGAGAACCAGACGTTTGGTTATGTCATTCTGTTAGCTGAACAAGATTAGCCGCCAGCATTTCATGGACTGCCCTAGGGGAGAAACAGTAATTTTACCAGCCTTTTCCGACCCTGTTCCCAAATATCTAAAATACACATATGCACAGGAGTGGGCGGTAGCCCTAATCCCGGCATTTTATAAAAACCATGTTGGATGGGATGAGGATTCAACCCACCACGTAATTCCTTTAAAAAGTACTCTGACTCCACAGAGGCAGTATCCAATAAAGCAAGAAGCTTAAAAACAGGTCAGGGAGATCTTAGGTCAACTTGAATACCAAGGGGTGATTGAAACTTGCACCTCTCAAATAAATAATCCTTTGTTTCCCGTAATGAAACCTGACTAGTTTTAGATTACAGACATTTAAACACTTGCACTAAGGCATTTGCAGTACAAAATGCACACCGTGCCGCACTAATGAATTACATTGTGCGGAAAAAATACAGAACAACACTAGATATCTCAAATGGATTGTTTTGCCTAAAGATAGCGCCTGAAAGGAGGTATTTAACCGCATTCTCTGCGTTAGGCTCACAGTGGCAATTTTGTAGACTCCCCCAGGCGTATAAGAACAGCCCGGGGTTATTTTCAGCCAGAGTAACTGAATTATTTCAAAATCTGGTTGAAGAGGCATTGTCCTACATGGATGATATTTATCTAACGGACGATGACCTGGAGGAACAGTTGAACAGAGTAAATACTATAATATTGTGATTTGCCTCTGAAGGCTACAAATTTAATTTAAAATAAATCAAAGATAGCCCATCTCAATGTACTCTTTCTGGGAAATGAGCTTTCAAGTGAACGGAAAAGCCTAGCAGCTAACTTTTTAGAAAAGTGTGCACTACTACAACCTCCAAAATCATAAAAAAAAAAAATCATAAAAAAAATTACTATCAATACTGGGATTCCTGAACTTTGGAAGAACATACATTTTGGATTACTCAGAAAGGGTTAAACCTTTCTACAATCTAATAAGACCTGATTTCCTCAGTTGTCAATGGACACAGGAACACAAAGATATTCCTTGGTCCCTACAAGCTGACATGATAGCTTCAAAGCACTTACAGACGCGTAAATGTACGCAACCTGGTGATCCGTATGGTTGCGATCAATCAGGATACACCTACCTAACATATAATGAAGGTGAAACAGTACCAATAATAATCAATGAGGGGGGAAGGAGAAGCTGTGATCCATTCGGCTTCCAATTATTAATGCAAAAATCAATAAAGAATGGACCACTTGTCTTGTGTAGCCAGGGTCTTTTTAGTGTTTGTTCCGTCATAAAAAACCCTCATAACTGTACACAGGTGGAAATGGCGGTATATACTGAGTCACCGCTTGAGTGTACTAGTACAGCATCATCATAGGGTCTTTTGTTTGTATGAATGCTGACCTCCACCAGGAGGAAGACCAACTGGTTTTACAGTAGCGTCCAGGCATGAAAAGTAAAAATAAAAAGGGGGTGTGATTGTGCTTTTTTCAGAAGAATCTTTATTCTGAGAATGTTGATAAGGGTCATGACCCATGACCCTTGATAGTACGGTAGATCAGTAACTCGATCTATATCCGCACTCCAATTTTTAACTTCTCTTATCAACTTTCTCCAAATAAAGATTCTTCTGAAAAAATGAGATAGAGAATTTTAACCTCACTATACCTGAGCACAATCACACCCCCTTTTTATTTTTACTTTTCATGCCTGGTCGCTACTGTAAAACCAGTTGGTCTTCCTCCTGGTGGAGGTCAGCATTCATACAAACAAAAGACCCTATGATGATACTGTACTAGTACACTAAAGCGGTGACTCAGTATATACCGCCATTTTCACCTGTGTACAGTTATGAGGGTTTTTTATGACGGAACCAACACTAAAAAGACCCTGGCTACACAGAACAAGTGGTCCATTCTTTATTGATTTTTGAAACAGTACCAATAGCATACAAATCACATTTGTACACGAATACGGAGATGCGCTTTGCATCAACAGAAAAGATTCTTTCAGCAGTACAGACTGCTGTAGTGGGAGAAAGAGCACTGATTCAGGGGAAACAAATAATTTTCGTAACCCCAGTACCGGCCCTAGAGGCTGCTGCAAAGGCTAGCGTTCCTAACGCTAAAGCCTTACATCTGAGATGGATACAATGGGCTAATTCTCTCACTGCGACAGATGTAGAATACAGGTACAACCCAAATCTAAAAACACAAGTATTTCTGCAATACGAACAAGAATATTCTCTCCGTAATTAAATACTGCCTCTAGATCAGTATGAACATATAATTTACACTGACGGATCTGCTCAGCCGGCCATTGGGAGTAAACAGCAATACAGTGCCGTATGCGCAATCGATAAAGGACGCATGCAGGATGGAAAGTTTCATCCGAGCTGTACGAAAACCCAGTCTCTAGAAGACTGCATGGCACAGCTGGCAGAATTAAAAGCCCTGTTACTGGCACTGATAAATATGAATCAAGAATTCCCCACACTAATCGTGTGTGATTCCTTTTACTGTGTACAGTCATACAATGAAAACTTACACCACTGGGGACAAAATGGGTTCAAAGATGCGAAAGGATGTACAATTAACCATAAAACGCTATGGGAACAGGTAGTGGAGTTGAAAAACAAACTACCAAGGACTCACGTGATACACACACTGAGTCATCAACGTGATGGTGTTCATGTTGAAAGGAATTCATTGGTTGATGTAGCCGCAAAGGGAGCTGTACGCACGGCTTCTGTAGCTGCAATCAGTCGCTCAAAAACGAGAATAGATGGTGAGATTATGGTTGCAATTATAGCTACATGCAATAAAACGGCACTACCAAAAAGATTTCCATTTAAGTACACCTACAAGTTAGATGCAAATAACGTTCTATTTGCTCAGATTCCTGGTGTGGGGGATATAGTAATACCGAATATGGATCGTAGGTTAGAATTAATTCTAGCAGCACATAAGGGTTTAGGTTCTGCACATGCAGGAGTTACGGCGACTGTTTCATTACTGAAACAACGCTACTGGTGGCCAGGATTAACAAAGCAGACTAAGGACTATTTCTTGAAATGCAGCATATGTCAGCAGATGAAAAGCTCCTCCGTAATACGTCCAGCACAGACACCATTGCTAATATCAGACAACCCACTCGCCTATGTTTATTTGGACCACTGCAGATTCTTACAAACAATTGGGGCATACAGGTATATCATTATTGCAGTGGATTCCTAACCTACATTCCTAAGGGTGTGGCCCCAGCGCGCGGCTGACACTCGAACGGTTATAAAAGATTTGCAAGTCTTTTTAGGGACATATGCAATTAGCATATCACATTCTGACCGTGGCCCCACGTTTAGCTCTAGGGCTTACAAGGGAGCCATGGGAGGTTTGGGTGTAGCATTGCAGTACTCCTCTCCATACCATTCCGAGGGAAATTCTGTAGTGGAAAGGAAAAACCGGGACTTAAGTAGCTAGAGTATTAGGCTTGGGTGAGAGTTGGTTAACATATTTGAATGGAGCTCAACAAGCATTGAATAATATGCCAAGAAGTTCTCTAGGGAATGTCACTCCTTTTGAGGTCCTATTTAGGACGAGAATGTGGGTACCTGATCTTAATTGTGAAGGCACAGTGGCAGATGAAAAACCTTTTGAAATCCATAAACGTTTGGCTGTTTTACAGGAGCTAAATGAATCCAGGGCACTACAAAGCAATGTCCAGGTAAAGGGGACCTCCACTGGGGAAGTCAAGTCAGTTACGGCAAGACCTGTCTGGGCCTAAAGATAGGGATCAGGTCAGAAAAAAAATTGCGGGCAAAAAAGAATTTGGGCCATCATGCACAAAGGCTGTACCTGTCCTGTCTGTTGAAGGAACAAGAACTGTACTTCTGCTGCCACTTGCCGGAAAAAAGGAGAAAAGATTTGTCTCAATCGACTTAATCAAACCACACTATGTGGTCGATTCTGAATAGTAGACCTCATGGACTCCGGGGTAGCCGACGCCGTCCTCTTTCTACCATACAAGAAGTTCAAACAGAAAGGCTCATCATGTTTGAAGAGTCTCCTGCTCGGAATGATGGACTATGCAACAATGCCATGGAACTTGTTCCTCTCGGAACTGAAGTTCATAAGCAGAATCAAAATCAAAATGAAAGGCAAATTTCAACTCGACCAAACACAGATATCTACATCAACATGCCTCAACGAGAGCAAGCTACAGTTTCCACAAGACCTGAGGAAAATTGATCGAACTGCATCTGGCTATTTCATCGACTTTGATACCTTTTCCATTGAATCCCAGTGAACCTAAAGCGATGCCCGTCCAAAAAACACGCAACCAGCAAATTAAAGACTTTCTGAACTTTCTTAAAAAGACTTACATGATATCACCTTAGATAGAACTCTGGGTAATTACCGTGATAATTTCCTTTCTTTTCTGGATAGGCTTAGTAACTGTTTTAATATGCTTATAAATGGAACTTACCTTCGACAAAGCTCTGTTGCTCAAAAAGGGAATCTGATTCTGAAACCTCACCTATCATCACATCGAGAACAAAGAGACTTGTCATTAGTGAACATTACAGCAGTTCCTATACCCAATGGTATAGTATGGGACAAGCTTGGTTACGATATATTTGGTCCGACCGAACATTTAAAAATCCCACATTTGGTTAAAATATAATTGAGTGATATCATTACCTCCTGTACATTTTCCGCTAATTGGGATTATGAAACTGTGAATAATATGTTGTCTGATTTAGAAAAATCTGCGGCCTTTTCTAATAGTGAAATGTTAGAAGGCACATCAGATTTTTAAACAATGTATTGCTATCAACATTATGGTCTTCATTTTTTGCATAAATGTGCTAATCCCAGAAATATTTTTACCTACCACAAATGGGAACATTGCCCCACACCTCTGAAAAGCATTTCAAAGATATCTGCACAGAAATGTCCATATTTTTCAGGGTTTAACACGTCAGACCCGTCCTCATATTATTATAAGGTTGCACCAACACCGGCACAGAAAAATATGTTGACAAACACCAAACAGATTTATTCTGCTTCCTTTATTGCCCAGTTGTCTAAACAAAGTTTCGATTTATGGAAAGACACTATAGACTTAAAATCTGTTTGGGGTACTAGAGACTGGCAGGTCCAGGGAACAGAAGCGCTATTTCGAGCATGCCTTATTCCTCAGCAATCAAAATTCAAAAACGAGAAATGGTTCTGTCGGGGGGGTCAATTACTTGAAGTGCATAGCGAAAGCTTATGGGTATCAAAAGCAAAGATTTTTCAAAGAGCAAATTCTAACACACCCAAAAATTTGAATCAATCAAGATTTTTAGAAACAACGAATGATAAACCGAAATTATATACACTTTCAATTGTAAACGTGAAATAGGTGACTGTGGTGAATAGTGACGGGATAAGTGGTGATACAATACTGTATATAACATTAATCATAAAACATGTGACAAGGAGGGGAAAAAACACAGTTATATACAAAGTGCTTATTATTTTATGCTTAATAATCCAATAACTAATGGGACCGTATTCTTAAGCTTTGTGTGGACATAGGTAGTACGCCGACGTTTCGACCCTGTGTATCGCGCAAGAGTATATGCGTCAAAGCGGGTCTTCCTCAAGGCAGGAGGGGGAGAGGTGGCAGCCCAGAAGTGGATTAAGACTGCGATGAAGGATTCTTTGTCAGGTAAGTATGCGAGAATGAATCACAAGGGGACTCCACCATCCGGATTAGAGTCTTGTGAGGTAAATGATTTAAATAACCAACAATCAGTTTGGAAATTAATTTTGACATCAGTCCAATTACGCTTGAGAGATAAAAGAGTTGAATATCCAACAATCACATTGGAAAATAATTTAAACACCAGTCCGGTTTTTCGTGATCTGAAAATAAACGCGTCCTTCCGTCCGTCCGTTTAATCCACTTTGAAAAATCTTTGCTTTTGATACCCATAAGCTTTTGCTATGCACTTCAAGTAATTGACCACCCGAAAGAACCATTTCTCTTTTTTGAATACGTATACCCAGGTTCTGAGGGACACTGGGTTGCCCCATTACGTTTATTTTTTATTTTTTTTCATTCCTCAGCAAATCATGTTTTTGAATGAAACTGTGCAACAAACTATCTGTCTTGGAATATCCAAGAACAAAGACTTGAATACACTTTGGATGCCCGCACGATCACACACCGAGGGTAACATAACATCACAAGAAGGGATTACGTTAGATGAGATCATGCAATACAATAGATCAGACCCCGATTGGAAGGGATGGTTGATTTGGTCCACAGACATCAAAAGATGTCAGGAAAGATTCATGGTTAAAACCAAAGGGTTTAATATCCACAGGCCAGGTCCACGCTATGTACAGAGAGAACATCCAGGGGTAGTGACATCATACAGTGTTGGGAAGTTATGCCTCGATTGGCTAAGAACCTCAACACTGTCACAGGTGAAACACTACTTATACTTACTTACAAAGGATGTGGATCTACAGGATTTTTTATTAGGTCCTAGAAAGCCACGTCACAAATGTTTCTTTTATGCTGTCTATAACTACATTTGGAAAATAACAAGAGGCTGCGGAGAGATTGCGTGAAATACATTGAATAAACCTAGAGAAAGCTCTAGCCATGGTTGACAGTGCTTTAACTACACTAACCTCCAGGATATATTCAATGGGCAACATTGTATCTTCTGCAATAGATATATTAGAGCAGGATTTGTTCATATTACAACACGGGCAATCACAATTGCATTCTATTATATTGTTAACCTGGACGCTGCAATCTTTGTGCGCAGGCTATGTGCCTTGGTGTTTCATCAACAGTACATCCCTGTTTTCTTTATACAACCTAACGAAAAAACAGATGGAAATGGCACAAGGGGGAGCGAAATATACAATGCTGCGTATTGAAAAACTGGATAGATTAGCATTTACAGTGGCAGAATCACCGTCCACGGAATGGTTAATCCATGGTCACATAACTCTACCGGTCACTACTTTTCAATTTCAATATTGCCTTGAACAAATGCAGGCCGGCAGATATGAAGAAATGGGTATGGAATTTATCAAGGAATCTTGGGAATTACTGTGCAGATTTCTATGTTGGAGTGGGGACAGAGAAGTGTTATTAAGCGGTACAAACTGTGAGAACACTTTAAATGGACCACTCATAAGTCAGGATATAATGCTGCATAGGGCCTGTAACGGTTCAGTAGCAAATTTATTCTGTCACTTGAGGGGTGTCCTAGCTCCCATGATCACTCCAGTGTTCAGGCTACTTTCAAATAGGAGTTACTTGATGCTGAATGATCAAGGTTGCCGTGGGATGCTTCCGGGCATCGCATATCTGGAAACCGTGAGCTCCAGGGTTACTTGTGTATGCAAGTATTGTTTCCACCAACATATACAGTCAGGGACGCTCCGTTATGGCCTTCGATAAATGTTTCATTAATACGGTTTAATGCTTTGAGCAGAATGAAAGCCATGCTTTTACAGAAGTCCCTGCCCTTAAGCTCCGATCAAGAGACTTTAGAGGTCTTCAGCAGAGATACAGGCGCTCATACATACAAATTGCCCCTTCCATTTTGCAGAAATGGTAAATATTAAACCTGGCACCATTGCCGTGGGTCTCCCTTTAATTTTTTTCACTGTTGCCTCCTGGATTTTTGCTATGTTTTTGCTGGTCTAGATGCTTTGGGCACTTTG
Source organism: Triturus cristatus (assembly GCF_964204655.1). NCBI lineage: Eukaryota > Metazoa > Chordata > Amphibia > Caudata > Salamandridae > Triturus > Triturus cristatus. The sequence goes on along the minus strand of NC_140581.1, from coordinate 468,888,606 downwards.
CCACTGCTGTTCAGTGACAAAGGGCAAGTGCTCCCTATTGTAAATTGTTGTATTGGATTAGTGACTCCATGATTGGCTTATTTGATTTACTTGTCAGACCCTAGTACAGTGCACCATGTGTGCCCTGGGCCTGTGAATCAAATGCTGCTGGTGGGCTTGCAGCACTGCTTGTGCCACCCACAGTGTGGCTCAGGCCTGCCGTTGCAGAGCCTGTGTGCAGTCTGGGACTGCCAAGTCGACTTAGCAAGTGCACACACTTGCCAGTCCCTAAACCTTACCTTTTCTACATATTAGTCACCCCTAAGGTTGGCCCAAGGGCAGGATGCATTGTATGTAAGAGGTAAGACATGCCCTGATGTGTGTGGCATGTCCTGATATTGAATTACAGCCGATTTCGTTTTTCACTATTGAAAGGCTATCTGTTCCCCTAGGCCAGAATGGGCGGTTTGATCATAACATCTTATAATCCAACTGAACCTAGGAACAAGATAAGGAAATAAAGTTTAGTATGCCTGAACTCAGAATGTTAAAATACATCTTTTAGCGTGGGTGATTTGTACATTCTGTGTTTGAAAATACCAATTTTAGAAAGTAGGTATTTTCTTGCCTAACCATCCAGCATGCTTGTGCTAGGTTTGTGTATTCCATGTCTGGTTTGTGAGTGACAGGGGGCTACAGAGGGCCTTGACTCCAGCAGTCTGATGGGTCAGAGCTGGGCTGAATAGGACTTGCATTGAATAGAGAGTAGGGGGAGGAGATTTCCTTTCCCTGGCCTGAGTCTTCATAGAATAGAGAGTAGGGGGAGGAGTTTTCCTTTCAGCTACCTGGGCTCGGTCTGCTTTCAACAATGCTGTCTCCACCCCCTGCTAGGAAGCTGCACCAGGGAGGACAGAATTTGTTTTGGCTGGGCACAGACACCCTCTGCCTTCAGAGAACAAAGGATTTTGCAGTATACATTTTTGGCCCAGACCACAGAACTTTAGATCACTTCTGGGAATCAAGACGAACCTTTGCCAAGGAGAAGAACCGGAGAAGCTGAAGGAAGATTACTGCCCCTGTGCTGTTTACTGTTGGGGTTGGCCTGCAGTGGTTACTTTATTGCCAAGGAAAGGAGAAAAGAACTTTGTTGTGTTTACTTTATCATCTTGAGGAAGATCTCCAAGGGTTTGTGACTGAGCTTGCCTCCTGTTCTGAAGTCTCAGGGACACAAAGACTTCACCACCAGCTCCCCCTGAATTCCCGTGCTGGGAATTCTACCTGCAGAGAGGTGCCTGCTGTAGTTTGGGCGCTCTGAGAAGACTGTGTGTTGCTGGGAGCTGGAAGCGAGACGCAACAAGGCAGAAGCGTGTCGCCGCCGAAGCAGTTGCCGTCGCATCGCCGAAGGAGGGTGTTGCTGCCGCAGCTGTTCGACGTTGCATCGGCGAGGAAGCGTGTCGCATCACCGGAGAAGTGTGTCGCAGGGCCTGTCGTGGCTCCAGAACATAGATTTCTCCGCATGGCCGTCGGGCGTGCACTCATCGCATCCACCGTTGCTGCATCGCATCAGAGACACCATTTTGTCGCATCGCACCGGATCGTCGCATCGCATCGAGGCGCCATCTTGTCGCATTGTAACCGGAGCGCAGTAAGAAACCAACGCATCACCTCCCCACGAGGTAAAGAACCCGATGCATCACCTCCTCTCTGGTAAGGAACCAACGCATCACCTCCCCTGCGCCGCAGTAAGGAACCGACGCATCACCTCTCCCGAAGCAAGGAACCGACGCCTCACAGTTCTCGCATGTAAGAAACCGAAGCATCACCTTCTCTGCGACCCTTTTGTTTGGATTGCATTACGCATCCAAGGTACTTTGAGAGTAAAGTGTTGCATTTACCATCTACATTGAACTAAGCTAATTCTACCATCCTAAAGTCAAATTTTTTACTGTATTGTGGAATTTTGTCGTTTGGTCCTGGGACTCACTGAATACCTGGAACACAATCACCTCCTCGATCAGGATTCCGTGCCAACCACAGTACCGAGGCCACGCTGATCGCTGCCACAGATTACTTCAGAACTCTTTTCCACTTTGGAGAAACTGTGGCCCTGATCCTCCTCAACCTCTGCTGCATTCAACACCTTCTCCCGCCGCACCCTCACCAACAGACTCTACAACATTGGCATTCGCCCTCAAGTAGATTGCCTCCTTTGCAGGTTACACACAGAGCATCCGACTGCCCCCCTGCACCCAAGGACCACAAGGATCATCCCTCAGCCCCACCCTGTTCAACTTCTACATGACCCCCCTCGCAGACATCATCAGATTCCACAGACTCAGCATAATCTCCTATGCAGATGACACTCAACTATCCTCTCGCTCACGAATACCTCTCCACCACCAAAACCAACTTCCACAATGCCATTTCCAACATACCCAAATGAATGAGAGACAACTCTCTCAAACTCAACTCCGACAACACAGAAGTACTGAAATTGGGGAATAATACCTCCATCTGGGACCACAGCTGGTGAGCAGCAGAACTCAGACCCACACCGACTGTACACACAACCTATGTATCATCCTCGATGGCCAACTGACCATGAATCAACAAGCCAGCACAGTTGCCTCCGCCTGCTTCCGCATGCTCCGCAGAATCTTCATCAACAACACAAATACATCACAGAGGCCCTGGTCACCAGCCGCCTCGACTACGGCAATGCTCTCTATGCCGTAATCCCATCACAGCTCCTCAGAAGACTCCAGACCATACATAATTCTGCAGCCAGACTCATCCTAGACCTCCCCAAATTGACATTGACCCATATCACTCCACTCCACCTCAGAAACCTCTACTGGCTCTCCATCCAGAAGAGTTGCCAGTTCAAGATCCTCACACATGCCTTTAAAGCTCTTCACAACCAAGAACCATCCTACATCAACCCCGGACTGAACTTTCATCAACCATCAAAGAACCTGCGCTCTGCCTAACTCTCCCTCACACACACCATTGCATCCGACAGAGCCGAGGTGGTGGCCGCTCCTTCTCCTACATCGCCACCAAGACCTGGAACAACATTCCCCTCCACCTCCAAACAGCACCCTCCCTAGCGACTTCAGGAAGAACCTCAAGACCTGGCTTTTTGACGGGGACACATCACCCTCAGCATCCAGTTACCCTTAGTGGTGACAGTGCTGCGCTTTACAAATGACTGATTGATTGATGCATTAATTTACTTAAGGTTAGGGAGACCGCTTTTGCGAAGAGCAGTTCCGTCAGCAGTCTGTCCTCTAGTTGCAAGAATTCCTCCAGTGGTTGGCCTTCTGTATATGTGCCTGCAATGCATGCCTCAACTGATGGTATCTTAACATTTCCTTCGGAGCCGTGTCTTATTCTGTTTGCAACATTTCCCAGGTGCTCCGCACATCTCCTAATGGCGAGATGCCTATCAGGCTTCATCCTGCAAACCCTTTAAGGGTCCTTACGTCTGCGAGTGTTTCGCTATCCCATGGAGGGTCATCTTTGTGAGCCATCCCTCCCATCCTAGGAATCTATTTGCTCTCCACCATGTCAAAGCCGTAACCTTCGTGAGAGGCAGGAAAGACTTGCAAATTGTTTGTTTGTTGGAGCCTGAGATCTGGGCATTCATATTGTAGTCCTCTAGCTCTGCTAGGAAAGTGGAGAGGTTTTTTGTGTCTGTGAAGATGTGGTGTTGACTCGCTACCAGAACTCTAAATCTTGCTGGACTAGCAAATAAAAATTGGAGATTCGGGGCGAGATGTACGACCCTTTTTTGCAGCCGCAAACGAGAGATCCTCCAGTTTGCGACCTCAAAAAAGGGTAATGGCATGTACAAATTCTATTTTGCGAGTCACTGACTCGCAAAATAGCATTTGCGACTCCTGCTACTAGGAAGGGGCATCCCTTCCTAATAGCGAGTCAGCATGCCATGTACAATTGTTTTGCGGCCGCAAAACACTCACAGTTTACCACCTACTTCAAGTAGGTGGTAACCCACTCGCAAATTGGAAGGGGTCCCTTTGGGACCCCTTCCCCTTTGTGAGTATGTGAGGAAATATTTTTAAGAGCAGGCAGTGGTCCCAGGGACTACTGCCTGCCCTCAAAAAAATTCAACTGAAAAGGCTCATTTTTCTTTTTTAAATGCATCCCGTTTTCCTTTAAGGAAAACGAGATGCATTTAAAAAAAAGACTACTTTATTTAAAAGCCATCCCAGACATGGTGGTCTGCTGACCCCTAGCAGGCCACCATCCCTTGGAGTGCTAGCCATTCCTAATAGGGTCGCAAATTGCGCCTGTCTCATTAATATTCATGAGGCATGCAATTCGCGACACCATTAGGAATCGCAAACAGTGACACAATTTGCAACTCACAAATGCGACGCAATTTGCGACTTGCAAATTGGTGGGTCGTACATCTGGCCCTCAGTTCCTTAAGTGAAGGACATACAGCCAGAAAACATTTTCCTGTCTCAACAGTTGATTTGGAAAAGTCTTGAGACATGTAAATTGTGTGGCCGTTTGAGGCAATATGGTTATGGTGGCGCATGTAGTTGAGGATCAGTTCTGTGTGCTGGAATTGTAGTGGTTTGCAGACGATCTGACGAGATTTGGATTTGTTTGCTGGTTGGAAGTAAGGAACATGGTGGGCACATTTAAGCTCAAAATCCATTGTGAAATTTATGAAAGTTATTTGTGGATGCCATTTTTCCAGGAATGTAATACAGGTGGGATCAGAGTCTTCGGAACCTTACGGGACGCCAAAGATATGCTGTTTGCCCCTGCAGTTCCTGTATTCCAGCTCCCTGACTTCTTTTTTGGAAGGTTTTTGTGGATGCTCCGAATAATTTGAGTTCCTTTTCTGTTTTGGAAGGTGCGTCTTCTACAACGCTGATTCGTTGTTCTGGGTCTGAGAGCTTGTCACTTATGCTGCTGATGTTCACTCTTATAGTCGTACTTAGTTCCACTTGCATGGTGTCCGTATTTGTCTTAATAGACTTGGCCAGCTAATGAACATCAGCCAGTTTCTTTAGGAACATTTCCATGGTCGTGTTGATGTCTGATTCCTCCTTCGTCGGTGATTCTGGACATGGGTGATCAGTTTTGGAGTGCTTGAGATAGGATTTGGACTCTTTTTCCGCCATAATGTAAGCTTGTTTTGTTTTCACATTGACTTCTTAGCCTATTCACACTACACCAAAGACTGTATAAGCAATTTAATATGGCTCATGTCTATCCGAGAGAAAGTAGAGGAGGAACCCTTTTTAACTGGAATAGGGACAGGGTAATAGTACAAAAAAACGTACAAAGTCCCTATCTAAACATTTATATGGATCATGTGTTGTGTTCAGCAGTATAGCAGCATTAATTATTATCCCACATTTCTTCTAGGGCCAGTTGCATGAAAATTACAGTTTTAAGTAAATATATATAAAGCAGGAAGGCAAAAGAATAACATGTAAAATATTACAATTTTATTCATCATATTTTAAAATTAGGACACTAGGATTTTGTACAATACACAATTAAAAACAATTTCATAAGAATATGACACAACAGTATAATTAAAGATACACAAAAGAAAACTACAAAGATGTCGACGCAGCGTTTCGGTGAGAACTGGATCAACCACCTTTTTCAGTATAGAGTTTTCTAAAGGCAATATTAAATAATATGGCAGTATGTTAGCTGATACATATGAACATTCTTCATAGTATAAAACATTTGCATTCTAGAAGTCTAAATATTTATTGTGACCCTCCGTTACATATAACCCAACACTATGACTGCAACACCCTTGGTGGGTTTACTGACACCAAAAACGCATGATCCATTCCTGTTATGTAAACCTACCTATTAAAATGCAGGAGACAGTAAAGTCTTAAGTCCCTTATTCAACTAGGAAGACTGACTTGCTTCTGATAAAAATAAAATCAGGAATAACCTGAAAAGAGGGGGAAATAAAACCTGTGTCAATACAAGGTCAAGTGGGTTTTATTGATCGCTGGTATTGACAGCGTGATATCGCCCGCCACTTATTGTAAGAAAATACATTGGTCTACATACTGGTCACATTTCATGTTATGTAGACCTACCTATTAAAATACAGCAGACAGAGAAGTCTTTGATCCCTTATGTAATTGGGACAAATTAACTTTCTTCTTGGTCGAAATAAGATCAGGGATGCCCTGAAAAAAGGGGGATGAAATATCTATAAAGGCAAAGTGTCATGATAGTACTAGTTGTTTACAGCAAGATATCGCCCGCACACTTATAAAAAGGTCAACATAAGTCTGCAAGCTGTTCACAGTACGGTATGACGTACCTTTTTTTATGGTACTATTCCTTCGCAATGCGTTCGTAGGAGTCACCGTTGTATTAGGACATGTCAATAAATGACCTTTACCATGTGAAAAATAAGAGAAAACAAGTCTCAAAAGTTATGCCTCACGGAATTAGATTCTAATTATCATAATGGCTAAAAAAAAATTAATTTACCATTAAAAACCAGAAACGCTTTATAAATAATACAGGTGAGCCTCGATAATGCCTGTAGTTAGAGTCACAATGTTGTTGTATCTTCCCTTTTACTCCCACCTTGGTACCTTCCATCCACCCCCGCCTCCCACTCACCTTGGTATCTCCTGAAGCTTACCTTAGAATGTTGGCATACTACTCGCCAGAGCGAGAGCGGTTGGCCTGAATAAAGCAGTTGATCCTTACTTCGGCTTCTTTCAATTCTTACACTGGCGACGATCCTGCGAGGGGGGCAGGTCAGGCCAACTCCCCTTTTGAGTTTGCTCTCGAACATGTTTTACCAGCGGAGCATTTCTTCTTTCAATCTGTTCTGGTTATGTAAAGAACAATAGTCGCTTCCATCACCTTGAGGAAGAATTACTTAAGCAGTGCGGAGTCTCCTTCTTCCCAGCTTTTTGGCAGCCGACGTGTGGGGAGTTCCAGTCTTCCATCAGCTTCCTATCGGACAGTGAACGCCTCCTCACGCCCACAAGCGGGCGGAGTTGACTGAGTTGCGGGAGGATCGAGGGCTGTCCCTCCACGCCCACGGAAGGAGCTGTTTGTGGAGGGGTTGCGTCAGACGGAAGACGGTCGGCGGCAGCTTCCGCGTATGGTCAGTTTTCTGTGTGGTTCTCATGTGAGGCAAAGTACACCTCCTCACGCTTACCTGCGGACGAAGTCTCCGCGAGCATAAGAGGATTGAGTGTAGTCGCCTACCCACGCCTACAAGCTGATAAGAAGTACTGTGCGCGGCGAGGTACGTTGCTGCGGAGGCTGGTTGTGTGATCTGCGCTTGCTCCTGCAGGGGTGTATGTACTGAGGGCAACTATCATCGTGCTCCGCTGTGTCCTGTTGGGAAGATCCTTGGCGGGTGCTCGGAGGAGGTCTGTGCTCGCTCCTGTAGGGGTGTCGCTCAGCGTTTCCAGCTTCTAATCATTTGTGTACTATTTTCTGCTTCTGGATGGACGTACTCTGATCGCCTGTTGCAAGCATCCGTACCTTGGGCCAATAAACTCACCGGCTGCTGGTTTTAAGTTGGGGTAAAAGTAGTTACCCCACCATTTCCATTAGGATGTATGTTACCTGCCATTAATTTTACAGTGGTGTAATTCTTCTCTTTTCTCGTATGCGTGGAACTCGCATTGTGCAAGATAACTTTATTCTGGCGAGTTGTGGTGGTTTCCACAATTAATAACCCTGTCAGAAGTGAACCATTTGACCAGCTATAAGTACTCTATAAGTGTCAAAAATACATGCTGTTACAATTGCAAGGATTGCCGGGAAAAGTATATACAAATATATATCGCTGTGCCACATTCTGTGTACTTACAATTGGGTAGTTGATATTTCTACATTTATTTGTGTTGGGTCTCCTTGTGTCAATTTGTTAGATAAAGTAATCTACATACCTTTCTTCCCCTTGTATTAAGATGGGTACTCCAGGAATTTGCCAACCACCCTCATTCCTAAATGATTGTGGAGACCCAGAGATTCATTGGAAGAAATGGACTAAGCTTTTTGAATCCTATTTGATTGCCATGGGTGGGGAAAGATTTTCTGCTTTAAGGAAACAGCACCTCCTCTTACACAACATCGGTGTTCATGGGCGAAAAGTATATGAAACTCTGCCAGAACCTGAGTTGGAGGAAGAAGATGACCTTGATGTTTATGATATAACTATGTTAAAGCTAGGTAATCATTTTGGGGACAAAATCAACGTGGTCCTAGAACAGTAAGTCTCAAGGAAAAAACGAGTCTGTAAAAAACTATATAGCAGTTTTGAGAGGTCTAACTCAAAGGTGTGATTTTGGGGATCTGAATGACTCACTTATACGTGATCAGTTGGTCAGGTGCACAAGTAATAGTAGAATCCAAGAGAAATTGCTATCCAAAAATCCATTACTGGAAGAAGCTGTTTCCATAGCTCAGTCTATTGAACACACCGCTAAATGTATGAAGGAAATCAAAATACCTGAGGAAGTGGTTGCAGCGATTCAAGTTGATGCGCCTAGTAAGAATTTTAATAAGGTCAGACATAAGGGAGAGTCTTCTGTAAAGTTTCCAAGGGAACAAAATGAACTCAAATGCTACAGGTGTGGTAGTAGTAATCACCTAGCTAATAATCCGTCGTGCACTGCCCGTAATGCTCATTGTAAGAAGTGTAACAGAAGGGGACATTTAGCTAGAGTGTGTAGGGACAGTGATTCGAGCCAAGTTAAAGCCGTCAGTGCACCCAACGAAGATCAACTCAGTTATGTGTTCCAAGTAAGGAGTTCAGCAGGAAGAAATTCCAATGAATACCCTAAATGCAATATTGAAATCAATAGCGAATCTTTTGAAATGTTTGCAGACTCTTGCTCTCCTTTTACTCTGTTAAATGTGAATGATTTCAAAAAAATAAAAGGGGTACCTAGTATGGTTATAGATACACCTGACATTTCACCCCATGGTTATACTAAAGACCCCATTCCGTTAGTGGGAATGGTGGAGACACAAATACATTTTAAAGGGAGGTCCACGGTGGGTAAAGTTTACCTGGTCAGTTCAGGATCCAATCTCCTGGGGTGGCGCCACCAAAGGGAATTGGGCATTATCCTTGACCCCAATAGCAAGGAACAGGTCAAATTAGTTAATGAAACCATGGATGTGTCACCCCTCTGTAACGAGTTTCCAAATCTTTTCACTAACAAACTGGGGTTGTTGAAACAATATCAGCATAAGATAAAAATTAGACAAGGGGCTAAACCAGTGGTGCATAAAACCCGTCAGGTTCCCTTACTCCTAAGACAACCATTGAAGGAAGAACTTGACAAATTGTGCCAACTAGGTGTCATCCACCCCATAGACGCATCGGAGTGGTTATCTCCAATCGTTATAGCTTCCAAGGCCAATGGACAGGGCATTCGCCTTTGTATTGATCTACGCAGCCTTAATGAATACATTTGGGTGGAACGTTTCCCTCTTCCCAACATCAATGAAATGCTGTGTACCATGGGTAAGGCTAAGTTTTTTTCGGTCATAGACCTTTCAATGGCCTATTATCAAGTTGATCTTCACCCAGAGTCTAGGCCATTGACTGCATTTTCTACTCCTTTTGGTACATACATGTTTGATAGGATGCCTTTTGGCCTTGCCTCGGCGGCGGCTGTTTTCCAAAAGATGATGCAAAGAGTACTCGAAGGGATTCCTAACAACATGTGTTTCCAAGATGATGTGTTAGTTTATGGTGCAGAAGAAGAAGAACATGACTCTATATTTAGGGAAGTGTGTACCAGGCTGACAAATGCAGGGCTTACTGTAAGAAAAGAAAAATGCAAGATCAAAGTCACGGAGGTGGATTACTTGGGTCACAATCTTTCCTTTGAAGGGATAAAACCTAAACTCAGTCTGGTTCAGGCAGTAGAAAACGCTCCTTTACCAACGAACAAGGAAGAGCTAAAATCATTTTTAGGACTTGTTGAGTATATGGCTAAGTTTATTCCCAATTTTTCAGAAAAATGTGATTCATTAAGAGAACTGCTAAAGAAAAATTGCGAATTCAAATGGGAGAAAAATCACACTGACTCCATAACCAATTTAAAAAAAGAAATTATTAGCTCACGTGCACTGGCCCCTTTTGACCATAGGAAGAGAACTATTTTATGCACTGATGCATCCAACAAGGGTCTGGGAGCCACTCTAACACAGAAAGGTGATGGTGTAGAAACTATCATAGCTTTTGCTTCCCGTACCTTAAGTCAATCTGAACGGAATTATTCTGTAATTGAGAGGGAAGCTTTGGCATGCTATTGGGCCATTAACCATTTTAAGTTTTTCCTGTGGGGAGGTACTTTTACTGTCTGAACGGATCATAAACCTCTAACACATATTTTTTCTTCCAAGAAAGTATTTTGTGAATCCCCTAGGATAGCGAAATGGGTCCTTGGGCTGGAGAAGTTTAACTTTCGTATCGAGTATCTTCCTGGTCAAGACAATGTACTTGCAGACTATTTATCCAGAGCACCTATTACAGGCAACATGGAGGCTGACCCCTTAGATACTCCCATTCTTTCTATTCTCATACCTTCCTTCACAAGGGAGGAATGGAATGAGGAAATGGAGAAAGATCCCAGCATGAAGGCACTTAAAGGTCTTATCATAAATGGTTGGCCAGAAAAGTGTGGCGATGTCATGGAGAGCTTAAAGGGGTTCTGGGAAGTAAGAAATGAGTTAAGCATTCATGAAAACAAAATTTATCACAATTCTAAAATTGTGCCACCTGAAGCTCTCAGAGACAGAATAATAGATCTTGCCCATGAAGGGCACTTAGGGAGGAGACTCACAAAAGGTAAAGTGAGGAACAGTTTCTGGTTCCCAAAGTTGGACTCAAGGGTAGAATGGAAGGTGAAGGACTGCTATAATTGTGCCAAAAGTGACAAGGTAAGGTCCACTCATAGGGTTCCTCTTTCCCCTGTGGAGGTACCAAATGTTTCTTGGACTAAATTGGCCATGGACATAATTGGCCCAATGGATGCTCTAGGTCCACAAAAAAGATTCATGTTTGTTTTGGTGGACTACACTTCCCACTGGGTCAATATCAAATTCACTCCTTCCACTACGACCAAGAACCTCATTGCCTTCTTAAAGTCAGTGTTTTCTTATGAGGGGGTACCTTCCACGTTAGTGACCGACAATGGGGTACAATTTACTTCGGAGGAAATGTTATCCTTTTTGAAGAACCATAACATCAAGCATGAGAAAACGGCACTCTACTGTCCAAAGGCAAATGGGTTATTGGAGAGGATGAACCATATGATCAAAGAACATATCCAACTGGCAATATCTAATGGGATCGACGTAGACAATTCCCTGAGAGACTGTTTGTGGGCCTACCACACGGCACCCAATTTAGTGACTGATATCTCTCCTTTAGTGGTGTTGAGAGGGAGAGAACCTGGCACAAAGTTGTTCCCCCTCTGGCTGGATGGGAGTAAGACGGTTGTCTATGACAGAACAGAAAGTCAGGTAAAAGTTCAGCATCATCAATCCCGCTACAAAGAGTGGTATGACAAGAAATATGGTGTCAAGAATTTAAAAGCCAATGTCAATGATTCTGCAGTGACAAAGAAACCCACAAGGGTACATGTGGGTCAGAGTAAATTTTTCCTTCCACAAAAGATCAAGAACAAGGGGAGAAATGTGGTGGAGTTGGAGGATGGTCATGTTTGGAGCGGGGATAGAGTTGCAATGTAAATTTTCACCCTGCTCATGTTCTCAGTTATGTTGGGTAAGGAGATGTGTTGTATCTTCCCTTTTACTCCCACCTTGGTACCTTCCATCCACCCCCGCCTCCCACTCACCTTGGTATCTCCTGAAGCTTACCTTAGAATGTTGGCATACTACTCGCCAGAGCGAGAGCGGTTGGCCTGAATAAAGCAGTTGATCCTTACTTCGGCTTCTTTCAATTATTACAAATGTCTTTGTAATATTTGACAGAATCGGACTTGGAGGAAAAACATAGGGTTATTATTACAATTAGTTTCCACTATGTGATAAAAGCTATCCTATAAAAGCTCCTATTTTTGGTATACATTTGATAAATACCTGGTTGAGTTGCTATCTGAGTGTTGCAACGGAGAAAAATAAATCTGTAACGATACAAAGAGGGAAAGACCATTTGATCGTATGTCAGCTATCAGTGTCCATTAATTTGTGTTAAACACTGGCATTACTTCTTATAAAAAACAAACGATAGTCTATTATGGGTAAGGTTATTTCTCTACATGAGCTGAGTCACGTCGGTAGTCTGGGCTTAAAAGCGTTTACACAGGGACTACAGTGCTGAGTTACCATTAGGCACATTGTAACTAAACATACTCACTAATCGCTATATTCTAAAAAGTGTGACCAGAGGTTATTGGTTCACAACAAAAATAACAGACATGAGACTTTGTGAGGGGATTAAAGAGCCTCGGCAGTGTGCCTGACTAATCGACAGGACTACAGTGCTAAGTTACCATTAGTCACATTGTAACTAAACATATTCACTCATCGCCATATTCTAAAAAGTATGACCAGAGGTTATCGGTTCACAACAAAAATAACAGACATGAGACTCTGTGAGGGAATTATAGAGCCTCGGCAATGTGCCTGACTTTTGCGACAGGATTACAGAGTGAGACGAGTTAAAAGTCTAATGTGAAACTTATACCTATTACCAATAGCGCAGTAGTCCTATTTGAATAAAAAAGCTACGCTTTTTTTAGAGCAAAGCCCTAACGTGCGTAGCCTAGGAACTATGCATCAATATACGCGTTATTCTAATTAATTACTCAAACATTAACGAACGTATATTCAATGTGAGCGGTGCATACCTGTTAAAAATAATATGGCCTTCCTACTTGCTACGAACGACTTCCGGGTCAGGATACATGGATTTCCTGAACCTGGAAGCCGTTTAAGTATCTAAGTCGGTGTCATGTGACCTGACCAAATACTCTCTATAACAGTATATTATTTCATAATTACTAATCATTGATACTTTATTGTTTTTTTATTCCTTATCATGCCAGTTATTGTGTGATTATAATAGGTGCTTAGTATATTTATCACACATAAACACCGAGAGGAAACGATTATCTTTTGTGGCGAATATGGCGGCCATCTTGAAGATGTGTGGATGCTATAATACAAACTTCTGCTTATTGTGGTTTGTTGTCTAATCGCCGGTAGTTTCGTTTTATCAGGATGTTTATCAGAATATCAGGATGTTCTAAAGAACCTTGTAGTATCCGAACACCCTCAGATGAGAGTAAATGTCACTACATGACATCTTGCCAATCCCATACATTTTTCTTGCAACTGGCCCTAGAAGAAATGTGGGAAAATAATTAAGGCTGCTATACTGTAGTACTGCTGAACACAACACATGATCCATATAAATGTTTAGATCAGGACTTTTTAAGGTTTTTTTCATGTCTATCCGAAACTCCGTTTTCTATTCACCATCTAAACCTGGTCAAAACAGTGTCCTACCCCATAAGGCTCACGGATGCCACGGTATACAATATTCTGCCTGTCTGATGTACTGTCCCTCAGCGTATCCACATCTAGCTGATCTTGACACGCTGAACTCAACCATTTGCTGTTAAACATATGATGGCTAACAAAACTTTAGTTAAAAATCTTATTACTGCACGTTAAGGGTCTAGACCACCCAGTTAAGCGTAAAATGTTTTGTAAATTAACTCTTTAAATTATCTTATACATCTGCAGGAAAATAAATTGGTCGAAATGAAGCTACCTTGCTAAATTATAAATGGACAAGTGAAGTTATATGTTCTCCTGCTGTGAATAAAAACAAATGAGGTAATAACGATTGTTTCGAAGAATTCTAACCTTACTCTATTGTCTCACTTAACTGATGATGTAGGTAGATTAGTTTACACGAAACTCAGCCAGAATGGAAAACACATTAACCTCCTCAACCTTTATGGCCCGAACGCTGACTCACCAGACTTCTGGGACTCTCTGGCTAACATCCTTAAAACTTTCCCTGGCGATGAACTAACGATAGTGGGAGGAGATTTTAATCTCTCCCTTGATGTAGTTCTAGTTAGACAATCTAAATCCTCACGCTCTTCTTCCAAATCTCACAAAGCCTTACTAAATCTCTGCACCAGATTTCACCTGAAGCACTGCTGGAGATAACAACACTCCGATACCAAAGAGTACACCTTTTTCTCCTGTCCCCATTCCTCATATTCGAGAATTGACTACGTACTTATTTCAGGCGCTCATACTCACCTTATCGACCAGTCTGACATACTACCACGTCTGGTCTCAGACCATTACTTTATATCACTAACAATCACTGGAACCAATCTCAAACCGAAAAATAATATTTGGCGCTTTAAAGATGATTCAATTAAAGATGAGGCTCACGAGTAACACATTGAAAAGGCTATCCTTAACTATATCAAAGAAAACTCCTCACCTATTATTCAGATACATACCTTCTGGAAGGCATTAAAAGCTACCTTTAGGGGCACACTAGTAGACATTCAATCAAAGTTAAACAAGGGACATAATAATATAATAGGTTCTCCGGAAAATGAAATAAAAAGCCTTGAGTCACTCTACATGGCGAACCTTGACCCCAACATTCTTACTCTTTTAATGAATAAAAAATATGAATACAATAGACTATTAAGTTAGAAGGCAGGGATCTGGATTAGCAAATTCAGACGCCTAAGACTCTGTGAGACAAATAGAGCAGGAAAAATGTTTGCATCCAATCTGAAACATAAATAAAACTAAAAACAGATTATCTCCATTAAGGATAAACTGAATAATATACAAACCGATCCCCATAAGATTCTAAATGTGTTTAAGGAATTTTGTGAATCTTTACACCACGAAGATGCTCAGATCTCACCTGAAGCCTGCAGATGCTATCTAGATACGCTTGATCTCCCTCAACGGGCCCCTGAAGATAGGGAGAAACTCAACTCTCAGGTAAGTGCAGACGAGATACTGCTAGCAATTAAATCCCTTAAATTGAACAAAGCTCGAGGCCCAGGCAGCTTTACTGCTAATTTTCATAAGACATTTGCTTCCTCATTACTCCCTTTGTTGCTAGACCTCTTCCACCATTTTGCGATCTGTGGTACAGCTCTGGGATCAGCTAGTGAAGCTACTATAGTTGTAATCCCCTAAAACAGCAAAAATCTTAATCTAGCAAGAAATTACCGACCGATCTCCCTAATTAATTTAGATGCCAAGATATATGCCAAATGTGTATCTAAGCATCTAGAGCTACTTCTTCCTAGATTGATTGGTGGTTCACAGGTTGGCTTTAGGAAGGGCCACATGTCGAATGATAGTACTCAATTGCTCTGCCATGTACTAGAATGAGCCAAAACATCGACCTCTGAAACTGTGGCATCTACACTAGACGCCAAAAAGGCATTTGATAAGGTATCTTGAGTCATTATTAAAGAAATCTTGTCAAAATGTATCCCTGGAGAAAACATTATTAAAATGGTTATGGCCCTTTATAGTAATCCCAGCGCTGGAGAGAGAGCAAGAGGCCTTCTCTCTGCACCCTTCAATCTGTGGAAGGGCACTATGCTCGGGTTGCAGGATTTAGACTCAATAGAGAGAAATGTCTGAAGTGAAAGGACTAAATGACATATGCTCTAAAGAAGTTATAGGAGAATCTGGCCTGTCATGGCAAACTGGTTATTTAAAATATTTAGTTGTAGAATTTGGCGCAGATCTAATGGATACCCTGCAGCACAATGAGAAGTTAACCCTGTAAAAAGTTCAAAATCTTCTTGAAGTCTGCATCCCTAAATTCATCACATGGTGGGGACGCATCGAAACTATACAAATGATGATCACATCGAAAGTAAACTACCTTATATCCATGCTCCCACTCTCCTTCTCTGATGATTTCCACAGTAGACTAGATAGACACCTTTATCTGGCAAAACAAACACCCAAGAATCTCAATCAAAAAAGTCTCTCTCCCTACCTCCCTTGGTGGAGTGACCCTTGCAAATTTCAGATCCTACCAAACAGCATTTCTAGCCAAATAGGGTTCTGTGTGGTTTCACCCCCATTAGAGTATACTCCAGCCTGGCTTAATATTCGAAAGAGCAATTCTCACAGACTTTCATCCAATTATGCTACTTTGCACTAAACTTAAACCCTTTCTTCCACCTAGACAGATTTTCCTAACCACCAAACAGGCCTTGTTAATACTTGACAAACTCCTATAAATTGCGATTAAGCATTCCAACTTAGTTTCCCTATGGAACAATATGCTATTCAAGATTCAAGGCGCTCTGCTTGATTGGAAATCCTGGTCTTCTAAAGAGATCCACTTTTTAGCGCAGTTGGTCCCGAAAAATTACCCACTTTCTTTTAGAGAATTACAGATGCAATTTAACCTTGACAACATAGACTTCTATGATTTTCTTAAACTTGAGTCTTGTTTGTCTAAAGCCAATTCAGTCTTCCAAGAGCCCTCCCTTACAAAATTGATTGCTGTAGCCAACAGACAGGGTCACCAGGTCTCAAGATACTATAAACAACTACAGCCAAACTCTTCTTGTCTAAACCAAGGCATTCATGAGAAATGGGATCTAAATACCTCACTATTTCAAGAACACTGGAACTTGATTTGGAAATCAGTGGTTTCGAACAAAATCATACCTGCCTTCTCTCAAACCAAATTCTGGCTTTTTCATAGTATATTTTAGACCCCTCTCACCTCCATAAGGTCTCAGGTTATCGGAAGGGGCCAAACCCACAGTCCATCTGAAACATCTAAGAAGCAAGGGGGGCGGCATCATCTACAGTTTGAGAAACCTCAATCGACGACTACACAGTCCGACTGCAGAGCCTATCCTGAAAGTCTTAAAAGCAAAACTCTCAACTACGGCCACCTAGTCTTCCCTGGAGCGTTCACCAAGTTCCTCATGAACCACCAAATTTCTGCCTACAAAAAGGTTCTAGGACTCCCACGAAAGGCCAGGAAAGCAAGAGTAAGGTTGGAGCTGGGACTTAACCGACCGGACATCACCAACTCAGGTGACATTTTAAAATACAGGGTGCTACTCCAGCAACCTCTCTGAAAACGCATATTAAGACAATCTTTGAAGAAGGTGGATCTCAATGGCAGGTTCAGCTGGCAGCAGCCATAACATTACTAGAAATAGATGTTCAAAACTTGTACAACTGAAACATTCCTGTAACTGCATGGAAAAGATCTGTGAATACACAGGTCAAGAAAATATCCTATGAAAGAGACCTGGAAAGCCTACATCATCAACAAAATCTCTCATCATTGGACACTTCCTACATAGTGGTAAAACCACAGCCTTACTTTGTGCAAGCACTGACAGTCCCGGCCCAGAAAAAAATCACCTACATGAGACTTCTTGCATTGCCCATCGCAGACTTTAACCAAGCCTGGGCCCGGAAGGACAATTCAGCCGCATATCGACTTTGTAGTTACCATCGTGAATACTGGCTCCATCTGCTGTGCTGCTGCCCAAAGTTAGCTATCGAGCGGCACCGACTGGTACTTCCCATCTGTAGATCTCAAGGTCTTGTACGATGCAGAGAAGCCAGGCCGCACTGACACAAAAAATCGAGTTACAAAAAGAAACCAGCCGGCTAGCAAGCAAGAGAGACTTTGACAAAACTCCCCTTTAAGTTTTATGCACCTGCACTTTATTGACAGTTTGGTTATCTGTTTTAACGTTTTTAACTCCCTTCTAGTTTGTAGCAGTCTGTGTGGGTTTTTAACTCTTCTTCTTTTTCTAGAATATTGCAATGATATTATATTGTAACGGTTTTAAGTAATTGAACAATAATGCTAAATACACCTTAATACACCTCCATAAGCAGACAGGGTCACCAAGTCTCAAGATACTATAAACTACTACAGCCAAACTCTTCTCGTCTAAACCGAGGCATACATGAGAAATGGAATCTAAATACCTCACTATTTCAAGAACACTGGAAATTGATTTGGAAATTAGGGGTTTCGCACAAAATCATACCTGCCTTCTCTCACACCAAATTCTGTCTCCTTCATAATATATTTTAGAACCCTCTGACCTCAATAAGGTTGGCCTAAGAGATGAGCCAACTTGTTGGAATTGTAATAAAAAAAATCGATTTACCCCATTTACTCTTTTCCTGCAATGCTATTGTATCGTTCTGGGATTAAGTATTTGGGTTTCTTTCGGCACTCTTTGGTTTCCAGATTAAACGTGAGTTTCAAACACTATGGGATTTCTTGACCCTCGCCTAAACTCCCGCTCCGACGCCCTAGTTTTAGACATTCTATTAATGGCAGCTTGTAAGTCCTTCTTTACTAATTGGATAAACATTGCATTCACCTCCCTTAAGTCCTGGCTCAACTGGATTGCACACATAAGAGGCGCCAATAACATTGCAATGTTTCCTTTGTATTTCCTTCTCCTTTTATTGGATTATGTTTGTATGTTCTCTTAAGTAAAACGTCAATAAAAACCTTTTGTAATAAAAAAAATACCTGTCCCCGTGTTCCTTTGTTTAAAACTAAAAACAGTGGACATTCAAATAAATAATTGTACCTTTCTCAGGAGGTAATTACTTCCAAGAGAGAAATTGTTTGTATGAAGCACACACGTTTTGCTCGATGTGTACTAGGAAGCACTTTTGGAATCAAGGCTTCTTACCTTAAAAAACACATGCAACATGTTTAAGATTCTTCTCAGTCTGTGCGTTCTCCTGCAGTATCTGCTTTCAGGATAGTAGAGTCTTGATAGCACAGCCTGGGATTTAAACATGAATTTTTATAAGTAGGGAATGGAACATTTTTATGATATAGATGAATAATTATTTCCGCTCTCTTTGAATTACTCCGAAGTATGTCCTGCTTTTGTTTCTCACTGCAAACAATTGCCATTCCCCAGCCCATCAATTGGGGATGTTTACATAATCTGAGCAAAATTGTCACATGTTTAAATGCCTCGGTTCAGCAAACAAGAGCTGAGACTTGGACTTTTGCAAAAAAAAATAAGCTTTATCCATTTGAGCTAGAGGCACTCCTATTTCTTAAAATCTGCTCGTTAAATAAGTGATGCTGGATCAGGTATGATATGCGGTTAATTCATAGTTACACTGAAAAACCTGTGGCCTCGGAATTGTGGTTCTCTCATGGACATCATTTAGGGGTCGCAGCTGCGACCCCTGGCTTGGCCCCTTGTGACCCCTGCCACTGCTTTGGCGCCCCTGGCCTCAAATGTGGTAATATTAATGCCAAAATACAGGAGTGACTGTACACTCCTTGCTTTCTGTCAATTTTTCATTATACAAATATTAAATAATGTTCTAATATTCGCCATTGGCGTAATAATAAAATAGAGCACGATTAGATGGAACAGGACCTTTGCTCCCTGCTGAGGTAAGTATAAAACTGCTTTTAAATGAATGTTGTGTGTGTGCTTGCATGTGGGAGTATTTTTATGTGAGAGTTCGCGTGTATATATGTGAGCATATGTGTGTGCGTGAAAGTGAGTTAGAGCCAATGACAGGTGGTGAGTGAAAATATGTGAGAAAAAAGGATAAGAATGAGTGTAAGAGAGTGTTAGAGAGTGTGAGTGAGTGAGAATGCGGTGTCATGTTTGTGAGTCTGTTGCTGTGCCTGGCATACTGAAGGTACATTTTGTGTTACAGAAACACTCATGGCAAAATGTTGGCACTGATATACTTGAGGCAGTTCTTAACATGACAGACACCTGTGGCAAAATACTGGCATTGGCAGGAATTCTTGGCATAATGGGCACCCATTGTAAAATACTGGTACTGGCATACGAGAGTTAATTATTACATATGAGGCACCCGGGAGAAATACTGGCATACTTGAAGAAATTCTTGCCATGGGGGCACCCATTACAAAATGCTGGTGCTATCATATTGGAGGTAATTCCTGGCATAAAGGAGGCCAGCCCAACCTATAGGAGGGTGGCCACCATGACAAACGTCTGACCAGAGCATGTCGAGGTCATTTTTGAAATCAAGGTTAGCCATGTGGATCTCGTTTGAGTTCCAAAACTTGAAATAAAACTAGAACTAGAAATAAGGGTCACCTAAGTCATATGGACAGCATATATTGCAAAATTCTGCACTGTCATATTTGGGGAATCCATGGCATATGAGGTACCCATGCCAAAATGTGAGCCCCGGCACAATCGAGGTAAATTGTGACATATGGGGCACCCATAGCACATTTTGAAAAAATGGGGTCAACACCTCAAGGGCATCAGGTTTCAGTAGTTTGGTACACTATGAAAGGAGTTGAATATTTAGTGTATGTTCTTCTAAATCCTGTTTCATTTTAGCTAAGTTATGTGAAAATTGTGCTTTAAAATGCATTATTATATTAATTTCAAAGTTTTCTAGGGGAGTGAATCCCCCTAGAAGTGGTTCGTCCTACTAGCTTTGCTCACTCACTACAATTCAGGGGAAGTATTAAGCCCCAGAACTTTCAAAGTTCAAGTCTGCACCATAATATATGTGTTATCTTAAGTAGACATTTGTCCATGTTTTGTTGTTACGTCAACCATACAGTTATAATGGAACCTCAGCGGTCAGCTATTGTGATGTCATCAGGCTGAAGGTCATGTGACATGATTTCCTGAAACAAATCACGGTCAAGGTCCTATGGGGCCACTTCCTCTGATGTAATTAAGGTTAAAGGGTATGTGATTCTTCTACCCTTGGTATGTTGGTGAATCGACGTCCATGGTTTTCCTGTACCACTCATCCCCCATTATTGATCTCCTCACCCCTCCAGGCTTCTCAATCCTTTATTGTGACCACAAAGATAGTGTCGTGGCGGATTAACTATCATTCACAAAAACGATCTCTGCCTGAAACCCTTCGACACAGCCGAATACCCTACCTTTGAATATCTAGGAGTCGATCTCTCCTCCAAAGGCTCCAACCCATCAAATTCCATGGCATCTATCACCCACCAAATGAAAAATCACAATTTGTAGAGGATCTAACAGACCTAATAACACAAAACTCTCTGAAGGACTCCACAGACATTTCCTAATTCTTCTCTGAAACAATAACAAACATCAAACTTTCATCAGTCCCCCCTCACCTCCCCACCTCCTACCAGTGATGCCCCTTCTCCCAAAGACGGTCCCTCAACTGCCTCACCTACAACTAATAATGGTCCCCCCCAAACCCACCCCTACTTCACCTAACCATAATCCCATACAACTGAAAAACAATGCAACCTGGACCAAGTTCCAAAATATCTCAGAAGAAGAAGTTACTAAAATCCTTGCATCCATAAAGCTGGCATTGCACCTATGTGACTCCCTTTCCTCACCGCTTGTCAAAAACCTTCTGCATATAATCTCCCCAACATGGACTAAAATCATTAACTCCTCCCTTTTCAGCTGCACTTTACCGGCCCCCTCCAAACTCAGCCAAGTCAGAAAGCCAGACGCTGAACAGAATGACCTTAACAACTACAGACCTATACCCAACCTCCCTCTCCTTGCCAAAATTATTGAGAAATGTGTGTTCTTACAACTTAACATCCACATTGAAAAATTCAACCTACATAACACCTTCCAATCTGGGTTCAGGAAAAGCTGCAGCACAGAAACTACAATCCTGAACATCACGAATGGCTTACACAGATCTCTTGACGATGGTCAGGCCTGGCTCCTAATCCTCCTGGACCTCTCAGCAGCCTTCAATACTGTTAACCACAGCATTCTCTTAAACATCCTCTCACAGTATGCAGACATCAATGGTATCATCCTTCAGTGGTTTGCCTCATACCTGAACTAACGATCTCAACTAATCAAACTGAACAAACACATTTCACCAGCAATATCAGTCCCACAAGGAGTACCCCAAGTATCAGTCCTATCCTCTGCCTTGTTCAACCGTTATATGGAACCGCTTATAGTCATCCTGAAACAAGCCAGAACTGCCTACCATCTCGATGCAGATGACACCCAACTCTACATTACAGTCTTGTCACCGAAAGACATCCAGCACCTGTGTGTACTCTCTCCACTGTACAGTGCTGGCAGACCAACAGCCACCTAAAGCTCAACCCCAACAAACCGAACTCCTCATTCAACCAAAAGGAAAGTCCTATCCTATACACAACTGGCTTGATAACTTAACTGCACTAAACTGTAAATGATCTATCTCCAACTCTGTCAAATCACTAGGGATTACACTTGACAAAACCCTGAACATGAAAGACCACATTAATCCCTCAGCAAAAAGTGCCCTCTGCAAGCTAAAACACTTAAAAATAAATCAAACCCTTCATACCCCTCGAAGACGTGAAGATCATAGTACAACCCCCAGTCCTCTCTAAGTTGGATTATGGTAATACAACGATCACTGGTATCCCAAAAAACATCTTATTCCTATGAAATCCACACTTGACTCAGCAGCCAGTCCAATCTCTGGAGAGAGCCGGTATGATCACATCACCCCAACACTCAAGAAACTCAACTGGCTACAAATCGAAGTGAGAAGTATATTGAAAACAGCCTGCATAACCCACAAAGCGCTCTACACAGGAAACCAACCTATCTCACATACAAACTGTCAGAAGCTGGACAATAGCGGCCCCTGTGGAGCTTATAAAATCCACTCCTGATTCCACTCGAATTTAAAGAAGGGTGGCAGGGCAAGATGGCCGAACGGTTGTGATCCGTTGCGGCTCCCGGTCCGCGCGCACTTCAGGAATGACTAGCGCCGGGCCCCCGGGGGCCGCCAGCAGCAGAATCTGATAGCGAGACATGTAGCGCACAGGCTTGGGACGCTCACCTGATTCTTGGTCCATGAGAACACCTTAGTGCGGTTCTCGGAGCCGTGGGCTAAGATGGCGGTTGCCACCCGGTCTTGAGCGTCAGACCCCGCAGCCTTCGGCGTCCGATACCGCCTCCTGATTTCAGCTTCCTTTCATCAGCCCGTGCGCCTGAGGTGAGCCGGCCGCCAGCGCGAACGGCAGCGAGCGCCTTCAGCTTTCATATGCGGATGCACACCCGGCGGTGCTGCCTCACGGCCTCCGTGCCTGACCTTAAAATGGCGGTGGATCCCGAGTAAAGGCGCCAATGACTCCTGCTGTCTGCCCGGCAAGCTACTGCGGCCATACATCGTCTGAAGGACCCCAGTAATGGTTGCACACACCCTGATTTTCAGCAGCCCTCCCATACTACATGCACCTCTCTCCCACTTGCTGGCTCAGACTTTCACCCACGGAGGAGCTCCTGAATATGCCTTGAGGAGGTGATTCTCATAGCATCTGCTCACCCCAGGTGGGGCCCCTAGATGGTGGGATTAGTGGATGCCTCTATCTGCATATCTCCTGTAGCCTCTTGGGTGGGTCTCTTGTTCCCTGAGTGTCTGGCGCCACCCCCACCAGCGACTGCTCGCCTTACACGTGCATCTTCTCTCATCCCTCGGGGATCATCACCCCTGGATTTACTCTCCGGGCCTCACTTCTACGACCTTGTGCACCGACGTTCCAGCTCGTCTCCCTCTTATGCGGCTACCAGGCCTGCAGTGACTGCAGCCGAGGGGGAGCCCCCTAGGGCCAACACGTATGCCGCCCAAAAAAGGGACAACCAGACCAACCACTAAGGTCTCCGATTTCTTTTCGACCTCGGACAAGCGTCCAGTCCTACGCACGGATGACGAAGCGGCCGCCATGGCCCTCACAAAGGCAGACCTTCTCGCCATGTTTAAAGACCTTAAATCTGAGTTGCGCAAAGAGTTGGGCCGGGACATTAAATCATCCATGGACCAACTACGAGCTGACCTGACTGAAAAGCTAACCTCTCTCCAACAGGATGTGGACTCCGTGGGCACCCGAATAGTGGATTTGGAGGCGCACTCTCAAGATCAAGACAAGCTCGTGTCAGAACTTCGAGATGAGGTGCGATCGCTTCGTGACCAGGTCTTGCAGGCACAACTCAAGTCAGAAGACCTTGAAAATAGGGCCCGGAGAGAGAACCTATGAATTAAGGACCTGGAGGAGGGAGCGGAGGGGCTAGACCTGGGGGCCTTCCTGGAGGGTCTTTTCGTGGAAATCTTGAGTCCCCAATCCCTCAAGATAAAACTTGAACGAGTACACAGAGTGGGGGCATTACAACACGGTGAAAAGAGAAGGCAGCGAGACATATTAGCAAAATTTCACTCCTTTAAAGTGAAAGAGGCAGTTCTTGTGGCAGCCAGGTCAAAGGGATCCATTTAGTTTCAAAACCGTTTCTGTACGATCTACCAAGATTTGGCACCCGCTACTCTTGCACAGAGACAGCTATTCAGACCAATCACCGCCAAGTTAAGAGACGATAAGGTCAAATACCGTTGGACTTTTCCATTTGGATTAAGTTTTGAGTTCCGTAATAGACAGCTTCATATTTCTGATCTACAGGAAGCTTGACTCTCCTTGGCATTTCCACTGAAGACCACGATCCTGCACAGGCCAAGGCCAACAGCCTTCGTAACGCTGCGTCAACTGCATCAGCATGGTCAGAGAGTTAACGTGGGGGCCGCAGGTGACTCATTAATGTGTGCTTATGGAAAGATGTCACCACTCCGGCGAATGGGCCCTGCATCTAGCTTCATTATATCCCTTGGTTGCTGCTTTGAACACACCTCTGGCACAATGGGAGAGGAAGGAGGGACTTCTCCTCTACTCGCCACCTTGGCCTTCTAGAAGTCTTGTCAGCAGCTGCATCTTAGAGCAGCCTACATCCAGCTTCCCGACTGCGACAGGTCCTGGTGGACTGTCTCCTTGATGCTGTTGGTGCAACGCTGTGCTTGGCCCCGTATATACTCTCCAATATACCTTTTTTGATCCCAAGGTCAGTCTGTATTGTTCCGAGGCGGACACGGTGGAACGGGACTAGATTATGACAAATGGAGGCTCTCCTCAACAATAACTCGCTGACGCCTCACAGATGTTTTGCTGTCAATTCCCTAGGCGTTGCTCCGGGAAGGGCGCGGAGGGGGACCTCGGTCCTTTGACTCCCCGTTCTCCTGTGGGGTTTTATTACCCCTAATGGGATATTGATGATGTATTTAATATTGTTATCACAATGGTTTAGATTTTGTTCTTTACTTTTGTTGGGGTTTGTAGGGAGGGGATGCTTGGGTCATGGTGGTGGCTTTTTAACATTCTGTACGGAACAACTTGCGGATTGCACAATACCTTTTAATCGCATGGGGGGGTGGACTAATCTCCAGGGTCACTTGTTCACTTGGGTCCTGACAGGCATGGTGGAGCTTTTATTGAAATGCTGCTTTTCCTACTAACATTATGACACTTACCATAGGTACATGGAACGTCGAGGGTCTTAACTCACCACAGAAATGCCAGAAGGTCTGGAAGTACATTGTAGATCACCACCTAGATGTGGTAGCTCTGCAAGAAACTCACCTCGCTAGATCTGAGGACACACGGCTTCGCCATAAACACTACCAACTGATTTAGAGATCCTCCGCATTAACGAAACACAGGGGGGTTGCACTCCTATTTCGTTCCTCCACCAAATTCCAACCCTTGGATGTACAGCACGATAGGGATGGTCGCTGGCTTATGGTAAAAGGCCGTATAATGGGGAAACTCAGTACTTTGGTAGCGGTATACGCTCCCAACACGGGCCAGACGGCTTTTCTACATACCCTCCTGGAGAAAATATTGGACTTCTCAAAAGGACAGTTAATTCTCATGGGCGACTTCAATTTAACTTGGCATAAGTTCTTGGATAGCACTCACCCACAGCGCTCAGACACTGGTTCCTTTTCTGCAGAAATCCGACAAAGATTCCAAGACCTGGGACTCCTAGATACATGGCGTACCCTATACCCTACTTCCCGAGACTTCACATTCTACTCCCATGTGCACCGCACTTACTCGCGACTGGACTACATTTTTATTAGCCACTTACTCCTAGGCGACCTTCCCAGAAGCTAAGATATTACCCCTTTCCATCTCTGATAACAGCCTTCTAGTAATCTCTCTGTCTTGGAGGGTGGGCAACCCTGCCTCCCCTAGGTGGTTTTTCACGAGATAAGGCCTCCTGCACTAAACTAAGGGAGGCTATCACCGAATTCTTTGATATTAACATACCTGCAGACACATCGGAATTTATCACCTGGGACGCCTTTAAGTCAGTCTTCCGGGGGAAATGTATTTCCCCTAATTCCGCACTAAATTTACAACGCACTACAGTAAGGGAAAAGTTGGAGTCAGAACTGGCCTCCACAGAACAAGCTCATAAACTGAATCCCACTAGGCAAACCCTCTGTAGTTTAACAGCTCTGCAGGGTAAACTTCAAGCCATTTATAATAATAGGGCGGAATTTACACTATTGAAATTGCACCATTTGTCTTACTCCCAGGGCAACAAGATTGGCAAACATCTCGCTAGGCAACTCAAGGATAAACGGGTACGGGAATATATTTGCGGGATCCGGGGACCATGGGGAGATCTCACCCATAGCGACGAGACAAAAGCAGAACTCTTTTTATAAAGCCCTATACACTGGTGATCACTTAGATCCGGAAGCCCAACGAGATTATCTACAGTCCCTTCAGCTCCCACAAGTCTCCCCAGAGTGGAATGAGCTACTTACTGCCCCTATCACCCACGAAGACATTACCGTGGCTGTTAAGGCCCTCAAGCTACATAAAGCCCCTGGCCCGGCTGGGTATACTTCTCAATTCTACAAAACCTTTGCCCCCGACATCATCCCACATCTCACTCGACTCTTTAACAAGATGGCGGAGACAGGTTCCACCACCGGCTCTTTGTCGGAAGCGGTGATTACTGTTATTCCTAAGCCGCGGAAAGACCTCCTACAGACCTAGCGCTTTGCTCAACCTCGATGCGAATCTCTACTCCTCCATCTTAGCTAAACGGTTGAACGATATTATGCCTGACCTTATACACCCGGACCAATCAGGTTTTATCAAGGGGCGCCAAACACACGACAACACCCGTCGCATCGTACACCTCATCGAGAAGGACAATAGACGCCAGATTTCTCAGCGGCTCCCCACGGGTCCAGCGCTGGCAGGAAAACGCCGATGGAACAAGGAGACCAAGCGCGGAGCATGAACCCCTTCAGCCGGTTCCCATGACTGCTCCTCCGGGCCATAGCCTTTCCACGCAACCAGGTACCACAGCTTCCCCCTGCGCCATTTGGACGCCCGTATGCCCGACACTTCATACTCCACCTCCGACTCCACGCATACCGGCCTGGGTGTCCCAGACGGCTTGGAGGGTGCTGGTTTGAGCAATGATACATGAAAGACAGGGTGTATCCGCAATCACTGGGGCAAGCACACCTTCACGTTCACGGGACCCATACACTTGGTAATTCGATAGGCGCCCATGTACTTGGGATGGAACACACTGTTCTTTCGAAACCTCATGTTTCTTGTGGATATCCAGACGTAGTCTCCAGTGCGGTACAGTGGCCCGGGCCTTCTCTTCCTGTCTGCCGCAGCCTTGTATCTTCTCTTGGCCTCTATTAGGACAGCCCTTGAGCGCATCAACGTGTCTTTTATGTGTGCCACCCTGTCCGCTGTGGCGGGAATCCTGTCCTCTCTGAACGGATGTAGAAATGGCAAGAACCTGGGATGTTGGCCATAGTTGCTATAGAACGGAGATGACTGTGTGGAGCTGTGAGTGGCGTTGTTATAGGCTATCTCTGCAACCCATAGCAAGTCGACCCATTCTTCCCTGCCCTGGTCCACAAAACATCGCAGATACTGTTTGAGCGTTTGGTTCAGGCGCTCGGTTTGGCCGTCCGTTTGAGGGTGGTAGCTGATGGACAGGGCGGTCTTAACATGCAGCGCAGTGCACCAAGTCTTCCAGAATTGCGCAGTAAACTGCGACACCCGGTCCGACACGATCACCCCAGGTAATCCATGCAGTCGTACCACATTCTTTAGGAGTAGTGACGCCAATTCCCCGGCCGTAGGGACTCTCTTGCAGGGGATGAAGTGCCCCATTTTCGTCAAGTAATCCACCACCACCAGTATTGTCGTCATCCCCTGGTCTACCGGTAGGCCCACCACGAAGTCCAGAGAAATGCTATCCCATGGTCTATCCGGGGTCGGAAGTGGATGTAAGAGCCCTTGGGTTCGGCCATGGTCGGCCTTCATGGTAGCACACGTAGGACACTCCTGTCCCCACCTCCTGACATCCACTCTCATGGTTGGCCACCAGAAATGCCGTCCCATGCTAGCCACCGTTTTTTCAAAGCCCAAATGACCTGCGCATGGAGAGTCATGGCACCAGATGAATGCTTGTTTCCTTAGCCTAGGCGTGGGTATCAATAGGCACCTGCCCTTCAGGGGTATCCCGTCCTTCAGCTGCCATTCTCTGTGACTGAGGAGCCACCTCCGCCATGCGAATGACCTGATCCCTCTCTTTATTCCCCTCAGGAAAGTATCCGGTTGGATAACCCCCAATACCATCCTCGGGGAAATGATGGAATGCTCGGTCGCAGGCAATGGTTCCTTAACTGCAGATTGACGGGACAGGGCGTCCGCCTTCCGGTTTTCCGTCCCCGGCCGATATGTGATGCGGAAGTTGAACCCCGCAAAGAAGATCATCCACCGCAGCTGTCTGGGAGAAAGGTGTCTTGTGGCCGTCATGAACTGTAGGTTCCGATGGTCCGTGTACACCGATACCACATGTCTTGCCCCCATCAACCAATGCCTCCATTCGGTGAAGGCGTCCTTGATTGCGAGAAGCTCCTTCTCCGCAATATGGTAGTTGCGTTCGGCGTCGTTGAGTTTGCGGGACATGTACGCAACGGGATGAAGCACCCCTGTGTCGTGGTTGCGTTGGGACAAGATAGCCCCCAGCGCCACATCCGATGCGTCTGCTTCCACCACGTAGGGGAGATCCGGATCGGGGTGAGCCAACACCGGCGCCTTACCAAAGGCGCTTTTCAGGGCCTCAAAGGCTGTGTTCGCTTCAGGGGACCAGACAAACTCCTTGGACTTCCTCAGTAGCTGTGTGATTGGGGCCACCAATCCTGAAAATCCATCTATAAACCGCCTGTAAAAGTTGGCGAAGCCAATGAAACTTTGGACGTCCTTCACGCTTTGGGGCACCGGCCATTCTTTCACCGCCTTGATCTTTCGTTCTGCCATCTCCTGTCCCTCTGGACTCAGCATCACTCCGAGGAATTCCACGGATGTGACGTGGAAGTCACACTTGCTGAGTTTACAAAACAGCATGTTTTCCCTCAGCTTTTGGAGCACAGCTTTGACGTGGTGTACGTGCTCCTCCACACTGGACGAATAGATGAGGATGTCGTCGATATATACGACCACGTAGATATCCAACTCCTCTCTGAATACCTCATTCAAAAAGTACTGAAAGGCTGCCGGGGCGTTGCACAGACCGAATGGCATGACGAGGTACTCAAAAAGGCCGAACCTGGTCTTAAAGGCGGTCTTCCACTTGTCTCCGTCCCTCATGCGCACCAGATGGTATGCCCCTTTCAAATCCAACTTGGTGTAGATACGAGCTTTCTTGACCTGTTCCAGAAGTACACTGATGAGAGGCAAGGGGTACCGATTCTTTACGGTTATCGCATTCAATGCCCTAAAGTCCACACAGGCTCTCAGCTCCCCATTAGCCTTCGGGATGAAGAAGAGTGGCGAGGCGGCCGGAGACTTGGACGGGCGGATGAATCCTAGCTTGAGGAGTTTATCCAGGTACCCCCGGAGATGCACGTTTTCAGGTTCCGTCAGGGCATACAGCCTGCCGCTGGGAACGCTGGCCCCTGGCACCAGGTCGATCTGGCAGTCAAACTGTCTATGTGGTGGTAGCACTTCCGCCTTCACCTCATCAAATACATCCTCAAAACTGTGATAAGCCTGGGGGAGAGCCACATCTTTTTCTGCCGCTGTAGCCACCGTCTGACTCCCGCTCTCATCTGCGTCAAGGGATTCCGTTCTTATTCCACAATGCAGGATGCAATACGGTGACGTCAGTTCGATGCGATGTGTTGGCCAATCCACAGAGGGGTTGTGTTTCTGTAGCCACGGCAATCCCAATATGACGCCATATTGGGGCGCTCGGATGATGTTAAAATCGATTTGTTCCAAATGGTTCCTCCCACATCTCATCGGAAGGACCCCCGTGTGCTGCCCGATGGGCCCCGTCACCAATCGCCTTCCGTCTACAGCATAGACGTCTTCGGGTACAGCTTTGGGAAGAAGCACTAGCCCTAGCCTGCATGCCTCGTTGTGGTCCATAAACATGCCAGTGGCCCCTGAATCCACCATGGCCACAACGGGTATCCACTGGTCATGCACTCCCACGTGCACCGTGAGAAACAGGTGTCGTTGTCCCTTAGTGACCGAGTTGGAAAGTGAAGGGATGGATGAGTGACTCCGAGATGCCCCTTCTTTGGTCTGGGAGTCCTCTAGTTTTCCGCCGGTACGTCCACCACGGCTGTTACCGACCGGTTGGCCCGATAACGTGACGTCTTCGGTTTGGCAGGGCATTCACGTACGTAGTGGCCTTTTTTGCCACAATATAGGCACAATCCTTGTTTACGGCGTGACTCTTTCTCCGTGGCTGTGAGGCTCGCTCGTATTGCGCCGATGTCCATGGGTTCTCCCTTGGATGCGGTGGCAGTTTCAGGACTTCCCACTGTCACATAGGATGGAAGGGATTTTCCTTTTCTCCCATGATCCCCCTTTCTTTCACTTAGCCTATGTTCCAGCCGTAATACCAGATTGATAAGGCCCTCACATGTCTTGGGTTGTGGGTCAATATGAGCCACGGCGTCCTTGAGCTCCTCGCACAGCCCGTGATGGAAGAGCGCCGTCTGTTTAGCAACAGGCCACTTGGTTTCCGCAACCAGCCTTCGGAACGCGTTGAGATACTGCACCAGGTCGTTGGATCCCTGTCTCAACTCAAGCATTTCACGGTCCGCCGTGTACGAGTCAGCCCTTCTGTCGAAGACCTTCAGGAATTCCTCGCGAAAAGCACACCAATCACATAAGATGGGGTCGTCCCTGCTCACCAGAGGTACGGCCCATTGTGCCGCGTTTCCAGCCAAATAGGATATAAGGAAAGCCACACGAGCCTGACTCGTGGGGAACGCCCTTGGTTTGCACGATAAATGTAGCGCCACTTGTGTGAGGAATACCTGCACTGTGTTAGGATCCCCACTGTACCTCTCTGGTGTTGCCAAGGGGACGGCTACCGGCATTTCCACTACTACCGCAGGGGTCTGGTTCGTGAGGGAGGTGCTGGGCGTGAGCGGGTCCAAATGGATAGCATCCAGTCTGGCTTTTACATCGGCTGTTTCTTGCCTGGAGGCAGCCAATTCAATTTGCACGGTCGCTAAAGCAGCCAGCACATCATCAAGTGTTGCCATGTCTGTTATCGACCGGGAGACAGTTAGTGTTTATTAAGGTCGGATATTTTGGAACGCCCTGAACGTCTCAGGATCGTTTAACAGACACGATAATGAGAACGCAACCACTTGTGAAGGTTTAGTTATTTTAATGAAGGCAAAAATAATACAAGGAATAAACAAAGGTTATAGTCACTGGAATCCTCCAGGCTAAGTACGTTACCAGCCCACAGCACGGATGGTCCTAACCGTCCTCTGCATATACGCCGATCCCGGCGTATGCCAACAGAGGGCAGAAATGAAATGGCCGACAATGCCAATCGGTAGGCTGTGAGGGGCACGAAGAGTGTTGGGGAGAATCGAGGAGTCAGGGAAACACCCAGCCGGGGTCTCTACCTGAAGGGAGCAGCCGCTCAACCTCTTCCTCAGACTGCACCGGGACGCGGAGTCACCTCCTGGTGATGCGTCACCGATACCCCAATCACAAGCAAAGAAGACTGAACCGAGAGCAGCCGCTCGATCGATCCCGTGGACTTCCGAGTCTGTAACGCGGCAAACACCTCCTGGTGTGCGTTACAGCTGGCAGTCCCTGTATCTCTGGTCGGGCTGGGAGTTACGACTCCAACCAGCAAAAGCGCCACTGCGCTTTGACTCAGCCGAGTCAAAAAGCGAAGCTCAATGGTTATCCGGTAGAGCTTCCGGGTCCTTCACAGGTGACGATGGGGCAAGACACGGCCCAGGGAGTAACGACTCGACCTACCTCCGTTCTTGCCTTACTGGAGCACCACTCCGGAACACTGCTCTTCACTAAGCAGGTACGTCGGTGTAAACACAATATCCGACAGCGTTGTACCTCCCGGTTCCTCCCTTTATAGGGCGTGTTTTCCTTGAGTTATGTAACAGCTCTCCTGTTTACATAAGGGCGTGTTTTCCTTGAGTTATGTAACAGCTCTCCTGTTTACATAAGGGCGTGTTTTCCTTGAGTTATGTAACAGCTCTCCTGTTTACATAAGGGCGTGTTTTCCTTGAGTTATGTAACAGCTCTCCTGTTTACATAAGGGCGTGTTTTCCTTGAGTTATGTAACAGCTCTCCTGTTTACATAAGGGCGTGTTTTCCTCCCCTCGCATGACAGGAATTCTTGACAAGATTCCCGCGGTCCTTGTCGGGCTAGACGCGGAGAAGGCTTTCGATAGGGTGGACTGGGAGTTCCTGTTCCATACTCTGTTGGTTTTTGACTTTGCATCCAAATTTCTCACTATGGTCTGGGCTAACTACCTCCAACCCCACTCTCGGGTGATTGTCAACGGTGTGCTCTCTCCACCATTCCTCCACTCCAGAGGTACCAGACAGGGGTGCCTCCTCTCCCCCCTACTTTTCACCCTTAGTATTGAACCCCTTGCAGCGGCAATTAGAGCAAACCCTACAATCCAAGGGCTCCCTTTCACGGAAGAACAGCATAAAATTTCCCTATTCGCTGATGATGTCCTATTATCCCTCCCAGATCCGGCGACATCACTCCCATCTCTACAATCGGAACTAGCCCGATTTGAAACAGTAGCAGGCTTCAAAGTAAATGTAGGTAAGTCCTTTATTTTCAACCTCACACTCCCGCCAGCAGAAGTGCAAGGTCTCCAACCTCTCACACCCCTCCAGTGTACCACCTCCTCTATTCAGTACTTGGGTGTCCAGATTACACCAAAAGTGGGAGGTCTTTACTCTGCCAACTTCCCCCCTATGCTCGCACATATCCAAACAGCTCAACAAATGGAAACCCCTCTTCCTCTTGTGGATGGGTCGCATTCATGCCATAAAAATGACTCTCCTCCCCAAGCTTCTTTACCTATTTCAAGCCCTACCCATTGAACTGGAGAGAGACTTCTTTCAATGTGTCAAGACTCTGATCTTGAATTTTATATGGCAAGGGAGACGGGCGCGCTTTACGATACTGCGCCGCTCTAGAGAGAGGGGTGGAGTCGGACTTCCAGACATACACTTGTATTATAAGGCCGCCCAATTACGTGTACTGACAGAATGGTCAAAATATGAGTCAGACAAACACTGGCTGCATATGGATCGAAGTGTGACAGGGCGGACCATATGGGATCTGATCTGGCACCCCAAACAAGATAGGCCTAAGAATACTTATATTAGGACCCCTACACGCATAACACTTAAGGTATGGGACTCGGTGTCGGGTGACGAGAGATGGACCTCCTTTCCCTCCCCCTTCACGCCATTGCATTTTAATCCTGCATTTCCTCCGGGACTACAGTCAGGTCCTTTCGATGCTTGGCGAGAGGGGGAATGCCTAGCCCTAACACACCTTTTCCTTAATTTTGACCCCCTTACCTTTGACAGTTGCAAAAGGGAGTACAATCTACAGAAAACAGAGGGATACCGCTACAACCAGCTACTACACTTCGCCCTCACACCACAAGTCCGGGAGCCCGTTACCCGTCCCCTGACAAAATTTGAATTCTTTCTCATTAAGGCGAGCTCCATGAAGGGCACAATTTCCTTTATATATAAGTTTCTCCTCACCACTACACTCTCTCCACGCCCACGCTACATGTCAATGTGGGAGGGTATCCTACAACGAGATATCTCGGACGAGGAGTGGTCCCACTTATGGTCTGACATCACGAAGTTCAACCACTCCATTGATCTCAGGGAGGCACACCTTAAGACCATGATGGACTGGTACCTTCATCCCTCCAAACTTCGACAGATCTTTCCCGGGTCCTCTGATAGGTGCTGGAGGGGATGTGGACTTCTGGGAGACTTCAAACATATCTGGTGGGATTGCCCGCACATAAGGCCTTTCTGGGAAGAAATCCTTGCCCATATCAAAGACATGCTGGTATACCCTATCCCAACTAACATGGCGGAGGTCCTGTTGGGACTTCGGGACCCATCCTTAGAACACCAGACCCGGGCGGACAAAAAGATCATGTGGCTCTGTATAGGGGCTGCAAAGCTTACATTAGCAGCGACATGGAAAAGGAGAGAGGCCCCGGCAATTTCCCTCTGGCATTCTAGGTTATGGAAACTCCTGAGTCTAGAGCGAATGTCGGACATCTTCAGGGATGATTTTAAAAACTTTGAATTCAAATGGGGCCCCCTTGTCACCTTTGTTTCCTGTGGTCTTCCATCCACCATGTTGCGGGAGGGTTGGTTAATTACTTGCTGTTCATTGCTCCACAGTTAGGAGCCGTTTCTACTTCACTGTAGTACTTTCTATACAACACCCTTGATTCAGAAGGACTCCAGAGAAGACTGCCACAAAGGTTGATGGGACATTTCTAGCATTACTTGCCGCACTGTGCAGAGAGCGGGGACTTACCCTAAGCCCTGTTATGTTAGACGCTGTACCCCTAAAGTGTGCATTTCACTATGTTTGGGTTGGGGACTGGCCCTAGCGATATGCATGACTCTTCACTGTGTCAATTTTTGTAAACATTCTTTAACATCACTCATGTGAAGAACGCAATGGTAATGTAATACGATGTACTCTGTCAAAAACCTTAATAAAAATATGTTTGATAAATTTAAAGAATAATAATCACTCACATGTGCCTTTTCTGAGAATGCATCTAAAATCTGAAATGCTCTGCCACAGGATCTACGTGGCAATCAATCCTTCCAAAACTTCTGAAAAAAACTTAAATTATGTATTTTATTTAAATACCTGAACCCACCTGCCTAAAATAACCGATCTCCGTGATACACTTTCCCCATCAACCTCAATGAGCCCGTACAACTCCACCTCTGAAAATAACTGTGCACTACCCTAACTTTTGAAAAACCTACAAATGCTACCTCCGAACTACATCACCCATCGATTCCACCATTGTTTATTTATTATTTCAATGTGTGCCTATTACTTTTATTATTCTCCTCATGTATTGTTTGTAAGGTTGCTGTGCATCCTCTGTAAAGCACTCTGATACCCTTGGGTCAGGTTTATGCTATATAAAACTCGGAGAATTTTTTTTTACGTGAAGCTTGGGAATGGAGTTGTTGCTTATCCAACTGTGATCTATAAACAGTTGGGTTAATAGTGTTTTGCCCCTAGAAGGTCCACACAGTTATATAAAAAAAACAAAGAAGGAAGCATCTTTGAATCTACTGCAGGTGTGATTGACGTCAGTTGTGGTGAATTGAGGCTTTAGTCATGTGTTGTAGAGCATAAAAACCAAAGAACACTGCCCCTCTTTCTACATTGGCTCACTCTCGCTTATTCAGAACACTTTGATCCGGCTGGTGTATGTTTCACATTTACTATCAGCGAAACCCCATGTGTAATTGGGTATTGTTTATAAGTGGATTTTGTAAAGACATGTCTGCCTTAGTTGCTTAGTGCTGAGTGCTATGTTGGTTGTGTTTGCTGGACATTGTGTCTCTTTTTCAGTGTGCTTGTCTTGGGGTTTTAAATCCAATGAAAAAAGTGTGTGTGAGGGGGGATGTCTCTTTAAGTGGGTGTGGTTTATATAATTAAGGGTGTGGACAGACATTTAAACTATAATTCTGAAATTTTCATAGTGTTCCACCCAACTGGTATTTTGGTTCCTCTCTAAGTTTTCTGTTATTGAATCCAGATATATAACACAACAACTGGCATACAGCTAAAACCAGACAGGACTATTAGCTTTGCCCATGATCGCTAGCTGTTTAAGATAAATGAGTAGCAATGATTTTGTTGTATATAATTAATATTGGAAATGTTTACATTTTGAAATTGTGAAACTGTCAATTGAACATTACTGCGGCCAGTGGAAGGGGTAGTGGCCTTTATCGAGTCTCAATCACTCCTGTCATGTTCTCTCTATGTTAGACATTTACAAAATCTTTCTCTTCTCATCTCATCTACCCTCATATCTTACACCTCATCTCTTTCTTCTTCCCACACCCTCTTTCATTCTGTATGTCCTTCACTCAGTGGCGTAGCAAAGGGGTGGGGGAGGTGGTTCGCCCTGGGCTGCACGAGTTTTGGAGGCGGCTGTTGCCCGCCGCCGTCGCGGGGTAACAAACTCAGAAATTGCCAGCAGCACCTCCTTTCCCAGAGCTCTTACTTCCATCTGCCGCGGGGTGGCCAACGCAGGGATCGCCATGGGCGGCAAATGGTCTAGCTACACCACTGCCTTCACTTCACCACCCCCAAACACACTACGCACCCACTAACCTGTAAGTCCTGTATTGTCTTTTACCATCGCGTCGTCAATATTTTGATAACTCTGTACCTCTTTGAGACACATTTGCACAGAATCACCATTTTGAATTGAATTGAACATGACTTTTTAGGCCAGTTTGCCATCCAAAATAAAACCTTACCTGCCAGACCGTGCTCTCTGGGGAGTACCGATTCCTCCCTGCTTACTGATGAATGGTCTTCCCCCTGTTAAAATGTAAAATCTGATTCTCTCATTTTTTGATTAAGCTATGCCTCATCCATTTTTCACCCCTGCCCTACTTCCAGCCCGGCTCTATCCTTGACACTGCATCTGTATAAACATGAGTAAAGAATCTAGATTGGGGAATTGTAGGCTGTGTATACATGCAGAATCAGCACAAAAGAATAGCCGGCGTCTGCTTGGGGTTTTTCAGACAATGGTAAAGCCTAAAGTAAAGTTTACCCAGATAGCATATCTTGTTGTGCAGCTTCAGGACACGACAATTGCACAAGGCACCAAGGCTGTCGATTCTTACGGGTACCTCATTTGTGTGTTTTTCCGAAAGCTCTATTTACCTCTGGGCGTCTCTTGTTTGTGATCTCTTGCTATAAAAACCCATGTAACCATCGTTCGGTGTGCTTCCTCCTTGAGTATCTCTATGGTGCTTGTCGGACGAGGCCCCATTCATGAATGCTAATAAATGACCTATGGTTTGTACTTCGCTCCAGTGTTGATTCATCCTTACTTGTTAAGAACCCGTTGACAAAGAGGTGACCCTGCACCAGTGGGTTATCAATAATCCGCTTCCACACCCTTATTTATTTATTCAGTGCTTTATATAGTGCGGACATGACCCTAACAGGATATCAGAGCGCTATACATTTACATAGCCTTAATCTTGGGACAGCGGGTTTGACACAAACTTAAGCCAAAATAACAAGCATACAACAATTTGAAAGAGACAATTGTGCTTACAAGATCTTATCTATGTATACATCGATTTGAGAGAGAAACATTTGTGCTTTCATAATCATATATACAAGTCCTAACGACTACTAGAGATCGATTTGTATTAACAGGGTGTGTGACCAGGAAAGTGACTTAACAGTGTCTAGTCTACTGTTATTATGGGAGGAATTTGTTCATAAGAAAAGTATTTTCTTATGAACAAATTCTTTTTTGAAGGCTGACGTAGACAAGATTCTTCTAATGCTTGGGGGAGTGAGTTCCAAATTCTTGGTGCTGCACCAGAAAACTCTCTGTCATAAGTTCTCTCCTTTCGGAAAAGGGCAGGTTTCAGTAAGAGATCTCCATGGCTCCGAGAGACTCTGATGCCTCCTGATAATGTAATTTCTGGGCTAGGTATAGTGGTGTTTTCTAGTGTATCGATTTGTGTGTGATACATGCCATCTTCAGTTGGATTCTTGCTTCATAAGGTAGCCAATTAAGGACTTTCAGATGGGTGGGATGTGGTCAGATTTTCTGGAGCCTGTTATAAGTCTTGTGGCTGCATTGAAATGTGCTTTTAGTGGGGCTGTTGAAATCTTAGGTAGTCCTGCTAGAGTTGTGCATCCATACTCGATCCTTGAGATGACTAATGCCTAGACTGAAGTTTTGAGGTCTGAAGTAGTTATGAAAGGTTTCAGTTTTCTAAGATAGCTTAAATGGAAGCGGGCCTTTTTTGCCATCGTGTTAATGTGGGTTTGCATGTTCAGGTTCTTGTCTAGCACAATTCCAAGAGACCTGGGTAAGTCTACTAGACTCGAAGTGCGGTTTAGCGCAGTGATCAGCGTGGTCCATTCCATTATACTCGTAGCGTTTTTCTGGGGGCAAATCAGAAAGAATTCTGTTTTATGCAGGTTTTAGCTTGAGATGATTATTAGTTAGCCAATGAACGGTCCTCTTTAAGGCCTGGTTTATGATGCTGATCTCTTTCACTGATTGAATCTTGATATATAGCTGTGTGTCATCTGCATACATGTGGAAGGAGATGTTTGCCTGCTGTAAAATTTCTGTTAGTGGTTCTACATATCGATTGAATAGATCAGGGGATAGTGTTGATCCCTGTGGTACTCCAATAAGATTTGGGGATGATGCTGATGGGGTTTGTTTCACCATGATCCTTTACGATCTGTTCTGTAAAAAGGATCTAAACCACTCTAGGACTGTGTCCACTAAACCCATCCTTTCCTCCAGTCGTTCTAGTATTTTGGCATGGTTTACAGTGTCAGGCACATTTAGGAGACGGGTTTTGTTGCAGTCTAGGGCAAGTAGAGCGTCATCCACTATGTGAAGAATTGCTGTTTCAGTACGGTGATTTGGTCTGAACCTTGATTGGCAGTCATTCAGAAGTTTGAATTCAGAAATGTGTTGGCTCAGTTGTTGAAAACCTTTTTCCATAACTTTGGCTACCATAGGAATGCTTGTTACCGGTCGAAAGTTGTTGAGGTCTGAGGGGTTCTCGGAAGGTTTTTTTAAGATTGGAATGATTTGCCCTGTTTTTAGGAAGTCTGGTAATGAGCCTTGCGAAAGCGAAGCATTAATAATCTTTGTCCAAAAGGGGATGAGCAAATGGTTTATTGTAGACCAGCATTTTGAGGGTAGAGGATCATTGAAATCATTGTTTGGTTTTATGGTCAAAATAATTTTAGCAATATCTTTGTTGTCATAAAACTTGAATTCTGACCATAAAGCATTATTTTTTAGCATTACCAGAACTGGTTGAGACTGAAGCTTAGCTGAACTGCTCTTTTGGATCAAAGGGATCGCTGCAGCATTTTTGAGCCCCACCTCCAGGGATTTTGCTTTGGCTGTAAAAAAGGAAGAGAATTCTTCTCAAATGATGTTCGATTTTGCTGCTATTAACGCAGATTTGACCGTTTTGTTGGATTGATCTTTTAGCAGTTTGAAGAGTTTCCTCAGTCTGTTTTTTGCATTATCCAGTTCTCTTCTAAAGAAGACTTTTTTTGATTTTAGAATACTTTTACTGTAGGCGTTTCTGGCCTGTTGTAGCTGTTTTAAATAGGGTGAGGATGGGTGTTATCTCCATTTTCATTCTGTTACTCTGAGTGATCGTCTTTCTTTGTTGAGGGATCTGTTAAACCAAGGGTTTTTATCTTTGTCTGGTATTCATTTGAGTTTTAAAGGGGCTATCTCCTCAATTATTTCTGCCAGGTTTTTAGGAGGGTGCAGTTCTTTCTCACATCGTCTTACAAGATTCTCCATATTGAGCCCTTTTTTCGCGTATCATCGTAAAAGTATAGACCCCTTTCTTGTTGCTGTAACTTGCTATTTTCTTTTTTACACAAACCCATTGATGTTCTTCAACCCTTCTTTATTTTGCTCCTACGATGTTATACTATTATGCCAAGTTATTGTGGAACATTACATCTTCAGTGTATAAAGATGATTCCAGATTCTTCCATGAAAATGTTGAAAATAATTCACGGTGGAAGTGAAGATCGTTGGGTCACCCTGCATGTAATGTATTTCTACATGGGCTCTTCCTTTCGAATTTTCAGGTAAGATCTGAATTCTATGCCAGGCCTGGAGGTCACTGTTTATGACGATCATCACATCATCATCTGTGGCGGCCTGTACTATTAGCAGGAAGGGAGGCAGTCAAGCACACACACACACTCTCACACACACACTCTCTCACACACATCCATACACAGCACTTTCTCCCATATATTCATGCAAGCACTCACCAAACATTGAAAATAAAATCATACCTGCGCAGCTCTGCCTCAGAGGTCCCTGGAGGGTTGAGACTGCTGCCTTCCCTCATTGGCTGACCTTAAATCAGCCACTGAGGAAAGGCAGCAGTCCCTCACTCATCGCAGAGTGGGATGGCGTCAGTGAGACTGCTGACCCCATCCCACTGTGTGACGAGTTGTCAGTGATTGACACTCAGCCCTGGGCACTTCAGGGCTTAGAACTGAAGCGCCCAGGTCCGAGGCAATCAGTGAAGCTCCCCCTCATCACGAGTGGGAAGGCCTCAAGATGCTTTACCAGGCTGAAAATGTCTCGCCCAAAGGACCTGTGACTTCTTAAACCCAGCAAAGTTCAGCTCAGGCAGCTGCATTTAGTGCATGTCTAGCTCCTAGCTGCCGGGCCTGAAACTAAAGAGTGCCTGTCAGGCTGACCTTTGCTCAGCCTAACAGACATTCTTTATAGTGGCCAAAAGGTGAGGAGGCGTGGCCCCTCAGCCCATTGGGACAGGCTGCAGCTGATCATCATCATTAGCTTAGTCAAACTCTCCCATTTAAAAAGCACTTATGTTGTGTTCCTTCCCTTTTGTATTGATAGCATGTAAGCTAAGAAATTGAATATGACATCCTGTGCAGTGTGGTGGTCTACTCCCATAGATGCTGAAAGAAGGGACCTCGATTCGTGATAAAGAAATCTACATATTAACAATTTCTAACTACACTTTGTACCATTTGTAAAATCATTCAGAAAGCTATGCAAGTTGTACATTTCTAGGCATGCTGTAGCTTCCCCGACATTTAGGACCTCATTACAAGAAGTGATATTGACTGTGGATGTTAACTCTGTAAAGGATATGATCTTGGGCCATTATACGTAGGTTAGTGTCTCAGGACCTGACAGTTCTGGGCCCAGAGACACCGGATTTGGATCCGCTGGGTGTGGTGGCCCAACCAGTGAAAGTATCAAAGGAACTGCAAAAGGGGCTGCAGGCAGGAGCATAGCCTGCCCCATACCCAATGCCTGTGCCCCACGGGGAGCATACAGTGCCATTACAAGTCGCCCATTGCCCCCCGAAGCAATTATTCTGGTTCGTGAAACACCGGGCCTGGTTTTATCGGGTGCAGCAATTGAATTTGCTGCAGACAATGCCTCTCCAGCCTAACCCAGCCCTGCCGGTCCTGCCCTGACCATGCCCGTTTAAAAGCCCAGCAAACTCCTAATGAGAGCCTCACTGCTGTGGATTTCTCACAGTACTACATTTGACTGAAATCTTCATCTGCACACTTTAAGTTCCTCTGCACGCTGCGAAAATAAGTTTTGTGGTCAGTTTCCAAGCCTATTTAAATATTTATTACAACATTCTTCAGGAAAGAAGTGTGCAAAAATTAGGACAAAGCTTACAGTCACTCTGCAACTTGAACCGTTTGTTAGGCACCCATACAGTGTATATTTTTCAACAAAGTATAATGTCTGATAATTTTCACTGAACATCTGGAAATAAATATCTGCACCTTAAAAGTGGATCTAACGGTTTATATAGTAATTTGAGGAGCAGTAGCTTAGATGGTGTCATCAATGAGGTCATTAGTGATCAATGATGTAATTTAACATGCCATGAGTGATGTAATAGGTGAGATCATAAGCATTGAATGATGGGGCTCAATTACATTTGAGCTCACTGGAATATAACTGGCAAATGTAAATGTTTTGTTTCCTTTTTAAACGTTTTTATCTCATTTCAGCACCTACCTTTAACATCACTTTAGCTTTGCTTTTTAGTGAATTTCTTTCTTTTTGAAAAATATATTCAGCCAACATCCCTATTGTGCACTGCGTTTGGGGCAGTGGGGGTTTGTCCCAGGCCCACTCCCCATGGGCAGCCAATAACCTTCTATGCATGGCTTCTGTCCTGTGCAGCAAGGACTGGCTCTGGCCAGCCCTGCACCTCATGGGCGCCAAACCCTCAGCTGAAAACAGTTGTAAGCCATGTGCAGTGGGAGATTGGCTTCTATTCCCCCCTGCAGCCGGACATTCCCCTGCTGTGCACTTCCTTCAGCAGTGTGGAGCCATGGGTTGACCCTGCACTCAACCCACTGCAAGCAGCCAACCCCCACTGCACAAGGCCTGTGTGCTGCACAGTGCTGGTTGGCCCCAAAGTCTACTGCCCCAGACCCTCCCACCTGTCCTCCATTGTCAGCTTGATTCTCCTGACCTTCCTGTTGATCCTCTATTGTGACTTTCCTGCCGCAGCCTCTCCAACCTGCCCTCCATTTTCCATGTCCTGACGTTGCCCCATCTGCATGCCCTCTGTTGTCAGCCGGCGGCCCCTACACCTCCCATCTGTCATTTGCTGCCCGTGTGCTGCCCCTGCCCTTCCGTTCCATTGCCCATGTACCACCCTTGTCCCTCCTGTCTGTCCTCTTTTGGTAAGCTTGCTCCCTCTGACCTGCCCTCTGTTGTCCATGTGCTGCCGCTGTCACTACTGCTTGTCCTCCATTGTCTGTGTGCTTCCCCTGATCCCCTTGCCTTCTTTCCATGGTCCGCTTTCTGCCCTGCCCCTCCTGCCAGCCCACAATTGTCCCTGCGCTGCCTCTGCCCCTAGTGCATCCCTTCCACTGCCGCTGCCCCTCA
This sequence comes from Triturus cristatus, assembly GCF_964204655.1. Lineage (NCBI taxonomy): Eukaryota > Metazoa > Chordata > Amphibia > Caudata > Salamandridae > Triturus > Triturus cristatus. The sequence continues at coordinate 468,845,640 of NC_140581.1, read as the reverse complement.
TGCCTTCCTTCCATGGTCAGCCTGTTGCCCCCGCCTGCCTCCCACCTTCTGTTGCCCCTGTACAGCCCCTGCCCATCCCACTTGCTGCCCCTACCCATTCCCACCTGCCCTCTGTGGTCAGCTTGCTGTCCCTGCCTGTCTCCCATCTGTCCTTCATTCTCCTGCTCCCTCCCCGCCTACCCTCTGAGGTCAGGTTGCTACCCCTGCCCATTCCAATCTGCCCTCCATGGTCAGCTGGCTTCCCCTGCTCTGCTCTTGCCTGCCCTCTGTTTTCCATGTACTGCCCCTGCCCCTCTCCCTCCTGCTCTCTGTGGTCAACTTGTGCCTGCTTATTCTGGCCTGCCTTCTGTGGTCAGGTTGTGGCCCATTTTGATCTGCCCTCTGGGGTGAACTTGCTGCCTCTGCCTATTCCGGTATGCCTTCCATGATCAGATTGTTGCTACTGCTGCCTCACACCTGCCTTCCATTCTCCATGTGATGCCCATGATTCCCTTCTCACCGCCCTCTGTGGTCACCTTCCTGTCCTTGCCCCCCCCTCCTGCACGCCCTCTGTTCTCTGTGTGTTGCCCATGCCTCCCTCCCGCCTGCCCTTCATGGTCAGTTTGCTGCCTCTGCCCATTTTAATCTGCCCTCCATGGTTAGCCTTCTGCCCCAGCTCCCTCCATCTGGCATCCATTCCCCATGTGCTGAGTCTGCCCCTTCCCACTTGCCCTCCCTGGTGCGCTTGTTTGCCCCTGCCTGTTTTGGCCTCTCCTTTGAGGTCAGCTTGCTCCTGCTTCCTCCCATCTGCCCTGTTGTCTCTGCCTTTCCCTCCTGCCCTTCCGTGGTCCAGTGGTGTTGCCCCTACTCCGCTCACCTGTCCTGCAGTGTCTGTGTGCACCCCCACTTTCTTATTAGACCTTTGTTTTAGTAATTTTCATCTGAACCGAAGAAATCATTCAGTTTTTTTGATTGATTTCATTGGTTCCGCTGTACCAAAGACAACATTACAAGAAGGACCACGCTGGGTACCATGGTACTGGAAGCTGGTACCTCTGTACGGGTGTTTCTAATGAATTTTTAAACGTTTTAAACTATAGTTGGAGGCTCTTTAGAAATCCCCCTCCCCCATGTACCTGAGGAGGTGGAGGGAGGGGGTCAAGATGCGACCACCCTGCCCCAGTTAAAGGCTATTTTCAATTTGTGTTCAGGACTCAGTCCTGTAATGGCTACTGCAATATTTTTTTCTTGTTGTGGCCACCCATTAAGACTGCTTGGTACAGGTGTACAGGTACCATAACACCGAAAAGACTCAAGGGATAAAAAAAAAGTTCCTTCGGCCAAGCAGAAAGCCCCACTTGTTTAAAGTTATGGTTCCCTTGGACCAACTGTCTATACCAACTTTTTAACCCCTTCAAACCCAACCCAAGCACATCTTTAAATGCAAATTTCTCAAATACTGAACATATTTACCCCAAATCACAAAAAGCACGCTTTCTGAGTAAAGTTCAAACTTTTTTGCCACAATTGGTGTAATTTTGTTCAGCTGTTTTTTCTTTAGCTATGATAGACTTTTCCTTTAGAAATTAACATGGGAAATGAACGTTTTGGGACCTTCCAGAAGCGAGCTGAGGTGGATGAAGTTTATTTCATTTTAAAGTAAAGTCTCGTGAAAATTTGTCAAATGGTGCACAACTTACTAGCGAAATAGAAAACACTTTTCCTATGGAAATTCTTTTAAGTTCAAAGAAGAGTTTATTGAGAAAACATAAAGTGAAAGCATACAATAATATAATAAGTACAATACAATTGTATAAGAGAGCAATTAATGAAATATTATAGCCTTGTTGGAAAATACACAAAAATGGGATGCAAAAAGTGTATAATAATGTTATAATACATTGAAGAATGTCACGGAGGTTGAGCAACATCTTGTTGGATGGGAGACCTAGAAAAAGATTGTCTAGCACTCGCTTCAATAAATCTTGTGACTGGTGCCCACAAAGTTAAGCGTTTTGTAGCTAGGTGAAGAGGATAGACAAAGGTTGTATCCAATCTATGATTATGGCACACTGCGTACCACCAAGCTTGAAAGGACAATTTGGATAGATCTTTCCAATTTTTGGTAATTTGCTTGAAGGCAACAGCTATTAATAAATCTACAATCTTGACATTAAGAATATGATTATCTCAAACAGGAGAGATACTTCCTAAAAATATGTGAACAATAGAAAAGGGTATACTAGTACCAAAAATCTAATTAATTGCAGACCAGACGCTACTCCAGAAATCGTGGACATGTGAGCATGTAAAGAGCAAATGCTTCAAGTCAGCAGCCAGGGACGAACAAGTCCAACAGGTGTAATGGACATTATAGTGTCTCTTACGCAAAGTGACTGGATGCAATAAGAGTCTATTGTAAACAAAAAATAATGTCTGTGTGGTATTTGCTCCTCTGGATGATTTCCCAATTTTAGACCATATTTTATTCCAAAAGGAAATGGACCCTACCATTTCAAAATCCTCTTCCCAGGAGAGTTCTACTTTGAATTTCTCTCTATCAACGAGTAGGCGAAGGTAGGTATAGATAGCAGACTCTTAGGACACGAGCGCAAGAAAGTATTGACTATGAGGGATGTGAGGTGATTGAGAGACAAAACTTGAGCATAAGCACTCAGTAAGGCTTGCTTTAGGAGTGTGTATTTAGGTTGATATAAGGTGGAAGATTAAAAAGACGGCTAGCCTGCGAGAAAGACATAACCTCATTTTGAATAAAAAGGTGACGTACCCAAATTAAACCGTTCTGTCTCCATGTCTTCCAATAAAAAGGTTTGCCCCGAATCAGCAAATAATTATTGTGCTAGAGTGTGGAGTTAAGAAAGGACTGTAGATCTGTGAGAGGTGATTTCGAATTAGGTTCTAAGAGCTTACAAGAATGTTTGCGAATAGAAGTGAAGGCAGATTGTGGTTTGCGGGTATAGGAAAGATATTCCTTAAAAGAAAAAGGGAAGAAATATGAACTTTCAAGTTCCACCCATAGGGGACAGCCTAATTGAATATCCGAAAGCCATCTCGAGGATTGACGAAGTAGGAATGATTTATGATAATTGGGGAAATCAGGAAAATTAGTCCCGCCCTCTGTCTTTGGTTTTGTGAGTCGTAGTAATGACATACGAGGTTTCTTAGCATTCCACAAAAAAGATGACAATATGGAGTTAATCTTCTTAAAATACTTTGTGGGAATGGATACTGGAATGTTAGAAATTGTGTACAGCACTATAGGGGAGAGCATCATTTTGATGGTGTCAAGATGCCCCACCATGACGGGTAGAGAGGGTGCCATTTGGAAGTTAACGTCAAAATTCTCTGTATGCAGCTCTCGAAGCATGAAGAAAGTGATGTTGGAATGGAAGGAGTGAAAAGTAATCCCAGGTATTTTATATGTTTAGAGTTCCACGTAAAATTTGAAATGGCGAAATCTTCTTTAAAAGTATATTTAGTTAGAGGTAATATTTTGCATTTATCTCTATTTAATTTATAACCCGAAACAGAAGCAAATAGTTCCACCTCATTTAGGAAGGCAGGAATAGAGTCATGCAGGTTGGAGATGAATAATAATATGCCATCAGCGTAGGCTGCTAATTTAATTTGTTTATCGTTAAGCTTAAAGCCTTGGATATCATTATTTTGACGTATTCTGGATAAGAAGGGTTCTAAAGATAAATTAAAAAGGAATGGGCACAATGGGCAGCCATGAATTACGCCTCTTTTCAGATCAAAATAAGAAGAAGTATTACCACTAGCAAAGACTGCAGCTCGAGTATTAGAATATAAGAGCAAAATCAAAGATATGATCTTTGGACCAAAACCGAACCACTTGAGTACTTGAAAAAGATATTGCCAATTAACACGGTCAAATGCTTTCTCCGCATCCAGGGCCACAGCAGCCAGGGAATGAGGTATATGAGAGGATTTAGATATAATGTAAAAAAAAGTGTTATCTGAAATTAGACGTCCTTTTATAAAACCAGATTGCTCTGCACCTTATAATTGAGGGAGAAAAGATTCCTAATGCATTGCCAAGGCTTTGGAGAATATTTTATAGTCAATGTTGACCAAAGAAATAGGTCTATAATTTTTACAATGTTTCAAGTCCTTTCTGTCTTTCGGGATTAAACAAAATAATGCTTCTGAAAAAGAACCAGAGGATATGCCCACCTGTAGAAAATAATTAAAAAGGGGAAGTAACTTGGGTAGGAGCTGTGGAGAAAAGTGTGTAAAAAATTCTACTGTAAACCCATCAGGTCCTGGAGCCTTGTCTTTCTTGAGTATCTGTAGCGCATTGAGGTGCTTTTGATGTGAAATGTCAGATTCTTTTAAAGGAGTATAATCTATTTGAGACTCAAAGGAACGGTGAATGCCTTAGAGGAACTGTGGAAATCTCAGATGTTGAGGGTGTGGATTCCGATGTGTATAAATCTTTGTAAAAGAGGAGAAATTCATCTAATATTTCAGAATCTTCAAATGTTAAAGTGTCATGTTTATCAAAAATTGACTCGATCTGAAGCTTATTATTTTTAACCTTTAGATAATTTGCCAGGAGCTTACCAGCTTTGTTTTGGCCACCATAACATTTTGCACTTGACTTTAACAGATACAGTGAAACATTGTCAGTCGAATCTTTATTGAATTGGAGTTTAGCCTCAATAAGCTGAGACAAACATTCTTTGGATTTCGAGGAGTAATATGAATGCTCCAGTTTCTTTATTTTTGCCAAGAGATTTTTAGTAATTTCACTTGAAATTCTACGTTTTTTAGACACAAAACCTATAATAAAATCTCTGGCAGCTGCTTTAAATGCATCCCAAATAACAGAGAAGGGTAAAGTTTCAGTCTGGTCTAAAGAGAAATATTAATTAAAAAAAGAAGTAAAGGAGGAATTAAAAGTATGGTCTAGAAGGAGAGAGTTATTAAAACCCCATGTCCTGGGAGAACTAGATTTTGATAAAATATCCAATTTGATAGAGATAGGGGCATGATTGGATATTAAAATTGTCCCGATATCTACGTCTCTCAAGGACTGACCTATATTATGAGACAGAAAAAAGTGGTCTATTCAAGATTGTGACTGGTGAGAAGGAGAATAAAAAGTATATTCCCTTGTGACAGGATTACAAATCCTCTAAGCGTCAATAATCTTGTATTGTTTTATGACATCAAGAAACACTTTATGGGATCTATGCGATTTAAAGGAGCCTAAAGAATTACGGTCTATGAAAGGGTCAACAATTTGATTACAGTCTCCAGGTAGGATAAAATTATCGTCAATGCAAGAAAAGATTTGTTGGGATAAAGAGGACCAAAAAGTAGAATCACCATTAGTGGGAGCATGTACATTAAGCACAGAAACTGGAGTATTCCCAATTTGCAATCTAGTAAATTACCATCTTCCCTCATCGTCAGATGATTGAGAGATTAATTTAACAGAGAGTGATTTATGGCATAAGGTCACCACACCATTACGTTTACCATCTCCTGGGGAAAGAAAACCTCTCCCACCTAATTTCTTTTTAGTTTTGAAGACTCAGCTGCTGTTAAATGAGATTCTTGTATAAGAGCATTGTCAGCTTCTAACTTGGATAAATGTGCTAAAACACGTTGTCGCTTAATAGGGGAGTTCAAACCTCTAACATTCCATGATACAATTTTCAGAGACATGAAGGCAGTGACTTGGAAATAAGAAGATAATGATCTAGGCAAGCCATCCAATAATCTAAAACAACTGTAACATCAACTAGGTCATGTGCATTTTTATATAAATATATGCAAATCCTAACAGAAAACAGTTCAAATGCAAACACAGAACATAATAGAACAAAGACATAATGTTGAAGAGTGTCATAGGGACAAACAAGAGTGAAAGGAGGAGAAGGGATATAACAAACTAAAAAAAGGACAAAGGATAGGAACATACCTAAGAATCCAGTTGAGGGTGGGGGGGGAAAGGCCACGTGGGAAGGTGGGGTGCCCAAGCATGACGAGGGAAGGACAAGGAAGGACCACGGCTCACAAAACAAGACTGAGGATACACAGGAACAAATATGAGGGAACCTTTAAGGAGAGAAAAAATTGTCAATAGAAGTAACAATGCTATAGGTAATAATGGATCTAATAAAACATTCCTAAGATAACCAACATTGTTTTGAGAGCAAGAGAATATTTGTTAAATTCAATAAAGTAGGAAAAAAAGGTCTAAACATTCCTACAAATCTATACAGTCTGAGAGGAAGACGATCCCGAAAAATCCATTGTTTCTATCTTGCAGGAATTGATAAAGCTTTTCAATTTGATTGGGTTCTCATAAGTCATGGTTCTGTTCTTGTAGGTAACTTTAAATAGACAAGAGTGAAAGAGACCATAGGGAGCTCAGAGTGATCTGAGATCAGGTCTCAAGCTGAGAAACTCCCTACGTCTGTCGGCTGTGCTTTTAGCTTAATCCTGAGAAAAGTATATAGTGCTCCCAGACCAAACAATATGTTTGATTGACCTGGCTGCTGAAAAAACCTTAAGTATGTCAGTATATTCCAAAAAATATAAGATAACACCTCTGGAAGGTCTAAAGGTGGTAGAGGAGGTTTGCTGGCGGCCTAGGCGGTGAGCACGTTGGATATTAAGGGACGTTTCTGTTGGCATATTCAAAATCTTTGGAATGAAAGATTTGAAAAATGCAATAGAATCGTTGCCCTCCGTGGCCTCCACCAGTCCATAGATTGGTAGATTATTGCACCTGTTTCTATTTTCTAGGTCTTCTACATGCTTCTGGAGTAGATTGACTTGATATTAAAGAGAATCAACTTTGCCATCAGTGAGCCCGAGTGAGGATTCACTACGTTCCTCCACAGATAGTCTTTCGTCCATCGTTGACCAATTTTCTGTGAGAAATTATAGTTTGGTATTAGTTTCCTCCATAAATGGTCGTAATGAGCGAATTTCCTCCAATAACATATCTAATGAAACGGGAGAGGATGATTTCTGTGGTGATGGTGGGTCTTTTTTTTACACTTCGTGGAGACCTTCCCTGCAGTGACAGGAGTAGGTATCGAAGAAGATGAGTCCCTCGATGCAGATGCCAGAGCTTCTTCCATTTTAGAATATTTTGAAAAAACTATAGAGTTCTTGATGAATACCTGTGTGGGGCGAGCCAAGGAAGAACCCACTCTCCTCAGTTTTCCCATAAAAAGTAGTTGTTGCAAAGTCTCTAAGGCAGGCACAATACTGAGCAGGTACACCAGTTCACAACCGTCAGTATAGATTGATGGTGCAGACAGTAGTCACCATAGGAATATATGTTCAATAGGTGCCAGTAACAAACTGTGTATATAGGTACACTGTTTAGTTTATGTGCCACAAAACTGATGCAGAAAAGCAGAAAGACGCAGCGTGGTTCAAAGGAGGAGCCGATATGTGGATATTCAAAGTCAAATTTTTTACACATCAGCAATAATGTGAGGACAAAATACTCCAGAATGGCGGTTACACGTAGCATTTTCCTGAAGGAAGAAAGGAAGAAAGACCAACTCCAGAGGAAGTTAAGAAGCAATATAAAAAGGAACTCTGGGAAAAGAAAAAAAACTCATTTCTTCCATTAGGAGCAGGAGAAACAGAGGAGCTGATAATGGAGGCCTGGAAACAAAGGGCTGCTGCATTGCACTCACCAGTTAATTATCTCAGGCATGCATTGTTACCTAAAATAGTGGCCACGGTCTTCGTCGCTCCGAGGCAGAAGCTTCAAAGACACAATACTGTGCGCCGGGTCTGCAGTGGCATCTGCCAAACGTGTCTCAGCATTCAGGGCAACATCCGAAGTATCGAGGAGTCCTTCAATCGAGGTTAGGATGATAATACCGTAAGGTCCTCTCGTACCATCCCACGGAGCCCTACTCGAACACCACCATCTTCTCCGGCGGTCGAACCACGCCCCCCTCCTATGGAAACTCTGATCTAATTATAACTACACAGTTGTGACTGCTGTTTTGTAAGCTTGTGAAAAAAGTTTGTGTATATGGACACTAAAGGTAGGCTTGAAAGAGATTAGAGTCTTACATAGGCATACATCCTCAACTCTTCTTTGAAACCTTGCCACATAATGTGCTTTGGAGCTCGTTTCTCGTAGATTAATATTCTCTGCTTATTACTCTACACCGACCTTTCTTGCAGCAGTGCACTCAGACTTCATGATCTGAGGGGCTCCCTGCCACAAAACATGCTGCAGTGATTGTTGAATTGCATTCCAAAATCCATATTACAGTCTCCCAATCATTGTGAATGGTTTGAAAAACAAAATACCAAAACTAATGTCAGTCTGAATGTGTTTGCATTTATGAAAATTACAAAAGGTTTCCCAAGTTTTACTCTGTTGTTCCACAGCCGACAGAACACTCCCTGCCTAGAATCCAGCCTCAGGCACCAGCACTGGGGGAATCTTGCTATTATGGGCTTTTAATGCTGTATTGTTTTTCACCCTAAGGACACAGAAATTGCTGGAGTGTAAATTCTGAGAGAGCTTTGGTTTAAACTGCCTTGTTTGTATGTATGAGGTGTGTATATTGCATAAACCTGACACAAGAAGGGTCTTTATTACATGCTATCAAAGGGGCAGTGTGTGAGAAATTCAAGTGTAACGGAGAGGAGTGGACAGTCAGAGAAGGAAGTAAGAGAAGTGGAATATTATGTTAAGTGGGTGATAGAAGGAATAGTTCTCAAGGGTCCTGTCACTAAGAGGGTACTCTGGGACAATGTGTTGCTTGACAAGGCAAGCCTTTAGCTCTCTTTTGAAAAGGATGTGAGATGAAGATTGGGTTGGGATGGTGTTCCAGTTTCGTGCATCATAGCAGGAGAAGGCCTGGTATCTAGTTTTCTTTTCTGTCTATCACCTTTTCGATTCCAACCTGGCTGCCGCTGGTTCTCTTGATCTTAGTTGCCAGGTTCCTCATGTAACTGGAGTTGACCACCTTGTAGACGAGGTAGCATGTTGTGAAGATGAGGCAGACATATAGGGAGAGCCACTGGTCATCCTTAACCCTTCCAAAGACCCTTGGTGTGAAAGGCTGCAAGATATAGAATGCCAGTGAGAAGTGCACTGCCTCCATCTTCATGTACTTTCCACTTTAAATTGACCTCAAACTAAACCCAGAAAATAAACATAAAGTCTAAACCACCAGCCGATCATTTAGGCACCAAACAATATATTTCCTTTTATGAGAGATAATGATTTTTTAAATCCGCATTGTTTTTGAAGATGAAGATTAATGTGTACAGCAAGTGTCCTGAGAAGGGCTGGAGGGAGTGTGTTCTCATTCAATTAATTTTCTGTTCTATATACTCAAGGGTGATGCGTACTTGATAGAGAGGGGAGCTCGTTTGATTGTGATGTCAAGAACAAGATGAGGCAGAATCTACATATTATATGCGAAGTTGCTTGGTCAATTGTGCTTGATAGGCATCTCAAATGCAGGCTTATTAAGATCTGTAAGCAAAGGGTGATCATGCAAAAAAACAAGATAGAACACGGGGTGGCCCTGCACTCAAGCAAGTAAATCATTTATGAGTGGAGCTTGCTTATTACTTATTATCCACAATCACAATATAAAAAGAAATCACAATAAGTCAAGATCTTCGCAATTGAAGAAAGCACTGATACATTTTGATTGTAGGTAAATGAATTATTTATTCTTTTCCATTAACTAATTCTTAAAATTCGCGATCTCGAATTTTAAGAATTTGTTAATGGAAAAAGAATAAAGAATTTATTTACCTACAATCAAAATTTATCAGTGCTTTCTTCAATTGGGAAGATCTTGACTTATTGTGTTTTCTTTTTATATTGTGATTGTGGATAATAAGTAAGCTCCTCTCATAAATGATTTACTTGCTTAAGTACAGGGCCACCCCTTGTTCAATTTGTTCAAGTGGCATGCGTGCCATTTCTTTGGGGCATATGGAGGTCATGTCCCAGGCCCCTTGCACCAGTCTTTAAAACAATACATATTGCCTAGACAAGGTATTTTGACTGGTGCAGGACTTTCAGCCTTGATCCTCCTTTTTTGTGAGCTTTGTGAAAAAAACAAGATAGCTCTAGAGTATTACTGGCAGAGATGAAATAGATCGCCAAAAACGTGGTTTCTAAGATGATTGATAATGTGCTGGGTCCTATTTGTCATACTGACTGGGATTGATGTAATGGACTGCTATAGCAATATGCATAATGCGAACCTGGTTATAGATGGTGAGTATGCTTCTGCAGTATAAACATTAATTTGATCTGAAAGCTTATACTGAAGGGCTTTTGACTAGAATATATAGTATCTGCTGGTAATAAAAAGCATGCAACATGATGGACACCATTATTGAACAGGCAATATTATGCAACCTTGTGAATGGGTAAAATCAATGAATTTATGGAGAGATTGTTTTTGACTCTTGTTCATAAAAAGATTATATTACATGGGATTCTTTAATCGTTGTATAATCAATCAATCCGTACATATGTAGAACGCTACTTGTTATCCGTGAGGGTATCCATGCGCTGGCAAGGTCCGGTTGATTAACCGAATAGCCAGGTCTTCAGGGACTTTCAGAACTCTGGAAGAGATGTGGAGGTCCATAGATAAAAGGGTAGCTCATTCTATGTCTTTGCTGCTAGGTAGGAGAAGGAGCGACAACCACATCTGCTATGCTGGATGTGGGGTGAGACGGTTAGAGAAAGGGACACTGAGCGGAAGTGTCTGGTGGGCTGATGGATTTTCTGGTGGTGAATCAAGAAGGCGGTCCGCAGTTGTGTAGGTCCCTGTATGCATGGGTCAGGAGCTTGAACTGGCATCTTTTCTGTACAAGGAGCTAGTGGAGTTCCCTGAGGTAAGGGGTGATGTGAGTTCATCTAGGGACATCCAGGTCGAGTCTGGCTGTGGCATTCTGTATGGTATGTAGTTATTGGAGGAGGTGAGCTGTGATCCCTGTGTTGAGAGCATTGCCATAGTCTAGTCGGCTGGAAATGAGGACCTGGGTGATAGTGTGTCTTGAGTTTTGGGATAGTCATTTGAATATCTTATGAAGCATGTGGAGGAAGAAGAAGTTGGAGGATGAGCCAGAGTTGACTTGAGTCGTCATTGTTAGCTTGTTGTCCAGAATGATGCCTAGGTTCCTAGCATTGCCAGTGGGGGTAGGGGTAGGATCAAATTCTGAGGGCTACTAGGATACGTCCTGTGGGGCGCTTTTGGTTCTGAAAATCAGCACCTCTGTCTTGTCCTTGTGGCGATTCAGGCAGTTGTCCTTTATCCAGTTGTCGGAGTCTGTCATGAGTTATGAAAGTTGGTCTTGGTGATGTCTTCGGAGAGTATGAATTGTGATTCATCAGCGTTGGACATGATGTTGGGTCCACAGATTTTGGTGCTGCTGGCCAGAGGTGTCATGTAAGTGTTGAAGAGAGGATCCTTGGGGTCCTATACAGAAAATGTTCTTGGGTTCAGCAGTGAAAGGGGAAAGGAAGATTTTTGTGTTCTTCCAGTGAGGAAAGAGGTGATGCATCTGAGTGCTGCTCCTTGGATGACTATGTTGTACAGCCTTGTGATGAGTGTGTGGTGGGAGAGCATATCGAAGGCTTCCGAGAGGTCTCGGAGGATCAGAGCTGCAATCTCTCCTCTGTTAAGTAGGGCTCGATGTTGTGTGTAGCTGCAATGAGGGCTGTCTCACTGTTGTGTTTGCTGCCGAATTCGGATTGGGAGGAGTCGTGTAGGAGGTTCTGTTCCAGATGTGAGGAGAGTTGTTGGTTGATGGCTTTTTCTAAAATCTTGGCCGAGACTATGATCAGGGAGATCGGTCGGTAGTTGTTGAGTTTGCTGGGGTCTGCTGATAGTTTCTTTAGTAGGGCATTGACTTCTGCATGTTTCCAGTCCTCGGGGATGATAGCTGTGGCAATTGAGGTGTTAAACAAGGTGGTGAGCACATGGCTGATTCTGGATTCGCTCAGGCTGAAGATGTAATGAGGGCGTGGGTCGTTTGGGTCCCCCTCAGTGGACAGAGTTCATGATAGAGGCAGTGTCATGTGGGGCAGACTGTCATAAGTGTCGGTGCTGCCAATTAAGTGACGGTGCCGAGCACCGGAAACCACCAGCTTAAATTAAGCACAGATAGGACAGGTATAGAACCTGCTCTGCTCCCTTGCAAGGTGTTTCTGTTCCAGGCTCCTTTTCTTTTAATGTACAGCATTCTACTGGAAATCCATTGATAATCCTCACTGCTACCCAACCAGACACCTACGGTCAGCCTTCCAACATTCACATCTCAACCAGTGAGAGACAAACGGTTTGGGAACAGGTCTCTAGACCTTCAGAGCTCCCCATTCTGGAACTCTGTTCCGCTGTCTCTTTGTGACCAAAATAACACTGGATCATTCAGCAAAAAACAGACTGCCCACCTAGTCCACCAAGTGTTTGTCCTCGAATGACTTTCTACCCAGCTGTGTTCCTCCAGTCTTCGGTTTATACCTGACATGTATGAGCGTGTCTAAAACAAACGAAAACAAACTTTGGCAAAGCCAATAGGTCTGGCATTGGCTGCCAGCATTCTGGCAATTCTTAATTTGTCTTGGTTTTTGCAAAACCTTATTGTTTGGGAACATGCCAGGCCCTCATGAATCTAAACAAATAATCATTTGCAACAGGCAAAAGAGTTTTTTGGGCCTCAAAAAAGGACATATTACTATAGTACTTATTGGCACTTAATGGAACTATTTAAAGTGTCAGTCATTCTTGCATTGGCTGCAAGCCCCTTGCTAGAAAGAAAGAATGAACAATGCAAGAAAGAAGGAAATAAAAAGAAGAAAGGAAAAGAGGGAAAAAGAGAAGGACCAAAAAACAGAAGGAAAGACAATGAGAAGGAAAGAAAGAGAAGAAAAGAAAGGAGCGAGGAAAGAAAGAAAGAGAAAGATAGAAGGAGAGTAAAGGAAAGAAAGAGAGAAGAAAAGAAAGAAAAGAAAAAAGAAAGAGAAGGAATGAGAAGAAAGAGAAAGAAAGAGAAAGAGAAAGGAAGAGAAGAGAAGAGGAAAGAAACAAATAAGGAAAGGAGAAAGTAAGACCGAAAGAGAAAAGGAAGAAAGAAGGGCAAGAATTAAAGAAGGCAAGAAATAAAAAGAGAGAAGGAAATAGAGAAAGAAAAAAGGAGGAAAAAGAAGAAAGGAAAGAAAGAAAGAATCTAGAGAAAGAAAAAAAGTTAAGAGGATAATTTAATACAGAACACTTTCAAATGGACACAATCCGATATGCTGTGAAATAGCAGCAGTCAGAAAAGCAATACACTCCAAAAGGAATTTACAACAGCATTGGCCAAAGATGGGATCTGATAAAGATGGAATGTGCATCAGAAGTGTCCTGCTATCACAAGTAAAAACAAAAACACTGGCACTGAAGGTAACTAGCGTGTGTGTGGATGTGCTGCTTGTAAAAGAGCAACATGCAGGCCCTCAAAGTGAAGTTAACCAGTGGCCTAAGTAGGGTGGCTATTTGCCCCATGCTGTATGCTTTAGTGGGTGGAATCAAAATGTGACTGGCACAACAATAGAACAATGGATGAAGAGAGGTGTCTGAAAGATATGCAAGTGTGTTGTACATATTTTAGCAAAAGGTCTTGGCTAGCGCCAGACCTGAATTTGAAGGTTGCTTTCCATAAGGCTTCAACCCCCTTCAACAAGCAGCTCCCAGACACTCTGCCATTTCTTCGCTCCCACCATCCAATATGGGCACTTTGCTGTCTTCTTTAGTTATGGCCCTCGAGTGCGCATAGATCTCTGCAAGGATTATTTCGACTATATAACTTCAGGTTTTTTTTCACATCAATTAAGTGATCAACCAATCACATACCTGAATGCACTAGATATTATGAATAATTTATGCAACCTCATTATTAACAAACTTTAATTAACAGTCACACCTGAAGCAATGAGGCGTGAGTGCTGATGGCCCAGTGGGCGTCATGCTGCCTTTCTCTGTTGTCCCCACAGCCAGTGTTTACCATCCTGACTGCATTATATCGCCGAGTAATAGAAATCAATCCTTGCCTGTAATGTAACCCTGTTTCTTACTCCACAGTTGAGGCGCACAGCCCTTCACTTTGCTGTTGCAGGAAACTATCATCAAGCAGTGGAATTCCTCCTCAAAAACCAGGCGCAAGTGAACATTGCAGACAAGGTAAGGAAGGAACCGTCCATTGCATGACTGCTAAGCGCTTCCCTCTGCTGCAGGAGAAGGTTCTGCAAGTCTTTGCGCCCGCAGCCACAGAGAGACTGCAGCATGCCATCCATTGCACAGTAACCCGAGGCATAGGCTGGCACTTGTATTAATGGCTTTATCGTCTGTTCGACGTCGTTAGGGCGCGTCTGTCTAGCAGTAGAATAAAGATAATAAATGCAGTCAGTTTCTGTCTGAGAACTTTTGCTACTTTCAGAATGCTAATTCAGGTTTTCCCATTCATAGATAGGGGTGGATAATTTGCGAGCTCATTGCTTATTGACAGAAACAATGCACTTTTAACCGAATGGCCAATGTAATCATCCCTATGCGTGGAAATTGGATTATATCTCAATAAACTTTGCAGGCACCAAGATCATCATGTTGGAACTGGAAAATCGACATGATTCAGGGTGGCTCAGCGACCCATCTGCACTTAGAGAAACCAAAATAAAAAGTACTCACAGTGAATGATCTTCGTAGTATATTGATGATGTATGGTGCCAACGAGACCAGTGGAAATTGATTTAGGTGTGCCCGGGTGCTGAATGATTATCATTGCAAATGTTGCCCGTGACCATTCAAGCTTGTGTCCAGGGGTGTCAGGATCCTAAACAAAATGTAACAGTATTGCAAGGGCCCTCTTGCCATTGCCAATTGTCACTCTCGTTTCCTTGCTTCTTATTTGATGGCTTTCATTATGCAGCTTTTTACATCTTGTATTTGTCCCACCTCTGGACCATAGCCGCTTTACCATCCACTTGATTGGATGGCTGGTATCTTTTCACTGCTCACTTTTAGCTAACTACTGTTCTTCTATTTTGCTAAGTACTCCATGAGAGTGCATGTGTTTTCCAACGTTCTCGCTCATGCAGGGCTTGATTAGGAACCCAAAGTAGCCCTTGCAAATTTTTCAGACCGACCCCCACCCCCAGGAGGAAGGGAGGCAAGCACGAAGCACTTCTGCATAACAAAATCGACCCCCGGCAATGACACTGCTTTTGTTACTGGGGGTCAATATTGCAGTATCGCTGCACAATCAGCCGGCAGTAACGAAACCAGCCCCTACCGCTCCAAAACCGGCCCCCAGCCTCCCAGGCAAACGCCTGATGCCCGCTACGGCCAGTCTGGCCCTGCCCTCATGTTCTTCTCTGCCCCATGCTCCATGTGATTCCCTCTTGCTTATGTGCATGTCACCCCCCCACACGCCATATTGCGCTCTTTTTTGTGTGCTTCTCCTATTGCCATATATTGTTCTTTTCCTCGTGTGCTTTTCCAAGTTGGGCTCTGTGTTGCTTTGTTTGCCCTCCCCTCCCAGCTGCCTTTAGTTTAATTTAATTTTCCCACTCCTAATCACTTTCCGGTTGCTGCTTCCTCTCTGGCACCCCATCATGCAAGTGGGCGCTAGCACATCATTGCTTTTTTATAATTTGTTTTTACATTTGTTTTTCAACTGATGCTGTGCAGCATCAGCAAACAGGATTGGTAACGCCAATAGGTCAACTAGGCAATACATATTGCCTTTGCCAGTGCTTGTTCTTATTTGTGACCAGGAACTCCGGGTCCATGGACATTTACTTTGTTAATATCCATGAGTGCCAGAACCTTCGTTTCTCTGCACATCGGTACCAGTAACCTCAGGGTCTGTTCCTATCAGTGCCATGTACCCCGTTCCATGACCCACTGTCTGTAATACGAGAAAAGATAACTTTAGAGCCACCATGTTACATTGTATTTGTTACTTCCATTTTCAGCCTATAGTGTCAGGGCTACTAGTCAGTTGCCTGGGAAAATTTTCTCCAAGCTATCTAATTCAGACTTTTGTGCGGCAGGCGCTGGGCTTGTGTGTGTGGCCAAACTCCCATCCTGCAATCAGGTGCACACCCTTGCCTGGTCCATCTTTTGCAGTGCAGTGTGATGGTTTGACCAGTGGCAGAAAGGTATGCCGGACAGGGGCATAGATACAAATAGTGTAGCAGGAGGAGTGAAGTGAGGGCCAGAAGGTGTGTGGGTTCCACCGCAGCCTACTTAAACCTGCTTTTCACTATTTCATTATGGGATGGGGTCTCAAATTTCTTTATGGGATGGGGTCCCAAATTTCTTGCTATGTCAGTGAGGTGGGAGGGTGCTGGATATAGGAGAGACCCTCTGAAATAGGAATAATAAAGCCACCACAAGGTCATTGTTGGACTTGGCCCTTTTTGCAGGGTCATCCCAGAACGTTTTACCTTCCTTCTGCCGTTTTTCACTATTGCATGGCTATCTGTTCCCATGGGGAGTTTGTTTATAACATCTTATAAACATAACTGACCCTAGGAACAAGATAGGAAAATAAACTTTAGTATGCCTGAACTCAGAATGTTAAGATGCATCTTTTAGTGAGGGTGATTTTTACATTCTGTGTTTGAAAATACCACTTTTAGAAAGTAGGTATTTTCTTGCCTAAACATCCATTGTTCCTCTGCTAGGTTTGTGTATTGCATGTCTGGCTTTTGGATGACAGGGGCTGGAGAAGGGCAGCGGCTCCAGAAATCTGATGAATCAGTGCTGGGCTGAATAGGCATGATCTGCATTTGGAGTGGTGGGAGGAGTAGCACCTTCACCTGAATGGGACTGTGCCTGCCTTCCACAATAACGGCTCCGCTTCCCTGTGGTGTGTCTGGAGCCAGGGCTCACACTGACAATGGAGGTTGTTGTACACTTGCAAAGTGCCCCACAGAACTGGTTTTGGCTGGGTATGGACACTCTGCATTCAGAGAACAAAGGATTTTGGGATGTAAAAAGATCACTTCTGGGAAATCAAGAGGAAACCTTTGCCAAGGAGAAGTGCTGAGCAGGAATACTGCCCCTGTGCTGTTTGCTGTCTGGGGTTGGCCTGCAGTGGCTGTTTGCTGCCAAGGAAAGGAGAAAAGGACTCTTCTGTTTGCTTTGTCATCTTGAGGAAGATGTCCAAGGGCTTGAAACTGAGCTTGTCTCCTGTTCTGAAGTCTCAGGGACACAAAGACTTCACTACCAGCTCCCCTGAATTTCCTTGCTGGGGAATTCCAACCTGCAAAGAGGTGCCTGCTGCTGTTTAGGACCTCTGGAGACTGTTTGTCGCTGGGAGCTGGGAAATCGACGCAACACCGAAGAAGTGTGTTGCATCCGCACTTGTTTACCGACGTATCGCGGAAGAAACCATCTCAGCGCCCGCCGCGGCTCGAGAAATCGCCGCACGACGCTTCGGGTGTAACGATCTCCAAAGTCCAAAATTGCCGCACCGTTTCTGATGCAAGCCTGCTTTGCGGCTGCATGAAACGACGCATCGTACCGGATCGAAGCATCGCTGCGCTAAGACTGTTGCATCGTTGAGGGGCCGCAGTAAGAAATAAACACATCAACTCCCCTTGCAGTAAGGAATCGACGCATCACCTTCCCTGCGCTGCAGTAAGGAACAGACGCATCACCTCCCCTGAGTGTAAGGAACAGACGCATTTTGTTTGCGGCCATTTTGTTTGCTTTGCGTGACACATCTAAGGTACTTTTGAGAAAAGTGTCGCATTTACAACTTGCATTGAACTGAACTATTTCTACCATTTGAAAGCCTTATTTGGCATTGTGTATTTTTATCGCTTGGTTTTGTTTTGGTTTAGATAAAGATTACTTATTTTTCTTAAACTGGTGTGGTGTCCATTTGTAGTGTTTTCACTGTGTTACTGTATGTGGTCACAAATGCTTTACACACTGCCTCTGAGATAAACCTGTCTGCTCGTGACAAGCTACCAAGGGGGTGAGCAGGGGTTATTTTAGATGTGTAAAACCCCTTGACCCTGACGAGAAGCAAGGGTCCCTATTTGGACAAAGGGACCTACCTCTGCCAACTAGAGACCCCCATTTTTAAAATTATGTCAGTGAGGTGGGACGGTGCTGGATATAGGAGAGACCCTCTGAAATAGGAATAATAATAGAACCATCACAAGGTCATCTTTCATACTCCTGTGTCCCAGGTCTCCTATTTCCCATCTGTAGAGGATGTATACGACAAAAGGTAATGAGGTAAAGATAAACCGCATCATGTAACCCAAAACGTAAGTGAAAAGATGCCCTGAGATTTTTTGGTCGACCCTGAGCCAGCTTGCAAGTGCTGCTCTGGCGATCTGTTGTAGGTAGAGTACGGAGGTGAAGCCCCGCCCATATTTTTCATTTCCTTGTGTCTTTGTCCTTCGTAAATACTGGCTTCTGATTCCTTAATAGGCTTGTTAATCCCGCCTTTTCTTCATTTGTAACCTCCCATGGCTACTTGCCCCTTTACTTCGGTTGTTGCACGGTACGTGTTATTTAGACTGTGAGCACTATTTTCTTTATGGAGTTTCCCTTACTGACAGCACGGCTCTTGACCAGAGACAGTGTGTGATTCTAGGCAAACCTCTTCTCTCGCCGCCCTGTCACGTACACTCTTCATTGTGCTTCACAGTCGGCACACATGCCATTGAGGTTAAAATGCAAACATGCCACTTGATGTTCAGCATCACACATGAAGCTCAGTACAGTGATTAGTACACATGCATTTTAGTGACATTCGGCATACACACAAACAGGCTACTCATTATGCTTTGGTACACAAACAGTTAAGTGTAATCAGCACACGGGCAGGATGATGAAAGGTTGAGCATACTTTAGAAATTGTTTCACATTAGTGCACCTCAGTGTATATGCAGTTTAGTGGCGCTCACCTCAGACTATTCAGTGTGCCTCCGGTCAAAAGTAGGTAATTGAAAAAACACCTGCACTTTAGTGCATCACAAAACACATGCACATTTGTGCACTTAGGCCCTTACTTACATGATTGTACCTTAGGACACATGGAAACAGGTGAGTAACGCCGGTCCCTGCAGCACGCGGGGGAAAAGTGGGAAGGAGGGGATGGGTAGAGTGAGGGGGCTGCCACAGGGCCCCCATTCAGGCTACGCCATTGCATATCTGTGAGATCATGGAACCTCTGGGGGCCCTCGTCACTTACCGCAGTGGGGCCCCATCATTTTGTGTTACGCTGCTGAATGAGCGATAATGCGGATCTGTAAATATGAAACTGAAGACGCTTCGGACAGTCACCTTTTAAATTACAGCAAACGAGAACGTGCACAGTAAACACTCATAATGCACATTGTGTACAATGCTAAGTCATACCAGTTCTCTCGTACTCACTCGCGCGTAGTGTACACAAAATCATAAATATACAGCTATGCGCATTTTAGTAAACCACCAATTAGATGATTCCCAACACACATGAGTCATTAAAGATGTTTGAATGCACTTAGCAAACATGCATGTCAACACATTTACAAAACAAAACATGTATTTCAATTCAACTGAGCAATTACATGCCAAGTCACTAACAAATATAAATAACTGCTTGAGTTCCCATTTGCATCACAACTTTGTTTTCATGATTGCATGCGTGTATGGTGAAAACTGACTGCATCTGTCCTCTATAAAGCAAATCCCATTTGTGCTGTGCAGCCTGAACGCCATGCAGGGTAAGAACTGATTTTTTTTTTATTCCTCTAAAAAATGTACAGTTACAGCACATCCCCTCACCCTCTTTGCGTGTGGGCGTGCGTTTCCCTCTACCACCCTTACCATTTCCTCTCTGCCACTGTCATTTCCTGTCCCTTGTGATCTCCCATCGGGAGTAGCCAATGTAGGGAGGGGAATGGGTGACATTCTGCCCTCAGGGTCCTAGCTCAACCAACAGATTGAAAACATATGTCTCCCAATTGAGTACTGACTGAACTACAGCCCCAGTCTTGTATGCTTAAAAAACACAAGCATTGAAAATGCAATAGGTCTCACCTTTGATTAAGTTAAAGCCATTTGCTTTGCTAATGGTATTGTATAGCAAAGCAAATGGCTTTAACTTAATGAAAGGCGAGACCTATTGCATTTTTAATGCTTGTTCCTATTGGTCACGGTTACAGTATCCAGGTCCTGAACGCAGATTCTACACGATATACGGGACACACAGCTTAATTTTCAAATATAAGTCAGGAACGTGAGACGCAAACAATGAGGTCAAATAGTGAAGCAATGAATAAAAAAAGTTTAAGCGCATCAACTTGTGGAGGCTAAGTTGCGCACTGATGATCTAAAGCTGTGGCATAAAGGTCCCAAATTGAGGCAAGTCCCATGCTGTTCATGTCTGAGAATTAGAGGGGATTCCACTGTCACGAAGAAGGTCTGGAGATAAGGTATCCAAAGGAGTTAGGGGCAGCGCCATATATAAAAACAAAACACCGTGCCAGCCTGCCTCAAGCGCCCCTCCCGAGCAGCCCTGCCTGCCGATCATATAATCTCCCCGTGCCTGAATGTGCCCTTGTGTAACGTAACCGGAGCTCATGTAAAGCACTCCAATACCTTCAGTTAGAGTTTGCGCTATAGAAATCTGAATTAAAAATAATAAAACAGGATTCTACTTCACCATCTTCTCCCAAACGGCCATATTGTCTTTGTCTGCACGGGATGCGGGGCCTTCATGTAGGGGCTGGCTTAATCTCAAGCCCGCGATCGGGCCAGGGCTAGACTGATTAATATCGCCATGGTTTCACGGAGGGGCTGGACTGGGACTGGAACTGTATGTGTACTTTGTGCGCATTCGTCGCGATTTGTCTTCCTTCATCTAAATTGTTGTGACAATTCATTTTCACACGACCGCTTTTGGGGTAGTGGGTTCTCAGTGTGTGGAAGCCAAAGATGGCCGATGGTTTAGGGCGCTCTGATGATACGTAGGCTCCTCCCCACTTTCTTCTTTTCGGGAGTTTAGATTAGAATAGTCCTGTTCTTTTCTCACCCCCTTTAACATAGGTGTACTGTTTTCTTATCTTTCTTTACTTTATTCTTACTCTCTTTCTTGTCTATATTTCGGGTTTATTGGGCGACAGGCACTATGCTGGGGGGGGGGAAGGCCGTAGCCTCCGCATTGGTGTAGGGTGGGGGGGTAACTTACTGTTTCCAATTAGTTCTATGGGCCTTTTTTCTCTTTATGTTTCTGCGCTATACTTGTTTCGATTCTGGGTCCGGGTGGGGGGTTGACTGAGTGGGGGCGGCACTGGAGGGGTGCGTAATTGCTCATGTGACTATCCTGTTATATAACTGCATTGCCTCACTGCCTGCGATTTTACTTCCATTGCTGTTTTAATGATGCTGCTGCTCTCCCGTGTGGTGAAGATATCGTGCGGACTCGAATCTCCTTGGTTCTTATTCTTCACTGACTATTTCCCTGATAAACTTATTTTGAAAACTTTAAAATTAACCTTCACTTCTCCTTTCCCTGGGGTCAAGGATCTCTCCAGTGTATGTTTCATAAATCGTTGCTAACCTTGACCGTTGAAGCACAGGGGCCGTAATGTTTGTATCAGTGCTTAACCGTATCGTGGCCGGCCTGAAGGTTGTAGGCCCGTATTTGTTCTTTTAATATGCACGAATAAAGGTTTTAAAAAAAAAAAAATAAAAAAAAAAAATAATAAAACACCATGACAGCCTGTACGTAACTGGAGCTCATGTAAAGCGCTCCAATACCTTCCGGTAGAGTTCGCGCTATAGAAATCTGCATTAAAAAAAAACACCGTGCCATCCTGCCTCAAGCGCTCCTCCCGAGCAGCCCTGCCTGCCAATCACATAATCTCCCCGTGCCTGAATGTGCCCTTGTGTAACGTAACCGGAGCTCATGTAAAGCGCTCCAATACCTTCAGGTAGAGTTCACGCTATAGAAATCTGCATTAAAAAAAAAACACTGTGCCCACCTGCCTCAAGCACTCCTCCCGAGCAGCCCTGCCTGCCGATCACATAATCTTCCCGTGCCTGAATGTGCCCTTGTGTAACGTAATCGAAGCTAATGTAAACCGCTCCAATACCTCCAGGTAGAGTTCGCGCTATAGAAATCTGCATTAAAAACAAGTGCTCGCCATCTGTTTTCACTCAGCCCCTTGTTTACGGGGCTGAGTAAAAACATATGGTTCCCACAAAGATAAGAAATACCTTCATGACAGAAGGAAAGCCGACGAGCCAGTCCGGGTGGGCCGGACAAAAAAGTGAAAAGGAGGCAACAAAGAAAGCTTATTTCCAATGGCAGCCCACCGTTTACCATAAACGGTGATGCAAGCCAATGGAAATAAGAGGCGGGGCTTCAAGCCCTTCTCTCAAAGTCCTCCTTGACAATAAAACTCACCGAGCGGACTGCGCATGTGCGCAGCAACGCTAGGCGAGACCTAAAACAACAGGTGGTTGGGAGAAGGCAAAATTCTGAGACCAAAAAGAGGCCGGATTATTCAAGTTTTAAAACCACTAATGGAGCATAAGTTTGTCATCAATAGAAATTACATCACAAACCCTTTAGACCAATGAATTCATCAGAGGAAATGACATTACATGCCATGGGACCCGAATCAGAGAGAGAGCCTCAGATGGCATCATGACAACTCAATAGCATTGCATAAATAAGAGGCCTTTGTGTATTTGGTTAGTTTAAACCTCACAAGCACATCTCTTGAGCCACAAAGATGCCAGATCATGGAGTACCCATGGTAGCAGCTTTGAGGCATGCACTTCAAATATTAATTAAGAGGCTTGTTAATTAGCTGCCTACTCTTGGGAGCGGAGTTTCACATTTCATGTGTTCAATTCGCAGAGTGCCCAAAAGCATCAAGACCCTGGCATCTCTAGAGTGGGGCTAGATTGGGTCATTGCCCCAGCCTGATTTGTCTTGGCATCTCCGTGGGCCCCCTTGCCACAGCTGGTGAATGCTCCTTGAGGTGGCACAGATAAACAAGCATCTGCAATGTAATAGGTCTCGCATTCAGGCAAGTTTAAGCTATTAGCATTGTAAATGACAATGCCTTTTATTTAATGTTGCGGGTTTCAAAACATAAATAAAATGCATTGTCAATTACAATACTGATAGCTTAAACTCTTGCAAATGCGAGACCTATTGCATTGCAAATGCTCGTTTAACCAAATTATACATCACCAGAAGAGGCATCAAGAGCATAGTTCTCAATTATGACAAATGAACTGCATGGAAGGTGGATCCTCAATTTCATATTGACAATGCCAACTTATTTATTTTATTTATTTGTTTAGAAGCAACCATAACATTGCAATCAATGTTATACAATATTAATCATTTGCAAAAGCCGGAGAGAACATTGGAGAGTAGGGTGAGTATGCCAAATTGCCTGATGTCATAGATAAAGACAGACAGACACCAGTTCTACAAATGCATCTGTTACTTTTAGGGCACAGTGGTGGGGAGTGAATAAGGCAGTGCACACTCTTCAAGTTGTAAGAGACGGCATTTCAGTTTTTTCTTGAAGTATCAGAGAGGGGCTGCCTGGATGCCTACTGGTTAGAAGTGAAAAGGATATGGAAGGTAAAAAGACCAGAACATGAGACCACACAAAATGTCATGGGTTCATCTATAAAAAATAAAGCTAAGCGATCTTAGGTTCTGGATTGGGAGTGTAATGAGATATTATATCAAGGGATTGGGCATGGCATGCTTTGTAAACAAGCATAAGTAACTTATAAATGGCTCAATTTTTAGCCGAGTTAGCCAGTTTAAGGGGCCATATGAATAGGTGGAATAAGAGTTTTTGAAGATAATGTTAAGACTTTGTCAATGGGGCACATGTCCGTTGGAGTAGATAAATGGATAACGTAGTTTGGTAGTCCAGTCTCTTGAGGGCCAGTGAACAGATGAGAGTTTTTCCACTGTTAAAGGGGATATGTTGGCTGACATTCTTTATATTTAATATTTTATAAGTAGGTGACTGTT
Source organism: Triturus cristatus (assembly GCF_964204655.1). NCBI lineage: Eukaryota > Metazoa > Chordata > Amphibia > Caudata > Salamandridae > Triturus > Triturus cristatus. The sequence goes on along the minus strand of NC_140581.1, from coordinate 468,821,574 downwards.
GGCTCTAAAGATTTCTATCAACACAGATGGGCTGAAAAGAAACCTACATTTTCTGGTGGAGAAAAGTAAATTTCGAGTTATCAGGAGGAAATTGAGTAGAGTTAGAAAGATGTGGGCAGATAAGGAGAGAAAAAACAGGACCTCAGTTTTAGAGACGTTTAATATAAGGGAGTGTAAAGTCATCCAGTGGCAGATAACAGTGAGATAGTTTAGTGTCTGTGCCTGAGACAGGAATGAAAAATTAGGAAATAACCAAATAATTTGAGTATTATCAGCATGAAGAAAGAACTCAAATCCAAAAATAAACATGAACATAAAATGGTAGATTTTATAATTTTGCTAGTGTCCAAGCCATTCTGTGTCAGGTTAGAAATATAGCCTGAGCTTTGGCCATAGTTTTGAATACACTAAATGGAAAATACGAATTTCCTCCATTATAGAGGGCTAATCTCGGTCACACCTTCTACCGAGATTTCATATTGCCATTTTGGAGTTTTTTTACATCTGTAGCGGTATATCCTCTTATTGGTGTTACTTTTTATTACATTACTTATATTTTAAGGACTATTCCATGCCAGATCTTCACCATTTTAAAGCCTCCTTTATTAGACTCCAAAATCACAGTATATAAAATGCTGCTGACCAAAAGCCACTTCATGGCCATCATCTTCTTGTTCACCCTATTAAAAATCTTTCTGGTATCCTACTGCATTCTGCTGCACACCACTGAACCTCACATTATCCAGTGTTGCCCTTTCTGCTGCACCTTCCAATGCTAACCTGCTATCAACATGACTTTCCCCATCACTACTTAGGGAGGGTTTTTTATGACTGGTGGTCTGTTTTCTCAGATGTCTGGATGTTCCTTGGTCTGTACAGCTGGATGTCTGTATCCCCTTTTGAATGTTAGGGATGTGTGCACCTAGTGAATATCACTAAGTTGTGTGCCTGTGTGCATACAAACCATACAGATGATAAACCTATTGGCTTTGTAAGTGTTTCTGTAAGTGTCATTTAAACATAAAGATTCGTATTATCTGGTATGGTCTTTACCGCCATATCAGGCAATATATTGCTTTTTTCTGAGAGGGGTTAGGCAAGGCTACATTTAAAGGGCAAATTATGCCGAAAAAGATTAATTAAAATATAAGGAGACTCCTTGTCGAAGGTGTGTGATCTTCTAGAGAAACTCTTCACACGGACCATCTACAGGGAGCACCTGATAGAGACCAGGGAATGTGCTTTGCCCGATTGAGATGATTAGGTAGGCTGAGCATGTTGCTTGGTAGGTCTACCCTTCTCCCACAGCACGGAAGGAGGCTACCGTGCTTATAGTGTGTCAAGAATCCACATGTTCACAATAGAGCATTCCTGCTTTCACATTAAAGTCTCTCCAACACTGCAGACAAGATAATAGGCACTGTCTCCACTCTCCTTTCACTCTATGTGGCCACCCATGCTTTCTGCACTCCACTTGCAAAGACTGCCACATTATGAGGTTTCTTTTCTTACAGACCAGTCAAATCCTTCCACCTTCAATTAATACCAGCAATCCACACTTATATTGTACTGATCTCCTTCCATTATAGTTTTACCGCCTAGTCAACGGCAGAGGGAGATTAGTGATTGAACATTTTGACATCAGACATAAATAAAAATACATCAGTTATTGCTAGAGGTCATCAATGACCAATGTTTTCAGACGATGGGCTGTACATCAGCAAGATAAGAATATCTGCTAACTCTGGTCAAAGGTCTCCAGCGATGAGTGTATCTACATGGTATTTGTTTTGTGCAAACCTAACCAAAAGGCAGCAGAATGCAGTATATATGGGCAAAGACAAACTTGCAGTTGGCGAATAATAGAAGAGAAAGCTGAATTGTGGACAGTTAATGCACTGTGATGTAGTGTTCTTTAAAGAGGTGAATCTTACTTGAGCAGCGTTGGGCGGTCCTGGTGGATATGAGCATGTTGTTGCAGATCCTTGGTGCATAGATGGAGAAGGTTTGCTGTATTGTTTTCTCCTTTTTTAACACTTAGGTGTGCTGACTGCGTGTGTGCTGAGACCCACCAGAGTACACCCACCAGAGTTGGTGAGCTTTTCTGCAAGATAAGCAGGGGTGTTGGTTGTGATGGCTTTGCAAATGATGCTGCTAGTTTTGAAGATGGTGCAGGCTGACAAGGGGAGCCTATGGAGTTCCACCAGGGTGGGGGTGATGTGGTCATATTTCTTCAGGCCCTGGCTGAGATGTGCTGCGGCGGGTAGGATGCCCTGAAAGGGTGCTTGTTTGGAGTCTGTTGGTCCATGGAGTAGATTAATAACCACCATCCAGATGTGAAAGTGCAAGGGCTTGAACAGCAGCTCTGAAGCTGCTTTCTGGTAGAAACGGTTTGACCTACTTCATAAGTAAGAGTTGATAATACGCCTACTTTGTATTTTTTAGCAATGCGTTCCTCGAGTGAGAGGTTGGTGTTCATGGTGATTCCAGGTGATTCGGCATTCTGTGAAATTTGGGGTTCGGAAACATAAAGGATCATGAAATGGAGCTTGGTTTGTACTGTTTCTTGTTTGTTGTTCCTGGCAAATAATTGGAATTCCATATTGGCTTGGTTGAGCTTCAGATAGGTGCTGGACATTCAGGTTTGGATGATCTGCAAGCTTTGTTTGAGGTACTGGATGTCTAAAGTAGAGTAGAATTTCAAGGAGAGTTGTGCATCATTGGCATATTGGTGAATCCTAATGCTGGTATCTGTAGATAGAGCACCAAGCACCTCTATGCAAAGGTTGAAGATGAGAGGAGACAGTGTGGAACTCTGAGGGATTCCACATGTGATAGGGATCTTTTGTAAGATGGAAGTGCCCATGTGAAAACACTGGTGTCTTTGGAAAGGAAGGAGGAGAACCATTGAAGGACACGGCTGGTGAATTTCATTTGCGACCCAAGGGTGCAAATGAGGGTCGGATGGTTGTCTGTGTCGAAGGTAACTGAAAAGTCCAGAAATATCAGGAGGCAGGGCTCATCTTCATTTGTGTTCAAGACGACATTATATACGGTGTGTAAGGTGGTGGTCTTCTTGTTGCAGCATGATCTGAAGCCAGACTGGTAGTTGTGAAGAAGTTGGTTTGCATAGATGTGATCTTGGAGTTGAACATAGACTGCTTTTTCAGTCATCTTGACAACTAATGTTAGGTGAGAGATGGGCCAGCAGTTGGTGAGTTAATTAGGCTGAAGTGCAGGTTTCTTTAGGAGTGGGAGGCTCTAGCCAGTCCTTTTGGGAAGATGCCTTGTGCGAGGGATGCATTGGCAATGGTAAGTAGGAGTGAGAGAGCATCCTCCGAGCGAGATTAGATGAAGGACGATGGAAAGACATTATTTTCATAAGCGGTGGCTTTGAGGGTCTTGTGTATGTCAGCCAGATATGGGAGAGATATGGCTTTAAATATTGACCTTTTCGCGATACTGCTATAAGGGGTGAGAGTGACTGTTTCACGAGATTTCTCAGCGACTTTACAGCATTATGGACATCAAGGTTCCTTAGCTTCATAGTCTAAGAAATGGCCATGTTTCATTCAGTAAAATGTTGGGGTGGTCGCAAATGTTTATCATGTTTTGGCATACCCATAAAGTTCTAATGAAGATCCTTTTGTTTTGATTACATTGATGAATGCAGGACTATGACTGGTTTAATCACTACATTTCTAATGTTATGGCTATTTCAAATATTAGAGGGGATGGCTGTTTAGTCACTGGTCAAAGTGTTTAAAACAAGTTAGCCACAGAAAAGAGATGTAAAGAAGCCACCTTATAAAAGTAGCTTTTTGTACTAAAGCTAACGCAAACCACAAAATAAAACAAATACTTAGCAAATGAGCTAGATATGTGTGTAAGCACACCATATTCCATATTAAGTCATATTTTTTAAAAATAGTATTTATTTTTAATTGTAACATAGTATTTGTTTTGCACAAAACAATTAGTTTCTGGAAAAATAATCCATAACAAATATTAATGTGTGTTTACAGGCTTATGTAGGGCATACTACTTGTAAGTGTTTTTTTTGTTGTGTGGAATGTGTAGGAAAAATCATTTCAAGGTGGCTTTGGTGTTCAAACAAATAATTCCTGCCTGCTCTTGCTCCGAACAATGAACCTCATGCATTGCAATGACAGCTTTCGGTAGGAGGTGAGGTAATACGCCTCGTTACTAATGGCATGATGATAAGAGTGAAATAGTCCTCTGGACTGAGACAAAATATAATGATACTTTTATTCAAGTAATGACTGAAGTGCCTGACCCAAGCCTCTCTTTCTGTGTTTTTATTGATAATCAATGACAAAAGCTCTAGCTATGCCAGGTCTAACAAGGAAGTTACTACTTGCAAATGTGTCTAAAAGTATTCAAGTGCTCTGTGAAATTTTCTATAACTTTTTCTTTGAAAAAGAGAGTAATTTCCAAAACTTACAGTGCCGCTACTGACGTGTGCATCGAGCACTGGGTAACAAAGTGAAGAAAGTTAAGTTTATTGAATGAGTGCGTTTTGGATGGCATTCAAATCCAGAAAACAAATTGCAACTGTGTACCTTGAATTTTCTACCTTCTGCGCTGACACCAAAACGGGCCTGCCCCTTCCTATGTTAACTCATCTCTTTGCTAGAACATTGTCATGGTGCTATGGCTTAGGGCAATAGCAAACTTCCATTCCACAGCGGTATGAGTACAGCGCCAGGACGCCCCGTTGCTGGGGCAACAGTGCGCTATACAAGTACAAAATTTCATTTCATATATCATGATTGACAGTCCCAGTCAGCCAGTGCCTGCTGCAGGTAATCGGGGCCACAGCAATCAATTGCTGAGCTCTGTGCCCGCTCTGTATACTTTGCACGAGCTCTGTGACAGCTACTGGTGATTCTCCCAGGCCTAGAAAGACCTTCCATCCATCAAGCAGTCCACACTGGAGCTTTGAAGGAGCCTCACTAGTGAAAGTACTTGGTCGAGTGGAGGCCTACTGTGCGAATCTCATCTCATGAGCACATTGTGGAAAATACAGATGCAGAAAGACAAGCGTGTGCTTTGGTGTTTTTCTTTGTTATGTACCACTCTGTGTCCTGCAAGAAGTGTGGCCGTCTAGAAAACTGTTAACACACATGGAACCTGGCAGAAACCTCTGAGGTTCTGTGGATCCATGACAGCTCCTCGTGACTATCCTAGCGGGTAGAAGCGTTCAAATGTTTGCTAGACTGATCGTATTCATTCATAGGTTGTATTAAACCAATGGAGGTTTTATACTATTTAAAACATGTTCCATTTTTTTTAAGCATGGGTTGATGACAATTCATCTTGCTGCCTGGAATGCAGATCTGAATATTATGGTTATGCTACTTAAAGCGGGTGCTAATCAAAAGGCTACAAATGAGGTGAGTTGAGTTAATTTTTTTTGTTAAAAGCTTAACCTGATTTTCGATTTTAACTTTTACCCATTGAGCTGGTGAGCGTATCTCAAATGTTACAAGTTGCTAATAGCGACTGTGCATTGCTTTATTGCATCACATACAACACATAGAAAAGCCCTGTCTAGAGCATCACTGAGTGAGGGGCATTTTATTACCATGATGGGTGCTCCATTTAAAAGAATACCAAGGGAAACCTTTTGGGGCACATGCATCAAAGGTAGGAATTGCGAGTCATTAACAATTATTAAGAAATCGCTGTTAAGAAGTCGCAATTACCTATGCATGTAGGTTTCACACAAAACATTGCGATACCTACATATTCCTTAATAGCGAATCGCAAATTGCTATAGGCCCATAGGAATGAATGGGATTGCATTCGCAATTTGCGAATACCAAATATGTACTGGCAAATTGCGCATGCAATTTCAAGGGTGCAAGGGGGCCAAAAGGCTACCCTGATGCATGCCCAAAAAACGTAAGTATGCACATGCGGTGCAAACACATGCCCCAAGGGCATGTGTGTGCACCACAATGCACTTTGAAAAATGCATTTTTTTTTGCATTTTTCAAAGGAATTGCAAATTACCATCAACTTGAAGTTGATGGTAATTTGCGATTCCAAATTGCGAAAACGTAATTTGTGAATGCATAATGCAAAATTTGCGATGACCTATTTTTCGAATTGCTTGGGCCGATTGCGACCTGTATTTTACTTGATGTATGTGGCCCTTAGAGTTTAGCAAACTGGGCACTCTGTTGCAAACAAAACGGACTACGCTGTCGTCCAAAATGACGGTTCATCCGTCCTATGTAGGATTGGGAGGACCATCTTCTTTCTGTCCATGGAATCCCACTTGGCTCCTTCAACTGAAAGCTCCCATCTAGGGCCTGACCGAGTAGAGGCCATCGGTGGAAGAGCATTACACTGCCCACCTTATCTATTGTAGAAGGTGCCAGGGAAGGGAAAAAAACAAATAATGACCACCACACCAAGGGAAAAGATCGCTGAATGTGAGGGTCATCAGTTTTTTGTTTTTCAGTAACAAATTGCCATTTTGGGAGTTTGTTATTAAAAAACAAAATGTTTGTAAAAAGCAGCGGGACAGGAACCTCTATGATGGCTGTTCCTCTCCAGATATCACTGCTAGTCAGCGGTGATCTCTAATTTTGATGGAAGGCAGTCCATCAGGGTGGCGGACGTAATGTTTTCTACCACCTTGACCAATGGAGTACCGTCTGCCAAACTCTAGATCTAGTCCTATTTATTTTACGTTTGTAAAGTGACTTTATTTCACAGCATTATCATCATTGCATAAGTGAAATGGTTTTTACATGGGGGCTCTAAGCCACACTTTGATTTATCATGTATTTCATGAACCCATTTTTTAGTCTGACAATGGACAGCCGGAGCAGTCTAGTAAGATCTTGTGTTAGCACCGCACAACAAACAACATATACAACACACCACATAATGCACAACGCACCAAAAGGGGCTTTGGCCGCCTTATTTAGACAATGACTTGTTTGATTGAGCCCTCTTCAAGTTATGGCTTGATGTGCTGTCTTTCTAGTTTTAGATCAGCCCACAGCATTTTGCGGATGTGCACATTTTATAGTAGCCATTGCTTAATTTGTAAAAGAATAAGTGCTAGGCCCAATACTTTGGGTAGAAGCCCATGGTTGGTGCTATTAAATGTCGGGGTGCTGAATACCAAAGATGTATAGCCTTGATTCCACCTCATGCCCCTTTCATCCACCACCAGACACTCCCTGCCCCTTTAACTCACTCTTTCAGGTTCTTTTTCATCCCTGTTTTCTTTCATTGTCACCGTTGTTCAGTCTTTCTCTTTTTATCTTTGTTCCCCATTTTGTTTTTTTTTCTTTCTTCCTCTAGGTCAAAGTCTGATGAGGAAAAATAAATGTGGTTACCACAAATTAGTGCAAATGGGCTCAACCTGCTGATATAAAGCCCCTAATATCAGGTTCCATTTTATGTATGGTTGCTGCCTTCTAAATCTTAGGTACAGTAGTAATGGTCCAAGCGGAAGGAAAGGATTTGTAAAAACCATATTACCCAAAATAAACAGTTTCTCCAAATTGGTATTATAAAATTGACAAATTGATATCATGTTCAGCAGATCAAATTCAATTTTTGCAATTCAAAACAGGTGCTCCAAGATAGGGCGAGGATAGTAAGTGCTCAAGAAGCTGCTTGTGCGATATTTGAAAGATGAAGGTAAGAGATATCACAGTATTTACATTTAGTATAGGAAACAAAACCTGTCTGACCGTCAGTTAAACATGTATATCTCACTGAGGAAAACCACGAGACAATGAAAAGATACAGTAAATTAATTGCTGTCATCTACATGTGGATATACTTGAAGTACAGGTTGATATGAGGGACAGTCAATGTTTCGACCCCAATGGAAATGAGAGGAACGATGATTCCTTGTAACAGGATCTTCATCAGGACAGAAGGAGCCACCTTACTTCCACTTTGAGAGAACCAGTGGGTAAACAAAAGTTGGACCCGTAGGCTCCTATGCCAGAAAAACAACAGTATTCACAAATAGTTCAGAGGTCCATAAATGTGGAAGGTAGGAGGTCAGCAGCACCTGGAAAACCTCCAAAGCATTGGCGTGATATTCTATGAAAGAATCCACCGAGCGTAATGGTTGTCGTATGCGTACGATCACAATCAATCAGATATGCTTTCTGAGAACTTGGCCATTCTAAATAAATATGTCTCAATCAGACATAAACCATATAATTAAAAATGGAACCTGTAATTCAACCCAATTTCCTATTAAAGGTTTAGCCTTATGACCCTATAATTCTGACACCTGCATGCAGCATTTTCTTTCCAACACTTCTGGGCCTAACATTAATCGTCCTGACCCATCTTATAATACACAAACACCTGAAGTAGTTACCACATCTAGTGTAAGTAAGCTGCCAACGATGGCTTGAACATTCTAGTCTAGCAAAGGAACGCTTTTCCATAATTAATGGAAATATGGATTTTTTGGACTTTCTTCTAGGACCATACCCTAAAAGAAATAAAAGATTATTTACCACAGGAATATACGCCATTTATAATTATTTAAACAAATATTCAGAGAAAGAAGCTGCAGAAAGAATTAGGCAATTAGATCAAGAAAACTTGCAATCATTTTTTAAAGTTATCAACAACGGAATGCACACGCTTTCTAAGACAGGAGACTCATTAAACTAAATTCTGTCCTCAGCCTCCTCATGAAAGGAAACCTAGGTTTGTTACAACACAGGCAGGCTCAGTTAAGAGCAATTATGCAATTAAATTGGGCACTACAAACACCCAGATCAGGTTTCATGCAGTGGCAACTTTTCACTGAAACAGCCACACGTGGACCATATAATTTGACACTCACTCAAAAAGCAATGGCCAAGAAAGAATCTATAAACACACTTTTAAGTATAGAACAAGTTTAAAATGCACCATTTACGATTAGTGACATTCCACCCACTACCTGGTTAATACACAGTATAGGTTTCTTGCCCAATCCATTGGCTGATGTGAAAATATGCACAATTTACAGTTGTTCCATTCATGGAAATGTCCCTTTTCCCCACATCTGTTTGAATGAAAATGAAGAAGACCCTGTGTATAATAATACAGCAAATTGTAGGAATCCCCTTGGACACTCCCTTCTGTGTGATGCCTTATGTGTAGTACATTGATGCCAAAGTTAAGTTGTGTTTTATCTGTTTCCCCCTTTGTATCTATTCCCACACATCATGAACTCCTGAATAATGGTTCTCATTTATTTCTGAAAAATGTTACTTGCTGTGGTTTGGAAGCTGCCCAACCATACCTGATAAACGTTTCAGAAACAATACAATGTTGTGGAAGGACCTTTTACCTGCCATCTCAAAATATCATAGGAACATCCCTTTGCCTAGTATAAACATGAAATCTATGCATTTTGATGATCTAAACAAGCTATTGTCTGTTCTATCACAAAAAGAAGCCCCGTTGACTTTAGCGGTTGAAACATATAATCTGCAGATAGTCAGAACCACTTCAGAAATTCAGAGTCTTTTACACACGCAATACACAACACATTTTCCTGATATCGTAAAGTGATTTTTAATTCTTCTTTGATGACTGGTGGTGTGCATCTTTTCAAGAACATTGGATCTGGTCTGGAGACTAGATTTAAAGCAGTATTTGGACTGATTCCATTGTTTTTTCACTCTATGTTCTTCAACCTTTTCTTTTTAATATATTGTTTTTGTTTTTTGTTTTTCTATATATACCACATCTTTTTAATCTGGACTATTTCATATCGTCACTGGTGTGTTTAATCTCCAACACACATAAAACACTCTAGATATATTACAATGTATGTATAATAATCAATTATCTGAAACGATGCAAGGCTAAAAGCATACATGCTTCACTTTGCTTACTATACTTACTATATGTATCATTTTGCCATTTACATGCATGATATGTTGATTGCCTTTGTTTTATGCTCCATTTACAAATATATGTTAACTGCCTTTGTTTTATTCTACACATAAAGTAGTTCAAGTGTATATTTACTGTAGGTATTTTTAGACCTCAAATAACTTGAGAGGTTGGATCTCCCTACACATTAGATAGATCCTACTAGGTAAATAGATCCCTATGATGTCACATTCAGACATACAACCTGAGGATGACGTAAAGCCCATCTTAGATAATGGAGGTTGCAATCTTCTAAATCTTAGACAATGGAATTCACCATCTTTACCGATTCATGTAGAATCATTGTCATGTCTGCCTTTTGATGCAGATGCCGTCTGACCGTATCTTTTTAAGAACTGTGAAAGCGTCAAGTCTTTTGACTAATGACATAGATGTAAAATCTGATGCAACATTAGTCTGGGATAAGTGCCTACTCGAATCAGAACAAATACAGATATATAGTCGATATAATGTCCTCTGAATTAACGTCCTTTTACCTTATAGGTTTATAAGGAAGCATTTGGTATGCACAGCTTTATGCACTTAATCTATTTCAGACATTCCTAAACGTAGGTCAGAAATTCCAATTTCTGATAAGATTTAGTGTATAAGGGCTGCCACTTGACCACTTGTCAGGAGGAGTCCTTCACCCAGATTATCCCACAAGATTCTGCTAGAGACAGTCTCACCTACTGCCAGCACACTTCGCAGATGCTACATCATGCCTGCAGCCAATAAGGCTGAGTCCTGAAAGAGGACCGCTATCGCAGCATGTGTTTGCCCTTCTCAGGGAACACTGTCTTCACGCCTCTGCTGGTAAAAATAGCCTTTGCTGTCAACAAGGTATGCATTGCATCTCTTCTCCCTAAAAACTATAGACTGAAAGTTGCTCTGACTCCCATGCTCTCTTAGTGTAGCACATTGAAGTAGATGTTTGGGTGCTATGTTCTTGATGACATTTTAACCATGTTCGAAATATTGTTTTTTTTTTTTTTTTTTTTTTTTTTTTTAAATTTTTATTGAACAATAATTCGGTTACAAGCACGGGCCTACAACCACCAGGGCCGGCCGCTAGGTACAGAATGAAATATACATTTATCAAGGCTGCAGTCAAGTCCCGGGGCGCAGCCCCGTAGTGGCTCCGGATAATTCTAAAGGAACAGGAGACTTAAGTCCAACAGACACCAAAAACTAAAAGAAAAACAAAAGGCGAGGCATAAGGGCAAACAGTGCGGGTCAGGCTTCCTCCGGGGAACTCCAGTGCAGACCATTAAGCAGCCGGCAAAAGGAAGGAGTACCGGGAGGCTGGGGACGGGGGGGGGGGTCAAGGGAGATGAACGTCCATATGTAGTTATTCCAAAAGGTGCCAGGAACCATCAAGGGTCAGGGGGACATGGCGATATCGGTGTCCACCAGGGGGGGCGTACAGATACCCCCGCGATACGCATTCCATTGCCCCCAGATTCTACCCCATGCCCCCGGCTTACCACGGGCCACATACACAGTCTTCTCCCTGAACATACACCAGTCCATATTCTCCTTCCATACTGACACGGTGGGCGGCCGTTGGGCGCCCCAAAGCTGCGCTATATCTCTCTTGGCAATCATGTTCCCCAGGGCCGCCCACCGAGTCTGAGCCGCGCTGTAATCATTGGGCTCCCACACATTCAGGACACAGCGACGCACCTCCGGCAGCAGCACAACCCCAGTGACCTGTCCCATAACCGTATGGACCCGGCGCCAGTAGTCCGCCACCTCGCGGCACTCCCACAGGATATGGAGAAAGGTGGCGCTGAGCCCACAACCCCGCTTACAGAGCCCGTCGTCGGAAAATCCCATCGAGACCAAGCGAGGACCCGTCACATACACCCGGTGAAGAATCTTGAGCTGTACCAACCGGAGACGGGCTGGAATGGCGACCTCCTTGGGGGACGACAGTGCAGACTGCCAGTCCTCGTCGTCCAATTCCACCCCATCCCCCGTCCAAGCCTCCCGGAGGCGCACAAAGAGGTCAGCCCGATGATTAATCAGTTTTTTATAAGTTAAAGAAATGGTACTGTCAGGGACATGTCCGTCAAGTATGCGGTCCTCGAGGGGCGAGGAAACCGGGATCTTGGTCCCCTCCCCAAAGACCGAGAGCAGGGCGTGTCGCAATATTGTTTTTTTTTTGTTGTTTATAGCATGCCTACTTGTTGTTTTTGAAATATTCTGTGAAGTTGTTTTAGATGTACTGAGAAACAGGTTGTTCCTGTAATACTAAAAAAATTAATTTCTTAACGGTGTTCATTCTTCTTAGAGCAGGGGGTATGTGTTATTGTGAATAACAAAAAAGTTTTTTTTTACTGTTACCACTGTGCCCATGATCCCTTCATGGGGATCGTTAGTAACCCAAAAGCCATACCTTTATTTAAATAACATTTTGCGTAGTGTTCTGTGGGGCTACAATAACCTGTCAGTGACATTCATCTTCGGTGCATTGAACCAAGTTCACATGTGTCACCCGTGGGTGCGAAAACACCCCTGGTAGAACTACACCTGAGTCGTAGTTTATGCAACACTGCAACAAACTATATTCTTTTTAGATATTTTTTCAAAATTATGACTGTATTCAGAAGTATTTACAATAATTTAATTGAATTTAACATTCTTTGCAATGAAGTTTTATTTTAAGGCCATACCTTCATTACTTTATATGAGCAGATCTCATCTTTGTATGTGTATCTCCTTAGGATGGAATGAACGCCTTACACTTCGCAGCACAGAACAACAAGGATGCCATTGTGAGGTATCTTGTTAAAGATCTGGAACTGCAACATTTGAACAAGCCGGATAAGGTAAGCTTCCAAACTCATTAAATGTAAATATGTTTAACAAATGAGTAGCAGTGATTTTGCCCCAAAAGTGTGGATGAAATCTCTTTAAAGTCTGAGAGAACTTTAGTTCTGACAAAGAGCTGATGCATCTACAAACTGCTGTTCCATGAGGCATATGCGACTTTTCATCTATTTATTGCATCGTGAAATATTCTAGGTTGGATTGCATCTTGCACCTGCAAAGCAGTGTTCAGAAAGGCCTTGAATGAAGCTCTTAAAAAGGACAGCCAGCCCAGACTCTGGCAGGAGGGCTGTGTTATTGGTCAGTGAGTCCTTCGAGCCGGAGCTCCCCGTAAGATATGATGCTCTTATAATTCTTAGAAGGATCATGTTGTCCTGTTTGCAGCCTCCTGCAGGAGGACCCTGAGAAGGTGTCCTTGTGATACTGATGTACTGTTGTAAATAATTTCATGGGAGATGTACCAATCCCATACACCCGTATATGTGTAAAACAACACTAGGCCTACAGGCGCCGCTGAACCACATTGGATATATGAAAGAAATGCAGGCTACCATAATACAAAAAACACAAGCAGCGCACTGATAAATTTTTATAAAACATTAAAAAAGCAGTTGGGGGTCAAAGACCAGCGGTGAAGAGTGGACACCCATATACGATAATCCATATGCACACAAGGGGAGCCTTGTGTCCACTACAGGACCAGTTGGCATTCAACCAACTGGCCATCGAGTTGACCCAAAAGTATTGGCCGGAGCCAGTCATCGCACAGGGCATTTCCTTAAGGAGTGCCAAGGCTCATGACCACCAGCTGCCGGAAAAATCACTCTTCGGTTGTGTATTTGAAACAAACAACCCCTTCCCAACCATGCTGTTGCTGGGTCTTTGCTTCTCTGGCAGGGGAGGACCCAAGATGCAGGGGGGATAGGTAAACTCCGCTTTCTTGACGGTCTGTCTATGCCCTATTCAGAGTCTAAGTGTTACTCTTTCTTGACCTCTGGCTGACCTTCTGAAACTGGCTTGAGCCAGACGAGTGGAGCACGAAAGAACAGATATCCTTGCCCAGTCCAGTGTTTGGCTTTGAATTAGGAACCAAGCATATGCACTTGTTTTTAACAAATATGTCTGCATGGAGGAGAAAATAAAGGGAGCAGCACAGGGGAACATCAAGGGATAGGGAGACAGCAGCTCTATCATTAGCAATATGAAACGCCGCACAGTCTTAGAAGCTGAATACATAGAGGGTGGATCATGGCCAAAGGACCTCTCCTCTCATGGAGCCAAGCAGTACTCATGGACCCAAGCAGTACTCATGGACCCAAGCAGTACTCATGGACCCAAGCAGTTCTCATGGACCCAAGTAGTACTCATGGACCCAAGCAGTACTCATGGACCCTAAGCAGTACTCATGGACCCAAGCAGTACTCATGGACCCAAGCAATACTCATGGACCCTAAGTAGTACTCATAGATCCTAAGCAGTACTCATGGACCCAAGCAGTATTCATAGACCCAAGCAGTTCTCATGGACCCAAGCAGTTCTCATGGACCCAAGTAGTACTCATGTACCCAAGCAGTACTCATGGACCCAAGCAGAACTTATTGACCCAAGCAGTACTCATGGACCCAAACAGTACTAATGCTCACAGTATACACTCACGGGGAGCCAGGGTGTTCAGTCATGACACACTACAAGGGTTTATGCTGTTAAAGCTGATAGGATATCTCCCTACCAGGCTGCAAAGAAAACGGCCTGTACCCCATGACTATTATTCAGCGCCACCGACTGTTTATCTTGTTGTGGCCTGGTAATGTTTATGGAGCCACCTTTGTTAGGGGTACCACTTTGGGTGGACCTTTATCACCCAGTAAAGCTGTCACTCCGTTGCAAATACAGCTTGTAGAGCACGTGTTAGTGGACTTGTGGTATGCCTCTTGCATAAGAAAACCTTCCAGGTTTGTCAGAATTAGAGAACGAGGAGCAGGATGTCTCATGAACACTCCTTCCGGGACATTTGAAGTTAAAGCCATGCAGAGAAGAACCGTAACCACAATTTGTAAATAATGCTTTTCTATTCATCCAACCGCACAGTTTGCCTCAATCTTCGTATGCTCTCACCGTCAGGTGCATAGTATTCACCATGGCCTCCTGACGACTCAGTACCTTGATGCCAGCATCATCACTGACCCTGATGTGTTTGGTTCCCACATGCTGTCTTGTTGTCATCATATTTTTGAAATGTAACTTGTTTTCAAAGTACACTTCTTGCACTTTCATTTTCCTGAAGGTGGCAAAGCACCTGTTCTTTTTTAATGCTAAGCGGGGCCTTGAAGGGGCAGGGCCTCATACCGAGAGCTACCTCAGGGGCACTCTGCCCCTCAGCAAGCCCCCGAACCCACCACCTCTCTTAGCAATATAAATAACACTGATGTCCTGGGGTGTTTTCACTCCTCTTAATGGACATCGGCTCCTTACAGCCTCTGAAATCTAGCTGAAAATTCACTGTTGACAGTGGTTTTCATCTAATTTTTCCTGCCACTGAATGATTTCGGCTCCTCACCGGGTGACCATTTGAAGGGAGCTGAAATCGTGTGACATACGGTGGCACCGTGCGAGGTAGCATGTATGGGATATTTGTGGGTGGGTAAGCAAAATGGGGGATGCGGTGGGGAGAAGCAGCAAAGGGGATAGAAACAACATGAGAAGCACACAGCAAGCCTTCTCGGTGTCTAGGGATAATATGGCTCTCGTCTCCCTTTCGTCGTTAAGTATGTCTAACCACACGTGGATTAGTCGGAGGTTAAGTCATGTCCCGGTCCAGGCATAAACAATGTTTGGTCTGGATGCACTTTTTGTTATTCTATCACACGTCACAGCACCATCCCATCACTGAAAAGCATGAGCGCTAGTTCTTGTTCATTATAGTACATAATTACTTTTTTGCAATAACATTTTTTTTTTGCTATAAAAATATTTGTCTCTAATCCTGTGTACATTAATTGTCTATAACAAGATTTGCATTCCCATATTTGTTTCCTAGCTGGTTAACTTTAAAAGAGATTTATTTCCTTGTGAACCATTGTTGATGAAAAGCTTCTGAAAATAGGTAGCCACTACTACCCTTTTTATTTTGCAGCCCAATCCATTCACCTTCCACGTCAAAGTGGTTATTGATGCAAGTGTTTGAGGGATCATGTGTGGGAAGTTTCATGTATTGGCCATGGTGTGCAGCTATGGTACTGTAGGTCTACCTACTCCCTGCCTCTGATCAATCTTTATCTTCTGTAATTTGTGCTGTGCCTTGTTACTAACATCTTGAACTTATACCCCCATGTGTACCCCCTACCCAACATTTCCCTGGTGTTCCAGCGGTAATCTCACGGTAATCTCGCTTTGGGAAGTCTAGGAAATGTGACACCATTACCTCTGATTACTGTTACCCGGATTTCCTCTAAAGGTCAACGGATCTTTGCCACCGTTTATGACCAGGGAGCTTCTACATAAACATGAACAATTCATAAAATGCAAATAAACATTTTAGTCAATAATGAGAGTTATGAGCAGTTTTAAAGGGATTTATTATTTTCCAATCAAAATTTAAGAATCTCTGACTCTTCATTCAATAGTCAGGTATCAATCAGGTTACAGAATTGATAACAGACAAATTAGGTTAGCACAAAGCATCATAATTTGCAAACAGCGCGTTCCATAAAGGAAATAATCCCTATTCTAAGACAATGGGGCTCAAAAGATGTCAGTCAGAACTCCTGAAAAGTTCCAGAAGCAAGAGTGAGTTAGCATAAGCCAATCAATAATTAATAATTGCAGAATCCCCCATGAAGAGAAACAAAGAATAGTGCAAATAAGCCTTGGCAAAGCCAATGAGTCAAATCAAAAATCAGAATGGAACTAAAACTACATCTAATCTGCCTACGTCTGCCTATGTTCTGCTCTCCATCAAAGGTCTGCCCTCTCCTTCACTGCATCTATAAATCACTTCTGCCCTCTCCTTCATTTCTGCGTCGGAGTCTGAAACTCTTCTGCAGCTTTGCGTCTCTAAATCTCTGTCTGTCTGTCTCTCTCCAAGGGCTCTGAAAGTCTTCCTGCCTGTGTTCTGGAAGGGGTCCTGTCTCCTCTTCTTCTCTCTGCTCTCTCCCCCTCTGCTCTCTCCCTCTGCTCTCTCCAAACTCCTAACTAGGAACGCGTTTATCAAAAAATAATGTTACAAAGCATGTGGTGTGACTTTTTCTTCCTCCAACTGTAATCCAGCATTCTCCAAAAGGATGCCTCCACCCATCTGCAGATTCATACGTTATCTCTCAGACAGGCGAAGATCCTTCCCATGGTACATTCTGCATCTTATTTAATACAATTTCATCTCCTAACCTTCCTTTTAAAGGAGACATTTTATTTCTAACTACACACATAACATGAGCTGCAAAAGAACCTTTTTAAACTAAGCAAGAAACATTAAACATGATAATGCACTTTTAAAATACGTGATTTTCTGTTCTCACTAAAGCAAAGAATTAAATGAGGCTTTGTTCAACATTTCCAGCAACTACAGAGATAAAGCTCAGACCGAGGTCACAGCTGTAAATCATGCCACTGTTCTCTACGCACGGAGATAAAAACATTCCTTTGCTTATCTTCAAGGTCGACAGAAACTAACAGACCAAGCTGAATCAGGAGCTGGTTCTGTTTTCTACATTATAAAATGTCGTGCTAATTCAAATGCAAGTTATTTTCTACTAATGCACATTTAACAGTTTTCACAAGTTAGAGTCACATTTTCATAATGAGAACAACATCTAACTAAACACATTTAAATCAAACTATGAATTACTTGCACATGGGTTACATAAATTGCTAAATTAAAGTGTCTGGCTGAAGTCTATGAATTTCAAGAGCTCATGTTTTCACTCTGTGGCACAGAAATGTGCGTGTCACCTTTCAAATGCAGTTCTTTATTTCTGAAGCAAAGGCAGGATTTCCATTAGTAAAGAAAGCACAGGTTTAGGCTCTTTCAATCCTCCCTCTGATGATTTAAATCATCACACCTCTGAGGATTTGTAATCATCACACCAAGTTCATTCCACACGTGAGATCAATCAGATCATATATAGCCAGGTTCAAAGGTTCAGTGCAGAGTTCTGTAAGTAGCTTCTGAGATCGGTTAGTTTTCACGGAACAGTTCTTTTTTTTTTTTCTTTTTTCTTTTTTTTTTCTTCTTTTCATTGAGCAATACTTGTTGTCTTTTCAGCTGTTGACAGTTCTCAGTCATTGTTCAGCTTTGCTCAGTTCTCTTTTTGTCTCAAGCTTGAAATCAGGGTGGCTTATACAGTTCCTGCATCACACAGTTCATCCATCGTGACGTTCAGTGCTTTGTCCATGCAACATGACCATTCAGGTGCTGGATATCTCCGACAGAGTACCATTGATCTTTTGAACTTTCTCAATCCAAGCCTTCCACCATCGCCTTTACTTTGTTCTGATTCAGACGTTTTAGCTATGAGTGCAAATGTTTTTCCAGGGGACAACTGCAGACTTTTCATGTACCCCTTTATCCAGCTTTCTTCCACTCCCACTCGTGGGCCCACAGCACTAATTCTTTCATCAGAGGCTGGACCTGGCTCTTTCACCACTTCAACACCCATTTCATCCGAGCCATTTTCCAGTTCTTGCTTTTCGAGTCCCACCTCGGTTTGCTTTAGTGCTGTTTCAAACTCAGTGTGTTCCCCTACAGCTTGACTGACTCTCTCCCGTGGCCTTTTGACCACTGCTGGCATCTCTTCTGGAAGAGGAGCTGTTTCATCAAGGGGACACAGGACCCTACGAGCATGGAAGACATGCCCCAGTTCAGAAGGCAATCACTCTTCACAGCAATCATTGCGACCAGGATCATTTGGAACAGTCTTTTCCATTTTGGTTTCAATCAAGCCTTACGAATGTCATCATCTCTCAGATTGAGGTTGTCGCACCGTTCACTATGCAGATCTCGTGTAGCCACTGCAACTTGGTGAGAAACTGTATGCGCCGCATCAGCCAATCGTTCACAGCAATGGCTCATCTTCTCATCTGCATTTGTTACAAGTGCTTTTACTGGTACATCATTAAGCCATTCCAGTGATGTTGAGACACAGTCTTTTGCAAAGCGAGACTCTATGATGTCTTTCTGTTGCTCAATTATACTTGAAACTTCAGGTCGATAGCTACAGTGCAATACTTGTTCAGTCTGTAGTTCTGCACATATCATTTTCTGGACCTCATTGATAGAGTGGGTCTTTTGATCTGATTTCAGAGAAACTTGCAATCTATACCTGGGGATCGATTTTTTCAATAACACATTTGCTACCATGTGGTTGTCAACTCTTCTGGTTGTGTAGGAATCAGGCATTTTGATGACAGTGTCCTTTTGCATTCTTTTAAAGGGACCTTCTGATCTCTCTATGTGACTCAATGTAGCGTGTTTTCTTTTCCCTGCATTCATTGGTTGACATGTCACATCTCGATGACACTCTTCTTCTGCGAGCTTCCTAAACATTTGCTGGTATCTGTATTTTCTAAAGAGACGTTTCATTGAATTCCTCTCTAAGTGTGTATGTCCATGCATGTATCGTGTCATTGGCAACGACAAACTGTCTGGCAACATTGATCTCCCATCAGCTGATACTTGGATATCATTCGTGTTTTTCTCAAAATCTGTTCTGATCCATCCTTGTTGTTCTTCCTCTGAAACAGTTTCTTGTACACCCTTCAACTCTTCACACGTGTTCGATATTAACATCTACATTGCATAGACAGTGTCCTTTTCAGATTCACATGTGAAATTTCCCTTAAATGTGTAAGCTAGCAGGACACTATGTTGGGTAACCAAATTTGCATTTATCTTTCCCATGACAATTGTTACTCCCATTTGAGCAGTTAGACTGCATTCTATGGTAAGGACAATCAATTTTGTATCTTGGGCTGAGGTAACTTCTTGTAAACATTGGCCATCTACAAAATAGACACGATCGGGTTCAATCAGGGGTTCATCATTAATGCCTAACCTTGGCCTCATGCATTGATTCATGACACCTAGGCATTCACATTCAGCGTCATCACAAACATTTTCCTTTACTAGCAGTAGACTCAATACATTTGAATTTCGACATGTTTCAATCTCAAGATTTTTTCAGTAACAATTCCACAAAATGAGAACCCATTTCAGTTATTGGACATTCCATCATTAATTTCTCACTCTTTTTGTGACTGACATCAACCACAGCTACTAAGTTAAGGCAGCTGGGCATTTCTGTGACTATGGGGTCAAAGGTCATTGGGAAAACGTCACAGACTTTTGAACATCTTCATGTTTTTGAACAGCCCTCCCTCTCACTGCAAATTGGTGTATATTCTTTTAAATAAACTTGCATCCCTAGTGCCGAGGCACGACACATTTTCTCTTTCGACTCTAGGCATGCTTTTGTGCAATTGTTGTCCAATGGAAGCGGATCAGACACATCCTTGTGTGTCAGCCTCAGTAAAGGCTTAGCCACTAGGGAAAGGTTTGGTGTCGACTGTCTACAGTAGCCAACCATTCCCAACAGCATTCTGACTTCTTTCTGAATTTGAGGTGGATTCATCTGATGAATTGCTTCCACTCTCTCTGGTGTCACCTTTCTAGCTCCTTTTTCAATTATGTGTCCCAGATATTGATCTCCTTTCTGGCAGTACTCCTGACTATCCTCATTATAAACCTGACAGATATCAGTAACGGTAAGCCATTCTTCAGCACATGCAATTTGAAAAGGTATATTGGCTGGATTCGGTTCCACAGGACAATACAGAACAACTATGCTACTAATCTTCTGCACTATTCTGTACTTCTCATTGGGTTTCTGTAAACCCGTGATCAGAGAGTTACATGAACTTCCAATCAATTCCTCCAAAAGTCCCTCGCTCAGTTTATCTTCAATTATGGGTGAAATTCCTGCAACTGTCTCTCTTGTCGAATTGTATGATTGTGTAGCTGTATACATAGCATCTGATTTAAATTTGACTAAGACTGGTTCTGCACTTTTTATTAATTCAACAACTTTCGTTGTAAACTCCCATACTATTGGGTTCACTGTTTCTTCCAAATCAGAGGGTCATTTTTCAACCGTCATTTCTGAAACCAATCCTTCAGTTGTCTCTTGTTGAGCCATTCTAAACTGTACATCCTCATCAGGAGTCTGATTTTCAATATCTTCCGGTGTACAGTAAATTGTGCAGTTTAACTTGCAAAACAATTGTTTTCCTAGCAGGCCTACATTGCTTGAGTCACAAAGAACAATTTGGTAACTTTCCTCAAATGAACCTAATTTTGCTAAAACTTGCTCCAAAACCGAGTTTGCAATCTGTCTCGTTAGAACTCCTACAACTTCGGACTTTTTTCCTAAATAAGGTAGGTCTGGAACTTCCACTGTTCTCACAATAGATCTAATGATCTCTGAAATGTTGGGGCCAAAATTGTCGATTTCAAATACAGCCAACTGTTGAAACGTGTTCTGATTTTGGTTCTGAAAAAAATTCAAATTTGCTTTGGACAACTGATTTAAGTTAATCTGAGGGCTTCCCATATTTTGTGGGCCAATCTGGGCTTGGAGAACTTGTCTCATTGGTACCTGTTTCTGAATTGCCATTTGCTTTTGCTGAACTGGCATCTGCATTTCTCCCTCTATTTGTGCATTTCCATTTACTGCATCAGGTTTAAGTCTACACTTCCTCTTCCAATGCTCAAGTCTGTTACAAAGATGGCAAAAGGTCACTTTCTTCAACATCGCAACATCCATACTTGAATTTGGACCAACCAAAACTCCTCTATCTCTGTCCTGTAAAACACCAAATCCTCCTTCAGCACCTTGTACTCCTGCTTGTGGAACCACGCCTTGTATCTCACCTTCATCCGTCGCAATCTCATCTATCAACTTTCTTTGCCAACCAACTACACTTTGCTGAATGTACACACTGATCTGACCAAAGATCATTAATCCAATAACAAATTGAGACGCAAATAATCTCATGTCACTAACATCAGTACCCTCTCTCTTGCTGTGCTGTTGAAAATCATGACACACTCTTTCACAAAATTCATAAACCAAATCTTTTAGTTCTTGTGAGGTTCTCATGACCTTTACCCAATTAAGATCTTTTGGTGGAACGCGGCCCTTCAGAAAAGTAATCACTGCTTCATTTTTCTCCATAACAACAGAAGATGGTGCATTAGTGCAAGACTCTCTCACTGTCTCCTCACTTGGCCCTTGAACAGCAGCTTTACATTCAGACCACAATTCAATTAGCTCTGCAGTGTCAAAGAACATTTTGAAATCAATCCACAATACACTTGAGATTTCAAGAAATCCATCAACTTGTGTTGTACGCACAGGTTTGTCTCTCAATTTTGGAAATTTGTTCACAAATGCTGCAAGTTCACCTTTGTCCCGTGGTACATGAACATGCACTTCTCCCACTATTTCTCTCAGTGGATGAGCTGAAATTTCTCCTTCACCCTGTTCATTGTTTTCCTCAACTAGGTCTGATGGTTTCTTTTTCTTTTCATGTTTCCTTGCCCACTTGTCTCCTAATTTCTCAAAACCCTTCCATTCACAAATGTATTTCACCCATTCTGCAATGTGTAATCGCATTTGTGAAGAACGTGTTGTCTTAATTGCTTCATCATCCACCTGTACCCTGAAGCTTTTCTGAAATTGAAAACTTCCTGAAACATCAATTTCATCTTTTCGGGCCAAATCAGTCAGTCTGTCACGTATAGTTTCTGCACATTTTGTAATTTCCTTACTCAAGTAAATTAAGTCTTTTTAAATTTGAAACATTGTGTGGTCTCTCTTTCTCAGGTTCTGGGTCAAATTTTTCTACCATGTTCTCTGTCCTTTCAATCCCTGCTGCTTCCTCAAACTATGGTCGAAAAATCCCATCTTCAATTAATTTTGTTTCTCCCTTTGCTATTGGTGTTGTAAAGACAATATTTTCTCTATCTTTCAATGCTTGAACTGTCTGGGGCAGTTTCTGTTCTGTAATCTGTGAATTCTGAGATGTCGAGATAAACCCTGATGTAATTATTCCTTCAACAGTTCTTTGAGCTTCTTGAGTTGGGACCATATTAATTTGGACAGTCAAAATTTGTCTACGCATTTTTTGTGCAGCTACAGTTTGTAATTTTTGTACCGAATCAGTCACAATTGGAGCATTAACGCCTGGAGGTATCACTATCGGTATCGCATCAACAGGTGGTGGGGCAATCTGGAACATCTGTGAAGTTAACTCAATTTGCATTTCCTTTGGTTCAACAGAAGCAGTAGCCACTGTTGTACTTGCTGGTACACTACTATCAGAATTTGTACTGGGGACCACATTAGGTGGAGGACACTCAGTTAATAATGCATCCAATATTCCATCCCCTAAATCACTATCGGTTTGAGGCTTTTTGTCATCTATAATTTCCTCCTCCTGTATCTGATTCTTTACCCTTTCGTCCTCTCTTTCCATGTCTCTTGCTGTCTTTTCCCACAAGCTTAAGGCTTCAAATTGAGTGGGTCTAGATGGTGACTTTATTTCAGATAACATTTCTCTTAATCTGTCAATAATTTGCAGTTCAAAAGTACCATATTTTGGGAAACTCAAAGGACCCTCTTTCTCAGTAACCTTGCACCATTGGCGAATCCACAAACATGAAAACAATCCCACATTCGCTAACATAAAATGTGCAGGCGTTCCATCAGGTGGGGTCTCGTCACCGACCCAAATCGAATTTGTCGATTTACCTCTCAAAAGTGTCTTAAAACCGTTAAACAATTTCATTTCTGCAATAATTCAATCCAATATTTTTATTCAATTCCGTAAACGTCAAATTTTTCCCTCAAATCCTGTTACAGTTTAAATTTTTTAAGACTTTCAACCAGTCTCAATATGGTAATCACACAACGAACATATCACAGTGTGGCACACTCTGATGTCACTTTTCCCCCGCTCGCAGCAGTTCACCCTCCTTTACAATTATCTCGTACTCACTCACACGTCCCTTTCATACGCTGAAATAACCGTTTGTCCCAAACAAGTTACTTCTCTGACTGTCCGTCCACAGTCTCTCGAAATTGTCGACCTCGGTTGGCAACTGTCTGTCCACGTCCGACCAGACAATCACCTCTGATAGGTTACAAATACTCAAATTCCACGTACAACAACCCACAACCAGCGTCGGTTACTCACGCACTCACACATTCGCTCCCCCTATCTCGGTCCAGGTGATCAATGACGTCTCACGATCCCCTTTCGGTGGTAAACAAAATCTACCTCGGGTGTCTTCTACACCACAATCGCTTAAGCTACTCGTCGAGCCGAAGACTTTCCCGGGCTGCGCGCGCTCACAGCCTGATCTCACAATCACTCAACATTCACTCCAACTCCGCAAGACATCACACATTCAAATCAACACCGCAATCTAACACACTCCATGCAATTACCACAACCGCCATTACCGCAACTAGAATTACCACAACTGAAATTACCGCATACCACAATCTAATCCAATGCAATTACCGCATATGCCATTACCGCATACCATGATCTAATCAAACGCAATTACCGCAATATGCAATTACCGCAATCAAAATTTACCGCAAATGCGCTGCTCCCTATTAATACTCACACCTTCTTCAGTAACCGCCTTCTAGGACCGCCTTCTAATACCGCTTTGCCAGTCTTCAAGTTCTAGGCATTGGAATCAGGAATCAGGACTTTTTGGGGCTTGGGCCTTATTCTAACTTGGGTTATTTTTTTTTGTAGCTTCTTCCAGGGCATTAACCTAAACTCTGCTCCTTCTGGTCAAGGTGTTTAACCTTAACTCTGCTACCATCCTGTTCCAGCTGTAATCCCACGGTAATCTCGCTTTGGGAAATCTATGAAATGTGCCACCAATACCTCTGATTACCGTTACCCGGATTTCCGCTAAAGGTCAATGGATCTTTGCCACCGTTTATGACCAGGGAGCTTCTACATAAACATGAACAATTCATAAAATGCAAATAAACATTTTAGTCAATAATGAGAGTTATGAGCAGTTTTAAAGGGATTTATTTTCCAATCAAAATTTAAGAATCTCTGACTCTTCATTCAATAGTCAGGTATCAATCAGGTTACAGAATTGATAACAGACAAATTAGGTTAGCACAAAGCATCATAATTTGCAAACAGCGCGTTCCATAAAGGAAATAATCCCTATTCTAAGACAATGGGGCTCAAAAGATGTCAGTCAGAACTCCTGAAAAGTTCCAGAAGCAAGAGTGAGTTAGCATAAGCCAATCAATAATTAATAATTGCAGAATCCCCCATGAAGAGAAACAAAGAATAGAGCAAATAAGCCTTGGCAAAGCCAATGAGTCAAAGCAGAAATCAGAACGGAACTAAAACTACATCTAATCTGCCTACGTCTGCCTACATTCTGCTCTCCATCAAAGGTCTGCCCTCTCCTTCACTGCATCTATAAATCACTTCTGCCCTCTCCTTCATTTCTGCGTGGGAGTCTGAAACTCTTCTGCAGCTTTGCGTCTCTAAATCTCTGTCTGTCTGTCTCTCTCTCTCTCAAAGGGCTCTGAAAGTCTTCCTGCCTGTGTTCTGGAAGGGGTCCTGTCTCCTCTTCTTCTCTCTGCTCTCTCCCCCTCTGCTCTCTCCCTCTGCTCTCTCCAAACTCCTAACTAGGAACGCGTTTATCAAAAAATAATGTTACAAAGCAAGTGGTGTGACTTTCTCTTCCTCCAACTGTAATCCAGCATTCTCCAAAAGGATGCCTCCACCCATCTGCAGATTCATACCTCATCTCTCAGACAGGCGAAGATCCTTCCCATGGTACATTCTGCATCTTATTTAATACAATTTCATCTCCTAACCTTCCTTTTAAAAGAGACATTTTATTTCTAACTACATACATAACATGAGCTGCAAAAGAACCTTTTTAAACTAAGCAAGAAACATTAAACATGATAATGCACTTTTAAAATACGTAATTTTCTGTTCTCACTAAAGCAAAGAATTAAATGAGGCTTTGTTCAACATTTCCAGCAACTACAGAGATAAAGCTCAGACTGAGGGCACAGCTGTAAATCATGCCACTGTTCTCTAAGCACAGATAGAAACACATTCCTTTGCTTATCTTTAAGGTCGACAGAAACTAACAGACCAAGCTGAATCAGGAGCTGGTTCTGTTTTCTACATTATAAAATGTCGTGCTAATTCAAATGCAAGTTATTTTCTACTAATGCACATTTAACAGTTTTCACAAGTTAGAGTCACATTTTCATAATGAGAACAACATCTAACTAAACACATTTAAATCAAACTATGAATTACTTGCACATGGGTTACATAAATTGCTAAATTAAAGTGTCTGGCTGAAGTCTGTGAATTTCAAGAGCTCATGTTTTCACTCTGTGGCACAGAAATGTGCGTGTCACCTTTCAAATGCAGTTCTTTATTTCTAAAGCAAAGGCAGGATTTCCATTAGTAAAGCACAGGTTTAGGCTCTTTCACTGGCATGGGCTCTAAACTGCCCACCCTCACCCTCCCTCATAAGGACAGCAACAGGGCTTGTTTACAGGTACCTCAACCTCTTGTATTCCCTCCAATCAATATCATACAGGACTGATAACGTAGATACTGAAATTTTGCTGGTCAGTCATTTGTGTTTGAGGTGTCTTCCAGGGTCTTTCCTGGCTTCTGTTTAGATTGGTCCCCACTTCCGCCTGGGCCAGAGGAAACACCTCAGTTTCTGCCCTATTGGATTTTGTGTCTCTTCTTTAGCTTCTCTAGCTCTGATTCTGAGACTACCCTGGGGTCTCCTCTTTCTCCCCTGCTGGGAGCTTTCCCAGCGAGTGGTTCCCAGGCTCAGCCCTTCACGAGGGTCTTTTCTCCACCCATTCTCACACTCAGTCTGGATGGTCAAAATAGAATGTTTCACTTTGGAAGAGCACCCATAACTTGGCAGGGTGGAGCAGAATGTACTTCATGTCTAAGGTGTGCAGATTCTGTTTCCCTGTTCAAATGATTTTCTTTGTTTCTGGACCAGTCTTGTGCAGTCCGGAAAGATTATAATCCAGCAGGATTCGTATTTTACTTCCTCTAAACCTCTGACCATTCGGCTCACCAGATCTCTAACTCTAAAATTAAAAAAACAAGCAATAACTGGCATTGGGTGTGCCCTTGGTGGGGGCTCATTGCTAGGGCCTGGTGCTGTCTCTCTGTAAGGAAGCAATTTGAAAGTGTATCTTGCGACAACAAGGTGCACAGCCAGACTTCCAAAAACTGCTCCAGTCTGGAACCCTCTGCTTCCTCGGGGATCCAAAAAAGCAAAGATTGTAGCATCGACAGTGGCCCTCCATATCCTACACTCGGGCCACCAGTCCTCTGGTTTGGCCGCTTATCCTCTGAACCTTCTGGTTTATTTCCTTGATGGAACCCTCCAACGCTGCCAACCGGGATTCCGTTTATGTCATTCTGCGAGTGGTTTTTCTAAGTTCTTGCATTAATAGTGCCACATCCACTCCCAGGTCACCAATTTTTGTCTCTAGGTCCCAACGAGAGGAGTCAATCACCTGCAGGATCGCATCCGTGTTGGGGTGGGGCTCATCAGTTCCTCCTTCACTTTGTGCCAAGTTTGGGATGCCCATTTTTCTCCCTGGGGGGTTGCAAAAGCAATCTGGTGAGCTTGACATTCTCCCTTGCTTGGGTGGGACTTTATCCGTCCCCTTCATGCTATGGTGCACCAAGGTTTGGTTTATGATATGTCCAACTATGGTTGACCTGCCAGACCCCTGCCCGTGTCCCACTGTGTGGGCGGCATGGGCAGCCAGGCAATAGTGTGTGTTTGCCCTATTAAAAGCCGCCTATGTGTCCCTTGATGTTCAGGGGACCTTATTCCTCCTTGTGGTCTGATTATTAGGTCCTTATCCATCCCGAAGCCAAGGGTTGTGTTGTTCTTCCCTCAAATTTGAGTAACTTAAGCCAGAATAGGGAATCTGGCCAATGTGTTGTGTCAGGGAGTGAGAGCCTGCTGTGCGATGACCCGCCCCCCCCCCCCCACGGACTGGTGGGGACCTCGGACTTACCGCCACCCATATGTTAGGCCAGGCAACTCCTCAGATCCCAAACCATTATTTACCTTCTCCTCCCATTGGGGTTGCTAAGGACTCGGGCATAGCCTCCTAATCCAGTGTGGCCCCCCCCAGCTCTGCAGCCTCTGGGCCCTCGCTGTCTGCTGATGACAGGTAGAGAGGGAAAGAGAATGCCAGGTGTTTCCCTGCCTGTCTTTGATCTCGGGTGAGGCCCGACTTACTCTCTGGTAAGGGGCCCCAGACCTGCACCCCCTCCCACCTGCATCTGGGAGTCAGCTGTCCATGACACGGCCAGCTCTTGTTGCTTTCAGCGCCTGATCTCCCCCCTCCGAGAGTCAGAGGGGAGGAGACCATGCCCTCCACTCACCAGTCACTGGGAATCTTTTCACTCTGTGGCATGGCCCGGGTCCACCTGGCCACCATCTTGATCATTCGGCTACATCAAGCCGGGCTCGTCTTTGGCGGGTTAATCACCTCGCCCGCCCTGATGGCAGCTCCCACACAGGCCTTGCAGCTCTGTTCCTTGTAGAGCATGTCATCTGGGCCAAGATTTGCTGTCCAGCACCAGGATTATTTAGGATATTTAATGCAGGACTTGGGAGAGCTACGAGATGGTGGCTGCCATCGAGGGCGTCAAGACCACGCCCTCGCTGCTTTTTTTTGTACCATGGTGAATGATGTTTACGACTTCTCTCAATTTGCAGTAAGAGAAAGTAAAGAAAAGGGAATTATGTGAGAATCTTGCTGGGGTATAGAGAGTGTGAAAGGAAACGATGTAAGATGCCATGTTTTGTAACACAACCACATTTAAATACCCCTAAATGAAAATGCACATTTATTTTATAATTCTCATGGAAACAAAGATGTAGATTTTAATAGGATCAAAATAAATCAAGACACTTTACATGGTGATGCACAAATGATAAATATTCACAAAACACGATTTCCACACATCATGTGTTCAATGTAGTTTTATCTGTAACACTGTATGTCTGCAAATTTAGTGGCCATTTCAATGGAAAATGTGCTGTTTGTAAATGATAGTGCCTTACTACATGATCCTTTGGTTACATCAAAAAGTCACCCGCCTCATGTCTATTAAAGCTAGGTGGGTCACAAAAGTTTGTCGTTCTGAAAAGTGAGCCGTGTTTCTTAAAAGTTTGGGAAGCACTGCATAACAGCCGTGATGGAGATAGGTCTGTGAATAGATACAGGGTCCTTAATAGGAAGCACATGGCCCCATTGCACAGCCGCAACTTGGACATCAGACTGAAGACATAATGTGCAAAAGAATATCTATGAAAGGCAACAGGCCTTCTCCATCTCTGCACTCAGGATCTGGAACAACATCTCGGTAGCCATTATGATTGCCCCAGCCCTGCTCCAATTTGGGAAAGAGGTGAAGATCACAACGAAGTAGCAATCCACTTCCACTCTCAGAATCCTCTACCCAGTGGCGCTAGAACACTTTTCGTAGTGCGGGCGCTACCATTAATGTTTTATCAGTGCACTCTCGAGGATTCTGAAAATCCAAGACTCACACAAAGAACAAGTGTCACAAATGAGTCACAGCCATTCAGAAAGAGAGTGGTAAGCATGTAATGTATAGCTGGTCTGTCATTTTGGAGTTCTCTATCAAAAATGTCTTATTAAAGCATGGTGCGGTAGCACACTGTCATTTACAAGCAGCACATTTTTCATTGAAATGAGCATTACATTTCCAAAGACACCGTTTTTTATTGATAAAACTATATAGCGTTAAAAAAATGTATAGAAATCGGGTGTCAGTGTCGGTTTATTATTTGTGCTTCACCAAATAGAGTGTCTTGATTTGTTTAGATCCGTTTAATATCTGTCTTTCATCAGAATTACAAAAACGACCTCCATTTGTGCTTTCCAAACTGCTTACTTATTTTGAAATACGTGTATCTATTTTAAGACAAATCAGCAGCAGTTTGTCAGAAGATTAGCCTGACATTCGACCTCTGTCTTTGAACGCATAGCAAAAGTGACAAGATCAAAATAAAGTTTAAAGTTTTCTTTAATGCTCATTCACCTTCGGACCTACAGCATGGTTATTTTGGGGGTGCTGCAGCACCTCCCACACGCCTGCTTCCAGGGCCTATGCTACTACCCTTCCAGTCCCTCATTGACTGTATCTCTGCATATGTCCCCCTTTCAGTTAGGTTCATGCTAAACAATACCACATACTTTTATTTGTTTATAATGCGCTTCAAGTTCAAGAGGTCCACCTTCTAGGCACAGCATGCACATACATCCCTACTTATATACATACATACAGATGTTCTGTGGGACAAGAGTTGTAAAACTAGCTCTTGCCCTTAGAAAGATCCAAATAGATTAACCTTGAAGATTCCGCTCATGCACCTCATACAATTCAACAGTCTGTCTGAGCCTCTAGCTGTCTGTGCCTCCCAAGAAGTGAAGCTTTGGAAACTGCTAGGTCTGTACTGTTCACCTAGGTCGGTAATTGTAGCATTCATCATTCCATTATGGAGAGCAAGACATTTTAGACGGATTTCTGCAGGCTGCATGTTCTAGAAAGATATAACAAAAGAGATGGGGGCTTCAAGCATAAACCCTAAAATTAAAATTAAGCCATATGTGTACAATAAAAACATAAGTTTAATTAATAAATAACAATTGTATATCATTTAAAAAGAACAACACAGTTGTTCCTAGAAGGGACATGCACTAAGAAAAGGTATAGAAACCCTTAATAACTGTATTGCACATGACAAGAAAATGAGATTCTTATTGGTGCAAAGAAAAGATATTTGGTTTGAATTACTTTAACCTGAAGACATATTTAAGACACACAAGAATAACCCCAAAACCAACAAGCATTTGCAATGCAATAGGTCTTTGTAAGAGTAAGAGCTCTTTGCGTTGTAAATGACAATGTATTTTACCTATGTGTTTTAGCTAGAGGTGGAGTAGAATTTTGTGGGTTGAATTGGTATTGTTACTGGTGGAATTGTGAGGTGTGGAGTGGATGAGTGTAAACTTTTATGACGAAAATTATTTTTATGAAAGCATTCCAGATGCACAGAACATGTAAAAAAACACATAAACAGCAAATGGCAGACAAAGTGGCTCTCTGAAGACACCGGGAGCCTAGCAGGGAGGTGTTAAAGTGGGGGCTGGTTATGGGCAGCAACACTGCATTACTGACGTTTGCTTTCTTAAGCTGTGCTCCGAGTGTGATTGTCACTTATTGTTTTAATTGGGCATAAAAAAGAAGGCAAACAGAAAGAGAAGAATGATGATTTTTAATTTATAAACCCCCTTTATGTGTGAGGCCGAACAGGCACTGATTTTGTACCGTCCTAGACAAAAAAAAGTAAACACCCAACACGAGGGAGATATGTTGGAGAAATTAAAGCAGGACAGTGGGCGGATTAGGGTGGGGGGTGGGAAAGCAATTAGAAACAGCTGGGAGGCCGGGGTGGCGGAGGAAGGGAACCAACACAAGCGACGAAGCAGCAATGGCAGGGCTGAATTAGGTACTGCAGAAACTTGCAGAAAGTTAATAAACACGCCTTGTGAAAAAAGCATTATTTTAAGTGTAGCGCTTCGCACAATAACTCACGAACCACCACTTGCTTGTTTAGCAAAAAAGGCCACTTTATTAAGACAGGTGCCAATTATAATTTTCTACAATGAAATAAAACTTCACCAAGTTTGTCTTCAACTCTCCCCAAAACCTACCCCCAATGTAAAACCCCACTCCTACCCAGAATACTGACCCCTGTGTGTATCTTCCCCTAATTCTCATTTCCTGTTCATGTGACTGCTCCCCCCTCTCCCCCGTTGGAGGATGGACAATCCCACTCAAGGCTGCCCACCCCCCCCCAGCAAAAACCCCGCCTACCCAGAACACTATCTGGCCTGAAAATAAAAGAAAACCTGTCTTAGCGTGGCAAAAAGAAAGTAATACCAGCTTATTGCCAAACAAACAAAAAAGGGGGAAAACAATGTCTAGGAAAAAGGGGTGGGTGGGTGGGACAAAATTCAGACAGCTCCTCCTCCCCGCTCCCGAGGGCACAGTGATTTTCCCGCCATTCCCTCCCCCTACATATGCCCTTCCTACGCGCCGCGCGCCTCCCTGATTGCCTCCTCTGACCTACACCTGGGTGTCCGCTCCATTGTGCGAAGCCACCCAGGGGGAGACCTGGCTCGTGCCCTGCACCCCCTGGGTCCCCCCTCGCACAGTAACTCACGAACCACCACTTGCTTGTTTAGCAAAAAAGGCCACTTTATTAAGACAGGTGCCAATTATAATTTTCTGCAATGAAATAAAACTTCACCACGTTTGTCTTCAACTCTCCCCAAAACCTACCCCCAATGTAAAACCCCACTCCTACCCAGAATACTGACCCCTGTGTGTATCTTCCCCTAATTCTCATTTCCTGTTCATGTGAATGCTCCCCCCCTCCCCCGTTGGAGGATGGACAATCCCGCTCAAGGCTGCCCACCCCCCCAGCAAAAACCCCGCCGCCCAGGAAAACCAACAGAGTTTTCCTGCCCCAACCAAAAGAAAATTCTTTGTTATTGCCACAAACCCCTTCTCAAGAGCACCATATATTTTCATTCCAGATTTGCGCAATCAAGTCTCTTAACTCCAAAAGGTAGTATGCCTGCCCCATTTTAGACAGATGAACCCCATCTTCCCGGAACAGATACCCTTCCGTGCTTTTTATGTTGGAGTGAGCGAGGGCCCTCACCCCACGACCCTCACAAAACAGTCTCATAGCTTGGTTGACCTTCCTTCTTGCCTTCTCCATAGCTGCGTGATGACGTGCTCCTCTCCAGTGCAACCTCGTAATGAACTCTGTCCAAATCAACTGAGTGCCCTCCCACGTAGACTGGAGGACCTCCAGATCATGCTTCATCAGTTTTATTAGAGTCAGCCCCGATAAGTCAACCAGGTCATTCTCACCCAAATGAATAATGAGCAAATTCGGTGGTCCCCCTCCAGAGCACATTGTGGCCAACACAGGAAACAAACCCTCCCAACGCATTCCCCCTTTTCCTTTCCATACTACCTCATGTCTGGCACTTTGCAGTCCAAGTGAGCGCCCGCAAATCTGTTGCTCAGCATAAACTGCAGCCCATTTTACGAAGGAGTGTCCTATGATCCATGTTGTCTTTTTCGAACTTACAGGCCCTGGTGCCTTACCTAGACAGAAAAACAATGATTAACCCAAGAACGAGGATCTATGCAGAGTATTTCCTAACATATTTTTCGCAACATTTGGAATTCCATCTCCCAATACAATGTATGTCTGCCCAGGACCAACCCAACCTGGCCGCCTCTGTGGCCGCCCCAATGCGGAAAGAATTCCAAAACTGAAGGGCTTTTCCCCCAAGCTAATGAGTACCTTCCTCATCACTGCCAGAAGCTGAGCCACGGAAATCGGTTGTCCCGAGGCATGGCAAAATATGTGTCCCGGAGCAAAAACACCAGAAGCCTTGAAAATCTCCCATTCCCCAACAGGGCAGCAGAAACCCTCCTCACTTCTGTTTAAGAAAACCCATTTTCCCCTGCCCAGTTGATCAGTTTTTGAAGATCTCAACCAAAGGCGCAACCTGTGCCCTTCCAAAAAAATCTCATCACTGTGAATACCCAACCTATGTCGTAGCCCAAGGAGCTCCGACGCCCTGAAAGCCCCAAAAAACAACCATAGGAAACATAACCGAAACAGCCTACACTCATACTCATCGTAACATAAAATTGGTAACTGTAAAAGCATTCTTTGTAGCAAATCATAAGTCACTGCCCTGCGTAACTGTTTCGTTCCCGCCTGCACCCTACTTAAACCTCTGAGGACCCTCTTCACCAAAACCCCCTGTACCAGATCCCTCCCCCACCACAACTACCCGTAAAAAGAAATCCCGGCCAACTTGCCAGAAATGGTAGTATGTGACAAACCTTTGTCTATCAGGTGTAACACAAAACCTAGCACCAACTGATCATCACCCATCCTCCACCTATTCTCAGCACACAGTTTACCATAGCTCAAGAACTCGCTCCATGCGTGCTGATAGCTCCGTCTTGTAGATGCCGCTATTGAGTTCTCTATGAAGGCGACAAGTCTCATTCCCCCCACTCCCAGACACACTGCGGGATTGGAGTCTTGGTGAGTTCTGCCCCAGGAGCCAGCCTGCGAAATCTCGCCCACTGCAAACGAGACAGAGAGTCTGCTATACCGTTATGCACTCCTGGGATATGACGTGCCTTAAAAACAAAGTTGAGCTGTAAACATTTGAGCATAAAAGCACGCAGCAAGCGTAAGACTCTCCAATTCCTGGCTTTCTGTTTATTAATCAATTCAACCACCGTTAGATTATCAACGTGGAACAGTACTGAACGATTCTGAAACTCGTCACCCCAAACATACAAGGGGAAAAAACTCTAGAAAAGCGATACTGCGACCTTGCAGTATCCAATGGCGTGGCCAACTCTCAGCGCACCAACGCCCTTCCCAAAAGACACCAAAACCTTTTGCCCCGGATGCATCCGAGTAAATCTGCACTTGCCAAATCATGTCTTCATCCGCAAAAAACAAAGACACACCATTAAACTCTGCCAAAAAAGTCAACCATATAGACAAATCAGCCCTAGTAGCTGCTGAGATACGCACTCTGTGGTGAGGAAGAAAAGCCCCAGACATAGACATTCCTAACCTCCTGCAAAACGTTCTCCCAGCCCGGACCACCCAGCACGCAAAATTAAGGTAGCCCAAGAGTTTCTGCACTTTCCTGAGCTCCAATTTGCGCTCTGCTATCACAGATGTCAAAAAATCTGAAATCTCCTGAACTTTCACCGCTGGCAACCGTGCTACCATAGCCACTGTGTCGATTTCAATACCCAAAAACACCGTTGTTGTACTCGGCCCCTCAGTCTTATCCGGGGCCAAAGGCACTCCCAACTCTTGTGCCATTACCTGAAAAGAAAGCAAAGCCCCCTGACATTGACCTGTGTTCTGAACGCCAATGAACAGAAAGTCCTCCAAATAATGACAAATGAGTGCATGACCAGTAACATGAGTAAAGCGCCACTGCAAGAACGTGCTGAACGTTTCAAAAAGGGCACAAGATATAGAACATCCCATCGGAAGCATTTTATCTACATAAAATACTCCCTGCACCTGCATTCCCAACAGTTCAAAGTCGGAAGGATGAATGGGCAGCAGCTGAAAAGCAGACTGGATATCACTCTTGGCCAATTGCGCCTCTCTCCCTGCCGATCTAACCAAACGCAGAGCATCATCCACTGAAGCGTAGGACACGCCTGAATCTATTGGCGATATAAAATCGTTAATGGAGGAACCCTCAGGCCATGACAGGTGGTGTATCAGCCGGAACTCCCCCGCTTTCTTTTTGGGTACCACCCCCAGTGGAGAGCCAATCAAATTGGGCATTGGACAGCATACAAAGGGACCAGCAATTCTACCTGTCTCCACTTCAGCTCTCAACTTCTGCTGAACCACCTGTGGGAACTCTTTAGCTGACTTCAAATTATCAGACCACCTACTCAGTCTCGGACCCTGGTAACCTATTTTGAAACCATCCTTGAAACCCCAAAATAGTTTGCTGGCAGCTTCAGCATCCGGATACTCCTCCAACCATTGCGCCAAAATCTCAAACTTAACTGGGGTAGGACCCTTTTGCTGCAAACTGGAAAACATGGCCTCTTACCCGCTGTCCCCTGCCCTGCTCCCCAAACCTCTGGCCAGCGAAGCATTGTGTGAGGGGATGTTTGCCACCACATTGCGAGCACTCATGCTTATATCTGCAAAACTGCCTGTTGCAGAAACCCCTGTTGAAGTTCCAACAGGCCCCAAAATTGGTTGCCTGACCTCTGCCTCCCAAACCCGCCCCAATCTAGGCGGGACGAGATTGAAAGGGCCGATAAGATATTGGTAACCCACTAGCCGTGTGAGTAGTAGCAGGCGCCTGAGAAGACGCCATCCATTGTAGCCACAGCTCAGAATCCACATCACCCCAGGGTCTGTCATGAGACACACTCAATCGAGCTCTAAACTCCTCGTCATATGACAGCCATGCAAAACCCCCAAAGTAACTCTGAGCTTTCCTAATAATATCCATGTATTTGAAAATTGCTACCGCCCTATCTGGATATTTTTCACAATATATGCTGGCATAGATCAGAAAAGCGGAAGTCCAGTGCTCAATGGTTTTGGGGACCCTAGGACGCCTAGCCAGCTCCCATTCTTCCTCCTTAGACCCCTCTTTTGCCTGAATGTCACGGTGTAACAATTTAAAAACATCCACAAACTCATGACGCCAAATCCTGCTTTTTGTCTTCTCTGATAAATGTGAGCCCAGCGGCATAGCAATCCCCATATAAGGCAGTTTTTTGTGTATATTTTTATCTTCCTCCCCTGCATCCTGGATCCCCTTACCCGGAGCCGTCATATCCTGTGTCCCAGGGACGGGGGCAACCCCCCCATTCCCATCCCCCGTAGAGGAACCTTGCCCCACCTCTGAAGATACCTTATCCCCCAATGTATCCCCTCCAATGCCAATAGACCTGGTTGATTTTTGCGGTTGACCCCCTGGCTGCCAAACCGACCACCACCCAGCCGTGCCTGTAGGCAAAGGAGCTGTTCGCGTGTGGATGACTGCCCGGTCTGCTTGTGGACGACTGACAGATGCTGGAGCCCGCGCCTTTGCATTGTCCGCACTTGACGTCTGCAAAAAACTAAGCACATTTTGTTGCCCCGACAAACCCCTCTTGCCCCTTTCAGCTTTCCCCAACTGTTCTCCAATGTCCCCATCCCTCAATTCTCCTTCCTCCAAATCATCACTGTCCATATCCGGACACCCCACAACACCAAAATCACCAGAAGGTGCCCCACTGTCCCCCGTCACATCCAAAAACCCCCTTCTTCCAGAATCCAAATTCCCCTGAGCAGACCTAATCGTGGTGGGGTGACCTATCTGAGAAAGCAAATCCGCTCCAGATCGCCCTCCCTCAGTAGGCCCCCAAGACAGAGCCGTATCGTGCTTCGTCCGCTTTGTGCGCTTGCCGGCCGCAGCCCTTGTGATTAAAACCGGCATATCTTCCTGCAAGCCGCTTTATCTTCCTGCAAGCCGCTCAAGCCATACTGCTCCGCCACTCCTGCTACAGGCCCGCGGCCCGGAAGCCTGCCACCCTTCGCCGTGACCGACGCACCCTCACTGCCCACCCATACCCACCGACCTGCCTGTGACTCCTGTGCCCCCTTTTGGGACATCCCTTCCAAGCATGTTCCCGGTGGCCCATGCACCAATGACGTGTCTGGGAACCCCTGTACTACCTGGCCGCTGAACTCGTCTTGAGACAAAAGTGGGCATGTACCAAAAAGTTGGGAAGCACCAGCCTGCAGCGGTGTGTAATCCGCACCTCCCAGCGCACTGCTCTGCCCCAAACTGTCTCCTCCTACATATGCTGCACCTGCCCCGTCCGCACCCAGGACCCCCACGCCACTCCTACTGGGCAAAACCCCCAACTTCCCCACCTGGTGGGACTCCTTACATGCCTCCGGGGTGACAAACTCTGGCAATGATGGCGCTGGGCTCAGGAAAAACTGCTGACCATTAACATGCACCAATTGGGGGCTGCCCTGCCACAACACACCAGTAGGCCCTAAAGCCGGGGAGGGGGCTCAACACTGTAAAGGAGCTGCCAATACTTCCACACTCTGAGCACGCCCACGGCGCCTGGCACTCTCAGCAGATACACCGGCCCTGCACCCAGCACTTCGCCCACGCAAAACGGACGGAGCTAAGGACCGCTCCCTCCTTCTTCCCGTGCTCACGCGCCGCCCGCCCACCGCTAGATGGGCGGGCCCACGTACCTGCACTTCGTCGTGCACCTCGTCAGCTGGGCCAGCCTGCGCTTCCTCTCCCACGAACCGGGCCTGGTCGGGCCCCTCCTCCGATGTCAGCGCGACCTCCTCCGCCGCCTGGGGCCTCGGGGACATACAGGCCGCCACCGCCCTCGCGACGCCACTTCTCGCTTTCCGGGGGGCGCGTTCAAAGCCCACCCAGGCTTGACCAGGAACACCGGGCTGGAGCAAATCCCCT
Organism: Triturus cristatus; assembly: GCF_964204655.1. Lineage (NCBI taxonomy): Eukaryota > Metazoa > Chordata > Amphibia > Caudata > Salamandridae > Triturus > Triturus cristatus. The sequence continues at coordinate 468,783,526 of NC_140581.1, read as the reverse complement.
CTACCGGCCTCACAAAGCACCTGGACCGCCTCCCGCATCGCCTCCTGCGACGTCATAGCTCCAACGGCAAGCGAAATGTACCAAAATTCAGACAGCCCCTCCTCCCCGCTCCCGAGGGCACAGTGATTTTCCCGCCCTTCCCTCCCCCTACATATGCCCTTCCTACGCGCTGCGCGCCTCCCTGATTGCCTCCTCTGACCTACACCTGGGTGGGCGCTCCATTGTGCGAAGCCACCCAGGGGGAGACCTGGCTCGTGCCCTGCACTCCCTGGGTCCCCCCTTGTAAAAAAACACAGCTCTCATATTGAGTGTTTAAAAAGAAATAACCAGGGTCACTTACCTTGGCGTTTTAAGTCTGATTGCAGTTGTACCCATTGCAGTTATACATGTTGCTACGATAGGGAGGCTGTGGCTGGATAGAGCTGATGTTCCACCCTTAGTTCCGGGGAGCAGACAGCTGGTAGTGTCCTTGGCTCTGAAGTAAGTGTATCTTAGCACATGTATTTGCAGGGATGCCTATCATCAGGAGAGAGGGGTCGGAGGGGACGAGGATCGGCTGTAAGCACGAGCGCTTGCTGCACAAGTTAACAGTGCTACGAAACTGCACCAGTGCACGCGTGCGCTATACTATTATACCAGGATGATGATTCTGAAGTGCCTTGGTTCACTCTGGCCTCTCAGGCCTGGTCATGTGTCTGCAATCATCCGAACAAGACAACAGCCCTAGGAAGTCGCACCAGTGCAATCATGCACTATACTGAGCATTGCGCTGAACTGCCTCTGTTCCTTCTGGTGTGTTCCCCCGCACTGGCTTTGCCTTGCAGCCTGGTGGTGTGCGTGCAGTGTCTGCCTGAGGCTAGCCCCGGCCCCGCCTGCCTGCATTAATTCGTACAAGACAACAGCGCTACGAAGCCGCACCACTGGCAGCCATGCGCTATACTGAAGATGATGCTGACCTGCCTCAGCCCCTACTGATGTGTCCCCCGCACTGGCCTTGCCTGCCAGGCCTGTTTGCAGTGCCTGCTGTGGCTGTCCCCGGCCCCGCCTGCCTGCAATAATTCAGTGGCAGCCATGCGCTATACTGAAGATGATAGTGAACTGTCTGTCCGCCTGCTAGTGTGTCCCCTGTGCTGGCCTTGCTTGCCAGCATGTTTGCTCTGCCCGCAATGGCTGCCTGTGGCTGGCTCCACCTGCCTGCAGGATGTTCGCACCCGGCCCCGTGGCTGCCTCGGTGCCGCTGTGCATTGTTGACCTGTTACCCAGCCGAGCAGTCGGTGGCAGATTAAACAACCGAGATATCTGTGCAATTACGTCCGGCTCCCTGGGTCTCTAATGAGCCGTGTGTCAGGCTTCCGGTGCGCCCATGGTGCCTGCTCTCGCGCGCCACTCTTGCAAAAAATAAAAGTTATGAAATATGCAGCTGGCGTAAACGCGCCGCACCTGGACAGGAGAAGTGCACGCGTATGGTGCGAGCAGGAGGTGTGATAACGCCACAAGCCGTTTGTGTGCACATCTCCTATCCTCCGAGTTGTCTTGTATGCAATGCAGCTGACGTAAGCGCGCCGCACCCGGACAGGAGATGTGCATGCGTATGGTGCGAGCAGGAGTTGTGATAACGCTGCGAGCTGTACGTGTGCACATCTCCTGTCTTCCATACGCGTGCACATGTCCTGTCCCCCTTCGGCCAAGAAACCGACAACAATAGATCTTGCCAAGGCGAGCAGCGCACGTGCTGCGTCACTAGGCAAGACCTAAAAAAGGGATTGGCATAGTATAGAGTTGATCTACCAGTTATGGCCCTGATGTGCACTTCATTTTAGGCAGATGTACATGTGATTAGGCAAAAATGCCTTCATTCAAACGGAAAATGAGTCAGGGGTTGAACAGGACTTATTCATTGCCCCATGCAATGTGCTGTGGTGGTCAGAAGCAAAAATGAATGACAGTCGAACAGACCAATGGATGAAGAGGTCTGACCAAAAGAACCTCTTCTTATCAATATATGTTCATACTTCTTATTTATGAACATTTTTTATCACATGAAGCTGGAGAGACAGATATAGCTGTCTCTAAGTCAGACTTAGAAATTAAATAGCACCCGATTTCCGCTCATTTTTCCATTTGAAGTTTTTGTGGAAAAAAGAATATATGATGTATTGGAGTCCCCAACCACCTCCAATACAAAAACCTATCAATGTCAAAAGTAATTTGCTGGTGGTAGTTACACAGGAAACAAGCATTGACAAAGCCAATAGTTCTCACCCATGCAAGAGCTTTTGGCTTTGCCAATATCTTTTAGGCATGTAGTACATTAACGTGGCTGCTATTCAGCATGGATAAAAGGTAGTGGGTTTAAGGAGAGTGGCGTGGAGTGGAGTTTCATAAATGGGAGTAGAGTGAACTGTTATGGAGAGGCATAGAGTGATGTAGATTAGAGTACAGTTCAGTGGCGTGGAGTGAAGTGGAGTGGTGTGGAGAGAGTAGAATGTGGTAGAGTGGAAGGGCGTAGAGTGGAGTAGAGTGTGATAGAGTGGAGTGACATAGAGTGTCGTGGAGTGGTGTAGAGCAGAGTGGAGTGGCATAGAGGGCGTTGCGCAGAGCGTTGTAGAGTAGAGTGATGTAGATCAGAGTAGATTGTCGTAGAGTGAAGTGGCATATAGTGTAGTATTGTAGGAGAGTGGAACAGCATAGAGTAGAGTGTTGTAGAGTCAAGCGGCATAGAGTGAAGCAGAGTGATACAGAGTGCAGGAGTGGAGTAGTGGGTCATAGAATAGAGTGGAGTAAAGTGGCATGGAGTGGCATATAGGGAGTTGTGGAGAGTGGAGTAGTGTAAAGTGGCATAGAGTGGAGTAAAGTTTAACGGAGTAGAGTGTCGTAGAGTAGAGTATCATAGAGTGGAGTGTTGTATAGTGGAGTGTAATAGAGTGGCCTAGAGTGAAGTGGGGTAAAGTACAGTGGTGCTGAGTAGATTGGCGTAGAGTGCATTGGTTTTGAGTAAAGTGGTGTAGACTGCAGTGGCATAGAGTGGATTGTTTCAGAGTAGAGTGAAGTGGCATAGAGTGGAGTGGTTCAGGGTAGAGTGGAGTTGTGCAGGGCAGAGTGCTGAAGTGTAGAGTAGAGTGGCTTAGTGTGCAGTGACGTAGAGTAGAGTCGTATAAAGTGCAGTGGTGTGGAGTGCAGTGGTTCAGATTAGATTAGAGTGGTGTGGAGTGATGCAGATTGCAGTGACGTAGAGGGCATTGGTATTGAGTGCAGTAGAGTGACGTACAGTTAAGTGGTGCAGAGTAGAGTGCAGTGGTATAGAGTGCAGTGGCATAAAGTGCATTGACATAGAGTAGACTGGTGCAGAATAGAGTGGTGTAGAATAGAGTGGTGTAGAGTGTCGTAGCATGCAGTGCCGTAGAGTTCACTGGTGCAGAGTAGAGTAGTGTTGAGTTCAGTGGCAGAGAGTGCAGTCTTGCAGAACAGAGCGTCGCAGAGTGCAGAGGCGTCAAGTAGAGTACAGTGGTGCAGAGAGCACTGGCATAGAGTACAGTCGTGCAGAGTAGAATAGAGAGGCGTAGAGTGCAGTGACATAGAGCACAATGGTGTATAATGATGTAGCGTGCAGTGGCATAGAGTGCAGTGGTGCAGGGTAGAGTGGCCTTGAGTTCAGTTGCGGAGAGTGCAGTGGTATAGCGTAGAGTGGTGCAGAGTAGTGGGTGCAGAGTGGAGTGGTGCAGAGGACAGTGGCATAGAGTACTGTAGTTCAGAGAAGAATGAAGTGGCATAGAGTGCAGTGGCACAGACTGCTCTGGCGTAGAGTGTTGCCGAGAAGAGTGGAGTGGTGTAGAGTGTGATGGCGACTGTTGGAAGGCGTTCCCCGGGGAGGCTGCGGAATGTGTTCCCGACCACCCGGAGGCCCACCTTACCCAGAGTTAGGCCGAGCAAGAGCAAGGAGGCCCTTCCTGGAAGGGTCTCGCACCTAGGATGGCACACGCTGCGCTTACTCTCTCTTCGGATAGAGGGACACCACACAGTAAGTCGTTATAAGACAATATGCTTTTATCGGTAGTTGTCAGGGATCTTTATGATCCGGCAGGCAGGTGTAGAATTAATGCCACAAACGGCAGCGATCTCGTGAGGAGGGAAAGGGGTAGCGGGACAGTCTTTGAATTAGTGTCTCTGCGAGGTATCCGGCGCACAGTTCTCAATCCTCGAGCTGAGGGGATGTTGTTTCTCTTGGCAATCTCTGCCGATTCTCTTGGAGGAGCGGGCCGCGAGTCACTCAGCAGGCACCGGAGGGTCGTAGTTCAGGGAGCCGCGACGGCGTCAGCAGGGCTCAGATGGTTCAGAATTCGGGGAGCCGCGACGGCGTCAGCAGGGATCAGATGGTTCAGAGTTCGGGGAGCCGCGATGGCGTCAGCAGGGCTCAGATGGTTCAGAGTTCGGGGAGCCGCGACAGCGTCAGCAGGGCTCAGATGGTTCAGAGTTCGGGGAGCCACGACAGCGTCCGCAGGGCTCAGGTGGTTCAGAGTTCGGGGAGCCGCGACAGCGTCCGCAGGGCTCAGGTGGTTCAGAGTTCGGGTAGCGTTCTTCTGTTCGGTGAGCGATCGAGCCGCGACCAGGTCAGCAGGCTCTCGTCAGTCCAGGTCTTCTCTGCTCCCGTCCTTTCCGCACCCCTTGTTATACTCCCCCTCCTCTTTGAAGTCCGGAGTCCTTGCGGAGAGGGGTCTGGTGCCTGGGGGGCGGTGTGTCGGGGTTTCCTGTCGCTTGTCCCTTTGATCTGTTCAGGTGGGTCTGGGAGGGACTCCAGACAACCAGCAGGCGAGGCGCCCGCTCACCGGGGGCCTGGTGGTCGATCGAAACCTCCCTCGGGGGAGAGACCAGAGGTGTGACAGGGTCGGCGCCTCTCGGTCTGGTTTGGGGTGGGGGTTTCGTTCTCCCTCGGCCGGGCATGCGTGTTGGGGATCTGGTCGGCCCTCGGGATGTTGGCCCACGGGAGCCGGAAGGCCGTGTCCACGGAGTTCGGCGTGGTTGTAGGGTAACTTGCTGGTCGGGAGGGCCCACGCCACGAGGCCGGTCTCACACGTGCCCCCCCCCAGCTGAAAGGCGGGGAGAACTACCCATCCACTTGGGGGTTCTCCTCGCTGAAGCGGAAGAATCGGGACAGGCCGTCCGCGTTGGCGTGGTCCGTCCCGGGGCGATGTTCCACCGTGAAATCCATCCCTTGGAGGGAGATGGACCAGCGTAGCAACTTGGGGTTTTCTCCTCGCATCTGCATCAGCCACCGCAAGGGGCGGTGATCCGTTTGTACTCGGAAGTGTGTTCTGAACAGGTAGGGCCGTAGCTTTTTGAGGGCCCAGACTACTGCGAAGGTCTCTCTCTCAATAGTGCTCCACCGCTGTCCCGGGGCAGCAACCTCCGGCTGATGAAGGCTATGGGCCGATCTATGCCCTTGTCGTCGAACTGGGAGAGGACTGCCCCGATGCCGTGTTCCGAGGCGTCCGTCTGGACCACAAACTCCTGGGCGTAGTCGGGTGCTTTGAGCACTGGAGCTGCGCACATGGCGGCCTTGAGGGTGTCGAACGCCTTCTGGCAGGAGGGAGTCCAGTGTACTTTCTTGGGGTGTTTTTTGGAGGTTAGTTCGGTGAGGGGGCCTGCGATGCTGCCATAGTTCTTGATAAACCTTCGGTAGTAGCCGGTGAGGCCCAGGAAGGCCCGGACTTCCGTTAGGGTTGCGGGGGGTTCCCAGGACAGGATGGCGTCGATCTTCGGCTGGAGGGGGGCGACCTGCCCACTTCCCACCTGGTGCCTCAGATACGTTACGGAGCCGTGCCCAATTTGACATTTGCTGGCTTTGATGGTGAGGCCGGCTCGGCGCAGAGCCAGCAGGACTTGACGGAGGTGCTGGAGGTGCTCGGTCCATTGGGAGCTGAAGACTGCTATGTCGTCGAGGTATGCTGCGCTGAACCCCTCTAGTCCGGACAGGACCTTGTTCACCAGCCGCTGGAAGGTGGCCGGGGCATTCTTCATTCCAAACGGCATCACCCTAAAGCGGTAGTGCCCATCCGGGGTGGAGAAGGCGGAGCGCTCCTTGGCTCCCTCGGTGAGGGCAATCTGCCAGTATCCACTAGTCAGGTCGAAGGTGCTGAGGTAGCGAGCGGCCCCAAGGCGGTCAATGAGCTCGTCGGCACGGGGGATAGGGTGAGCGTCCGCTCGGGTGACCGCATTGAGTCCTCGGTAGTCCACGCAAAACCTCAGCTCGGGGGCAACACCCGGGGTAGTTGCTTTCGGAACCAGGACTACCGGGCTGGCCCAGGGGCTGTCGGAGGGTTCAATCACCCCGAGGGCTAGCATCTTCGCCACCTCGGTCTGGATGCAGGTTCGGGCCCGATCAGGGACCCGGTAGGCCCGATGTCTCACTGGCGGGCTGTCGCCGGTGTTCACGTCGTGGACACACCAGTTGGTGACCCCAGGGGTCAGGGAGAAGAGGTCCGCGAACTGCCCTAGTAGCTGGCGGCAGTCGTCGGACTGTTGGGCTGTGAGGGCGGTTGACAGTTTCACTCCCTCCACGGACCCATCGGTCTCTTTCGCCCCCAGGGGGTCTGGAAGGGGCTCGGTGTCTTCTTCGGCCCCATCGTCGGTGGCCAGGAGTAAACTCAATTCTGTCCGTACAAAGTGAGGTTTGAGGCGGTTCACGTGGAGGACCCGGAGGGGGTTCCGCGGGGACTGTACATCGATGAGATAGGTGACTTGGCTCTTCCGCTTGACCACCTTGAAGGGTCCAGTCCATTTATCTTGGAGGGCGCAGGGTCTCACCGGGGCCATGACCCAGACTTGTTGGCCCGGCTGAAACTCGACCAGCGTAGCATTCTGGTCATACCAGCGCTTCATTTCTTCCTGACTAGCCTCGAGGTTCGCTTCTGCGAGTTCTCTGAATTTCCGGGTCTGGTTGCGGAGCGCCAAGATGTATCGGAACACATCCGGAGGGGTCCCCCGGGGGGTTGTTTCCCACCCCTCCTTGACCAGGCTCAGGGGTCCCCGGACGGGGTGTCCATATAGTAGTTCAAATGGGCTGAATCCCAGGGATTTTTGGGGAACCTCCCAGTAGGCGAACAGGAGGCAGGGGAGGAGGACGTCCCACCTCCGGCGTAGGGGTACCACTAGTACTCGGGCCGATCCCAACTCGGCCGACTTCTGTTCGCTGTACAGCAGTCCGTTCTCCCAGTATACCCAGTGGGTGCCAGTCCGGTCGCCTGCTGCTTGGGCCTCGGCCTGTTGTCGGGGTCCCATGAGGGACGGGCAGGTGGATTGTTCTTGGCAGAACACTTCACGGGAGGGGCCCCCTTCGCAGGGCCACGGGGCCAGTTCTGGTAAGTCCCCGAGTTTGGTCAGGGTTTCGGGGTCGGAAGGCACTGATCCTTCGTCGGGAGCGGTTGGTTCGTCCAGAAGGGGGTCGTTGGCCTCTGGTGGTGTATTCTGGATCTCGGGGATGGTGGCGGTGCTCAGTGGCATGGCCTCTCCCCCCTCGGAGGAAGGCGCCCTGAGAGTCATCGAGCGCGTGGTGGCGCATACCCACTCGGGTAGGCCCATCATCTCGAGGTGGGCCCTTCGTTCCACTTGTCCCCACGGGGAGTTCTCAAGGTCGTTGCTCAGGAGGCAGTCCATGGGCTGGGAGGTTCGGACCGCTACCTTTAACTTGCCGGTGACTCCCCCCCATTCGAAGGGGACTAGGGCCATCCGGCAGAGGCTCTCGGAATTGTCTGATGATATGACGGGGCAAAAGGCGTCAGGCAGTATCTGATCTTCGGAAATCAGGTGACAATGAACCGCCGTGATACTCGTCCCGTGTCCCGGAGCCCCTCGATGCGGTGACCGTTGACCGTTACCTGCTGTCGGTACTTCTTCGTGTTGGCGGGCAGGGACGTTCCGGGGACCATCTCCCGGTCCCCTAGGGAGACCAAGGCCATGGCGGCTGGTTCCCATTCTTCGGAGTCTTCCATCTCTTCCCCCAGGGCTACAGAGGCCATCTGTCGAGCCGGCGGGGTTGTTGTGGCGGTTCGCTGGTACCGGGGACACTGAGGGTCACTGGCATAGTGTCCGGTCTGTTGGCAGCAGAAACAGGTGATCCTCACTCGGGGCCCCGGCCTCCCTGGTGGCCCGGTGCTGGCCGGAGGTGGAGCTGGAAAGGGCGGAGATTGTCCTCTGGGAGGGCTGAGCGGGGATCTCCCCGGGAGCTCCCTTTGTCGGCCTTGATTCCCTCCGCCCCTCTGGCGGGGGGGTCCCTGACTGTGGCGACCGTAGTCTCCCACGGGGCCCCGGGCGGCCCGGGTGTTCACCACCGGTCAGCCTCGACGGCCAGTTTTCGAGGGTCTGTGAGTTTGCTGTCCAGGAGGTGCTGGCGCAGCTCTACGAAGCAATTAGCGGCCAAGTGTTCCCATGCGATGAGGTCGAACAGCTCCTCGAAGGTGGAGGCCTTGCTGCCCTTGATCCATCCGTCCAAGGCCCGGCTGTAAAAGTTCACGTACTCCACCCAGGTGGTACCGGGTATCTTTTTGCAGTCTTTAAACCGTTGCCGGTACATTTCAGGGGTGAGCCCATATCTGGCTACCAGGGCCTCTTTTATGTGACTGTAGGAGTTCATCACCGTGGAGGGCAGGTCCAGCAGGGTATCTCTCCCCTCGCTCAGGAACCGGCCCCACAGCCCAGCCCCCCAGTCTTTCTGCGGGACTCGGTGGGAGGTCATGGCGACTTCGTAGGCCTTGAACCATTGCTGAATGTCGTCGTTCTTATGGTATTCTTTCACCACATATTTGGGGATGTGGACCTTTGGTTCCACGGTGGAGGAGATGGGTTGGGTTTCCGAGGGTCGGGCCTCCGCCTTCTTAGCCTTGAGCTCGATTTCTTTTAGGCTACGTTCGTGCTCTAGTTGGAGTTTCTTTTCTTCGTGTTCTCTCTGTCGTTTCTTTTCCTCTAGTTCTCCTTGTAGGCGTAACTGTTCCACTGCCAGTTTTTTTTCAGCCAGTTTTATCTCTCCTTCGATTTTTAATTTTGCTAGTTCCAGTTCGTGGTTGCGACCTCTTTCTCGGTCCGCTAGTTCCTCTGGGGATAGGCCCCCCTCGGGGGCGCCGTTCCTCCCCGGGGTGCTTCGTGGTTCGTTGGGAGGCTCTCCTTCTGTTTGTGTCCGGGGAGTTTCTGCCTCGACCCAGGTTTTTAATGCCCCCTGGAAGTCCTCTTTCGTGCTTAGTCCGGTGGCAGCGATTCCAAAGTCTTTGCAAAATTGTTTCAGTTCTCGGTGCGTATAAGATTCTAACTGGTCCTTTTGAAATGCCGCACTCGGGTTGGTGCCTGCGGCACCTAGGGAAGTTTCTCCTTCCATTTCTTCTTGGTAGTGCGTAAGCCGTCTACTGCACGATCTCTAGGTGTTGGCTCGTATCCCGTCGCCTGCCACCAAATGTTGGAAGGCGTTCCCCGGGGAGGCTGCGGAATGTGTTCCCGACCACCCGGAGGCCCACCTTACCCAGAGTTAGGCCGAGCAAGAGCAAGGAGGCACTTCCTGGAAGGGTCTCGCACCTAGGATCGCACACGCTGCGCTTACTCTCTCTTCGGATAGAGGGACACCACACAGTAAGTCGTTATAAGACAATATGCTTTTATCGGTAGTTGTCAGGGATCTTTATGATCCGGCAGGCAGGTGTGGAATTAATGCCACAAACGGCAGCGATCTCGTGAGGAGGGAAAGGGGTAGTGGGACAGTCTTTGAATTAGTGTCTCTGCGAGGTATCCGGCGCACAGCTCTCAATCCTCGAGCTGAGGGGATGTTGTTTCTCTTGGCAATCTCTGCCGATTCTCTTGGAGGAGCGGGCCGCGAGTCACTCAGCAGGCACCGGAGGGTCGTAGTTCAGGGAGCCACGACGGCGTCAGCAGGGCTCAGATGGTTCAGAATTCGGGGAGCCGCGACGGCGTCAGCAGGGCTCAGATGGTTCAGAGTTCGGGGAGCCGCGACGGCGTCAGCAGGGCTCAGATGGTTCAGAGTTCGGGGAGCCGCGACAGCGTCAGCAGGGCTCAGATGGTTCAGAGTTCGGGGAGCCGCGACAGCGTCCGCAGGGCTCAGGTGGTTCAGAGTTCGGGGAGCCGCAACAGTGTCCGCAGGGCTCAGGTGGTTCAGAGTTCGGGTAGCGTTCTTCTGTTCGGTGAGCGATCGAGCCGCGACCAGGTCAGCAGGCTCTCGTCAGTCCAGGTCTTCTCTGCTCCCGTCCTTTCCGCACCCCTTGTTATACTCCCCCTCCTCTTTGAAGTCCGGAGTCCTCGCGGAGAGGGGTCTGGTGCCTGGGGGGCGGTGTGTCGGGGTTTCCTGTCGCTTGTCCCTTTGATCTGTTCAGGTGGGTCTGGGAGGGACTCCAGACAACCAGCAGGCGAGGCGCCCGCTCACCGGGGGCCTGGTGGTCGATCGAAACCTCCCTCGGGGAGAGACCAGAGGTGTGACAGGGTCGGCGCCTCTCGGTCTGGTTTGGGGTGGGGGTTTCGTTCTCCCTCGGCCGGGCATGCGTGTTGGGGATCTGGTCGGCCCTCGGGATGTTGGCCCACGGGAGCCGGAAGGCCGTGTCCACGGGGTTCGGCGTGGTTGTAGGGTAACTTGCTGGTCGGGAGGGCCCACGCCACGAGGCCGGTCTCACAGCGACGTAGAGAGCATTGGTTTTGAGTAAAGTGGTGTTGAGTGCATTGTCGTAGAGTGCCGTGATTTAGAGTACAGTGGTGTAGAGTGGTGCAGTGTAGAGGGCAGTGGCATAGAGTGGAGTGGGGCAGAGTGGAGTAGAGTGGCGTACAGTGCAGTAGCACTGAGTCGAATGTTTCAGAGTAGAATGAAGCAGCGTAGAGGGGAGTTGTGCAGTGTAGAGTGGAGTGGCATAGAGCGCATTGGGGTAGAGTAGAATGGTGTGGAGTAGAGTGCATTGGCATGGAGTAGATTGTTTCGGAGTAAAGTTAAGAAGCGTAGAATGGAGTGGTGCAGGGTAGAGTGGAGTGGAGCAGGGTAGGGTGCAGTGGCATAGAGTACTGACATAGAGTGAAGTGGTGTAGAGTAGAGTGGAGTGACCTAGACGGGAGTGGTGTAGACTGCAGTGGCAAAGAGTGCAGTGGTGCATAGTAGAGTGGGGTAGAGTGGACTGGCATAGAGTAGAGTGGAGCAGAGTAGAGTAGACAGGCATAGAGTGAAGTGGCCTAGAGTGCAGTGTCATAGAGTGCAGTTGTGCACAGTAGATTAGAGGGGCATAGAGTGCACTGGCATAAAGCAGAGTAGTGCAGCGTAGAGTGTGGTGGCGTAGAGTGCATTGGCATAAAGTGTATTGGGGTAAAGTTCAGTAGAGTTGTGTAGAGTGGTGCAAATTAGAATGCAGTGTCATAGAGTACAGTGGCACTGAGTAAGGTGGTGCAGAGAAGAGTGGTATATAGTAGAGTGTTGCAGAGTAGAGTATAGTGGCATACTGGAGTGGGGCAGAGTGGAGTAGAGTACAGTGGCACTGAGTAGAATGAAGCGGCATGGAGAGGAGTGGTGCAGGGTGGATTATAGTGGCATAGAGCGCAGTGGGGTAGAGTAAAATGGTGTGGAGTGGAGTAGAGTGCATTGGCATAGAGTAGACTGTTTCAGAGTAGAGAGAAGTGGCGTAGCGTGGAGTGGTACAGGGTAGGGTGGAGTGGAGCAGGGTATGGTGCAGTATCTTAGAGTGAAGTGGTGCAGAGTAGAGTGGAGTGGCCTAGACTGGAGTGGTTTAGAGTGCAATGGTGAAGAGTGCAGTGGTGCATAGTAGAGTGCGGTAGAGTGCACTGGCATAAAGTAGAGTGGTGCAGAGTAGAGAGGCATAGAGTGAAGTGGCAGAGAGTGCAGTTGTGCGCAGTAGATTAGAGGAGCATAGAGCGCAATGGCATAGAGTAGAGTGGTGGAGCATAGAGTGTAGTGGTGTAGAGTGCATTGAAATAAAGTGCATTGGCGTAAAATGCAGAAGAGTGGTGTCGAGTGGTGCAAAGTACAGTGCAGTGTCATTGAGTACAGTGGTGCTGAGTAGGGTGATGCAGAGTAGAGTGGCGTATAATTCAGTGGAGGTGAGTGCATTGTTGCAGAGTAGAGTGTTGTAGAGTGCAGTGGTGTAGAGCCAAGTGGCGTAGTGTGCAGTGACATAGAGTGGTGCACAGGAAAGTGGCTTAGGGTGAAATGGTGTAGAGTAGATTGGCATAGAGAGCAGTGGCATAGAGTGTATTGGTTATGAGCAATGTGATGCAGAGGAGAGTGGCATAGAGTGCAGAGGTGCAGAATGGAGTGGATTTGCACAGGGTAGATTGCAGTAGCATAGAGTGGAATATAGTGGTGTAGAGTTCAGTGAAATAGAGTAGAATGCAATGTCGTAGAGTGCAGTGGTGCAGAGTAGATTACAGTGGCTTAGAGTGGATTGGTGTAGAGTGCATTAGGGAAAGTGGAGCGATGCAGAGTAGAGTGGTTGAGCATGTAGTGGCATAAAGTGCATTGGTGTAGAGTGCAGTAAAGTAGCATAAAGTAGAGTGGAGCATAGTAGAGTGCAGTAGTGTATAGAAGAGTGGTGTAGAGTTCAGTGGTGGAGAGTGCAGTGTTGCAGAGTAGAACGAAGTGGCATAGAGTGGAGTGGTGCTGAGTACAGTTGAGTGCAGTGACATAGAGTGGAGTGCATTGGTCTAGACTGGCATAGAGTAGTGTAGAGTACAGTGGTGTAGAGTTTAAAATACAGAGTAGACTGTCGTAGAGTGCGGTGGTGTATAGTAGAGTGGCATAGAATGCATTGGCATGTAGTGCAGTGGCTTAGAGTAGTGCATAGTAGATTGGCATAGAGAGCTGTGGCATAAAGTACAGTGGTGCAGAGCAGAATAGAGTGACGTAGAGCATAGTGACATAGAGTACAGTGGTGCCAAGTAGATTGGCATAGAGTGCATTGGTTTTGAGTAAAGTAGTGTAGAGTGTATTGGAGTAAGGTTCAGTGATGCAGAGTACAGTGCGGTGGCATACAGTGGACTGGCACCTAGTGCAGTGGCATAGAGTAGATTGTTTCATAATAGAATGGAGTGGTGAACTGTAGAGTACAGTGGCATAGAATGCACTGTGTAGAGTGTGGTGGTACAGAGTAGAGTGCAGTGGCATAGAGTGGAGTGGTGTTGAGTGCAGTGGTGCATATCAGGGTAGTATGGGGTACAGTGCATCGGCATAAAGTAGAGTGATGTAGAGTAAAGAGGCTTAGAGTTAAGTGGTGTAGAGTGGAATGGTGCAGAGTAGAGTGCAGTGACTCAGTGTGAAGTGGCATGGAGTGACATAGTGTGAGTGGTGTAGAGTGGAGTGTGATAAAGTGGAGTATGCATAGTATGGTAGTGCATTGCTATTACAGACAACACATCTTCAATTGAAACGCTCATTACATTTGCACAAACATACAGTTTTACTGATAAAACTATACTGTGCACAAATAATAATGTGTGGAAATTGCATCACCTAGTATATTGATTTGTTTTGATCGCATTAAAATATTTGTTTCCACCACACTTCAGAATTACTAAAATATGTGCTTCATTTGTGCTTTTTATAATTCTGATATATTCCGAAATATCTGCACAATTCATTTACTGACTTTGAAATTTTGTTGTGAGCTACAAAAAAAATAATATTGTACAGCCTTCCTCAAGCACACCCCCAGAAACCAGCATGATTGTCACATAAATTCTCTCACTTTGAAGTCAAAGGGAGAAAAGTAAACACCAAGCTCCCTGGAAAACAGATCCTGACATTTGACCTCTGTCTTTGAATGCACAGCAAATGTGACAAGATAAGAACAAGATTTATAGGCCTATTTACAGAAACCCAGTACTGGGGGAAGAATACAGTAAGTAGGATTTGTGAACGAACGGGGCGAACTCAAGCTGGACAGTCTAAAACAAATAGAGCCAGCAAATAGAAAGCAAGCAAATTTACAAATCACAAAGCCAATGGTAAGCAATGGGCAGAATTCATTCCCAGGGAGGCTTTCCAAATGTCCCCAAGATTTTGTTAGCAAACCTGACAGCTGTGCTGTCTGTTAGGCTTCAACCTAAAAATGTGCAACAGCATACTTTAACAGAGTTGCCAGACTTTTCCCAACTGAATTCCGCCACAGAATGCTAACGTGTAAGCTAGAAGCTGCTGCTAACCATGACAGAAATTTCTCACATTAGTACTAGGCAAAAGACCTGGGTGAGGCAGAATCTAGCACCCCGCTATGAGTCAAGCAGGGTCCGACTGTCTACCTCATCACCCAATAACAGCGTGCTATGTAAAGACACATGCACAGGCTTTCCTGTACTGCTGCCACGGGTACACATATGTAACAGTTCGCCCCGTAGCGACACTCGTGCTGGCCTCCATGCACAGCTGCCATGGGCATACATACCAGCACACTCTGCAAAGCACTTGATTTTCTGGCACTTCATACATCCTGATGTAGGCCAAGGGCTAGCTAAGCATACAGCAGAGGACTTCCATCGAGTGGACCAGTAGACCCCACTTCCATGACACCGATAAGCCATCCTGGCCATGCTGCTGATTACTCAGTACAAACCAGTATGCTGCCCACCGGGCTCGTGCTCTGCAGCTCTTGGTAAAGGCAACAGCCCTTCACCACTGTGAGGCTTCTCACTGTGTGTCCACTGTAATCCGTGTGACAGGCCTTGGCGCACACGCATGATCTGTGCTCGCCTCTGACCAACGCTCAAGCTGTCTCCACTGCTGGGGAACTCTGGCCAGAGGCGCACGTCTATTAGCATGGGAGGGACTCTTCTGGTCCACTCAGGCAGGGCATTTAGTAGCCATTTCAATCAATCAATCAATCAAAATTTGTAAAGCGTGCTACATACCCGCGAGGGTTTCAAGGCGCTGAGGGTGGGGAGAGGAGGTGTGCTGAAGCTACTGGTCAAACAGCCAGGTCTTGAGTTGTCTCCTGAAGGCTAGAAGGTCTTCGGTCTGTCGTAGGATGAGGGGGAGGGTGTTCCAGGTCTTGGCAGCGCAGTGGGTGAAGGATTTGCCTCCGGCTGTGGTTCTACGGAGGCGTGGGACGGTAGCCAGGGAGAGGTCTGCGGAGCAGTTTCCTGTTGGGCACTTAGAAGGAGAGGCGACTGTTGAGATAAGCTGGGCCGGTCTTGTGGAGTGCCTTGTGCGCGTGGATCAGGAGCGTGAAGGAGATTCTTTTGTCGACAGGGAGCCAGTGCAGGTTCCTCATGTGGGGGGTGATGTGGTCGCAGGCGGGACGTCGAGGATCAGGCGTGAGGAGGCATACTGGATTCCTTGCAGTCTGTTGATAAGTTTGGTCGGGGCTCCGGCATAGAGGGCATTTCCGTAGTTGAGTCTGCTGCTGACTAGGGCCTGGGTGACTGTTTTCCTTGTGTCTTTAGGGATCCATCTGTAGATTTTGCGGAGCCTACGGAGGGTGTTGAAGCAGGTGGAGGAGACAGCGTTGACTTGTTTGGTCATGGTGAGTTTTGAGTCGAGGATGACTCCCAGGTTTTGTGCGTGGTTGGTGGGTGCGGGGGTGTCCCCAGCGACGCGGGCCACCAGGAGTCTTCCCATGCTGAGGGGTTGGGCCTGAGGATGAGGATCTCCGTCTTGTCTGTGTTCAGCTTAAGGCGGCTATCCTCCATCCAGTCGGCGATGGCCTTCATTCCCTGGTGGAGGCTGGATGTGGCGGTGAGGGGGTCCTTGGTAAGGGAAAGGATCAGTTGCGTGTCGTCGGCATAGGAGATTATGTTGAGGTCGTGGTGTCAGGCGATGCGTGCGAGAGGCGCCATGTAGACGTTGAACAGCGTCGGACTGAGGGAGGATCCCTGTGGGATGCCGCAGATGTTCTCGGAGGCTTCGGATCGGAATGGGGGGAGGCGGACTCTCTGGGCTTTGCCGGAGAGGAAGGAGGAGGTCCAGTCCAGGGCCTTGTCTCGGATCACTGCGTTGTGGAGTCGTGTGCGTAGTGTGCGGTGGCAGACGGTGTCGAAGGCGGCAGAGAGGTCGAGAAGGATGAGGGCCGCAGTCTCGCCGTTGTCCAGTAGGATCCTGATGTCATCTGTGGCGGCGATGAAGGTGGTCTCGGTGCTGTGGTTGCTGCGGAATCCTGACTGGGAGGGGTCCAGGATGCAGTTGTCTTTGAGGTAGCGGGTGAGCTGGATGTTGACTATCTTCTCGATGACCTTAGCTGGGAACGGAAGCAGGGAGATGGGCCGGAAGTTTTTCAGTTCGCTCGGGTCCGCCTTGGGTTTCTTCAGTAGGGCGTTGATCTCGGCGTGTTTCCAGCTTTCAGGGAAGGTTGCGGTCTCAAAGGAGAGGTTGATGTTGCGCAGGTGGGGTGCGATGGAGCTGCCGGCTTTTTTGAAGGTGTGGTGTGGAAAAGGGTCAGACGGCGAGCCGGAGTGGATTGTGCCCATGGTCTTGATTGTGTCTTCGGTGCTCACGTTGGCCCAGGTTGTCAGGGGGTCGTGGTCAGTGGGTGGTGGTGGTTCCGGCACGTTGGGGCTTGTTAGGGTCGTCCGGGGGCTGAAGCTATCGTGGATGTTGGCGATATTGCGGTGGAAGAAGGTGGCGAGGGAGTCGCACAGGGCTTGCGACAGCGGGATGTCGTTGACGTTGGAGCTGGGTTTGGAGAGTTCCTTCACGATGTTGAAGAGCTCCTTGCTGTTGTGTGCGTTGTTGTCGAGGCGGTCTTTGAAGGAGGTCCTCTTGGCGGTCCTGATGAGGTGGTGGTGGTTGCGGATGGCGTCTTTGTGGGCTGCGCGGCTGCCTGGCGACTTCTCGCTGTGCCATATGTTCTCTAACTTCCGGCAGGTGCGCTTTGGCGCTAGGAGTTCCGGGGTGAGCCAGGTGGCTCTCTTGCTGGTGTCTTTGAGGGTTTGTTTTTTCAGCGGGGCTAAGGTGCTGGCGCAGTCGTCCATCCATGGTCTGAGGGTGCGTGCACCATCGTCGGGATTGGAGGGGTTGGTCGGTGGGTTGAGTGCGAGGTTTGTTTGTAGTTGTACTTCGGTGATTTTGCCCCAGCAGCGACGGGGAATCTGTAGGGTGCGGTGATATGGGACAGGTTTCCGAAAGGTGAAGTGGATGCAGTGGTGGTCGGTCCAGTTGGGTTCGGAGACTTGGCTGAAGGAGACGTGGGGGCTTGAGGAAAATATGGCGTTGAGCGTGTGTCCGGTGATGTGGGTCGGCGTCGTGATGAGCTGTTCCAGTCCGAGGTTGTCTATCAGGGTGGATGAGTTGCTGTCGTTGTTGTTCTCCAGATGGAAGTTCAGGTCTCCGAGGAGGATGTAGTCGGTGGAGGTCAGTGCGTGCGTGCTGATGAAGTCGGCGATGGCGTCGCAGAATTGTGGTCGGGGTCCAGGGTGCCTCTTAGCGTGGTCTTGGGGTCTGTGTGGATCTGGAAGTGAATGTGTTCGGCGGTGCTGAGAGTGTCGTCGGTGTTTGTTGAGACCCTGATGGTTTTCTTGTGGGCGATGGTGATTCCTCCTCCGATTCCGTTGGTGCGGTCTCTGCGGGCGATCTTGTATCTGTCGGGGATGGCTATGGCGATGTCTGGAGAGGAGGCTTCGTTCATCCAGGTCTCGGTCAGGAAGGCAACGTCTAGTGCTGCAGTGTCGAGTAGGTCCCAGAGCTCGACGGTGTGTTTGTGTGCGGAGCGGGTGTTGATCAGGATGCATCAGAGCTGGTTGTGTTTTGTCGTGGCGGGTGTCTCTGCGTCTTCGATGCAGGGGAAGCTGCAATTCCGGCAGGCGAAGGGACCGTGGTTGCGCTTCGGGGTGGTCCTGCAGCAGGCGGGGGCCCGTCTTGGGTTGAGAGCGAGGAGGGTGCTAGCGTCGTATCGGAAGCGACCATCATGGCTGGTGCGGGGGCCAGGGGTTCTGGCGCTGGGCGCGGACGGGCGCAGACGGGCTTGCCTTAGGCGCGGCCGCCATTTTAAGGAGAGATGGGAGGGAGGAGCAGCTGGGTGGCGGGAGGCGTGTGGCAGGGGGCAGCGAATGGGCGCGGGGCCAGGCCGCAGGGGATGCAGCGGCGGGAATGCACAGAAGGAAAACAAGCATTGGCATAGCCAATAGGTCTCACCTTTGGGACCTTTTAAGTGTTTAGCCATGCAACAGTTGCATAACTAAATACTTATAAGGTCCCAAAAGCGAGACCTGTTGGCTATGCAAAGCGGCCGCTAAAGTGAAAGTGATCGCGGTAAAGCGTGGCGCCGCGCACATGCACTGTAGCTGCAGGCTGGCCTGGTAGCACTTTTTGGAGCCCTCTCAATAAGTCTCGCCAGACCAGCGCATGTGCTGGGTCAAGCGAGACCTACAAATGGGCAACGGGGCACCGGGGGACAAAGGCACACACAGGAGCGGGGAACAGAAGAAAATGGGCAGCGGGGCACCGGGAGACAAAGGCACACACAGGAGCGGGGAAACAGAAAGAAAATGGGCAGCGGGGCACCGGGGACAAAGGCACACACAGGAGCGGGGAAACAAAAAAGAGAATGGGCAGCGGGGCACCGGGGAACAAAGTCACGCACAGGAGCGGGGGAGCAGAAAGAAAATGGACAGCGGGGCACAGAGGAGCAGGGCACAGGACACTCAGAGCGCAGGTGGCGCTGCAGCGGGCGGTGGGGGGGGGGTGTTGGGAGGTGGGATGCGACCTACCTGGCTCACACACACAAATTGCCACTTCAGATTTGGTAGTATGTTTTTAATTTAAACACAGATGTTTTGCAAGTGTTACTACCTTTTCGTTTTCGTTCATCAATTAACTACAAAGGAATTCATGTTTATGCAAAAATATCCTGATTTTTCTTTTACAGAAGGGTAGAAAGCCGTTCCACTTGGCAGCCGAGAAAGGTCACATTCAAATGATAAATACGCTCATTGAACTTAACCTGTTCACATCAGAAAAAGACTTGGTAAGTAACCGGTAGAAAACCTAATTCTCAGCGTGCAATATTTGTTATTTTTAATGGACCGTCTAATGCATGGCACAACTACACGTAACAGTGATGGAACGCTCAAGATATCACCGGAAGCCTCAGGCCTGGTGCGCGAGCTCTTGTTTCAGAGGCACCGAAGACGGCAGCTGCTGGGGGACGTGTTGTGTGCTCGCTGCTGTTTTTAAAAAGATGATTGACTTTGTGGGTGGATTTCATTGGTGCAAATTGTAGATCGAAAAACAGGTTTTAGACAGTCAACAAAACACCTGTCCTTGTTTAGAGGGATGAAATGCTCAAAATCCAACAGCGCAATCCCCGGGGTTTGTAGTGGAGGAGAGGTAGACCCGGAATTAAGTAGCAAGGCCAGACCCATTTAGTCAATAAACATTGGCTACGACAATAAATCCAGCCTCTTTACGGTGAAAATAACTTGTGTGTTGGGCATGAAAATGTGAAACCTCACTGTGCATTTTAGCGAGAGATGAGCACTGTTTATCTGTCAGAGAGGCAAGGGAAGTCTGTATCGACCCCATGGGGATAGTTTTGGTTCAGCTGGTCTGATGTTAAGGTATTGAAAAGGGAACTATAGCAGGAAATCACTCCAGGCATACTAACAGAAAGCAAGTACAAACATTGCAAAAACAAATATATCAGTTCTGAATTTTGATTGCCAAACCAGGAGAATATTCGTTATTTACACAATAAACAAAAATGTACCTACTCCTTATTCAATTGGCAAGGCTACCTAACAATCCTGCACTGATACAACTAAGGGCATGGTTAACTTAGTATTTACAATCCCTTCAACGCTAATTTAGAGTGCCAGTTTATTGGTTCTTATTGGCTGCACAAGTAGTCAACGCGTTTCTCATCAAGAGCACTGCACAAATTGTAAATATCTACAGTAACCTGATTAATAATTAAATACCATTTTATAAAGAGTTTACATTTAGACATGAAAATGTTGTGTAATGCAGTTTTATGACATTAGAGGTTAAATCACATCTCACTTTAGTAAAGCACAGTAAATCCATGTGATATTATCATCAACAAAAGAATGATGGCAATTGCAGGGATAAAAAAAAAAGAACATTATGTCTCACTTCACCTGCACATGACTAAATCATGAGGTAAACCCCAGCGGAAACTTCAGTTACGCTATGGGGTTTTACCTCCAGATTTACCTTTGTGCTCCATGTGAGCCATTTAAGATTGACTTCAGAGCGCAGAGGAGTTTTAGCTCTCGGAAGCAGAATATCACAAGTGAGAGGTGTTGTTGCTGCTGAAATGAGCATTGTTTCCGATCCAGGGAAGACATGGCTTGGCAGTTGGGGCTGAACTGTTCCCATGAAGCACAGGGTCAGACTGATTTGCAGATGGCCATGTCTGAACTGGGGTGGTGGAGTGAGCTAAAGAATGATGATGGATTAAACCCAGATCAGTTGACTGGGGGTGAGTGTTTGATTTGCTCAAGCGCTCCGTCCATCATCCCCTTTGGTATCGCTGAAATGTGGGATTTCAATCAATCAATCAATAAGGATTAATAAAGCACGGCTAATACCCCGAAAGGCACTGGCGTAACGAAAATTGAGGGGGCCTCCCTGCACGGTACGAAGAGGAGCCCACTTCAGGCTCAATCAGGAGCTCTCTGGCCAGAGTGCAGTGCCGAGGGGGACCCCTGGAGCTTGGGCCCCCCTGCACCATGGGTGCTGCGGGGCCTGTGTTACGCCCCTGCCGAAAGGGTATACAGGCTTTGCAGGTCCCAAAGGCTTATTTAAACAACCAGGTCTTGAGAGACATTCAGGATTCCAAAAGTGAGGTGATGGTCCGGAGGTGCCTGGGGAGGCTGTTTCTGGTATTTTCTGCGATGTGCAGTCTTCTGGACGGTCGTTGGAAGTTAAGGCAGTGGTTAATGTAGGCAGGTCCTTGGTTGTGTAGAGCCTTGTGTGCGTGAATCAGCAGCTTGAATTGGCATCTCTTCTGTATGGGGAGCCAGTGGAGTTTCTTGAGGTGGGGTATGATGTGAGTTTCTCGGGGAAGGCTGAAGATAAGTCTGGCTGTGGCATTCTGTTTTGTCTGAAGTCTCTTTAGGAGGTATGCAGCGATTCCTATGTAGAGGGCATTGTTCTGTACACATCTATTTGTGAGCTTCATTCTTAATTATAAAATAAATTAAAAATCTGTTTGTGAAATCGTTAATCACTTTGTTTGACTTCAACACTCTACACTATAGTTAAGAAAGTTTATTTTAGGAGTGCACATCACTTGCATTTTACTTACTTTTGTTGTTTTAGCTGTATTGCAGACATGATATTCTTTAGTGTTACACGCTCTCCTTCCTTCCTTCATGTTACCTTTGCTTGCTCTCGCCTTTTCATCCTTTGTCTGTGTGCCTTTGCCCCTTCCCTCAGACCCTTCTTCCCTCTGTCCATGTTGCCTTTGCCCCCCCCATTCCTGTTGTTTTTGACCCGCTCCTCCTCATATCTGTCTCTGTAGCTGCTTCAGACATGCTACACCATACTTGATAAAGTTTATTTTCGGAGTGTGCATGCCTCTCACACATTTTTGACTTTTGTTGTTTTAGTTGTACTGCAGACATTATATTATTTCATGTTGCCCTCTTTCTCTGTTGTTCCATGTTGCCTTTACTCGCTCTGTTCGTCAGTCTGTGTGCCTTGCCCCCTTACCTCCCACTCTCCATCCCTGTGGCTTTTGTTCCCACTCTCCCTTACTATACCATGCCATAAAATGCCTTACTATACAATGACTGGCTGTATCATTCCAAACTATGGTAAGACAGTCGATACCATACTACACAATGACAGGCCATACCATACTTCGTGTTTCTTCGCTCTCTCCCTCTGTTCTTCCATGTTGCCATTACCTGCTCCCTCCCTCCATCCATGTGCCTTGCCCCCTTCCCTCCCACAGTCTGTCCCTGTGGCTTTTGATCCTTCGATTACTACCCATACCATACTATGCAGTGACAAGCCATACCATGCTATATAATGACAGGCCATACTATACAAATACAGGCCATACCATACTGTACAATGACAGGACATACCATATCATACTATACCACATCATACCATTCCATACAGTGATATACCATACCACACCATATCATACAATTACAGGCCATACCATACCAATCCATCCCATACCATACTATACTATACAGTGACAAGCCATATCATAGTATAGTATGTTATACAATGCACAGCTGCCACTCTGTTATCTAAGAGGGCCAAAGTATTTTTGTCATAGCCAATATATCTCATGCAGGCGCAACCGATAAGCTTTGTAATGTTTTTTTTAACCAAACATGTATTACCATTAGCTGCTTGATGAAGGCGTGACCTAATCATGTATACCTAAGTAACCTCAGTTATTTGGGTTACAAGTTCATCCTAATATTGATTAAGATATACAGGAATTTACAATTGCTGGCAGAGATTGTTCAAATATTTGTCCCGACATTGATACAGTGCGTGCTCTGAAAGCCTACACCCAAGCCTCACTTTCAAAGAGAACACTCAATTGAATTTTACCCTTTCCAGTGCACTGCTGACCTTTTTATAAATTACTAAAATGTAAAAAAAAGTTATAAGTATCCATAGAGCCTTTGGTGCAGAGGTACTGGTGCCCAGTGGTGTGAGGGGCCACCTCCACCCCATATACGACTTACTTTTTCTACCCAGAAGGACTGTTTTCCTTGTTCCATGAGGGCCCATGACACAAGGGCTACGCCACTGGGCAGTAAAGAGTGCAGAGAGTGGAGCAGGAGTGTTGTTTTCAGATTCAGCAGCAATTTGGTTACCCAGCGGGACAGGGTCTATTTACCCTTCCGTATCAGGTGAAGGTCTTTGACACAAAAAAACTCAAAAGGTCTCTGTTTAACAGGTGAAGGGGCTTTATCTCAGTTTATATTTTGTTAATCTCTTGAAGATTGCTTACAAATGTATATAAGAAGAGTACAAGAAGGCATTGTGATGTACTCTTTCTCCAGAAATGGCACCCTTTTGTTGTAATTAGTTCTGGCCCCCCATTGACCGAACTGGGATATTTAAGGTCACCTGACTGTGGACAAGAATGTTTATGGCCCTTAAACCCAGATCATTTTACCTAAAGCCATGAACATGCAAATGGACTCTATTTTAGAAAGCACATGTGCAGGCACATTGTAGGATACATGGCATTGTTGGAATGTTGGTGGGTTGGAATGGAATTAGTAGTAGGATACTGTGTGTGGTAGTCGGTGCAGGACAGTTGGTTGATACCTGGGTGATGCAGGAGGTGCCTGCAATGCTCCTTCCTAACATACATCATCTTTCAGAAAAGGAACTGTTAATCTACTTACCTCTGTGGACTTTGTCCTCCTGACAAAGACGACGAGGATGGGATAGAACGGTGCTGGTGGTCAATGAGCAGCTGAACTGGAGTTGTTATCCGGTGATTCCAGAATTTCAAGTTGCTGCGTGGATCTTTCTTGTTGCTTGTAACTTGGTGATGAGTAGATGAGTCGGGGAGGTGATAAGTTGTAGAAGCAGTCACTGCCTCTTCAAACCATGCTGCATGTATCCAGTTCATGAAGGGAGAATCCAATGCAGCCATCTGCTCGTCCTCTCCTCAAGAGGTGTGTCCATTGGATGCTGTCCAGCGGCCCTGACGCAAAGATTGCTGCTCTGCCACAACATGGGAGCATTGTTGTTGTTTGTGTCCTGGTGATGCTGCATGCCAGTGATGAGGTGGGGAAGTGTCGTTTGTTCGGACCAATTTCACTGTGGCGCAGGATTGCGTCATTGTTGCTGCTAGCCATCATTTCTTGAAAACAAACGATGCCTTGGCAATGATGGGCCATGTTCACTGAGCGTTGCTGCCAGTGGCCATTTCATGAAGACAAGCGCTGTCTTGGCAATGCAGAATACGTGTCCGTCGAGAGGCACCCATTTCCTGGATCCGGGGCCTACTTAGCGAAGCTGATGTTGCCTTAGTAGCACGTTGCGGTGCTGCAACGCATATTTCCGATGGCAGTTTACTGATTTCTACTGGTTATTTCTGCAACACAGCAGTGACGTTCGGGGCAGTGAGGGTAATTGATGCCAATTATTTTATCAATCCTGCATGTACTCTAGCAGTCATTGTCTTGGTGATTGGTTCACTTGGTCATTGTTTTTTCAAGCCTGCATGTACTCTGGATGTCCATTCTGCATGCACTGTGGCTGTCTTCTCTGTGATTGGCACACCTGGATAATTGTTTCTTGTCAATTCTGCAGGTGCTAAATTAATTGCTTGTTAATCCTGAAGATAATATCCTGCTGGTGATTTGCACACCAGAGAGTTTTATTTGTGGCTTAATCTATGTGCTGATACTGTATCAGACATCTGTCAGTAATGGGCACACTGGAAATAATTGCTGTAGTGTGTTCACTAAGAATATTGTTGTTCTCCGTCTTGCCTGTATTGCAATCCCTAACAAATGTAGGTATTTTTATTTAGTAATTAATTAACCAATTTGTGTAATGATTAGCATACAGCCTTCTCCATTTTTCCTAGCTGAATTTGGGGAACCCCCTGTGCAATAGGATCTGTGGCTTGATATGTTTGAAGCTTATGTGGATGTGTTAGAAGAGTGTGAGTGCACGGTGGAAAGACCAATATCTCTACTCAAATATAGATTAGGTGCCATAGGTTTGGGGCAGTTTAAGAATTTACCTCCTTTAGTGAATGCCAATAATGTGGATGTGTATCAGTATACTACCACACAGATACAAGAGAGATATGGTAAGAATATTTGTATTTTCTTGGAACGGTTTAAATTCTATTCAAGGTCACAGGAGGAGGATGAAACAATTGACCAATTTATTGCAGCCTTAAGAGGATTGGCTGTAACATGTGCCTTCATGCATGTCTTATGACCAGCTTTTAAAAGATCAGATACTGGTGAAGATGAAATCTAAGAAAATTCAAGATAAATTATGGCCAAGTGGGAAATTGACTTTGAAGGCAGCTGTGGATGTTGCTAAAAGTATAGAAGTGCCAGAAAAATGTACTCAAGCTGTGAGAAAGGAAAGTAAAGGTGCTGTATCAGTGTCTGCGGTTGGAGGGGAAATATGGTAAAGGGAAGATTTATGAAGCAAAAATTAATGAAGTGATGCAAACTGGAAGTAAAGGGTTGTTGTGTTATAGATTTAGTATTTACTTGGCTAATTCTAAAATATGTCCTGTTGTAAGTAAGATATGAGGTAAGTGGAAGAAGAAGGGACATTTTAACAGAGTATGCAAGAGCATAGGTAAGAAGGTTAATTATATAACAGAAGATATTGAGGATGAATAAGTGAGCATGCAGGGCTTAGTTTTAAGTGTACAGGATAATCTTGCGTGTGATTGTGAAAAAAGTGTGAAATTGCCTAATTGCACTACAAGTATAGATGGATGCAAATCAAATGATAGTTGATTTATGTACATGGTATACTGTTATATACAAGAAAATGTTTGACGAGTTATAGCCTAATAGACATTTATATGATTCTGATGCTAGCCCGGGTAGTTATTTGGGTCATAGGATTCCCATGCAAGAATTTATGTGGGCAAATTTAGAATTTAGATTCAGACAGTGTCATGGCAAGGTTTATGTGGCTACCAAGGGATCTATGATTTTGGGTTAGCCTCACATAATGGAGTGGGGCATAAAAATAGATCCCGGTGCTAATCTCCGGTGTATTCTATACATGATGTAGCACATGTAACCGATGTGATGAAATATGGGAATTTGAAGGGTGAAATTTCGTGTATATTCAGTGATGGTTTGGGCAAACTGAAAGGGCTCAAACATAAAATTGTGTTGATAACACTGTGCCGATTAGACAGAAACTGAGAAATGTACCCTTGAACTATAGAGAGAAATTAGAAGAGATATTACAAGATTTATGGTAAAAAAAAAAAGAAAATAGAACCTGTTGAAAGTTCTGCTTGGCATTCGCTAGTTGTGATTTCACTGAAGGCTTAAGATGAGTTAAGGCTTTATGTGGATTTGAGGTGCTTAAATGAAGCTATTTGGGTGGCCACTTTTCCTCTTTCTAATCTGCAAGAATTGATGTCTTCAATTGGTGGTGCAACTATTTTTTCCACAATCGATCTCACAAGTGAATATCACCAAATTGAATTGGAAGATGAATCTAAGCATTGTATAGCTTTCATGACGCCAAAAGGAATGTTTCAGTACAAAAGAATGCTGTTTGGTCTCGCAAGTGTGTCTGCTGTCTTCCAGCGAGACATGTCTAGAATTTTGTAAGGTGTAAAAGGCGTGACTGTATTTCATGGTGACATTTTGCTATTTGGTAAAGATCAACATGAACATGATGTGAATTTAAGACTAATCTTGTCTGCACAAATGGAAAATGGTTTAACCGTACAGAGACCAAAATGGATCTTTGGGAAGCAGCAAGTTGAATTCTTAGGCCATGTACTACCTAATGAGGGTATTTGTCCTAAAAGAAACCATGTTGAAGCAATTGTAAATGCACCAGAACCAAAAAACAAGGAACAATTGATGTCCTTTCTTGGGTTAACAGAATGTTATTCATAGTTTGTGGAGAACTATGCTACTAGCGTAGAATATCTACGATATTTATTGAAGAAAAATGCAAAGTTCTGTTCGTCCCAAGATCAAACAGAATCTTGCTTGCAATTAAGAATGAAATAATGCAAGTACCTTGCTTAAAATATTTTTTGTCATGGGGATGAAATGTATAATATCGGTGGACGCCAGTGGGTATGAGGTTGTTGCAGTCTTGTCCGATAATGGGGTGCTATTTATGGCAGAGGAGATACAATTCTATTTAAAGAGTTCTGGAATTTAACATGTGAGATTATCCTTATACCACCCAGATGTAGATAGTCGAGCAGAATGCTTTAACCAAGTTATAAAAGGAGCTTTTCAATTGGTCTTAAAATCTGGTTTTTCATGGACGAAGTCTCTTCAGGACCTGTTGTTGTCTTATAGAATTACACCACCTCCCCATTCTGTGACAGGCAGGATGCCTTTTGAGTTGTTGAGAGGAAGGAAACCTTCTTCCAAGTTGGTTTCTTGGTGGTTAAAAAATGAATGAGACAAAGTCTGGAAGTCAAATGGATCACAAAATGAAGAGGAAGGTGGGATTGTTTCTGGAACAGACAAAATGTAGACAGAATGTTCATAGGAGAATGCCCATCACAAAGGTAGGGCAGTGTGTATGTGTGAAAAAAACAGGTTTTGTAGAGAAGGGTGCATCACGTTTGACAGAACGTTTAAGAGTTCTCAAAGTTTTAGGAAGTGCAATCAAATTTGTGGATGGAAGAGTATGGAATTTAGGACGTGTAAGCACTATTCCGGAAAAATACGATTGTCTTACCAAAAGTTATGAGGATGGTGGTGGGAGTAGTTACATGATGGGAGCTGGGATGGGTCGTATAGTTTCAGAAGTTGTGAATGTGACTGAGGAAAAAGAGTGTGGAAATGAGCATGGTGAGGAGGAAGTGGACGAAGGTAGTCAGGAAAGACAAGAGATATAGATGCTGAGGGGTACGAGAGAGAAGAAACTACCTTCTCATTTTGATGGCTATGGGCTGGGGTAGTCCCATAGGTAGGTCCTTCTGGGTCAGTTTATTTGATGAGATAAATGATTTATATTGAGGTAATTTTGTAGTATTATTTCTTCTTTTGAATAATATGTTTTGTAAATTTGTGGGGTTCCATTATTAGGAGGTAGGTGTGTGAGACACATACACGGTTTGGGCGGAATGTTGAATAGGTTGGAATGAAATGGGTAGAATGTGTGGCGGTTGGCGCCGGGCAGTTGGTCCATGGGTTGCTGCTGGAGGTGCATGCACCAATTATTCCTGACATACATCATCTTTAATCGAAGAAACCCTATATCAACTTACCTGCGTGGACTTTGTCTTCCTAACACACATCTTATAGTTATAGAAATAGTGGATCTTGCTATGAAACGTAGGATGTTTTGTATTATAGCATTTGTATAGTTTGTATTTCCTTGTTGTGGGTGCTGAAGCGCATTTTCAGATGAGACGCAATATGCTCCATGGGGAAGTCAATGCCTGGAAGAATATTATATCTGTTGTGATCCTGTGTGGGAAGCATTTTGGTGCTGTGCTTGAGTGTCTAGATGTGCTCTTTTGTCGTCAGCATTGCAGCACCTAGCAGTGTGATGGAGGGGGGAGTATGAGGTAGTCAAGCAAAATAGCATTGCTAGTATGTCTAAAACATAGAGGCGGGTGCACAGCAGCAAACTAACAAGAAGGAAAGTGGCGTGCTGTGAGCGTTACACCAAAAAAAGGGGCTGATCAGGAATGGTCATGCAATCCATATAACAACATGTAGAAAATGCTGTCAAATGAGAACAATGATGTCAAATGGGAAAGAATGGGAACAGCAGTAGCCGTTCCCCTTTTTAGGTCTCATGCCTGCGTTGCAGTGCGCAGCACTGCTTGTGCAGCGAGAGACCTCTTGAGGGGGATTTGAAAATGTGCCTAGGAATCGCACACGCTCGTGCGTGTGCTTTTCCTTTTGTGGCATGCTATTGGCTTTTGCGTGCGTCTTTTTATCAAAGACAGCACGCAATTTGCCAAACCGGGCGGATTGCTCTGCCCATGGCCTATTGGTGTCTATTATGCACACCAAAGGCCATGTGGTTTCAATTATCGTGCCCAGACACGGGTGTGATAATTGATACCACATGTTTCGCTGTGGCGCGCGCGCGCACCACTGGCGGGCACACGCACCACTGACGGGCGTGTTTTTTGTTTTTTACAATAGCGATCGCTTTCGCGATCGCTTTCATTGCGCAGCTGTCTAGTTTTAACATCTTTTTAATTTTCGTGCTGAGTGGAATGAGCAAACGCCTAATGTGAATGTTGACCAGGGGCCGCATATACAGGTGGATGGGGCCCGGGCCCTACTGTGAGTATGCCAGCCATAGAACCTTGCTACAAGACCTGAAAGTGCAGGAGCCATTGAGCCCTGCTGTAATCCTCCGCCCTGGCAGTCCCTGCAGAGCTGGCATGTAGGAGTCGTTATCCACCTCAGTAACACAGCACTCTGAGTTTCTTGCAGAGACTCACGGTGTGTGTGTGATACTCGTGCAGTGTCAACCCTGTCCCATGACACTCTGTTTCCCTGCAGACGCGTGGGCTTTGTGCTTCATTTGATCAGCTCTGCCCCCTGCTTGGCACACCTTCCTGAAGGAGTGGGCACTTCGTGTCTTTGATGTGGTCCTGTATGGTTTGTGATGACAAGGCAGTGGGGCGCTCGAGTTCTGCTTCGCCCTACAGTCAGCTGGCACAGATGCCATGTGCCACACAGTGTAACCGCACAGCGCGGAGGAGCGTGCCACGGGGGCGAACGGCGGGTGGGGTAGGGGATGGGTACACAGTACGTGTCCTGGTGTTGTTGCTACACCTCATTCCTCTGCAGTAGCGTAGCGTGCGTCCTCCCTCCTGCCGGGCACGGGGCCGGCATTCTCCATTCACCTGCCTGCGCTTGGAAGGGACCGCAGGGGCATGTTGCGGCAGGACTGAAATCCACATCCGAAGGGCAGGTGGGAGCAGCGCACTGCCAGGCCTGAGCGAAGTCAGGCTTCCTCAGCCCATGGTCGGCAGACACTCCGCTGACCCTCGGCAGCGACCCGCGTTAGAGATCAGAGGCTGCTCATGAGAGCGTGAGATGTTATCACAGCCCTGGGGCCCCGACCACTTGTATGGGAGAAACGTGTCACACACCTGGCACCTGAGGCCAAATTCT
Organism: Triturus cristatus; assembly: GCF_964204655.1. Lineage (NCBI taxonomy): Eukaryota > Metazoa > Chordata > Amphibia > Caudata > Salamandridae > Triturus > Triturus cristatus. The sequence continues at coordinate 468,753,766 of NC_140581.1, read as the reverse complement.
CACCTGTAATTTACAAATGTTGCAATTGCTTCCTAAGCCAGCTCGTTTCCAGATTCATTAATGGATGCCTTCCTTTCTCCGTTCCCACAGCCCCACTGGCTTAGCCCTCTCAACACATCTTGTTTAAGAACACAGCCCTGTACCTCATTTCACTCTAATAAAGCGCCACTTGTTCACCCGCAGATTCAAAGCGCAGCAGCGTCTCCTTTCTACTATATATTTCTGTTTGCCATAGTACAAGACTATCAAGGACAGAGTATCGAGGGACAAAATATCGAAAGGTATGTGCATATAGGGAAATATAGATTTACATTTCCTAACTCCACTTCTATGCACCTTAAAGACATATGCACATGTGTGGAATTACGTATAGAAAATCTAGACTTACCTGACAATATTTGATTTTCATCCCATCGATGTAATGGTTTCGATATTCAGGGGGCAACAATAATGCAACACCAATAGCTCAAACTTTAATAATACGAGACCTATTGCATTGCAAATGCTTGTTTTTAAAGGGATTGATGCTGCCTATTGCTGTACATGAGAGAGTAAAGAATCTTTGAAAGGCCCAGATTTCACGTACTTCCTCTGGGTCAGAGGAGGCCAGGGGCCATATTATGGAAGTGCTCCTGTTTGCAAGCCCCTGGGGCATTTCGGTATTACAGAAGGGGCTGCAGATGCTTGAGCGTCCCCTTCTGTAATACCTATAGCGCTGGCGCAAATAAAGTGCCAGCACTATCTTCAGAGGGTGTTCCCTCCTTTGCATGGGGGCGTGACACCATGCAAATGAGAGATTCCATTTGCCTCTATACGCCCGCGCCGTATTATAGATCGGGCGCTGATGCAAAGAAGCTCGCAGGAGGAGCACTGACTGCACACCACCTAGAAGGTGTTGCCCAGTCAGTGCGTCTCCTGATGGCAGGCCTCTGGAGGGGGCGAAGGGGGTCCCATGGACCGCCCAGACAGCACCTTACAGGCGGGTGCAGTCACTCACTGCACCAACATGCAAGGGGATCTCTAATCCCCCTTAAAAGTGCAGGCGGGTTGCCGCCTGCACTGTGAAACACGGAGTGGCATCAAAGCAGCCGCTCCTTTTTTCACATGAATGCGCTGCCCAGGGACAGCGTGAGTTTGCGGCTGCCCTGGAAGTAGCACATTCCATGTACTAGGGTGCATTTTCTCTGTTTGCACCCAGAGCACCTGTTTTAAAGAGCACCTTGCGAAAACATGGAAAGTGCGCCCTTTACGTAATAGGGCCCTCTTTTCTACCCAGGGTATTTGGAGGCTCACAAATACGGATGATTATCAAGCGAGTTCTCCGTGGGTCATGGCTTAGACCCTTCCCCAGGCAGACTGGCACCCTGCATGTGTTGGGGTGAGAGACAATGCGCATGGTAGGTTGTTGCTTTGGCAGCAGGTGTTGGTAAGTCAATGTTGGGTTACCTGTATTTATGAATTACCACTTGCAGTATGTGTTGTATTTTGTTTAGACCATGAGAGGCTTTTGGTGTAAAGATTTAATATTTTTAAAGTTAAAATATGGTAACTTTTGTTTTATTTCACCCTTTGATAGGATGGAAACACAGCATTGCATCTTGCAGCAAAAAACGGCCACAGTGAGGTACTCCAAGTTTTGATCAACGAGTTTCAAAACAATGAGGTAAGAAGGCCTCGAGTTTCATATGCTAAGAGCAAAAAGCACAGACTAATGGATGCACCAACAAAATACTCAGCCTTGGCTGATGATGGACTAGTTTTACAAGCATCGCTTTGCATTGAAAACAATGAACCTAGGCACGTGGCTGTTGAGAGGCGAGATTGAATGCAATGAAATGGTCTTGAAGTCAATTCTTCATATTTTTTGTCCCAGATAACATCTGAAGCACAAACCCTCGACTTGCATCCCAGTAATAATCTGTGGCCCTTCCTTTATCACATACAGAGCTCTGTTGCTTTATTGTAGGTTTGTGCTAAGAAAGTGTCCTACATAGATACATTTATACGCAGTTCCATTTTACAACTGAGCTATTCATCACAGAGATCTGGTTCCTTAAAGCGTAAGTACTTTCTGACTTTTTTTTCCGGGTGTTTGTTGAGACCTCCTTTATAATGCACTTTTAGAAAAAAACAAAATGATCTGTGAAGTGCTTGAATGACCCTGCACTGTATTCTAATGCAGTGGTTCTTAACCGTTTGACTGTGACCCCCAATGAATCCATACTGGAAGCCTGGGACCCCCACCTAAGCAATTGATATGATTTGAATCTCAAAGCATTACACAAAAATACTTGAACCAGTATACATCAAACAGATACATAAATATGGAATCTTTATTTAATTTACAATCAAATGTGTAAACATTTACATTTTAATGGGAAAGTTGGAGCTGTTCAAATTTTAGTTTTACTTATAAAAGACGACACAATATGCTACACTCTAGCATATTAATCTGTTCTTCGTCATAACGCGAGCTCTCTTTTTTCTGCACAAACTAGTGCTGATTCAAGTCCACCAGTTGTCTGTTAGCTGTACACAAATCAAGATAAGTATGCCAACCTAATTTTTAGATTTCAGATTCAAATTCCTACACGTTTACAGAAAGGTTTAAAACTCTATATTTTGGGGGCGTGGCCAAGATGGCGGCTGAGTAGGACGCTTCTTGTCATCTCTCCAGCCCGCCGCCCGCCCTACAGCCTAATTCAACGCAGACGGTCCTCCGAAAACGATGGAGATCGGTAGCCCATTCCTTGGAGACCCGGATGCACTGACCTGAGGCGGCCGGAGAGGCGGGGCTTGACTGCCGGGGGCTGCACCCCGCAGTCGAAGCCAGGAGCTGAGGGAGTGCAGCTGGTGTTTGGAGCCTGGTATAGCAGCAGAGGCAGAGCGGGTGGTGGGCCCGAGAGAAGAACCAGGAGAAGCCTGCTGTCATCGGGCAACGAAGGCAAGAGTAGCCGACCCAGTGCCAGGGCCGGGCTGCAGCGGTCCAGCTGGGCGTGGCCCTGGCACATTTAGGACCGCGCCCCGGTGAGCGGAGAAAGCGACAAGAGGCGAAGCCGGGTGGTGGTGCGGGCTCCCGCATGGTGGGCTTTGCCCTCAAGATTACCGCAGAGAGCTAGAACACTCAGGTGTTAAGAAGGAGGTCGTGAGTACTACAGCTGGGGCCCATTGTGGGCAGCTGATGGATGGGGAGGCGGCCCAACCGATCCTGAAGGGTGCCACCACCCTAGTGCGAATACACGAGCATCAATACACCCGCGGGAATGAGGAGCTCTGCTCTAGACGCAGGGAGCACAGGTGGCTGGGACGCCGGGATCGCCCTGGACCTGAGGCCCAGCATTTGATAGTGCCCCGGATACTCCTGCGCAGAGACTGAGGTTGGTAGAGGGCCCTTTGGCAAGGCAGGACTCCCCCACCCCATCCCAAACGGCCTAGACAGAACTGGCAGCAGCGGCCCAGTGGAGGGGGGAAATAAATATCACCAGACCAGAGCTGTTAGCTGAGAGGGGGCCGTAGCGAGGAGGCTGGGCCTGAGTGGAGGAGGTCGCCCTGGATGCCGAGCGGGGGGCAGGCCCCAGAGCGCAAAGTGTAAATTGAGCGACGGTGGTGGGAGCAGAGGGGAAGTGGACCCTGGTTCACGCTTCCAGGCGATTTGAGGCCATATCAGCAGTGACCCCCATGGTCAGAGCGATGATTAAATAACGGGGCCAGTTCACAGAGTGCCACAAACTTGAAGTAGGTTGAGGAGGTTTGGTACAGCGCTCCAAATAGGTCCACACTGCCATAGCCTCAATGGCATCCGCCAGAACAAAATAAGGGTCTCTGTCAAGGATATGCTCCTGAAAACTGGGAGCACACAACAGGGGGACAACAAGAGTGGGCCGAACAGAGCGACTTCACCAACACCAGAAGACTCAGAGGCACCGATAACGGCCCTTATTTGGAGGCCTTGTTCATGAGTCTGAGGGAAGACCTTCTTGCGGTCAAGTGGGATCTCACAGGGAAGGTGCAGATTATCCAAGAGGAAGTGACGGACATTGGAGACAAGGTGGATGCCCTAGAAGGAAGAGACCCGACCCGTGACAAAGAAATAGCTCAAATGCAACAGGAGATTATTCGCCTTACGGAGCAGCAGCTGGACCTTCAGGCGCATGCAGAGGACTTAGAGAATCGCCCCAGGAGGATTAAATCCGAATCTGGGGAGTAGCACGAGATGCAGAGGGAGAAAACATTAAAGCATATGTCACTAGCTGTTCATGAGTATCTTGGGAGAAGCAGCGCCTAACGAAATCCGGTTAGACCGAACCCATAGAGTGGGCAGTTGGGGGTGAGGGAGAACCCACCCATTGGATATTTTAACCTGTCTTAATAGCTTCCCCTTGAAAGAATAGATCCTCAAGAAGGCCCATGAAGCACAATCGATAGATTTCCAGGGCCAAACGATCCACCTCTTTCAGGACCTCGTGGCCTCCAAGCTCCAGAAGCTACGACAATTCAGATCGTTCACAGCCTTCCTACGAGACAAGAAGGTGGCCTACTTGTGGGGTCACCCGTTCTGCCTGGTGTTTCTATTGCAGGGCCAACTCCGAAAGTTACAATCTCTGACAGAGGCATGTGAACTGCTTCAAATAGAACAACTGGAAGAAATAAGCTGGCCCACATGAGTCAATAGACAAAAGCAGGAGGAGGGAGGAAGATGGCAGAGAGTCTCCAGGGGTCTCAAGGGCTCGGACCCAGATCAAGTGGCCATGGCAGCCGAGAGGAAAGAAGGATTGGATAAGGTTTCTGAGGGCACTTCACCGAGCTTCAAGACATGAGGACACCGTCGATGACAGGAGAGCCAGTGGCGGGCAGAGGAGAAAGACACAAGATGGTGGAGCTCGGCTGTGATCTGCCACGAAACCCACATAGAAAATCTATTACTGGTAATGGGATGACGGACTGTTCTGCATCTCCATATCAGGGACATTGTTGCTCTTGTTGTTTGATGTTGGGGGTTGCATACGGGTGCCAGCTGACACATAAGTACATTACATCACTCTTAATTAGTGCTCCATCACATGGAGGTCAAGAGGGGGAGGGAGGCGGCCAGAATGTCCCAGCGAGGAGGCTCGCCAGACCAGGTCATGTCCACATTCACTAAACACTTGAGGATACGTACCCTCATTGTCAAGCGCCTTAATAATCCAGTCAAGCAGTGTTGTCCTACATCGAATACTCACGAGCGGACATATGTCTCTTACAGGGAACTCACTTACTACGTAGGGATTGGAATAGAATCAAGTCTCGAACCTTCCCCCGACAGTTCTTCTCCTCCATGACACATAAGGCAGCTGGGGTTGCAGTACTTTGTTCACGCTCTTTCCAAGGGAAGGTGGGGATGAAGGTCGCAGAGATCAAAGGACACCTACTTGGGTACCGATTACACTTAGGTTCGCATTCCATACTTGTGGGCTCCATATACGCTCCTATTGAGAAGCAGGAGCAGTTAATTCAGGAAGCAAATGAGGACATCATGTCGACACAGGATGGGTGGGTGATTCTGGGAGGCAATTTAAATATAGTCTTTAATAACAACCGTGACCGCTCCACCTCTCGTCTTAGAACTACTGGAGCCCTTAGTGCGGGGACTCTCGGCTGGATGCGGGACTTGGGATTGAGGGACCTGTGGAGAGACCATCATCCAACCCTGAGGGATTACGCTTTGTACTTGCATGCCCATAGGTCATATGCCAGATTGGATTGCTTCTTGGGGTCCAGGGGGGGGATTAACCTCAGTTGAGATAGACCCCCCGTAACTTATCTGACCACTCTGCGGTTGTACTAGACCTTGCTCTTCCACCCCAAGGCCGAAAACCCAAAACCTGGAGATTGAAGGAGGCTCTACTGTGCTGCCCAGATGAGGCCCAACAACTGAAGACAGCCTTAAAGGAGTACCTGGTGGTGAATCTCCCCCAGTGATGATATGGGACGCTCTGAAAGCGGTGATTGGAGGGGTATTGATTGCAATATCTGCAGCAGCTAACAGGGCACAGCGAGATATTAGGGCAAAGCTCCAAACCCAAGTACAGGAGCTGGAGCGCATACACCATTGTACAGGCACCCCCACTTCTGCGCCTCAAACACGCTTTCTTTACAGTGGCAAATAGGTGCGTAAGGATGTTAGCAAACAAATTGAGGGGACAGCGACAGGCCAATACGGTAAAGACGCTGACCTCAGAAACTGGGGAAGAGATAGTGGGGGATGAGGCAATAGCGGCCCAGTTTGGGGAATTCTAAAAAGACCTGTATACAGCACAGAACCTTCCCTCCAAGCCCATCCCGGAATACCTAGAGGGAGCACAGGTCTCCAGGGTGATGGCAGACCAGGCGGCGGAATTAGATGCTCCTATTAGAATCGAGGAGGTCATATCCGCAATAGTGAGGTTAAAATCTAATGATTCTCCGGGCCCGGATGGCTTTTCGGCCATTTTCTTCAAAACATATTATGGTCTGCTTGCCCCTTTCCTTACAAGGGTGTTTAACGCAATTACGGGTCCATTGTCACTGCCCTCGTTAATGCTACCTGCCTTTATTACGGTAATCACAAAATCAGGCAAGGATAAGAAACTATGCGGGTCTTACAGGCCGATTTCAGTGTTAAATGTCGATGCAAAACTGTTCACGGGGACACTAGCGGCAAGGCTGAACCCCCTAATGCCAGAGCTGATCGGACCAGATCAATCCAGCTTTATACACAACAGGAAATGCTCGTGATAACACTAAGTGGTTGCTTCACCTTATTGATAAAACGTCAAGCACCCAACGAGAGATCATGCTTTTCTCGATCGATACGGAGAAAGCATTCAATAGGGTGCATTGGCCTTATCTGGCATAAGTCTGGAGCCATTTTGGGCTGGGAGATAGATTCTGTGCCTGGGTACTGAGCCGTTACAAGAGACCACACGCAGTAGTCAGGATGAATGGCAGGAACTCGGATTGGTTCCCAATTTGCAGCGCAGAGAGTACGGGACTCACCAGAAGTGAAGGGGGGTATACTTTGGAGGCGAGGAACACTTGATCACCCTGTACGCCGATGATGTGATAGTTTCACTGGATGATCCTCAGACTTCTCTTCTGGGCTTCTTACAGGAGATTGAAGGTTTTGGCGCAGTGTCAGGGCTCTGGATTAATATCTCCAAATCACAAGCTCTGAGCCTTACGGTGCTCCAGACTACAAAGGAACACCTCACGTGATCATTTTCGATTCGCTATTTGGGTATACAGCTCTAACCAACTACTCAAGGAACGGTAGCATTTAATTATAAAGAACTGGTTGATAAAGTTAAAACAAATCTGCTCCGCTGGCAGCCATACTCGTTATCTTGGCTGAGATGGGTAGCAGCCCTTAAAATTACGGCTATACCCAGAATACTATATATATTTTTGACCCTGCAACTTTGGCCCCCGCTTGGGGAATTCAATCCTTACAGAAGGCCTTTCAGGCCTTCGTCTGGGCAAACTGGTGTCCTCGGATGAAGCGGAATCTGAGCAGGCACAGCCCGAGTGAGAGAGGTCTGGGTATCCCATCCCTACAGCAGTACTTCCAAGCTGCTCAATTACGATACTTGGTGGAGTGGTCCTGTGCCAAATCTGAGAAATCATGGCTATTCATGGATATGTCACTGGCGGGGACCTCCCTGTGGATGATCCCTTTTCTGAGGAAGGTGAGTTGCCCCCCCCAGTGCTCCCCCCCCCCAACTTATATCTCTCAGCCATTACAGCGCCTCTGATGAAGGTCTGGGTCTCGGTAGGGACTAAACATAATCTGACATTGTTCCCCTCACCGCTAACTCCAATAGTAGAAAATCCGGATTTCACATTGGGACTGCACCACAGGGCCTTTGAAGCATGCCAGAGGCCAGGCAGCAGATCTGTGGGACAGCTCTTTGACAGAGAGGGCCCCATCCCTTTTGTACACTTAAAGCAGACCTTGCGCTCCCTGAGGAGGAGAGATTCCACTACACAGATATTAGGCACTGGGTCATGGACCTGGCAACAGGGATTCTGCTCAGAGACCCTTAACCGCCTTCGAACGGTGGCTCCTTGGCAAGGCATCAGACAAGCGTATAGTCACAAATCTATATAAATTTCTGTTAGGCTTGGAACCCCCGACAAAATCCCCGACATAACAGAGGTGGGAACAGGAGCTTGGACCCCCACTAACACAGAAAGAGTGGCAAGATATATAATATAGGGCTAGACACATGACACCCAATATGTCAAGAACAGAAACAGCAAAAAAGATTGCCTCGTATTGGTACTGGACCCCAGCCAGGTTATATTAAATCAACCCCAATAAAGGGGGTAAGTGCTGGAGATGTAGTGACTCACCTGGGACCTTGGTCCATATTCTCTGGGAGTTCCCTAGACTGGCATCCTTCTGGGAAGAGATCTTAACAGAAATGGACACGCATTTCGACACTCAACTCCCTAGGTTTCCCTCCCTCATTATTCTGGGGCTTCCTAACCCGCTCACCTACCCACTCCGTTCCAAACGAGGCAGACATATCACACTAGCCCTGCGTGCGGCGCACCGACTATACTGGCTCTCTGGGGCACAGAATGAATCCCATCGAGATTGGCTTGGCTGCACCGCATCTGGGACCTCCTAGGAATAGAAAGGCTGGCAACATCTCTTGACTCAGAAGGAGACATTTTTAGAGACACATGGCGCCCATTTATAGCACTCCTAACGCAAGAATTCACTGAGCTCATGTGCCCCAGATACCTCAAGTTGTTGTGCCTGACAGACCCCTCATCCCACTAACATCTCTCACTCTGTAACCCAGGGTGGTGGAAGCGCTACAGACACAGCTGGCACTCGGGGTGGGGGGAGGTGTGGGGGCCATAGGGGCTAGGGATTTAGTTAAAAGCTGCAGAAGCACTGAGTGTGGCCGAATGTTGACGCTGACTCAGCAATACGATGTTGATTATGCAATGTCAGCCCAATAAAACAAATGTAAACATAAAACTTTAAATGATCAACCACCCAGGGTTAGTTCAAATGAGCAGTCACTAAAGGTATCTGTTTGTCTTCTAGAGATCCACCACAATCTGTAGACCTCTTTGAACCCAGAAGTGATGAGACAGAGTGTGTAGTCCTGTGTCTGTCTTTCTTTTCTCTCTGAGTCCATTCCCCTTTCCTCACTTCTTCCACTGACCCTCATGTCTTGTCATAAGTGGCCATTGGTGGGGAAGGTGAAAGATGGAAAAGAAAATTGCTTCTGGTGTTTAGAGCAAAGCTGCCCCTACCAACCTATGGATCTTGTAGAATATGTTTCTGTAAAGCACTTTGTTCCCAGATCGCAAGTCTGGTTGGTGCAATAGAACACATCTGAAATACATTCAATACATATTAAGTACTATTAACTAGGAAGGCAGCATAGTTCAATTTACTGAAATAATTATTGCATAAAAGCTGTCTTTATTAGGTGGAACAACGCGTCCTTAAAAGAATTCTCAGTCTTTCACTTAAGACTACACTGCAAGCCGTAGTTTCATAAAAGCTCCAGACTTCTTTCAGCCAGATTCAAATATTAGGCAAAGCATTTGAGGGGTAAAGTATAAGTTGTGCAATTTGTGGTTTTAGCATTATGTTGACATTGCAGAGCTGTACTTTTGTTCCACTGCTTTCACCCATTTCTGATTTACAACACAGGTTGTATGAGGCTATACTGAGGTCAATATTAGCAACCTACAAAAACAGCAGGCTACAAAAATATCACATTCACTACATCACCTGCCACTACATCCTCACAGTAATGATGTATTTACTATTCTGAACTCCAAAGGTACTCACCTAGACTGGCTTTGTCATGTAGCAGGTAGTGGGTGCAATACTTTTGTCAGCTGATATATTGCATGCACTGTAGCGAGGGTATGGATGCCGCAACAGGCTTATTGACTCTGCACAGGTTGTAAATATGTGCAGTAACCTGATTGCTAATCACATAGGCATTTATGAAGAGTTTAATTAAGACTTTAAAATGTGTGATGAGGTTTTATGACAGAGGTGAAGATCACACCTCACATTACTGATGTGTAAAGCTGCATCAAAGCACAGTGCATCCATGTGCTGTTACCGCCAACAAAAGGATGATGGTAAATACAGTAATAAAAATGAACATTACACCTCACTTAACCTGCACAACACTTAAACAGAAGGTAAACCCCAGCAGAAACGTCATTTACGCTATGGGGCTATACCTCCAGATTTAACGCCGTACGCCATGTGAGCAATTTACGCTTGACATCTGAGCGCAGAGGAGTTCCAGCTCTCTGAAGCAGGATATCACAAGTGAGCGCAGTTGTTGCTGCTGCAATGGACACGTCTACTGGTGAACTTAAATACTTAACTTATAAAACAAATTAGAATTCTGTTTGTGAAATCTTTCGCAATCGGTTTGTTTATTTGTTAATTTGTACGGTGGTAAAGTGATTAGTGAGTGGGTCACTGCAGTTGTGATGTAAACCATAGGCAGAGCACAGAGACAAGATTGGCAAGAGGGGACAGAGCTAAGAGAGATAAATAGGCCCATGTTCCTGTTGTCCTTAACCTTATGAGCTCTTGTTAGGTCTCGCCTTGGACAGCACATGTGCTGTTGCTTGCAAGTCATTTTGTTAGTTGAAAGGGGGCTTAGAGCCCACCCATCTCTTACCATTGGTTGGCTTCATCATTTCTTTTTTGTGTTTTTTTTTGGTTAGGGTATTCTGGTTTTATTTCCTCTTTATGTGTTTGTCCCTCCCATGGCTCTTGGCCAGAGTACTGCTTTTGTTTCCACAGATTGTCCTTCCGCTTGTCACGTTTTGCCGGCTTCCCTATTCTTTTCTTTTGGAGGAAGCACTCCATAATACTGCATCAGTGAGGAAGCACTCCATAATACTGCATCACAGAGGAAGCACTCCATAATACTGCATCAGTGAGGAAGCACTCCATAATACTGCCTCACAAAGGAAGCACTCCATAGCACTCCAGTGAGGAAGCACTCCATAATACTGCATCACAGAGGAAGCACTCCATAATACTGCATCAGTGAGGAAGCACTCCATAATACTGCCTCACAAAGGAAGCACTCCATAGCACTCCAGTGAGGAAGCACTCCATAATACTGCATCAGTGAGGAAGCACTCCATAAAACTGCATCAGTGAGGAAGCACTCCATAATACTGCCTCAGCGAGGAAGCACTCCATAATACTGCATCAGTGAGGAAGCACTCCATAGCACTCCAGTGAGGAAGCACTCCATAATACTGCATCAGTGAGGAAGCACTCCATAATACTGCATCACAGAGGAAGCACTCCATAATACTGCATCAGTGAGGAAGCACTCCATAATACTGCATCACAGAGGAAGCACTCCATAATACTGCCTCACAGAGGAAGCACTCCATAATACTGCATCACAGAAGAAGCACTCCATAATACTGCATCACAGTGGAAGCACTCCATAATATTGCATCACAGAAGAAGCACTCCATAATACTGCATCAGTGAGGAAGCACTCCATAATAATGCATCTCTAAGGAAGCACTCCATAATACTGCCTCACAGAGAAAGCACTTCATAGCACTCCAGTGAGGAAGCACTCCATAATACTGCCTCACAGAGGAAGCACTCCATAGCACTCCAGTGAGGAAGCACTCCGTAATACTGCATCAGTGAGGAAGCACTCCATAATACTGCATCTTTAAGGAAGCACTCCATAATACTGCATCACAGAGGAAGCACTCCATAATACTGCATCAGTGAGGAAGCACTCCATAATACTGCCTCACAAAGGAAGCACTCCATAGCACTCCAGTGAGTAAGCACTCCATAATACTGCATCAGTGAGGAAGCACTCCATAAAACTGCATCAGTGAGAAAGCACTCCATAATACTGCCTCAGTGAGGAAGCACTCCATAATACTGCATCAGTGAGGAAGCACTCCATAATACTGCCTCAGTGAGGAAGCACTCCATAATACTGCATCACAAAGGAAGCACTCCATAATACTGCATCGCAGAGAAAGCACTCCATAATACTGCATCAGTGAGGAAGCACTCCATAATACTGCATCACAGAGGAAGCACTCCATAATACTGCATCAGTGAGGAAGCACTCCATAATACAGCATCAGTGAGGAAGCACTCCATAATACTGCCTCACAGAGGAAGCACTCCATAATACTGCAACACAGAAGAAGCACTCCATAATATTGCATCACAGAAGAAGCACTTCATAATACTACATCTCTAAGGCAGCACTCCATAATACTGCCTCACAGAGAAAGCACTTCATAGCACTCCAGTGAGGAAGCACTCCATAATACTGCCTCACAGAGGAAGCACTCCATAGCACTCCAGTGAGGAAGCACTCCATAATACTGCATCAGTGAGGAAGCACTCCATAATACTGCATCAGTGAGGAAGCACTCCATAATACTGCCTCACAGAGGAAGCACTCCATGGCACTCCAGTGAGGAAGCACTTCATAATACTGCATCACAGAGGAAGCACTCCATAGCACTCCAGTGAGGAAGCACTCCATAATACTGCATCACAGAGGAAGCACTCCATAATACTGCCTCAGTGAGGAAGCACTCCATAATACTGCATCAGTGAGGAAGCACTCCATAATACTGCCTCAGTGAGGAAGCACTCCATAATACTGCATCACAGAGGAAGCACTCCAGTGAGGAAGCACTCCATAATACTGCATCAGTGAGGAAGCACTCCATAATACTGCATCAGTGAGGAAGCACTCCATAATACTGCATCACAGAGGAAGCACTCCATAATACTGCATCACAGAGGAAGCACTCCATAATACTGCATCACAGTGGAAGCACTCCATAATATTGCATCACAGAAGAAGCACTCCATAATACTGCATCTCTAAGGAAGCACTCCATAATACTGCCTCACAGAGAAAGCACTTCATAGCACTCCAGTGAGGAAGCACTCCATAATACTGCCTCACAGAGGAAGCACTCCATAGCACTCCAGTGAGCAAGCACTCCATAATACTGCATCAGTGAGGAAGCACTCCATAATACTGCATCTCTAAGGAAGCACTCCATAATACTGCATCACAGAGGAAGCACTCCATAATACTGCATCAGTGAGGAAGCACTCCATAATACTGCATCACAGAAGAAGCACTCCGTAATACTGCATCAGTGAGGAAGCACTCCATAATGATGCATCTCTAAGGAAGCACTCCATAATACTGCCTCACAGAGGAAGCACTCCATAGCACTCCAGTGAGGAAGCACTCCATAATACTGCATCAGTGAGGAAGCACTCCATAATACTGCATCACAGAGGAAGCACTCCATAGCACTCAAGTGAGAAAGCACTCCATAATACTGCATCACAGAGGAAGCACTCCATAATACTGCATCAGTGAGGAAGCACTCCATAATACCGCATCAGTGAGGAAGCACTCCATAATACTGCATCACAGAGGAAGCACTCCATAATACTGCATCAGTGAGGAAGCACTCCATAATACTGCATCACAGAGGAAGCACTCCATAATACTGCATCAGTGAGGAAGCACTCCATAATACTGCATCAGTGAGGAAGCACTCCATAATACTGCATCAATGAGGAAGCACTCCATAATACTGCATCAGTGAGGAAGCACTCCATAATACTGCCTCGCAGAGGAAGCACTCCATGGCACTCCAGTGGGGAAGCACTCCATCATTCTGCATCAATGAGGAAGCACTTCATAATACTGCATCAGTGAGGAAGCACTCCATAATACTGCCTCACAGAGGAAGCACTCCATGGCACTCCAGTGAGGAAGCACTCCATAATACTGCATCAATGAGGAAGCACTCCATAATACTGCATCAGTGAGGAAGCACTCCATAATACTGCCTCACAGAGGAAGCACTCGATGGCACTCCAGTGAGGAAGCACTCCATAATACTGCATCACAGAGGAAGCATTCCATAATACTGCATCACAGAGGAAGCACTCCATAATACTGCATCAATGAGGAAGCACTCCATAATACTGCATCACAGAGGAAGCACTCCGTAATACTGCCTCACAGAGGAAGCACTCCATAATACTGCATCACAGAAGAAGCACTCCATAATACTGCGTCACAGAGGAAGCACTCCATAATACTGCGTCACAGAGGAATCACTCCATAGCACTCCAGTGAGGAAGCACGCCATAATACTGCATCACAGAGGAAGCACTCCATAATACTGCATCAGTGAGGAAGCACTCCATAATACTGCCTCACAGAGGAAGCACTCCATAGCACTCCAGTGAGGAAGCACTCCATAATACTGCATCACAGAGGAAGCACTCCATAATACTGCATCAGTGAGGAAACACTCCATAATACTACATCAGTGAAGAAGCACTCCATAATACTGCCTCACAAAGGAAGCACTCCATAATACTGCATCAGCGAGGAAGCACTCCATAATACTGCATCACAGAGGAAGCACTCCATAATACTGCATCAGTGAGGAAGCACTCCATAATACTGCATCAGTGAGGAAGCACTCCATAGCACCCCAGTGAGGAAGCACTCCATAATACTGCATCAGTGAGGAAGCACTCCATAATACTGCATCAGTGAGGAAGCACTCCATAATACTGCCTCACAGAGGAAGCACTCCATGGCACTCCAGTGAGGAAGCACTCCATAATACTGCATCACAGAGGAAGCACTCCATAATACTGCATCAGTGAGGAAGCACTCCATAATACTGCATCAGTGAGGAAGCACTCCATAATACTGCATCAATGAGGAAGCACTCCATAATACTGCCTCGCAGAGGAAGCACTCCATGGCACTCCAGTGAGGAAGCACTCCATAATACTGCATCAATGAGGAAGCACTCCATAATACTGCATCAGTGAGGAAGCACACCATAGCACCCCAGTGAGGAAGCACTCCATAATACTGCATCAATGAGGAAGCACTCCATAATACTGCATCAGTGAGTAAGCACTCCATAATACTGCCTCACAGAGGAAGCACTCGATGGCACTCCAGTGAGGAAGCACTCCATAATACTGCATCACAGAGGAAGCATTCCATAATACTGCATCAGTGAGGAAGCACTCCATAATACTGCATCACAGAGGAAGCACTCCATAATACTGCGTCACAGAGGAAGCACTCCATAGCACTCCAGTGAGGAAGCACGCCACAATACTGCATCACAGAGGAAGCACTCCATAATACTGCATCAGTGAGGAAGCACTCCATAATACTGCCTCACAGAGGAAGCACTCCATAGCACTCCAGTGAGGAAGCACTCCATAATACTGCATCACAGAGGAAGCACTCCATAATATTGCATCAGTGAGGAAGCACTCCATAATACTACATCAGTGAAGAAGCACTCCATAATACTGCCTCACAAAGGAAGCACTCCATACTACTGCATCAGCGAGGAAGCACTCCATAATACTGCATCACAGAGGAAGCACTCCATAATACTGCATCAGTGAGGAAGCACTCCATAATACTGCATCAGTGAGGAAGCACTCCATAATACTGCATCAGTGAGGAAGCACTCCATAATACTGCCTCACAGAGGAAGCACTCCATGGCACTCCAGTGAGGAAGCACTTCATAATACTGCATCACAGAGGAAGCACTCCATAGCACTCCAGTGAGGAAGCACTCCATAATACTGCATCACAGAGGAAGCACTCCATAATACTGCATCAGTGAGGAAGCACTCCATAATACTTCATCAGTGAAGAAGCACTCCATAATACTGCCTCACAAAGGAAGCACTCCATAATACTGCATCACAGAGGAAGCACTCCATAGCACTCCAGTGAGGAAGCACTCCATAATACTGCATCACAGAGGAAGCACTCCATAATACTGCATCAGTGAGGAAGCACTCCATAATACTACATCAGTGAAGAAGCACTCCATAATACTACATCAGTGAAGAAGCACTCCATAGTACTGCCTCACAAAGGAAGCACTCCATAATACTGCATCAGTGAGGAAGCACTCCATAATACTGCATCACAGAGGAAGCACTCAGTAATATTTCACCTGTTTGCAAGCCATCTATTTCTGTAACGCTCCCTCCCCTGTTTCAAACATTATTCACCGTGGCAGAAAATGTTTATTTTCAGACTGAGCATGTTTATTATATGTTTCTGAAGTTTCTTGTTTTTGTTGTGTGACAAATGTCCTTTCGTGTTATCTTTGCACCTTCCGTCTTACCCTCCGTCTGTTTGGCTTTTGACTCCTCTCTCCATCTCTCCATCTTTGTTACTGCTTCGAACAATCTACACTATAGTTAAGAAAGTTTTTTTCAGTTCTTACTTTTGTTGTTTTAGTTGTATTGCAGACATGATATTCCTTTGTGTTATGCTCTCTCCCTCCATCCTTCATGTTGCCTTTGCTTGCTCCCTCACTTCCACCCTCTTTCCCTCTGTCCATGTTGCCTTTGCCCCCCACCCCCCATTACTGTGATTTTGGACCCCTCTCTCCTTATATCTGTCTTTGTTACTGCTACAAACATACTACTCCATAGTTGCTAAAGTTTATTTTCGGGGTGCTCATATCAATCACATATCTCTGGCTTATGTTGTTTTCGTTTTATTGCAGACATGATATTCCTTCGTGTTGCCCTCTTTCTCTCCTTTCGCTTTTCCATGTTGCTTTACCTGCTCCCTCCCTCCGTCCCTGTGCCTTGCCCCCTTCCCTCCCACCCTTCGTCCCTGTGACATTTGATCCCTCTCTCCTTTACCATACCATGCCATACCATACTATACAATTACCTGCGACACCATACCATGCTATGGAGTGACAGGCCATACCATACTATGCCATACCATACTATATAATGACAGGCAATATCATACCTGAGCATACTATATAAATAAAGGGGATACAATACCATACAAAAAAAGGCCATACCATACAACAGGCTATACCATACCACACCACAGTGACAAGCCATACCATACTACACTATACAATGCACAGTAGCCACGCTGTTGTCTAACTTGGCTAAAAATAAATTTGACATGGCCAAATCATCTCTCACAGGTGTGACCTATCAGCTTTCTAATGCTTGTTTTTTTTTAACCGAACATGTATTGCACACGCATTGCTTGACGAAGGTGTGACCTACTCTTGTATACATAAATAAACTCAGATATTTGGGTTATAAGTTCATCCTAAGATTGATTAAGATATACAGGACTTTACAAATACTGGGAGAGATTGTTCAAATATTAGTCCCTACACTGATTCAGTGTGTGTGTGCTCTGAGAGCCTACTCCCAAGCCTCACTTTCAAAGCTAACACTCAATTGAATGTTACCCTTTCCAGTGCCCTGCTGAGCGTTTTGTAAATTATTAAAATGTTAAAAGAGTTCTAAGTACCCGTAGAGCCTTTCGTGCAGTGGTACTGGTGCCCAGTGGTGTGAGGGGCCACCTCCACCCCAGTTATGACTCGCTTTTTCTCCCGCAGTGGGGGCAGAAGGACTGTTTTCCTTGTTCCATGAGGGCCCATGACACAAGGGCCAGTCATTGTCCAGTAAAGAGTGCAGAGAGTGGAGCCAGAGTGTTCGAGCTGAGACCACACAGGGCTAGAACTGCCACTGGTTTCAGCATAGGCAGTTAATGTGCAAACCAAATCAATTCATCAGGTGTGTTTGTTAATTCGCTATACGTGCAAATCTGAACTCAATTGGACATTCTGCTTCATTTTGTTGAACGCACTCATTGCTGTTGGTAGTTGGGTGACTCCCGTCTCTGGCTGTCCACCACTTAGAGTAGCAGTTGTAGCAAAGAACTAGCATGGCGAATGGCAGCGTTAAGTGCTGCAGATGGCCTCAAACTGCTGGAGGAGATGGGCATCTGGTCTTACTGCCCTCTCTGAGGCGGAGGGAAGTACTCCTCAGCAT
The DNA here is from genome assembly GCF_964204655.1 of Triturus cristatus. Classification (NCBI taxonomy): domain Eukaryota; kingdom Metazoa; phylum Chordata; class Amphibia; order Caudata; family Salamandridae; genus Triturus; species Triturus cristatus. The sequence continues at coordinate 468,735,820 of NC_140581.1, read as the reverse complement.
CCCGGGTTGGAAGTCAGGGAGGCCACTGGCGTAACGAACCTTGAGGGGGCCTCCCTGCAAGTCACTTGGGGGGGGGGGGGGACCCTCCGGGCTCAATCGGGAACCCTGCAGCCAGAGTGCTGTGCTGAGGGGGCCCCCTGGAGCTTGGGGGCCCCTCCCCGCATCGCAGGGGCTGCGGGGGCCTGTGCTACGCCCCTGGGGGAGGCTGCTCTTCTGCCAGGGTGACGAGAGGGAGGTTCTTTTGCCATTGCTCAGTGGTATCCTGAAGTGTTGTTTTCAGATTCAGCAGCAATCATTTCACCCAGCAGGACAGGGTCTATTCACCCTTCCGTATCAGGTGAAGGTCTTTGATTAAAAAAACTCAAAGGTCCCTGTTTAACAGGTGAAGGGGCTTTATCTAAGTTTGTATTTTGTTAATCTCTTGAAGATTGCATATAAATGTATAAAAGAGAAGTACCAGAAGGCATCATGATGTCACCTTTCTTGAGAAACGGCACCCTTTTGTTGCAACTAGTTCCGGGCCCCCCTTGGCTGAACTGGGATGTTCAAGGCCACCTGACTGTGGACAAGAATGTTTACGGGACTCAAACCCTCGGCACTCTATCTGAGGCAAAAGAACATGCGAGTAGACTATTTAAGACTGCACCTGCGCATGCACAGCTTATAACTATAGAAAGAATCGACCTTGCTACGAAACTGTTTTTCAGCCTTTTTTCTATTATAGCATTTCTATAGTTCGTCCTTCCCTGTTGTTGGTGCAGAGGTGCATTTTCAGATGGGAAGCACGCTACCCCATGGGGAGTCCATGCCTGGAAGAGTGTTATATTTGTTGTGATCCTGTGTGGGAAGCATTTTGGTGCCGTGCTTGCGTGAGTAGAGGGTCTCTTTTTTCTTCTTCTGTGCAGCGCCTAGCAGTGTGCTGGAGTGAGGAGTGCAGCGCCTAGCAGTGTGCTGGAGTGAGGATTGCAGCTCCTAGCAGTGTGCTGGAGTGAGGAGTGCAGCTCCTAGCAGTGTGCTGGAGTGAGGAGTGCAGCGCCTAGCAGTGTGCTGGAGTGAGGAGTGCAGCGCCTAGCAGTGTGCTGGAGTGAGGAGTGCAGCTCCTAGAGTGCAGCTCCTAGCAGTGTGCTGGAGAGAGGAGTGCAGCTCCTAGATGAGTGCAGCTCCTAGCAGTGTGCTGGAGTGAGGAGTGCAGCGCCTAGCAGTGTGCTGGAGTGAGGAGTGCAGCTCCTAGCAGTGTGCTGGAGTGAGGAGTGCAGCGCCTAGCAGTGTGCTGGAATGAGGAGTGCAGCTCCTAGAGTGCAGCTCCTAGCAGTGTGCTGGAGTGAGGAGTGCAGCTCCTAGCAGTGTGCTGGAGTGAGGAGTGCAGCTCCTAGCAGTGTGCTGGAGTGAGGAGTGCAGCGCCTAGCAGTGTGCTGGAGTGAGGAGTGCAGCTCCTAGCAGTGTGCTGGAATGAGGAGTGCAGCTCCTAGCAGTGTGCTGGAATGAGGAGTGCAGCTCCTAGCAGTGTGCTGGAGTGAGGAGTGCAGCGCCTAGCAGTGTGCTGGAGTGAGGAGTGCAGCTCCTAGCAGTGTGCTGGAATGAGGAGTGCAGCTCCTAGCAGTGTGCTGGAGTGAGGAGTGCAGCTCCTAGCAGTGTGCTGGAATGAGGAGTGCAGCTCCTAGCAGTGTGCTGGAGTGAGGAGTGCAGCGCCTAGCAGTGTGCTGGAGTGAGGAGTGCAGCTCCTAGCAGTGTGCTGGAGTGAGGAGTGCAGCGCCTAGCAGTGTGCTGGAGTGAGGAGTGCAGCTCCTAGCAGTGTGCTGGAGTGAGGAGTGCAGCGCCTAGCAGTGTGCTGGAGTGAGGAGTGCAGCGCCTAGCAGTGTGCTGGAGTGAGGAGTGCAGCTCCTAGCAGTGTGCTGGAGAGAGGAGTGCAGCTCCTAGCAGTGTGCTGGAGTGAGGAGTGCAGCGCCTAGCAGTGTGCTGGAGTGAGGAGTGCAGCTCCTAGCAGTGTGCTGGAATGAGGAGTGCAGCTCCTAGAGTGCAGCTCCTAGCAGTGTGCTGGAGTGAGGAGTGCAGCTCCTAGCAGTGTGCTGGAGTGAGGAGTGCAGCGCCTAGCAGGAGTAAGCATTAGTCACGCAAAACAGAATTGCTATTAGGTCTAAAAGATAGAGGCAGATACACAACAGCAACCTACCAAAAAGGAAAGTGGGGTGCTATGAGCGTTACACCCCCAAAAAGTGGGCTAATCGGTGATGGTCCAGCAATCCATACAACAGCATGCACAAGATGCTGTCAACTAAGAACAAGCATTGGCGAAAACAATAGGTTGCGTCTTTGGGACCTAGTGGCATTGCCAATGGGTTTTCAACATGCTGGATAGCATCCCAGATCCTATGCAGCATGGCTTAAGAATTTTTAAAAACACACTTCAGGGCGTAAATGGTGGAGTGATTTTGTAAGCATGCGCACCACGAGTGCGTGCACCTACAAAGTTTATCAAGGGCTTTTTTACAGATCCAAGTTGGGTCAGTAACTAAAATTTAAAAATGGAAGGGAGGTGAGCAGACAAAAAATGAGGGAGGCGGAGGGGATAGGTAACACGGAAAACAGAAACAACACGGATGTGGGAGAGAAGCTCATAATGAGACAAAGCAGCATTACCGAAAGCATAGAACCACATGGCAAGACAGAGCAACATAGAGACGTGGAGCATAAAAACACGGTGAGACAGAGCTATATGGACATGGGCAAGCAACATTGGGAATGGAAACAGCATGGGAGAGGTTAGGAAGCACACAACAGGGAGAGACAAAGCAACATGGAGATGGGGGGACACACAGAAGCACATGGCAATATGCAGCAACACGGACACTAGGGCAGACACCCGTGTGAGACACAGCAACATGAAGACGGCGGGGCAGAGAAGCACAGGAAGGAGACAGCTGGAAAGCACACACACTCTTGTAGAATGTTTACCTAAAAAAAAAGTAGCACCAGAGCAGTATATGGATACAGGAATGTGTCCATGCTCCAGGGGAGGTGCAAACTCACAATGGGGAAGTAACCCACATACAAGCCATCAAATAAGAAGCAAGTAAAAGAGAGGGACAATAAGGCCAACAAATAGTAAACAATGAGCGGGCTGTAAACACGCTGTAAGCTAATCAGATGTCTGCCAACATACAGTGCATGAGGTGATACCTAAACATTATGGTTTTAAGATCCCATCGAAAGGCTGAATTGTCCATTACCAGGTCAGAGCACACCATGCTGGTCCAGAGATGCACTCAGGCTGGGAACCTGATGGAGGCTATATCAGATGCCGCTATTAGACTATCCAATGTCCACTGTCATTAGAAACACTGAACATAATCCAAGATGGCACTGAGCATATGGTGTGGACTCAGCAGAGGGCATAGCAAAAGTATAAAGTTGGCAGTAGGGCAGTTTGCAGAGCACATGCAGTGGGCAGGCCAGTTGGTCTGCAGTACACGTTTTAAGAGGACATGCAAAGGGAATACAATGAACATTAGGGCTGCACTATGAAGGTTGATGGAGGCCTGTAGGGGATACATTAGGAGCAGGTGGAGAGAGTGGGCAAGTACTCTGCAGATTGAGAATGTCTGCAGTGCAATCAGGGTCCGCACAAGATATGCAGAAGGTACTCCGAGACTGTGGTTCGGCTGAGGAACTGCTGGCAACATGAAAAGGGAAAGGGTCTGTAGGGAGACTACAGCGGGCTGTGGGTTTTATACATTATGAAATTGGCGGAGAGTTTGTAGGGAGTCTACAGTGGGCAGTGGATTTACAGACAGCATGCAATGGACAGAGGGTTTGCAGGGAATCTGCAGAGGGTAGAGGGTTTGCAGACAGTATGGAATGGGCATAGGCCTCGCAGGGAATCTGCAGTGTGCTTGCAGACAGTATGGATTGGGCAGAGGGTTTCTAAGGAGTTTGCAGTAAGCAGTGGGTCTTCAGACACTGCAGTGAGCGTAAGATTAGCATACATGATGCAATGGGTAGATGGTTTGTAGGGAGTTTACAGTGAGCCTGCAGACAGTGTTAATATGTTTGCAGAGGGCAGTAGATCTGCAGACACTATGCCATGGGCAGAGGATTAGCAGAAAGCATGCGGAGGGCTGAGGATTTGCAGTGAGCCTGCAGATTGTACACAGCAGACAGGGAGTTTGCAGGGTGTCTTCAGTGGCTCTAGTCTGGAGAGAGTATGCACTGGGCAGAGTCTGCAGGAAGACTGCTGTGTGCACATGGTTTGCAGAGAATCTGCAGTAGTCTGTAGACAGTGTGCAGATTCCATGAGGTTTGTTAGGAGTCTGAAGTGGGCTGTTGGTTTGCAGACCATGTGGAATGGGCAATTGCCTGCAGGGGAATCTGCAATAGTTCTGCAAAAATTCCAGACAGTATGCAAAGGGTTTGGAAGGAGTACAGTAGGCAATGGGATTGTAGGTAATCTGACTGCAGGGGGCAGTGAATCTGCAGAGAGACTCTACGGGGAATCTGCAGTGGGATCACACTCTGCTGGCGAGCTCCCATTATCCGCTCTCACACCTCTACAAAATGAGCCTTTTAACTGCAGGCCCAGTGCTGTGTGTCAGCGTGGGCTGGAAATTATTAAATTACATGTTCTTAATAATTCGTACATAAACCATGGTATGAAGGTGGCAACAGCTGCAGCCGAGAAGCAGTTCCCCAAGTTGGACACTAACGCGGGTTAAACTCACAGTTCTGGTGAAAGGACAGCCATCTATCCTGCTGCTGACCACACAGCACCAGGGCATACTTTCCATGTTGACCAATCTGCTCTGCACCGTGTCAGGGAAACCCTATGAGCTACCCCGGTAGAAAAGAATCGCTGCCGTGTGAGGGTTGCTCGATATGGATCCCTCTGGACTTGAGTTATCACTAGAGGCCAGATATCAATGTTGTGAACACCTCGCTCTGAGCTACACAAGATGGCGTCCTCTTGCGCGGAAGTGCAGTCTTGCATGGCACCAAGAGATATACGAAGTCAAGGTCCACTAGATCTAGAGGGCTTTAAAAAGATCAGGAGTCGTACTGCGTCCACGTAAAATGATGTGGTGGAATTGAATCAGCATTTGTCAGAGCGGGACAAAATAACATATACGTTTGAAGATGTGACTGACAGATATCAGAGATTTGAGAGTTGTACAGTTGCCAACATTCCACCCTTGGACGCTGAAGCTGATCTCCCGCAGAACAACTTACCAGCGTCAAAGATTTGTGTTCTGGGAATCCCTTATTTATCTGATGCAGAGGAGTTACATACTGAGGTATTTTTCTGTGTAAAACACTGATTCTGAGGAACGTGAATTAATACCAGTGTGTGTTGTGCATGACAATAGACTGCCTACTAGAGGTCTGCCAGAAGTAGACCAGAAAGAGTGGACTTTTCTGGTGGAGTTCTGCAACCCAAAAGCAGAGAGTGTATCACTTATATAGTGATAAATGTAGGAAATGTTGTGGTGAAACAATCTTGGGTGCACATCTTCTGGAGCGCCTCGCTTGTGGATGAGGCAACACTACGGATTAATGAGGTAGGCGTGACATTTGTGTTTTGAAAACCCCAGGACTGTCCACGACTATCTATCAGTGAAGACCCAAGACTCTTGTAGGGATATTGATCACTGACCGGTTCCAAAGTATTATTTTTAGTACGTGGCTTGTAGGGGCCAGGCAGGTCCGATTTTCCCTTGAATGGCTGATGGATGTGGTGTATGGTTGTAATGCACCCCGATCTGATAAGCAGCTGGAACTATCCCATATGGACGTGTTTTTTGGGACCAAGCCTTATATTTTGTGATGTTCGTTCATTGCCGCTCTCCCTTTCCCACCTTTCTTTTCTCTCCTAGATGACACGAGAGGCAGGGAGAAAAAAATGGCCTAATATGATTTGGGAGGTTTAAAAATTGAAATAAGTCTTCAATACTGATAACCTGTTGTGTTTTTGTATTATTTAGAATCCCGGTCTTAATCTGGATTTGCACCTAACCATGCTTTTTCGTTCAAATCGTTCTATCCTATTAAAAGAAAGAAAGAAAAAGTATGGAAGTAATGCATTCCTCAATAAAAAAAAATTAAAAAGATGATCATGTGAACATGTCAGAAATAAAAATCATGAGCTAGACTTTGGTTAATATACACACCAAATAAAAGCTAAATCGGGTTTATGCTCAACATATGGCCCATGGTAAAAGAAGTAAATTTAGCTTTTGATTTAAGAAAATGAATTCAGCACTATTTTTAATAAAACGCTGATGCGTATTGGCATTCAGCAGTTTGAACATAGGCTCTGTCATGGTGGATGCAATTAATAAATGTACCCACAAATCTGCTCTACAAATGAGGATGAATGTTTGATTAATTCTGTTGCAGGGATTCTGCTTTTGCACAGAACTATGCGCAGGAGACCAGGACCTCAGAGAATTGTGGTGTACCAGAAAACTCCCCTCAGAACCCAGAACCCCTTATCCGACTAGCTTAGTATCTCATTCGTTAACCTAGATCTAGCTAGGTGGTCCCAATGTATAGACAAACCAGAACAAGCGACTTAGATATTTCTCAGGAGTGGTGGGAATCTGAAATACATGTTCGTACTTATTTATTAGTCCACAACTGAATAATACAGACACGGTAAAGTTTAAAGAGTTTATTTTATAAACCTCGCGTCCTAAGATGCAGTACTTTGGCTAACACTAGCAGACTAACAATACAGATCAGAATCATGAGCATTATTACAATACCATATAGAATGAAAGGAGCAATCATACTATTAATGACAGTGGTATACGGCCACACTCCTTTCACTATAATCTAATACATTATTATTATTATTAGACTATTAGAAGGTCTCTTAGGCTAACAGGGGGGACCCCATACCGTATAGATCAGCTTAGTCGAATCACATCAAAGGATCAGCTCTCACAGCATGCATCAGCTCTTCTTGTTCGAATGAATGTAAAATCAAACTGTTCTGCAATATTAAAGACGTTTGTCCTTCAAACATTGGCAGCTGTATGCATGATATGTCTAACAAGTGTCTACGATCAATCTAAACACAACACTCTGTACCTTCTAGTGACCCAGACGCGTTCTTTGCATGATGTACAGACCAAGGGCACATTTCACGGTTAAGAATGTATAACAACCGTTTGTTATTCTGTAAAGCAAAGTCGAGTCAGCATTTTACAAAATGAATAACACATAACAACAGTGTCGTGTGCAGCGCAACAGAAGCGACAAGCTTGCTTGTTAACTATGATCTCGGTTATGCTAACTTAGTGTTGTAAATAGGGCGTGGCTTAGTCCATCTCACACCCCCCCATGATCGGAGCACTAACCAATAGGGATACATTTATCAAGAACGCAGAGTTCAAGAGGTTTAGAACGGACTCAAGGGCATATAAGGTAAGTGTAAAGTCAGAGAATAAAAAAATGTTCGTTTAAAAAAATGAAAAAATGATGTGATAAAAGGCAAGCAACATTTTCGTAGAAATTTAACAATTCCGGATGTAAGCTGCATTGACAATGTCATTCAGTCAATCCATGAAGGTATAAGCACCATAAGTTGCGACTGCTTCCAAGAGAAATTCATTGGAGCGTCCTGCAAAAGTATCAGCCATCCAGTTGAGCAAGTGAAAGGAACATACATGGTCGTCAATTATCGGAGCATCCAGCACCATGATAGGACAACTGTCAGTCTCCTCAATATAACTCCTTTCAAGGAAATCAATAGCTGCCTCTCCGATATCCCAGTTTCCACGGACTCCGTGTGCCGCACCCAAAGCCATAAACGCGACACCAGAACAGTCGAATTCATGAGCCACTAAAGGACACATAAGTTCATCAAAATCCGGGTCAGGCGATACCAAGTTTGACAGGCACAAGTCCAGAGCCCATTGGAAGGGACAATCTAGGCAATGAAAAACAGGTTGCACACACGTAAAAAAGGGAAACCGGAAAGACAATCCATACTTGACGCTTAATACCGCCAGTGGTAAGGTGCCGTAGAAATCAAGCATCCAGTTACGAAGATGGAGCAAGCGCAGCATTCTGTCTTGCAGCTCCCGGTGTGCAGCCATAGCGAAGAGCGCAAATCAACAAGAGGATCCCATCCACCAAAGCGAGGAGCAAGGGGAACCCTCCGAAGACACTCGAAAAAACAGAATGTAAAAATGCGTGGATCACACCAAAAACAGTCTGGAAAGATGTCACGAGGCCGGAGCCCACAATTTTAAAAAAATGAACAAGTCCAGTCGTAGACGAAGCATTAAAGATAGTTTGAATCAAAGTTCCAAAATGGAGGGGGAGGTCAGTATTTAAAAGAGCTTGTACCTCAGTGCGTGTGTTTGCAACATTAAGAAGAAATGTTTCACGGGATGAAGTTAACGCAACCTCTTTTTTAGACAAAAGAGCCTTTATTCTGCTCATCCTATTGAACTCTGCGTTCAAGGTTGGAATCGCTGGCCAGATGGATATATCGAGTCGGCCTTGCGGGGGTGGGAAAAGGACGTTATTACAGCAAACTACTTTTTGTGAAACAGTCACTATGTAAGGAATACCCACTAGCATCCCACAGCAAGCTTCACTATTTAAAAGCAAATAACTACAGTTGGCAAGCAGCTTAAAAGAAGACGTTATAACTGGCATTGGAATCCCCTTTAGGACACAAGCTAAATTAGGAGCATGTATATTGCAAGCGCCATGTAATTGTATATGTCTGCAAACAACAGAGTGATCAGGAGCGGAATTGCATTCTTCACCTTTTAAGTAAACTTCCTTGCCATCCCTCACGCATCTGTAAGTGAACGGAAGTGACCAAACTTCATGCAGAAACGCATCACCAAGTTGTTCGTATCTGCCGATAGCATAGTGTTTCATGCACAAACTAAACTTGAACAAACTGAACGGTAAAGTTACTAATCCGTGTACTAACCACACGGCTGAATTCAACTCAGCTACAGAAAAAGGTAAAGGTTCTAATTTTTCAATGTGCAGCAATGCATAAGTAGCATCTTTCATGGACATGAACTGCTGTTTGTCAGTCAAATTAAACGGAAGGAACAACAATGAAATATTCATGTAATCCCAAGGGACTTTCCCTGCCTTTAACGTTTGCAATGTCCATGCAAACTGCATAATTGAACGCAATTGATTTTGACTATGATACAACACAGATACATCATCTTGCACAATGTCTACGACAGAAGAAACAATATTATCTAATGTATAAATTCTAGAAGACAATGTATTAATACTATTATCTATCACAGCCAATACTTTTTCCATATTGGCCTGGTCAATAGCACGTAGTCTAGAAGCAGCCTCAATTTGCGACAACTTCCAAACTTCATTGTAAATAGCATAAGCCCATCGTTTAGATCTACCATTAACAGGACCCTTAATGAAATCATTCAAATCTATTTTTTCATTTAAACGTGACAAATGAAGTTTGACTGAAGTTAAGGTGGAATGTTGCAGCCATGACTGACATAACTTACCTACAGAGTAGGTAGTCACCGTGTGTGAAGATGTGAAACGAGGGTCAACCCTAAGTTGTGTATACCCCGGGGTCAAATCCAGAAAACGACGTTGACAGGAATCTGAGCTTGTTTGCCATACCAACCAACCCTCAGGATTCAATGTTGAAATATTGAAGGTGCCATTGGAAACAAGCGACTGCAACCTAGTAAGGGACAGAGCTGAGTGATTTACCCAACCAGGATAAGCACCCAAATCAGGGATCGAGGGGGAAATTAATTTTTTAGATATAGCCAATCCAAAACAGGTTGTCTGAAAAATAGTTGAATTTAAAAATAAAATGTGGTTAGAGATAAGACAGGCACGATGCAAAGCTTCTGTTCCTTGTACCTGCCACGATTTAGTTCCCCAAACCGATTTAAGATCGATAGTAGCTTTCCATATGTCATAACCTCCAACAGCCAATTCCTCCATAAAGGCTTTGGAATATAATAATTTTGTATGTGTCAGTCTGACTTTAGAAGAGGGTTCTTCCGCTACCTTAAAGTAAAAAGATTCAGGGGTTGACACACTAAAATCCGAAAAGTATGTGTATTTTTTCAATAAAGTGGCAGAGCTGCCAGGCATAGGGACAGGACAATGTTCCCATTGTGTGAAATGAACAAAATTTCTGAAAGTATTTGCTCTGTGTAGGAAATGTGTGCCATAATGTTGAAAACAAAACTGCTCCTCATAGTTTGCAGTATTTAAATACAGATCCTCAGCATCAAATGCAGCATAATATTTTAAATCAGAAAACAGTGCTTCTATTGCTTGTACATCCCAATCATCTGAGCGGATGTTCTGTTTAACTACATCACCCATAGAAACACGAAAAACAGTTGGCACATTAATAACTTCGGTGGGACCATGAATTTGAAAGTTCACCGCATCCCAAGCAATCCCATCACGTACAGGCCAGGCGGTGATGTTCACAAACGTCTGGTCTCTTTTCATGATGTGTGATGAGGAATGTGGGGCCAAAGTTCCATCAATTAATTGAATTGTAGAACGTTCATTCAGGCAGTGTCCATTGATAAGTCTAAAAAACACTACCACAAAGCCAATTGTCATGAATAAAAAAATACAAATCAGCACCAACCAGATGTAAGTCCAAGGTGCAACCAAAAAATGTCTCTTGAACCAGGCAAAAAATATAGAGATTTTGGAAGGGACAGTGGAAGTCAATGATTCAGTTTCAAAGGAAGACTGGGACTGGGCAAGTGTTGTTGTATTTAAAAGGGGCAAAGCGACTTCTGTAGGATAAGCATACTCAGGATCAGCGGACAAACCACCAGCATTAGGTGGTGGATCAGTAACTGTAATCATCTCAATGGAAACTTCAGGCACGATGACAGAGGGTGGCACCACAACAGAGTTTCTCAGCATTGAAGGGCAGGAAACCGAAGGTGTCATACTATGGAGAATCGGCCACCCTGTGTAGCTTGACATTTTCAATTGAAATGTACCTTTTTCCTTTGCGACCAGGAAGTGGTGGTAAAACAACTGTACGTGTACCCAATACTCCAAGCACTGGGACTGGTGCACGATAAGAGGGGCCAAACTCCTTCTTGTTCTCCACCTTCTCACGGACCGGATCACCAACTCGAGGCAGCCAGCTGACCACCGGAATCAGGAGCGCTTCTTCTGATGTAGAGGGCACGTGTTCTTTTGCCAGAGTGTCTCTTGCTTCTTGTAGATTCTGCAATACAGCACAGTGGTCATCGAGGTCAAAAGGGGCGACAGCCGCCGCCATGTCTAGACCATCAAGGTCCGGAACAAACATTCTCACTCCAAAGAGCATCATGTAAGGGGTCCTCCCACCCAGAGACCTTCTAGGGAGATTATTAAGTGCACGTTGGACGTCATACAAGTGGGCAAGCCAGTTCCGGCCTGTACCTAACACCTTGGCTGTCAACGATTGCTTTAGGTCACGGTTCATCCGTTCCACAACACTATTGCCCTCAGGCCGGTATGGAGACGAAAATTTGACTTGGACCCCCAAACTTCTCATAGCCTCTTTGTAAGCCTTAGAGGCGAACGCCGGGCCCTGATCAGAGTGAAGGGTACCACACGCAAAACTCCCTATAAAGACACGCAATGCTTTGATGACAGTCCTGGCATCAGCACTCCTTTGTGGCCACACCCACAGAAAACGTGTGCACGAATCCACTGCAACCAAGATGTACTTGTACGCAGTATCAGAGGTAAAAGGACCGCAGTGATCTAAATAAACACACGCTAGTGGTTGATTAGATATATGCAGCTGCGTTGGAGGTGGGCGCGCAACAGAAGAAGGTTTGATCTGCTGGCAAATGTCACAATTAATGACATAAGCCCGCGCTTGTTTATACAATCCGTACCACCAATAACGTTGCTGCAAAAGAGAGACAGTTGCTGACACTCCAGCATGCGCAGACGCAACACCTTCGTGGGCAGCTGTTATCAGATTTGGTCTGCAGTCCGCGTTGGGAATCAATCTATCACCAACGTCGTTAATCCTCACTAACGGGACGTTATCAGGACTTAAGTGATAATGGTATCGGGAAGGGAAACCTCTAGGGAAGTTTGTCCCTGTCTCAGAAGCAGCAATAGCTGCTAAAATGTCTGCATCAATCTTAGATTTTGATCTTGTGACTGCTGCTACTAAATATGTCGCCACTGCTGTTTTAGCTGCCTCGTCAGCCAAACTGTTACCGACAGCATGGACACCAACTCGTTGGTGACCAAGAGTGTGAATTACATCCACAAGTGGCAAACTCCCTTTGAGTTCTGACACTCGAGCCCAAATTGTTTTATGCTTTACTGAGAAACCTTTGGAGTCACGAAATCCATTCATAATCCAAAAAAGTATATTGTCGTTGTATGACTGAACACAGTAGTAAGAGTCACTCACTATAATAGTAGTGACTCTGTGATCAGCAAACTCAAGTGCAAGCACCAGAGCACGAAGCTCCGCCAGTTGCACGGTACAATCACCCAATGACTGCGTATGCACTGCATCAGATTTGAACTCTCCATTCACGAAAGTACCGACTACAATTGCGCAAGCCGCTGAATAAGTGTGCCTTGATCCAGTTGCGGGTTGCGCAGACCCGTCAGTGTATATGACACAATGGTATTCCTCGATAGGGCGCAATGACTGGGGAGCTGGATGCACGAATTCATACTCCAAACTCTCCTGAGTCTGCAACGCTGCGTCAAAGATGTATTCGACGTCAGGCGAAGCTAAGGAGGTCGCCCATTGTATCCACCTTGGATGCAAAGCCTTAGAATTTGGTACACTAGCCTTAGTGACTGCTTCTAGAGCAGGAAACGGTGTTACCACCAGCATGCGTTTTCCCTGTGATAGCGCTCGTTCTTTCAGGATCGCCATCTGAACTGCTGTCAAGACTTTTTCAACAGTGGAAAATCGCAGCTCAGCCGAAGTGTACAGATGAGATTTGTAAGCAATGGGGACTGTGTCACCCTCATTGAACGTTAAGTACGTGAAACCTTCCGCGCCTGGAACAATTCTAATGACCAGGTTGGTGAGATTGTCACGAGTTTTTAGATATTTAGCTGTAAGAAGATCAGTTTGCAAAGTATGTAATGCCAACGAGTGCTCTGGCAGCCAGCAAGATCTGGTATAAGTTGGTTGTATCAAGGCATAAAGTGTCTTGATATGCTGGGCATAATCAGGAATGTAGGTACGACCGAAATTCAGAAAACCCAGCAAGGATTGAAGTTTCTTCAGTGTTGTAGGGATACGAAGGTTTGCGCATTTCTCAAGGAACTGCGGTGCCAAGCCTCGACCTTCATTATTGAGTTCGTACCCCAAGAACAACACTGTAAATTCTGCAATGTGCGACTTCTTAAAGTTAACCTTGTAACCGAATTCTGCAAACATAGTCACTATGTTATCCACACGAGCAAGATGTGGAAGCAACTCGTCGTCTGTCAGATAGATGTCATCGACATACGAGTATGCTTCCGGGTCTACCATCTCTAAGAGAGAGACCACGCGAGCGGCAAAAACTCCAGGGCTGGTTTTATAGCCCATCGGGAGCCTCTTGAACAATTTTTGTTTACCACCCGAGGTAAATGCTGTCCACTCATAACTAAGAGGGGCCAGATTATGGCAATAAAAGCCATTGGATAAGTCGAGCGTAGTTTTGAAACGTTTTCTCACAAGACTATCTACGAGAGCCGAACTATGAGTATTCTGTACCGCACACGTCCGGCAATGTGAGTTTAAATGCCGGTAATCCAAAACTAGGCGGTACGATCCGTCAGGCTTCGTTACAGTGAATAAAGGATTATTCATGGGTGACACACATGTCTCAATTACTCCCTGATATTCCAATTGCTCAAGGATTGACGCGACGTGAGGTCTAGCCTCGCGAAGCATGGGATATTGGGGTTGAGGCTGGGGATCAGATCGCAATGGAATCTCGTGATTGGGAGAACATTTATCCCAGCCAACCTGATTACGATACAACGCAGGCGCAAGCACCTGCGCCCACTCCCCGGCCAACCTAGTAGACTCCTCCGTGGGCACTGCGTGCCCAAAGGAAGGAAGTATAACTTCCTCTCCCCTAGGGGCGTCTAAAATGAAAGCCGGAGGCCAATCTTTCTCCGCCAAAAGAATATCATATGTGGTGGTAAGATTATCCCAAAAAAACGCTTTAATTTTGCGTTGTATGTCACCCTCAATATTAAGGACTATTTCAAATAATCTTTCCGGGGGGGGCTACGCGAGTATCAGCAGTTTCGACTGTCACATAAATGTCAGTTGCTGTCGCCTCCAGAAACGGACGCAATGCTTCCCGCACTACTGTAACTTCCGCCGCGCTGTCTAGCAGCGTCAGTGCCCACGTCAGGTTCCGAAGCCGCGTCCTGACCATCTGAGGCATATCTCGCTGAGATAGCAGCAACTTTCTTTTTCTGAAACGGTGGACGTGGTCTGGCAGCGTCTTCCTGCTTGCCTTTACCGTCAGTCTGGCGGGGCTGGTCACGACCCTGAGTGTCCCTTCCTCTTCCACGCTCTCCACCACCAGAGTGCGAAGTCGATGTTTCCTGTGAAGAACGAGGAGAGCGTTGTTCAGAAACCTGAAACCTATCAGGTGACTTAATACGAGTACGATCGCGCAAATCATAAGTGCGTTCACTATACGACTGAACTGGTGAGGCAGGACGAGAAATCTGTTTCTGTTGCTGCTTCTCTTGTTTCTTGGCTCGCCAACTTTGTTTAGGAAAGTTGGGCTTTTCGTCTTTTGTAGACGAACTCACCTTAGTTTGTTGCACTACATCTGGAATTTTGATGGTGGGTTTCACACCTAAGGCACTACGTCCAACCATCCTATAGGCTTTCGCAATAATTTTGGCGAACTGCCGAGGCTTGTCCTCATCAGCCAGAAGCTCCAGCATATTGCCAACTTGGAACTGCATGGCATCTCCTTTGAGGTTGCCCATTACCATGGAACAAACCACATCAAAACTGTCGACAAGCCTCATTCCCAACTCAATAGCTGCCTCCGCACCATGACTTTCTTGAACTTTCTTGATGACGGAGGGTAGTACAGCCATAGACGGAGTGCCGTAGCACTTCGAATATGTCGCAGCAAAGATCTTGCCCCAATTGTCACAATCAACAAGCTCAGGGACCAGGTCTTTGGGCAAAGTAATGGTGAGTATCCTGTGTTTATCCACAGGTGTAGTGTTTGGAAACACGGCTTCTAATTTATCAAATGTTTCTGCAAGCCAGTAAGGAAATTCATCCTTACTGAGGGGGCGCTTGCCGACAACCGCGTTAACCATAACAGGGCTTATCACCACCGCGTGATGGTGATCCGCCCCGTGTCCAGCAACCGCAGGTGTTCCCACCTGAACTGTGCGTGACACATACTGCACTAAAGCCCTATGGACCGTAATCAGGGCAGTGTGTAGTGTTCGTAAATCACCCACGCCTATCGTCATGTAGCGTGGGTGTGGAGTATATCCGGCCAGTACCGGCCATGTAGCTCCCGCAATTGATAACGGGCCCATTCTCGCCGGTACGACCTCATGGGGGAGGGCGCCATTAAACCAAATTGTATGCTGCCAGGCAGTAATAGGAATTTCCAGAGTCCGATATGGGGCATAAGCCGCAGGTACAGCCGAGGCTGAATATTCGTGGAACAAATTATCGTCTGCATCCACCTCCGCAAAGGTCACCCATGAGTAAAACAACTCATACGGGTAAGTGTAAGTGCACTGACCACAAAGACTACGGACATCCTGTCATCAGGTACCCCATACGCCCTCAGATGAGCGCGCAGGGGAACCCTACTATGAGCGGGAATATTAACTGCCATAAGGACCCCTTAAAGAATAACAACGATTTACTCAGTAGCACTTGGGCTCAAAAATTACAACCTTTTTAATTTTCAAGCTTGATAGAACCTTTAGTCTAAACCTAGGTAGGTTAAACCGTCACTCAAGTTTTCCGGAAACGAGAGCGAGGGTTGTTGTGGACTAAAATCAGCACTACTAAAGCGTCTCAGACGTTAAGACCAAATGTTAGGTGCGCCATGTTGCAGGGATTCTGCTTTTGCACAGAACTATGCGCAGGAGACCAGGACCTCAGAGAATTGTGGTGTACCAGAAAACTCCCCTCAGAACCCAGAACCCCTTATCCGACTAGCTTAGTATCTCATTCGTTAACCTAGATCTAGCTAGGTGGTCCCAATGTATAGACAAACCAGAACAAGCGACTTAGATATTTCTCAGGAGTGGTGGGAATCTGAAATACCTGTTCGTACTTATTTATTAGTCCACAACTGAATAATACAGACACGGTAAAGTTTAAAGAGTTTATTTTATAAACCTCGCGTCCTAAGATGCAGTACTTTGGCTAACACTAGCAGACTAACAATACAGATCAGAATCATGAGCATTATTACAATACCATATAGAATGAAAGGAGCAATCATACTATTAATGACAGTGGTATACGGCCACACTCCTTTCACTATAATCTAATACATTATTATTATTAGACTATTAGAAGGTCTCTTAGGCTAACAGGGGGGACCCCATACCGTATAGATCAGCTTAGTCGAATCACATCAAAGGATCAGCTCTCACAGCATGCATCAGCTCTTCTTGTTCGAATGAATGTAAAATCAAACTGTTCTGCAATATTAAAGACGTTTGTCCTTCAAACATTGGCAGCTGTATGCATGATATGTCTAACAAGTGTCTACGATCAATCTAAACACAACACTCTGTACCTTCTAGTGACCCAGACGCGTTCTTTGCATGATGTACAGACCAAGGGCACATTTCACGGTTAAGAATGTATAACAACCGTTTGTTATTCTGTAAAGCAAAGTCGAGTCAGCATTTTACAAAATGAAGAACACATAACAACAGTGTCGTGTGCAGCGCAGCAGAAGCGACAAGCTTGCTTGTTAACTATGATCTCGGTTATGCTAACTTAGTGTTGTAAATAGGGCGTGGCTTAGTCCATCTCACAATTCAGCATTACGTCCATCATCTGTTCTTTTTACAAATGCTGGCAGAACAGAAATAAGAATGCATACTTACAAGAGGGATGCAGCGTCAAAAAACTTAATTTACTCAGTCTTGTATCATTTGGATGAATGTTGTTGGTTTGGGTTTCAAGATAAACTGTGACACCATTCACTGGATGATGGCCCGTTTAATGGGACGATGGTCCTCTCACTGACTTCTCAACACTTGTTTTGTAACCCCATGGATCTGAAACTAGCTGAGCCGGAAGTAAGACCATGAAACAGATGGAAGGCGCTATCCAAAGCTATACACTAAACACATTGCTGATAACAGCGAGCGTGCTGGCGGATAGCAGGAACGGGAATCTTCCAGTCAGGCGAAGCAACGACGTGTCCCAAAGCTGACCCATGTGGAAGCCAGAAAGGCTTGTTTATCAAAAGAAGGTGGATGCCAATTCACATGGGGATCAGGCACTCAATTGTCCACTGCCAGCAGCCAGTGGCATAGCAAGCGGGTGGGGGGCGGTCCATCCTGGGCAGCAATAGTTTTGGGGGTGGCGGCCTCCCTCCCATGATCCTACCTGTTTCAAAGGCTCAGACCACCACGGTGGCAAAAGGCCGCGCTATGCCACTGCCAACAGCGGCCTCACAAACCTGACTCCCAGGCTGGACTTCCCAAGGTCCAGTTGTATCGGAGGCTGACATAAGCTGCCAAACACCAAATACTAGAGATGGCCATGTTACCTAATGCCCATTTATGTTCTTCTGCAACACACAGCACTGGTCATAGGGACCCGTTTCAAAGTCAGTTTTTAATTACTGCTGGTCCGAGGCCTGCAGGTCCCGCACCACTTAAAGCTCTGGGGTAAATACGAGCTGGGGCGGATCTGTAAGGGGAAGTGGTGAACTTGGGAAGGGGGGCACCGAAGAAGCAGGGCAGCAGGACTTCAACAGCGCAGAGAGGGAGTAGTGGGGCGACAAGTAATAGGGCCAGGCAGAAAGGAGGGGAGAAGGGGTACAGGCAGGCCAGAGTGCAGGCGGCAATAAGTCAGAGGCTTTATAATGTTTACAAGTGATGCGGGACTAGTCAAAATATGAAAGTGTAATTGGGTACAAAACAGTAAAAGGAATAGCAGAGCCAGGACCTGTCACGCATGGTACGTATAGCTCTAGAGTTAACACTTCTCTGTGACAGCAGCAGCACTCTACCGCTACCCTGTGAAGTGTCAGCTTGCGTAGAGAAATACCAACAAAGATGTCAGTATAAATAAAGTATTTATTTCAATACAAAGACCCGCATACAGCTGATAAGAAGTCGGGACAATCAGGAACAGCCGGTAAGCAGAATGCCGTGCCTCTCAGTGACATAGCCTAAATAACATTGGAACATTCTAAATGACGTAGAGGGAAAACAACCAATGGGAACAGAGTGCAACCCCACATTGCGCAAGGAAGCTAAACAAGTTACGATATACATCTCCCTTTATCACACAAACAAACATTAATACATTATAAAGTCTCTAAACCTGTTTGGAATACGTGTTAATCTTCCAGAACCAGTACAAGACCCTTCAAAAAGATTAGAAGCAAACAAATCATTGTTATCACTACAACTTCCATCTGTAGCTACTACCCTTGGTACTTGCGTCTCTTGGTCAGTTGATGCGCCCAAAGTTTCCCTGTTATGTAGCATTTCTTTTTCAATAACAACATGCATAGGAATCCCTGATGTCTCCTTTGGGATAGAGCATTCTCTGGTTGGTTCATTTGTGTCTGATTGGGCATTGGTGGAAACACCTTCATTTTTATTTAGACTCAAGTCAAACCAACAATCACTCTGATCGGAATCTGCATTCTCATTTTGTGGACGTGTCATGAGTTCTTTCTGCCCACCTTTGAGCTTGATAACATCACTTTTGTTTCTCCACCCCAATTTATGCAGGCGAACAGAACCACTCGAGACATCCACCACTTCACTAGGTTCGTAGTACTTGGACTCTCCTTTCTGCTTGACAAAAGGTTTTTTGACAATTACCCAATCACCCTTGCAGATATCTTTAACAATGGCTCTGTGGATCTTGTCATGGTACTCTTTTGACTTAATTTGTTGCTTTAAAATTTTATCTCTCACTTTAAGCTTAGAGTCATCCAATTTTGTCACTTCCTGAATTCGTTCCTGAAGGATGGAAAACTTTGGAGTGATGGCAGTGTTACATTGCCGTCCTCTCATGAGGAAAAAAGAAGTATACCCTGTTACACTGTTGATTGTGTTGTTGTACATATCAACTCTTTCTTTAAGGAAACGGTTAACTCTTTCCACTTGTCCATTGGATTTGGGCGAGTAACACGGAGTCTTTTCCTGACGTATTCCATTTCTCTTTAAAAATGTGATCATTACTTCAGAGGTAAGCTGTTTTCCATTGTCCGAAACTAAGACCTGCGGGAAACCTTCCAAAGAAAAACATGACTCCAAGAATTCTATAACACATTTGGAGTCTATGGTTGATACAAATTTGAAATATATCCATTTACTATAATAGTCACATAATACAATTATAAATCTTGAATTATGTTCCAACACACTGAACGGACCTGCAAAATCAATAGCAACTTTGTTCCAAGATGAATTAGGAATATCAACTAACTGCATTTCTTGCACTCTAGGCTTCCAACAATTTCTTGGTCATGGTTGACCCCAAATGGGAATTATGAGCTAACTCAACTAGATGTTTTCTTAGTTTTGTAGGTGGAATCAACAAATCCCCCCTTAAAATAAAACCTTTCTCAATGCTTAATTCTTCCGCAACTTGCACATAAGTTTTTAACTCATCATGTACATTTCTGATTGGCGGCCACTTGCTCAATATATACGCTTTTACCTTGTTTAACACTGGATCTTCCTCTATGAGGCTCAACCATTCAGATTCTTTACACACCTGTTCTGATTGGTTAAAACCATGCACATACGACACTTCACATTCAGTGTCTTCTTCCATTTTGGGTTCATCACTGTTCAATGGGAGGCGTGAAAGGAAGTCAGCACTTATGTTTTTCTTACCTGCCATGTTTTTAATAGTAAAATTGTATTCCTGAAGTTTTGATAACAATCTTACTAACCTTGCAGACACTTTGCCATTTCCCCTGCCACATTCGTCCATTAAGAAAGTCAAAGGTTTGTGATCTGTGATCAACTCAAAACGTTTTCCCCATAAGTACATTTTGAGTTTATCAACAGCCCAAACACAAGCCAGGGCTTCCCTCTCTATAGTGCTATAGTTACACTCTGCATCCAGTAAACGTCTAGAAGTGAATGCGATAGTATGCACATTACCTGCTTCTTTTTGAGTATAAACTGCACCTATGCCAACCGAACTTGCATCCACAGTGATGATATTGGTACCATCAGGATCATAGGGTTTCAAAGTAGGGGCTCTCACAATTGCATTCTTGATCTCTGTAAAAGCAAAATCTTGATCTTCAGACCAAACATATTTTTCTCCTTTGCGAAGCAAAACGCGTAAAGGCTCAACTATTTCTGAGTAGTTTTCTACAAAACGTGAATAGTATTCACTGAGCCCCAAAAAGGATTTAAGGGTATCTTTATCAGTTGGTTTAGGGGCATCAGTTATGGCTCTAACTAAGTTGAGTTTAGGTTTGATACCACTACCACTCAAGATATGGCCCAAGTATTCAATTTCAGTTTGTAGAATCTTACATTTGTCTTTAGCAACTGTCATACCTCTCTCGTTTAATTTGTTAAGAACAATGTCTAAAATTTCATTGTGTTCTTCGATTGAACCCGCATGAATGAGTATGTCGTCCTGAAACTTCTGAACGCCCAACACTCCTTTAAATATACATTCCATCAATTTTTTAAACACGCTGGCTGATGAAGCCAAACCGAAGGGGAGTCTTACAAATCTATAAGCACCCAACGGAGTAATGAATGTTGTTAGATCTTTAGATTCATCAGACAGTTGAACTTGGTGATATGCTGATTTGAGATCTATTAACGAAAAATATTTTGAACCCTTCGTGGCCGCTAGAATCTCCTGGATTTTGTGTAAAGGAAAACAGTCCACCAATATATTTTTGTTTAATGATCTCAAATCAGCACACAAGCGAACTTCACCATTTTTAAAAAAAATCAAACAATAGCAGAAACCCATTCCGCTGAATTGGTTTGTTCAATAACCCCTTCATCAACCAATTTGTTGAGAAGTTTTTGCAATTCAGCTTTTACAGACAAAGGGATGGATCTTACTTATGCTTAACTGGTATTGCATTTTTCTTCAACTTTATGGTATGTTCAAACCCTTTGACACAACCAATTCGGTCTTCAAAAAGAGCCTCATACTTACTTAGAATTGATTCGACTTTGTCTAAAGACGACGAAGAATCAGAAAAAGAGACTGCATGAACAAAATTTACATCTAAAACAATGGGATCAACGGCACCTGGTTTGAGAATAATCCCCAGTCGCGCCAAATCTTTCCATCCTACTATGTCTCTGCCACGCTCTGCGACATATACTTTAGTAGAAATGGTTCTTCCTTTAATATTCAAATTATCTTGAAAATAACCCAACATATTTATGTCGAAATCCCCGTATGCTTTGGGGTTGACGTCAGAAGCTAGTAAATCAGTATTTGGCCAAAACTTTTCATACTTAATATCAGAAATAATGGTAATAGGCGAACCTGAGTCCGCCATGATATTAATTTCTACATTTCCTATGTGCGCAACACCGAGTGGACCTTTTATGGCATCTCCAGGGTCATCTACTGTCAATACAATATTAGAGCACATGTCTTCCTCAAAATCATCTACAGAACTAACTTTGACTTTTTGGAATCTCTGAGTTTTAAAATTGTTGCACACACCAGCAAAATGTCCTACCTTAAAACACTTGGTGCATTTCCTCCCCTGCGCAGGACACCCTTGAAAATCCGCCTTATGATTCCTTGAACCACATCTAAAACAAATAAAAGCATTAGAATTTGGACTTTTACTAGTCTTTCCTCTTCTGTCATAGTTAGTTACATGTTTCTTATGCTCTTGAATATAATATACATCAGTCTTTAAATTCTTATCAGAAGAGAGTTCCTTTGTGCTTTCCAGAGAACGCTCAATACCTTTAGCAATGTCTATAGTTTCCTGTAGAGAAGGATTTCTACAAGCTAAAAGCCTCTCCTGTATTTTTTTTTCAAAACAATAAAAAACGAACTGGTCTCTAATGTATTCGTCAACCATGTCATTAAATTCACACTTGGTGGCCAACACACGTAAACAAGCAATGTATTCTTCAATCGTCTCATTTTCTAATTGTTTACGCATTGCAAAGTGATGTCTGCCAATCATAATGTTGGGTTCTTCTCCAAATTGTTTTTCTAAACGTTTTATTGCTTCTTGGTATTCATTCATAGGAATAAATTGACCCGGAGGTACTTCAAATTCCAGCAAACTGTCAAAAATTTCTTGGCCTGCCGTACCCAACAACCCGAACAAAATGGCTTTTTTTCTTTCTGGCTCATATTTCTTTCCATCTATCGCGACCAAATAATTCTCAAATGCCCTTAACCAATTTTTCCATTTCATAACTGGTTTTCCTGGATCAGATAAGAACGCTGCTGGCGCGCTGATATTTGAATTTTCTGACATATCTGTTTTGGAAAAAACTTCCTCTTTTTTAACTTCAACAGCAATTTTGAAAACAATTTGAACTTAGTCAATTTAAATAAATATGCCCTGCAAAAATATAGTCTTCCAGTGGAAAACAATGAAATTGAAGAAATAAATAATTATTATTATTTTTTATTTTTTAAGTATTTCCTGATGATGCTATTGGATTACTTAATTCATGAAAATGTTATTTGAACAGAACCCGATAAAATTCATTAACTGTGTAATCCAATCAACGTAGAGTTCTTTTCATGTTAGCATCTACTTTGAAAACGCCGAAGAAAACAGTTGCAGGCAAAGTCAAAAACACCAATTTGAATGCACAGCTAATGTAACTTACTTGGAAAAATTTTCACCACAAAATGGAGTCACGCAGCGTGGATACGTACGTATGAGCGTAGAACAACACGTCACCACAACTGACAGTTACATCTGAACGTTGAGGAAAATCCGTTGCAGCTGAGTGCAGGCATGCGTGCTAGCGTATATCAATACGTCACCTCCAATGACAGTTACAGCTGAGCGTTGAGAAAATAACCGTTTCAGCTGAGAGCAGAATTGCTGTTAACTGAATACCAACGATCAACGAAATTCCTCAGCAACTAAAATATGACAGAAAAACGTACACCATGCACGGCAATTAGTAAAATACTAACTTCTCATGCCGTGAAAATCACATAGCAACTTGCCTTAAAATAACTCTCGATGCAGTTGTCAATCGACATAGCTTCTATGCGTCATTTGGCTCCACAAAGAACTACGGCAATAGAATTAAGAAACACACGGCAAATTACTAAATGGTTAACCCGAAGTAAGCAAAAGCAGTAATAACTTGCCTGTTTAATTACTGTTGTTGTCCTCGAAAATTTAGTCACAAAATGAATTTCAGCAACGCGGGTCTTCACTTAAAATTCGTATCCCGTTCCTCGTCGCCAATTGAAGTGTCAGCTTGCGTAGAGAAATACCAACAAAGATGTCAGTATAAATAAAGTATTTATTTCAATACAAAGACCCGCATACAGCTGATAAGAAGTCGGGACAATCAGGAACAGCCGGTAAGCAGAATGCCGTGCCTCTCAGTGACGTAGCCTAAATAACATTGGAACATTCTAAATGACGTGGAGGGAAGACAACCAATGGGAACAGAGTGCAACCCCACATTGCGCAAGGAAGCTAAACAAGTTACGATATACTACACCCTGCCTGGGCCCTCCCAGCTCACTCGCTGTTCCAGGAGGAGTGACCCACAAGGCCAGCTTCTCACCGACTGTAACAGACTGTTGGGAAAGAGCCAAGCCAACGAGGGGGCGGAGCATGAGATGGACAAGCCTACTGCTACTGCTGACTTCCAATCAGCATAGATGAAGAAATAGAAGAGAGACGACTTCCATTGACATTTCTCTGATGAGAGACACTCTTAGGGTTGCAGCAAAGCATCTCACCCCCTAAAAGTAAGTGACAAAATGTTATTACGGGAAGGCTCTTGCAACAACGTACAATAACGGTGGTCTATATTTTTGTTCTACATGACAATAAAAGTTGCTCTTTATGTGCCACAAACGGATAGTTGGCATGTGTTTTGCATGTCAAATGAGTTTAGTATCTTGGCCAGCTTTTACAGCCACAATATTGAGTCCCTGCAGCATTATTCCAAGATGGCTGACAGATTTTACGTAGCCAAGGACAAATATTTCCCCTTTTTATTTCTCTATTTTATTTTTCCTCAATATTTACCAAACGTACAACCCATTCCAGAGCTCGCAAGGTTGGGATTTTTGTGACACTTAATACTCAGAAATTCATTGGCATTGGGGCTGGAGAGCCAGTCTCGGCACCGAGTCATCATCCTGTGATTCTGGACAAATCACCAAATTCTCCTGTGCCTAACAAATGCAACGTGGCGGAAGTGGTGAGGGACGGGAACACCAGGCACAAGGGGGAGTGGCAAGGGCATGCAGCAGCGTTAGCGGGACAAAAGCAAGCAGCTACGGGCGCTGAGCTGGACACAGGCAAACAGTAACACGAGCAGGAAGCCAAGAAAAAATAGTCACCCAAACAACAGATAAACTACCAAAGTGTAAAGATACAAAACTCTAACTTAATGCCATGACCTGAATGAGAGCATTTGCCCCTGTAACAGGAGAATTTGCTCAGATAAGGAAGGGAGGCACACTTTCAACAGAGTGCCTAACACCAGCCTGATAGACTATATTTTAGTCGACGTTATATTACTGCCTTTTTTTACTTACAAGACCTGGACCTCCCCCTCACCAAGCTTACAGCCAAGCCAACACATCCCTTTGATGGTAGACATCAACTAGCAACAAATAGTTGCAGGATAACCTGGCGGGTAGTGGTGCGATCACAGAACTCAGTAAAGTTGATTTACAAGCTAGTGAAAAAGAGCCTGGAAGACCTGTGCAACATAAATTACAGGAAACTTCTCTAGCAAGGATTGGGGAAGTGCATAACCAACTCTTTGCAAATTTATAAAAGCATTTTTCTGTAGAAGCGAGGCTTGAGGGAGCAAGAAGAAACCTGGCTTTGTGGTTTAACAGCCATTGCAGGTCTGCCAAACTCTCATCACTGCAATAAGATCACAAGACAGAAGCACAATTCAAGCCCTTATGGCATATTTTAAGAAGGCTGTTAATAATGCCAAGAGATAATGGAACCAACCGACGTGGGATGCTCTTCTTGCAGCTTCTATGGATAAAGATCAAGCAGCATTTTGGAACATAGTTGCCAACAGGAATGGTCAGGGGACTGTCACCATCGAAAACAACATCGCAGCTGATGACTGGAATGCACACTTTTCAACTCCCGGGTGACAGTGCATTTTCTGTTCCAGTAAGAAGGCCTCAATTCCCAACTACGGAGGGCCTCCACGCTACACTCGGGTGTCTGAACATTACATGCAAGGATGTGGTCCTAGCTATTTGGAAGATTATCCCGTACAAAGCCCCTGGTCTAGATAAAATTCCAGGGTGCCTGTTTTTAGCTAAAACTGATGTCTAGGGTCCCTACCTCATTGGAGTTTTTAATGCCATCATGTGTGAGCTACCAATCTCTCATTGCTGGGCAGGGTCAGAAATGATCCCTATATGCAAAAAGGGGTCCTCTCAGGTGCCAGCAAACTACAGGCCCATCAGCTTAATTGATAATACACAGAAACTCTTTAGCAGAATTATTTTACTAAGATTACAAGAATGACTAGAGGCCAACAACATTCTAAGCCATGCAATCACGATTCCGTAACCGCACGTCAACAATTGACCAAGTGTGTAAGATGCAGCTGAAAATGGCAGACTTTACATGTTATTTGTTGATCTTCGATCTGCATTTGATTTGATTCCCAGAAATGT
Source organism: Triturus cristatus (assembly GCF_964204655.1). Lineage (NCBI taxonomy): Eukaryota > Metazoa > Chordata > Amphibia > Caudata > Salamandridae > Triturus > Triturus cristatus. The sequence goes on along the minus strand of NC_140581.1, from coordinate 468,709,746 downwards.
GGCATGGAAGGTTTCTGGCTGAAAAGGGTGTCCCCTGTTACTAATGTCAAATCATCGAAAGGCTGCGTGAACAGTTCTTTGCCCATGTCCACTGTGGTCGACTGGGAGAAGTAACAGAACCCTTCCCAGTCATTAGGGGTGTTAGGCAAGGCTGTGTTCTTGCTCCAACACTCTTTACACTGTCTGTCAATGACCTGGTTGCCTGCCTGAATTCCTGTGACAATGATGCCTCCAGATTAGCCAACATGAGGGCCCCGTTGCTAATGTTTATGGGCATACAGTGAATCCTGGACGAATTCAGTAGCTTCTTACAAAGAGAGTATTGGAAATGAATGTCAGTAAAACCAAGTAAATGGTTTTCAACCCATGTCATACAACACATGCCAAACCCACCTTGTATGGGTCCCCACTCGATCAGGTCCATCTGTATGAGTATTTAGGCATCACTCTGAACGAGAAGCTTGATTGTGTGCCACATATTTTGAAATGTAGGCTCAAATTGGAGCAATATGTCAGAGGTTTGCTGAAAGTTCATTGGATCTCCTTTTGCAAACCTGTCACTCTGGCAGTCCAAATATACACCCACCAAGCACTGGGTGCGTCCCTCGGCGGCTCTGAGCTCTGGGAAACAGTTGAGAATAGGTACCTCAGGCAAGTTCTGAGCCTTCCGGTCAGCACTCCGCTAGTCCCGCTAAGGCTAGATTTGGGGTACATGCCAATGCGAAAAAGAATTGCAGTCAGACCACTAATCTACTGAAGAAAACTATGGGCTACTCCTGAACTGCTCCACTTCCGCCGGGGCATAGAAGAGATACTCTGCCTCCCTGGGGCTGGCAATCTTCCTGGATCAAATATTGCAGAGACACACTGTTGAGTCTCTGGTTAGTAAAACTCTGGGACGATCTGGGGGGAGCCAGCAAATTGGAGCTGAAGAGGCAGTTTAGGAATTTTAAAACTGGTATGCTCATGTCAAGCCTGGCCCTGGGTACTTTGACGGACTCCTCCTTAAGGATAAAGACTTTTGCAAAACTTAGGAGTTCTTAGATGAAGTTGAACCAAATCTGGCCAGAAAGCGGTTTGTCCAGTTCAGGCAATGGTCGTTACCTATTAGATACATCACCTCGAAATGGCTAAGTACAGATAGAATGCCCAAGACAGTCTGCCTATCCTGTGACCACGGCAAAGAAATGGTGGCCCATGCTCTGTTTTTCTGGCCCGAGTATAGCAGGCTTAGAGCTGAATGGATAATCCCCATTTACAGTAACCTGGGAATCCCACATTGTGCAGAGGCCTGCAGAATGTTATAGTCCTACACCAGCAGGCACATTATATTTGCAGTCTCCAGGTTCTTATTTACTATGTGCCGAATGAGGAGGAAAAATGTCCTACTACCATCCAATAGATAGGACAGCAGCACTGTATGGTCGCTAGGGGGACCCCATATGGGGAAAAGTCGTCATGGTTGATGATCCTAATAATCACTCATCACCAGCCTACTAGTCGTTGAGAATACTGGTGCCTTGTACCAAATTGATGGTTTTAGCTTTTAGCCCTTTGAAAATCCTTGTGTCTTTTAACATGCATCATCACTTTTGTGTACATTCAATGTGGGATAATGTTTTACCGATCTTATCTGACAATTTTTTTATTGTATTTAACCGATGGTTGGAGGCCATTTTTATTGCTTTGTATATGGTACTTATCCACATGATTTTGTATTTTTAAAGTTGTCTATATGAATGTCCCTTTTATGGCAACTGGCCGAAATAAAGAGTATTAACTGACTGATAAACAACCAAAACTTAACGATACAGTACTTGGTCCGTTTTGCATGGGAGGAAGGAAAGAGAAAAAGGAGGGACAAAGAGGCAGGACTGACCACTAGCAAGCAATGATTTTTAAAGGACACTGAAACAAATAAATGAATAGCAGGGGGATGGCTTTAAGCCCACTAAAGAAGTATATACTGAAGTATATACAAGAGGTCTCAAATGCTTGACCTACAAATTATGCCAAATGGGCAAGAATGGGAACAGCAGTAGCCGTTCACCTTTTTTTAAAGGGATGGATACTAGCTATTGCTGTACAACTACTCCTCTTGAGAGAGGAAAGAAGTGGGATGGAAATCATGTTTGCCAACCTAAGCTGAAACTTCACAATCTTTGAAAGGCCCAGATTTCACCTACTCTTTGAGGCCAAAGGAGGCCAGAATGTTGTACCAGGTTCTTTGTAGGCTCCCAAATATGGATGAAACTCAAGCGAGCCCATCGTGAGTCATGGATTATACCCCTTCCCAACCAGTCTCACACCCTGGTACCCTGCACGTGTTAGGGTGAGAGACGATGCACTTGGTAGTTGTTGCTTTGGCAGCAGATGTTGGTAAGCCAATGCTGGGTTGCCTGTATTTATGAATTACCACTTGAAATATGTGTTGTATTCTTGTTAGACTATTTGGTGTAAAGATTTAATATTTTCTTTGTTAAAATTTGGTTACTTTTGTTTTTTATCCTTTGATAGGAAGGATACACAGCAAACATTCTTGATGAACAAAATGAGGTAAGAAGCCCTCGAGTTTCATACGTTAAGAGTAAAAAGCATAAAACAATGAATGCACTAAAAAAATAACCAGCCTTGGCTGATTGTGGACTATTTTCACATGCATCACTTTGCACTAAAACAATGAACCAAGGCACGGGGCTGTTGAGAGGCGAAAGTTAATGCAATGAAATGCTCTTGAAGTTACATTTTCATATTTTTTGTCCCGGATAACATCTGAAGCACAACCCCTCGACCTGCATCCCAGTAATAATCCGTGGCCCTTCCTTTATCACATGCAGAGCTCTGTTGCTTTATTGTTTGGGTTGTTCTATAAAAGTGTCCTACATAGATACATATATACATTTTACAGGTGAACTATATATCATAAGATATCGTTTTTAAAAAGATGTGATTCCCAAAGTGCCTAAAGCGTTGTGGAAATACTTTCTGACTTTTTCTACCAGGTGCTTGTTGAGACCTCTTTTATGATGCCATTTTAGAAAAAAACAAAACGATGGGTGTAATGCTTGAAAGACCCTGCACTGTATTCTAGTGCAGTGGTTCTTAACCGTTTCGCTGCTAGGCCTCCGCCCCTCCCCAGTGCTAAGCCTTTTTTTTGGCTATATGGAATAGTTCGCGTTTACTCCTCTGTAACTCCTTGTCCACATAAGGTATCCACAACAAATTTGCGCCCTTTTCTTCTAACATCATGGGGATATTAAATGACCCAGGGTTTGTGGATTCCCCTGAAAAAATGGGGAAAAAATTATGCAGAAGGAAGCATCTGTTTTTTTCTCTGAAAAGCTAGTGAGACATAATTTTACTCTGGAGACTGAGGGGAACGCTGTGTGATAGGACATTTGTGTCGGCACGGTGAGCCCATGCAAAAAAAATATGGGAAATTTGATTTATTCAGCTAAATTTGAGGTTGGCGGGGGATTCTGGGTAGGAAAACATTGGGGGATCCATCAAGCCATTCCTCCCTGGACTCCCCTGGGTGTCTAGCTTTCAGAAATGTGTGGGTTTGGTAAGTTTTCCTAGATGGCCGTCGAGCCCGGTGGCAAGAACCCAGGTGCCCCCCTTCCAAAACCAGCTCATTTTGTGATAGATAATTTTGATGTCGCCTCAATACGTTTTGGACCCTTGCCTGTCGCGGGTACTTGGCCCACCCACGCGAGTGAGGTACCATATTTATCGGGAACGCTGGGAGGTAGCAAATTTGTGTCAGCCCGGTGATAAAAATTTCATGGAAACAGCCAAAATGTGTGCTCAATAAAAAGGGAGCGAATCTTGCCTATGGAGCTTCTCACTGGCATGACAATAAACATATCCCTGGTGCCTAGTGGGCTTTCTGCCCTCCCGTGGGGGCAGATAAGGGGCTATTGCCCCGATCTGCCTTCCGGGGGGGCAGAAAGCCTTTTTTGGCAGTAGGGGCATTAGCATGCCCATTCTCTGCAGCCCCCACCCCTACGTATAAATAAAAAAACAAAATCCCTGGTTCCTAGTGGGCTCTCTGCCCCCCAAGGGGACAGATTAGGGACTATTGCCCCCATCTGCCTCCTGGGGGGGCAGAAGGACTGTGGGGTTTTCAGGGGGCATTGGCATGTTCATTTTGGGTAGCCCCCATCCCAACATACATAACAAAAAAATCCCAGGTGCCTAGAGTGCTTTCTGCCCCCCCCCTGAGGGGGCAGATCGGGGCTACTGCCCTCATCTGCCTGCCATGGGAGGCAGAAAGGCTGTGGGATTTGTTTTGTGGGGGGTGGGGGCATAGCAAGGCCATTTTGGGCAGCACCCACCCCTACGCATAAAAATAAAACAATCCCTTTTGCCTTGTGGGCTTTTTGCCCCCCCTGGAGGACAGATCAGGTGCTATTGCTCCAATCTGCCTGGGGGGGGGGAGTAAAAAGACTAGGGAATTTCTTTTTGTTTGGGGGGGTGGAATTTGCATGCCCATTTTGGGCAGCCCCCACCCCTGAATCCAATAAAAAAATCCCTGCCATCTAGTGGACTTTCTGCTCCCAGGGAGGAAGGGAGGGACAGATTGGGGGGCACTGCCCCCCAGGGGGGGACAGAAAGACTGGAATTTTGCAGGGGTGGGGCTTTGGCATGTCATCTTGGGCAGCCCCCACCCCTAAATTCAATGCAAAAAAGAAACCCTGGCATCTAGTGAGCTTTCTGCCCCTGGGGGGGAAGAAATACTGTACTTTTGCAGGGGAGTGGGTGCATTGGCAGGCCCATCTTGGGCAGCCCCCAACCCTAATTGCAAGGGAAAAAATCCCTTGTATCTAGTGGCTTTTTTGTCCCCCTGGGGGGCAGATTGGGGGCTACTGCCCCCATCTGCCTCCCAGGGGGTCAGAAAGACTGTAATTTTGCAGGGGTTGGGGCATTGGCATGCCCATATTGGGCAGCCCCCACTTCTAAATCAATTGCAAAAAAAATCCCTGGTATCTAGTTGGCTTTCTGCCCCCCCGGGGGAGCAGATTGGGGGTTACTGCCCCTATCCGCCCCCCGGGGGGCAGAAAGATTTAATTTACCCAATGTAATTTGGGGGGAGCAAAGGCCCTTGCCAAGGGGCCGCTCCCCCGTCCCTGGGGCCTATTGGGTGGATCCCTGCTTGGGGTTCGCCCTCCTGGGGCGAACCCCAAGCAGGATCAACTAGGGAGGGGTACCATTGGAAAGGGGAGATTTCTACGGGCTCAGGGCTCTGAGATAGCCCCATGAGCATGTAGAAAGCGAAACTGAAATGAGCCTCTTAGCTCATTTCAGTTTCACTGAAATGACGTCCGCGCGATTTGCGCGCTGATCGTCATTTGAGGGAAACCAAACAAACAGCCTTGGGAGCTGGGGAAGCTCTTCCCAAGCTCCCGAGGCTGTTGGGGGGGAAAAAGAAATCCCTCTGGTGCCCGCACCAGAGGGATTTCAATTGACATGTGCGAGGACGGCCGGGAGCCGTTCTGCGCACACGCCCACTGTGTCTCAGGACATCGCCTGGCCATCCTGAGCACGGAAGGGGTTAACTGTTTGACTTCTGTGGCCCCCTATGAATCACTACTGGAAGACAGGGACCCCCACCTAAGCAATTGGTATATTTAAATCTCCAAACATTACACAAAAATACGTGAAAATGTATACATCAAACAAATACATAAAGTATGGAATATTTACAAGACAAAATATGCAAAAATGTTAATTTTAATGAGAAAGTTGGAGCTTTTCAAATCTGGTTTTATTTCTTAAAGATGACACAATATGCTACAGTGTATTTTTACCTTCTAATGCATGGGTTTTTTTTTTCTGCGCATACTAGTGTTGATTCAATTGAGGCCACCAATGGTCCATCTATTTGCTGCTCCCACAAATCAAGATAAGGATACCAACTTAATGTTTAGATTTCAAATTCCTACAAATTTACAGAAAGCTTTAACACTTCACATTTTGAATGTTGCTTTATATATATATATATATATATTACCTACTGGTGGTCGCCAGTAGGTAGTTATAGTTCGGACCCTGTTTCCATAGGAAAACCGCAACATTCTATTTTGAATAACTTTGGCGCCGGTCGACGAATCATCGCGAAATTTTCAAAACTAATGGGGCGCTACGCTCCGCTCCTACCCTGAAAGTCTCGGGGGGATTCGTCAAGCGGGGGCTGAGATAAAAGGGGGGTCCCAAAACGCGTTTTTCCCATGCCTTTTTCCATAGGACCTTTAGACACAGCTACAGCCCGAACGGCTGAACAGAGTTCCTTGAAATTTGGCAGAGAGGTAGTCTACAGGTCAAGGAAGTGCCTTTTGTAGGTTTGGTGTAAATCTGTTCAGTAGATTCTGAGAAAATAGCCTTTAAATCAATATATATATCTGAGCCAGCTTACGGTGTGCTTACCGTGCGCTTACCGTACGCGTACGGTGACGTGCGCGAGCGCGATTCTGATTGGCTGTTCGATCAAAGTAAACATTCGAATCGGTCGAAACCAGGAAGCGGCGGCCGCCATTTTCTCTCTCGCACTCTGAGGGGGGCAGCAAAAACCAAGACAAAAAACATCTAAAGGGGCAGTATATTCAGTTCTTAACCACCCAGCATCGATATAGGTGCCCCCAAACTACCCCCAAGGCCCAAAAAACAATTTTATTTTTTTTCGAAAAATCGCCGATTACGCTTACCGTACGCGTACGGTAAAAATTATAAAAAAAAAAAAAATTATCCACACTATCCCCACCCCGTGCGCAAATGGTGCCCGAACGGCACCATTTGTGCATGGCATATAAAACATTTCGAAATTACTAAAGAATACCTTTCACAACGAAGCGCATAATATGTCCCCCATGTGCGCACGGTGCGCGAAGCGCATCGTGCGTACATGGCCCATTGCGCGTAACGTGGGCACGCGGTGCGCGCAGCGCACCGCGTGACCACCGTGCGTGCACGGCACTAACTGCGTAAAGTGGGCGCGCGGTGCGTGAAGCGCACCGTGCGCGCACGGAACAAACTGCGTTAACTGGGCGCGCACGCCACGAATCGCGTAAAGTAACTTAGCATTTAAAAAACCGTACAAATTCACTGAAAAAACCATAGGTTTCACACACGTTATAGTTAGGAATTAGCATTTAAAAAACCTTGCAAATTCACTGAAAAAACCATAGGTTTCACACATGTTATAGTTAGCTGGACATTTTACTGATAAAAAACCAATGAAATTCCCCCGTTATAGTTAGTGCAGGCAACTATAACTCACGCGACCGCAATCCTCTGCTGATGACATATGTGTCTTTATGAAAAAAAAATATTTGTAATATATGTATATCTAAAATTTAATGGAAGAAGACATGGGCAAATAAGTGTCTAAATACAGTATTAGCATCAGCAGAGGATTGCGGTCGCGTGAGTTATAGTTGCCTGCACTAACTATAACGGGGGAATTTCATTGGTTTTTTATCAGTAAAATGTCCAGCTAACTATAACATGTGTGAAACCTATGGTTTTTTCAGTGAATATATATATATAAATATGTATATATATATATATATATATATATATATATATATATTTTAATAATCTGCTAATTTTTATTGAATTTAATGAGCAGTCACGGACCCTGTGAATAGGTGTCATGCAGGGGTCCGCAGACTACAGGTTAAGAGCCATTGTTCTAGGGCATTAAAACCACTAGAACGAGGATTGAAACTATATACAAAACAGCTTTGGTCCTGCTCCAATAGGAACAGTGTAGCCTGAATCTTCTAAAGGTAAACACAAGAAACACCAGCTTGATTTCAGCCTGATCAGCTGTGTTAAAAGGTAGCGGCAGTTGCAGTCGATAACCTTTCGAGTATTGCCCGGCGGTAATCGCCTCTTATACCATTCGATAATTAACCAACAAAGAGGCAGGCGCCGGAGACTGGAAGGCAGGAAACCAAGGTTTATTCTCTCCGGAGGAGAACACATCAGATCAGACAGCAAGGTATCATCACGAGGTGCTCTAACCACATCTCTAAGGCCTGGCCTCTTATACACAGGTTTATGACTTTATTGCAGGTTTATCATACATGGCACATTCTTGAGATCGTTTTGATACATGAAAGAACATCCTCAGAATCCCCACTTCAAGCTCGTTCCCACACATATCTACAGTGGATGTCCCCACCCCACACACAGTAGGAGATGGCTATCACACAGCTGGACATTCCGCCAATTCCCGGGGGTGTGTGCGACTGGTCGGGTCTCAGGGGGTGGGGGGCCTTGATCTACTGTAATCCCTTTGATGTGGGGTGTTTCCCTTACAGTAGGGGCAATAAACTGCATCCGCAGGGCTAGGTGATGGCCTGGGATCGGTTCGGACAATTGGGCGCAGAGGAAGGGGGTTATCAAAGAGATGTATGACCATGTATGGGATGTCGGTCAGGCGTGGGATGTGGTTCCATGGCAGGGTCGCGCAGAAGGAGAGGGTTTATGGCCCATGTATGAGAGAGCGGGGGTGGCCGGCGCGCGGGGGAATGTTCGCAGCGTCAGGGGGACGCGCTGGCGATCGGCAATGAGCAGGGAGAGAGACCAGGGTGCCTAAAATGGCTGCCGTGCGCTTTCCTGTGTGTCGCGCTGGGGAGAGACAAGATGGCGCAGATAATGTTCAGTTACGAGCTACTTTTCCACAGCTGGTCGGTGAGGCGCAGTTTGATTTCCTATGCCCACTTCTGTCATTCCTTTGGACGTACAGTGTATCGCTGGGACAAAAAGTGATGGGTGTATACTTTTATATATTTCTACAGCTGGTTAATCCTCTGTGTGGCATTCTAACTGCTCACTGTGCACTGCATAAAGGGACAAACCATGTGTACATTGAAAGAAACAAAAAAGTGATGGGTGTAATGGATGACATAATCTCAGCCACTGTTTATCACTGTGGACCACATTTCACTTCAAGAGCATTCCATGGGCTTTAGACTGCCGTGAGCATGTTCACTAAACATTTTATAGTTCAGAACAGTAAAAGGTGTCCTTACGCACATGTTAACTTTCTAGCCCACTAAACATTGTTATGGTTATGGACGTCATGTAGGAGTCGCTGGGGATTTCAGCTCTGACCCCTGACTTGCCCTTTGCTATCCCTATTACAGTCTTTGTGAGCCCTGGCCTCAGAGGTGACAAATTCAGTGCCAGGAACACAGGGGTAGCTGGGGCTCCACTCACTTTATTTTCTGTGAATTTTGTATTACACTAATAATGAACACATACAATATATTATTCACTAATAGTGTAATAAAAATGGTGTACAATAAGCTGGAATATGCACTTCCTTGGCAGTAAGTAAAAAAAAAATGCTTTTAAATGTTTGTTGTGCGTGCTTTTGGGTGAGAGTGTGTTTATGTGTAGAGAGTGTATATGTGTGAATTTGTGTGTATGTGTAAGTATGTGTGTGTGTGAGTGAAAGTGGAGGTCAAAGGGCATGTGATGTCACATCCCCTACTCCTGGCATTTCGCTGAATTGATGTCCATGGTTATGGTACACCCCATAATTAGAAAAATGCAATGGCAATCCACAGCTCACTTTTTATGTTTAGTTCTACCTTACTTTCAAGTAATTATTGTTAATAAGGTTGAAGGTTGGCACCTAACGTTAGGTAGTCAAGAATGTAGCAGGTTAGCAGTCCTGCTCTCTAGGGGACATCCTCTGGCCAGGCATGGCCATAGAGGTAAAATAAAAGGGAGGAGACTGCTCGGGGTCTAGCTGCAATACCAAGACACCATGTGGTAGTGCCATTTGTTTTGGGCATCTTAACAGGGGCGTACTACTGTGTAGGCCACACACTGGGGCTGCACCTTACCTGTAACACTAGCGACGATGGTGGATCGACCCCGCATACCTCCGAGACCGTGAAGCGCGGTGACCGCAGACACCTCTCTCCACGCATGAGGCAAGCAAAAGCCATTGAGGCGGGCACGCAACTCCCCAAGCCTGCAGACCGCAGTGAGTAGAAGGCCGAAGCAAGCCCTGCCCACCAACGCAGGTGCTCCCAGGCCAACTCCCGACTATAGAAAAGGCCGCGTAAGGCCCAACTGGCACAGGAGGCCATTAGAAATCAGCTCCACGCTGAGAAAAAGAAAAAAAAGAAGAGGAAAAATGATTTTTACACAGAAAATATGCATTGAAGAGAGACAAGAATTTAAAAAAAAAAAAATAATCCAACAAGCAGTGGCACCTACAAAAGAACAGGAAATCAATCAGAAAGGAAAACAGAACAAAGGGGAAACACAACATAAGTACCCACATGAAAGGCCCTCAAGCCGTGCTCTACACCATCTCAAGATGAGACCAGGATCCGTGAACACTCAGTGAGTTCCCAAGATCCGGCCCACATTGCAGATGAAGCCCACTCTGCCTCCACAGCAGGCCCCAGTGCAACATGCCCTCACAGGGGCCCTGCCACAGTTTATCGAATTAGCTGACCCAGCGAACGCTTCCTCATGATGGAAGATATGGACCAAGAGACTCAAGAACTACTTTATCTCTACAAGAGAAACTGATGGGGCCGTCAAGAGGTCATTACTCCTCCATCATGACGGAGTAGAAATATATAGACCATTCAAACACTGACCAAATACTGGCCTAACCACAGACTACGATGCAGCTGTAAGGGCGCTCAACGCCCACTTTGACCCCTAGCTAAACCCAGACTTTGAAAGGTTTAAACTATGCCAAGTGCGGCAACGAGAGGGAGAGTCCATCTACGCATTCTACGCCAGGCTACGTGAGCTGGCCAGTACGTGCACAGAAGATGACCAACTCAAAGAAATCCGGGGTCAGATCATCCAAGGATGCAGAAACAAAACTGCGAGGCCTGATTCTGCTCCAACCAAACATCCGCCTCGATGGCATCCTAATCCCAGCGTGATCACACGACTTGTCCGCAACTCGGGCAAACGAAATCAACCAGGCCCTCACACAGGGCCCAGAGAAACCGGCAAGCATCAAGATAGAGTGCACCAACGCCATCCAAATGAAAAGCCGACGTGACATGGCCAAACGGAGGATATAACCGTACACTAGACCGAGGTGCGGGTACTGCTGCATAGAGGAACAACCCATAAACTAATGCCCAGCTCAGGGCCGCACCTGCTCCAACTTCAGCATCCAAAACACTTCGCATCAGTCTGCAGAAAGAAAACCCGGAGCAAAGGTCCCAAAGACAACAGGGTAAAAGAGGTGTGCCAATTGAACCTCACGAACCTAGTACACCAAGATGACCTCAGATTGCAATGAAGACTAAATTGCCATCTCGAAGACTCCACCCCAGAAGAAGATGAAGACGAGACCTTTGTCATCTCATTCACAAGGGAATTGATATGTCGTAGGAAGCCACAACCGACATGCATCGTTCGAGTGGCAGGATCGGAGGTGAAAGCCATCATCGATAATACTGAAGCCTCAGTCAATGTGATGGGGGTTCAACAGTGCAACAGCCTTCAGCCAAAGCTCCTGCTGCTACTGTTGCGTACCAAAATCTTCAAATACGGTAGCAGCACTCCTTTGTCCCTCTGAGGACGGATGTCAGTACCCATACAATCCGATGACCAAGAGACGTCATTTCAAGTCTTCAACCAGGAAGTCGACATGTGATTGACAGCCGAAGACCTCGGACTGGTGTCTTTCACCAAGAGCGTACGATCGCACCAAATCGACGATCTGCTTGATGAATTTCCTGAGCTATTTCAAGGGCTGGGCTGTCTCAAGTACCTCCTGTGAGGCTTCACATCAACCCCTCCATCGCACCAGTGGCACTCTGACACTGCTGCATCCCATTCCATTTTCTCCCGCTAGTGGAGAAGGAACTCAAGAGGCTTGAACAGCAAGGCCTAATTGAAAAGGTTTCAGAGCCGACCCTCTGGGTCTCCCTGATGGTGATCACATAAAAACCCAAACACCCTGAAAAAATCAGTCTATACATTGACATGAGATTCCTCAACTGTGCCATCAAGCGGGAGAAGCACATCACACCAACCATGGATGATATAGAGGACGTCAACGACTCCCCCTGGTTTTCAAAACTGGAGCTCAACGCCAGGTATCACCAGTTGCTACTAGCAGAGGGAAGCCAGTATATCACCACCTTCAGCACCCACCTGTGGTTGCACCGGTACAACTGCCTAAATTTCGGAATCTCATCAGCTGCTGAGATATTTCAAAATGCTATCTGTAAGACCCTGCCCTCCTGAAAGTCAGCGACAAAATTTTGATCCACTCATCCCCTGCTGCAGAGCATCACAAGCATCTGAAAGCTACTCTTAAATGCCTCAAAGAACACGGAGTGACTCTGCATAGAGATAAATAATCATTCTTTCAGCCGTCTATTGAATTCTTTGGATACGTCTTCAATCAAGACGGAATAAAGGTAGACCCGGGCAAACAATCAAACGGGCACCAGCACCTGCTACACCCTCAGAAGTCAGCAGTTTTTTAGGGATGACCACGTATTGTGAGAGGTTCATTACCGAACATGCTACCCTCGTTGACCCTCTGAAGACCCTCACAAATTCAGACGCAAAGTGGGTGTGGGGCACTTGAGAAGAAGAGGCCTTCCAAGAAATCAAAGATGCCCTCCTTGACAAAAACACACTTGTGTACTTTGACCCTGATATTCGACACCAGTGCTATTGGCCTGGAAGCCGTACTAGCTCAGGAACAGGAACCAGGGCAATGGGCAGCACTAGCAATCACGAGTAAAGCATTGACACCCACAGAAGCATGATGCGCACAAATTGAGCGGGGGGCCTGGTGATCAAATGGGCCTGTGGGCATTTTCACCTATACCTGATTGGTCAACAGTTCATGGTCATCACTGACCACTAGCCCCTTGTCTCGCTCTTTTGAGGAATGGGCCATCCAGTTGCAACACTATATAAATGTAGTTAGTCTACAGGCCAGGATCAAAGAACCCTGCCGACTTCCTACCACGCCACACTATGCCCTCCAAGTCTCCGACAACCCTGATGGAATGGAACATTACGTCAACATAGTTTTGAGTGCCGGCAGCCCTCGAGCCCTATGCCTAGAGGACATTAGGAAGGCTGCCAAAGCAGACCCGGTCATCATCTGAGTATGCTACGCCGTACAGAACAGCATGTGGAGGAACTTTCTCCAAGATGTTTTCGACTGGATGAGCGAGGACAAGGAGAGCCTGATGAAGATGTGGAGAGTGCGGGACGAACTCAGTACCACTCCAGATGGAATCCTCTTGCAAGGGTCTTGCATCATGGTCCAGAGAGGCATGAGAAACCATGTCAAGCAATTTGTACACCAAGGATACCAAGGCGCTACGAAGATCAAGTCACGAATGCAAGAGAAAGTGTGGTTCCCTGGGCTAAAAGAAAGGGCTGAAGACTTTGTATGAGAGTGCCCAGCATGCCAGTTAACGAGCACGCCAGAAAGGCCGGCACCGGTGATTACCGAAAGACCCATGCACAGACCTATGGTCTAAACTAAGCCTGGATTTCAGTGGTTTTCCCTAAGGAAGAACCTCCCTCGTCCTGGTAGATGCCTACTCGAAATATGTTGTGGTGGAAGTAATTGACTCCACAGTGTTCGTCCATATGCCTCCCATCCTTGACAAGGTGTTTGCAACCTTTGGCCTACCCACTGAAATCAAAAGCGACAACGGACTGCCGTTCCACAGTGCTGAATTTGCTGATTTTCTAAAACAACGAGGAATGAGCCACCGTCGCATCACCCCGCAGTGGCCACTGTTTAATGGTGAGGTTGAGAGGTTCATGTGCACGCTGGATAAAACACTTTCCATCACCATGACATGACCATGAATGCCACCTGCAGTCATTTCTTAGAGAAAAGCAGAGCACTCCCCACTGCACGACTGAACAAGCCCCGTGGACCTTGATGTTCAATGACCCCGGAGAAACTTTATCCCCACATGCCCAGGGTGGGTGACCCCAGCTCATAACATCGACAAGACTCAAGCTTGCTGTGAACGACGCAACATCCTAGCCAGTTGGAGCAGACGGGCAAAGATAAAGTCGCTTGTACCCAGTGATTCAGTTGTTATAAAGGACCACAAACCCGGGTAGAAGTTCATTAAACACCATATGAACCCGGGGTCGGAACCGTCGTCAAAAGTGGCGGGACTATGGCGATGGCCAGGAAAGATCGAGAGTTAGTAGCCAGAAACATCTCATGGTTCAAGAAGGTGGTAACCTCGTCCTAACCCTCCGATTCAGGAAACAACGAAAATTATGCTGACTGACCAGGGAGCGGGGAAAACAACACAGCAGGCAGTGACCCAGCAAGTCAAGGTCCAGTGAGTCATGGAGGAAACAGGCAAAATGACACACTTGCCGACTCTCCTGCCTGTGATCCACCCACGTGTAGTCAATTCCATTGGTGCAGCCTCCGACCCAATCCTCAACCCAGCCAGTGACTCAAAGACTTCATATGTCAAGTGAAATTAACTTTGATCTTTTGAAACCAAGTTGAGGAGAGATGTAGCAGGTTAACGGTCCTGCTCTCTAGGGGATAGCTGAATGTAGCTACATGACATCCTATTGCCAGGCGTGGCCAGGGGGTTAAAATGAAAGTGAGGAGACCACTCGTGATCTTACTCCGATACAAAGGCACAGTGTGGTAGTGTCATTATTGGGCATCTTAACAGAGGCGTACCACTGTGTAGGCCACACACTGGGACTGTACCTTACCTTTAACAAAGAAGACAACATGTTTTCTCTACATTTCATTTAAGATTCAATCCCAGGCAGACTTGAGAGCAAGGGAGATGCAGCCATGCAGTCCATCCTGTTTCTCTCTCATGTCTCATGCCTAGGGCTTGGGGTGCAGCTCTGTGGTGGGCTACTTCAGGATGTGGGGTGGTGGGTGTGCTTAGCTGTGTACATGTCACCAGTGGCAAGTTTTTGACTGTTAGAAATGGGGTTCTCTAGTTGGCAGAGGTACGTACCTTTGTCAAAATAGTGACCCTTGCTTCTAGTCAGGGTAAGGGGATACCCATTTAGATAACCCCTGCTCACCCCCTTGGTAGCTTGGCACGAGCAGACAGGCTTATCCCAAAGGATATGTTTAAAGTATTTGTACCAACACTCACAGTAACACAGTGAAAACATCACAAAAGGACACCACACCAGTTTAGAAAAATAAAGTATCTTCATCTAAACTAAACAAGACCAAAACGACAAAAATCCAACATACATAGTTAAAACTATGACTTAAACAAGCATTGGAAATGCAATAGGTCTCGCATTTGCTTAATATAGAGCTTTTGGCGTTGTAAATGACTGTCTTTTATCCATCTGTTATGGAGTGTATGTGGTGTGTAGTGAAGTTCCCAGTTTCAGATTTACTTGTAGAGCTGTGCAGTGTTTGAAATAATTGTTCTTTTTGCAGAGTTCTTTATTGGTTCTCCAAACAAAAGTGTGTTACTGTCTCACTGCCCCCACAGGTCTACTAGTCCTGTTCCAAGCACAAGACTTCATTTTTCAATATACTCAAACCTTCTGCAAAGTTCATTGAATTGTAAATCTGAAACATGCCTTTGCCCAATAGCATCCTAGAATAGTACTGGGATTGACCATGTATCATCTTGCTGACAGCAACAAATCCACATTGTACAAACTCAAGCTTCTAATAGTTTTAAGACATGCAGCCTTGTGTACCACATGGCACTAGTTTTTTTAATGCAAAATGTAATACAGCTTGTAGAGCACTCCAGTCCATGATTGTCGCAGGAGTTACTTGGGACAATGGCAGTAAAACAAACTGTACCACAGAAGACCTACATAACTTTTTTGGTTCCATTGACTGGGATACACTTTGTCCAGCTTGAAAATACCCCACAATGCAACAATTGGCACTAGCATTTCTGCTTGGGTACAAGAAACCGGCATATACATGCTGAGCAGCACCATACATCTTTTGCTGCCAGTCAGGAGAAGATGTCTCAGTGCACGATTGCTTTGGTATCCTAGTATTAGGTTATTCCTGTACTGAGAGCCAAAGATGCTGAAATTGGGACTATGTGATACTGCTCAAAAGTACAGACATACTATAGTTGTCAGGCGGTGTGTATTTCAATGCCTTTTGGTAAATTTCTCTGTTTATTTTGTTAAAACTACTGGGGATTTGACGGATTAAGTCTAGTGGTTGTATGTTATATGGGGACTGAACAAAACAGTATTAGATGGGTATCGATCCCTATGTTAAAAAATTGACTGTATATTAACTACATTGACAGAATTACTACATTAGAGGTGGACACCATACAATACTAAATCAGATACAGGTTTATAACCCAAGAAGAGTATCTCGAGCAACACAGTGTCCGATTGTATTTGGCACTGCCCAAAATGGCAGTGGCAGCAGCATGGAAACGAGTGGAGGCCCCCTCCCTGACACAATAGCACGCATGGCTATGGAGGGCGGTTATGGTGGAGCGTACGGCGGATAGCCTATAAGACTCTTACAAGATTTTTGAATATGTTTGTGGGCCTTTGGTGAACTATCTTTCGTAAGGCATGCCCTTCTGTGCGTACTCTACCAGAACAAGGGCTTACGTCTGTTCCAATTGTGAATTCATAGTACTTCTGGGGAGCTGGGCATGTACACATGCTGACCCAATAAAAGAATTAGAATGATGTCTCTCACAGGAAACAAATCTTTCACTTGTTTCTATGACACTCCCACATACCGTAATTCTCTTTATAGGTTTTGTGTTTACCAAATTTGCTTTGTTTGTGGGGGGAATTTGTTTGTATGTTCTTATAATGGGCAACCTGTTTATACCAAGCACTTGGCAACCTCTGTATTTATGAACACTGTACTTTCAAGAATAGCAATCCAACTCTGAGCAGATGTGTGCCGACTGCTTGTTTATATTGTGAACATATCTGGAAAGAATAAAGATAACTTTGTGAGAAAAAAAAGAGTTGGGGTCCCTGAAAAGCTGCCCTGTGTGGCAGGAAGACGCGGTGTAGTGACTGCACCCCGACCCACCCCTTAGTGAAGCCACGCTGGCACCAAATATCAACAGGAGGCATCAAACCAGAGGGAAGGAAAGGCAGAACGGAGAAGATGAAACCCAGTGCAGCAAGCTTCAGCTGTTTCCGTGACGTGGCAGAGGGAGCGAAGGGAACTTAGAAGCCTGTGTGCCAGACTTGGACTACGAGGATCACTGTAGGGAAAGAACGGCGCAACGCACGGCTTGCCTTAACTTACAGCAAACAACGCTTGGAAGCATCAAGAGGTGCATCCGACGACGGGCGAAGGGAGCTTAGAAGCCCATGTGTCCGCAGACGAGGGCTACGAGGATCGCTCAGCTGGAGAAGAACGGCGCAATGCACGGCCTGCCTCAACTTACTGTGCACAACGGCTTGGAGGCCCCAAGAGATGCGACAGGACAGAAGGGGCAGAGATGATGAACTCACTCTGTCTCCCTGTGGTTACAATGCGCAGTGGCACCAGGGCCCCTAAAACATGGAAGCAGAGACTGGCGGGCAGGACAGCAGCCTTTCCATGCACGTGGTGAGCACAGGAGTGTGCAAGGAAAATGGACATTATGGGGGAAGGTGTGGGTACCGCGGGCCGGCTTCGGTGGCAGTGAGCCAGGCCCCGGCTCAGCATTCGGGTTCTCTGTCCTGGCGTGGCACTGCCACCACCAAAGCATGGTGTGTGTGTGATTTACATCGGTATAGCGCCGCCTCGTCTGCAAAGCGTTTAGCAGATCATCCGGTGTGTGCTGAGACGGAGTTCCTTGTGTCAGTCACATGGGTATAGCGAGGTCTCTATATAGCGCCTAGCAGATCGCAGGAATCATGTATTGCTGAGACGGAGCACCTTGTGTCATTTAGAGCTGTATGGCGCCACTTCATCTGTACAGCGCCTACCAGATCATCCAGTGTGTGCTGAGACGGAGCGTGTTCACGGCAGTCAGAACGTTTGGTTTCCTCGCTTATTGCTTGGTCGGAATACCGGCACAGAGTGGAGAAGTGTGGCTCAATGATTAGAGCGGCAGACCCTGATGCAGAGGTCTAGCCCGGGACCAGGGTTCAATTCCCTGCCTCGGCGGGTCTTGGGCTCAAAAAAAATTCCACGGACCTGATAATTCTCGCCTCGGTGCCTATTCCAATCATGGAGTCCCACTCTGCAACTCTGGGCAATAGCTTGCTTAATCTCCACAACGGCCCCCACAACGCTAAGGATGCCTGGCCTCCACCTTGGGGGTGCCCAGGAGTGGACGCCTCACAGGGAAAGCCAGGATGGGTTCCACAGCGGTATTCGTACAAGCGCCTTGAGACCCTTGCGGGTGAGTAGTGCGCTATACAAGTATCAAATTTACATTTTACATTTAAGAGGGAAGCCTCGCTCTGGGAGGTGTCGGCGTGCAACGCCCATTACCGACAGACTGCCGTCTCTGATTGGCCAATGAGCAGACCTGATTGCAGCAAGGTACCGGCACAGACTAACTTCGTAAACATGATACATCACTACACACCCTCTATAGATAAGAAATTCCGTTAAGCAAACCATCCAGTCCGGATGGGCCATCTGAAAAGGAGACTGGGCGGTAACAAAAAAGCCTAATTTCAAATAGGAAGCGAGCGTTTACCATAAATGATGATGCCCGCCAATAAGAAAGAGGGGCGGCACTTCATGTGCCCTTCAGAAATCTCCTCGATCACAATAGCCCTCGCAGAGTGAGTAGCGCATGCGCGCTGCAACGCTAGGCAAGACCTAAAAAGGTTTCAAGAATTTGTACCATAGAAAACTGTGGACTTTTCGCCGAAGTACCTGCAGATGCGTCAAAGTTCCAAAAGCCAAACAGCCGCAGAGTCGGAAAACAAAGAGATGTGACACTCCTGAGACCTTGGGGAGGCGATGCGACAGTTCTGCGACACGCAGAGGACGAGTTGCATCGAATCCGGTCTGTATGGGGAGTGATGCGTCGATTCTTTGTGACGGTTCCGGTGAACAGGCGATGCGTCGGGAGAGAGTGTGCCGCACAGGTGCGATGCGTGGAAATCCGGGATGTGTCGGCAATCGTTGCGGTGGCGTCGAGCGGCGCTACGTTGGTCCTCTTCAGCCGCGATCCCTCGATGCGTCGATTCTCGCAGCGGTGACAGGCGCTGCAACGGTTTTCGCAGCGACACGGCGATGTGTGGAAATTCGTCTTGCGCCCTGGAGATGCGTCGGGAAAACAGCTGCAACGAGAGCAAAGCGTCGATTTTAGCAGTTCTTCACGTTTCATCTTTCTTCCAGCTCCCAAACAGCAGCAACAGCCTCCAGAGGCCCAAAACTGGCACAGGCACCTCTTGGCAGTCTAGAACACACAGCAGCACAGTTCAGGGGAGCTGGCGGTGAAGTCTTTGTGCCCCTGAGACTTCAGAACAGGAGGCCAACTCACTTCAGGCCCTTGGAGATCTCCTTTAAGCAGGGGACACGGTACACAGCAAAGTCCTTCTCCTTCCCTTGGCAGAAACAGCAACTGCAGGCCAAACCCAGTCACACAGCAAGGGCAGAACTTCTCCCAAGTCTCTCCAGCTCTTCTCCTTGGCAAGGTTCCTCTTGAATTCCAGGAATGATCTAAAGTCTCGGGTTTTGGATCTGATACTTATACCCCAAAATGTCTTTGTTGTCTTTGTGCAAGGGGATCTGGGCCCAGTTCAAACCAGTTCTGGGGGGCAGTCTGCAAGTGCACAACAACATCCATTGTCAGTGTGAGCCTTGGCTCCAGACACGCCACAAGGGGGCGGAGCCAGCATTGTGGAAGGCAGGCACAGCCCTATTAAGGTACAGGTGCTACTCTTCCCACCACCCCAAATGCAGATCAGGCCTCTTCAGCCCGTGCTGAATCATCCAGACTCCTGGAGCCACTGCACCTCCCCAGCCCCTGTCACTCCAAAGCCAGACAGTCAATCCACAAACAGGCAGAGGCACACAGGATGGTTGAACAAGGAAATAGCCACTTTCTAAAAGTGGTGTTTTCAAACACACAATTTGAAAACCATCTTTACTAAAAGATGTGTTATTAATTCCTGAGTTCAGGGATACCAAACTCAATTTTTCTATCTTATCCCTATGGGAAGGTATGCTTGTAAAATATTAAATAGCATTCCCCATTCTGTCCTATGGGGCAAGATAGCCTTTCAATAGTGAGAAACGAAATTGGCAGTATTTCACTATCAGGACATGTTACACACACCAGTACATGTCCTACCTTTCACATACACTGTTATGTTAAGTGTTGCTTGTAAAGCGCACTGACACCGAAGCTTCCTGGCGCTGGTAGACAGAACAGAGCAGAGTGAGGAGGAAGTAGAGGTAAAAGAATCTACACTGCACCCTGCCCGGGGGGGGGGGGGGTAACTTGGGTCTACCATAGAGGTGCCCTATATGTTAGAAAAGGGAAGGTTATGGCCTCCAAATAGGTGAACTTCACAAGTCGACATGGCAGTTAACAAACCGAGCACAGGCACCGCGGTGGCAGGCCTGAGACCTCTTTCAGGGCTACTCATGTGGGTGGCACAATCAGCTGATGAGGGCTGAAAGCCCGAAACCGGTCCTAGGATGCTTGTTTCCAGTCCAGGGAGGACCTGGCTTGGCAGTTCGGGCTGGACTGTTCCCATGGGGCACAGGGTCAAGACTGATTTGCATATGGCTGGGTTCAAACTGGAATGGCATGGTGAGCAAAAAAACGATGGATTTAAGCCCAGATCTCTGTACTGGGGTGAATGTATGACATTGTTCTGCATTCTGTCCATCAATTGTTGATTTTGCATTTGTCACCCCGAGTGGGAAGGGTATGCTCAGACGTGAGTCCCGTGCTCTCCATGCCACTGGAATCAAGCTATCCTGGCTGATGAGGGCTGAAATCCCGAAACCGGTCCTAGGATGCTTGTTTCCAGTCCAGGGAGGACCTGGCTTGGCAGTTCGGGCTGGACTGTTCCCATGGGGCACAGGGTCAAGACTGATTTGCATATGGCTGGGTTCAAACTGGAATGGCATGGTGAGCAAAAAAACGATGGATTTAGGCCCAGATCTCTGTACTGGGGTGAATGTATGACATTGTTCTGCATTCTGTCCATCAATTGTTGATTTTGCATTTGTCACCCCGAGTGGGAAGGGTATGCTCAGACGTGAGTCCCGTGCTCTCCATGCCACTGGAATCAAGCTATCCTGGCTGATGAGGGCTGAAAGCCCGAAACCGGTCCTAGGATGCTTGTTTCCAGTCCAGGGAGGACCTGGCTTGGCAGTTCGGGCTGGACTGTTCCCATGGGGCACAGGGTCAAGACTGATTTGCATATGGCTGGGTTCAAACTGGAATGGCATGGTGAGCAAAAAAACGATGGATTTAGGCCCAGATCTCTGTACTGGGGTGAATGTATGACATTGTTCTGCATTCTGTCCATCAATTGTTGATTTTGCAAGCCCACTAGTAGCATTTGATTTACCAACCCTGGCACACTCAGTGCACTTTACTAGGGACTGACCAGTAAATCAAATATGCCAATCAGGGAGAACCAATCACAATATCAATTTACACAGGGGGCACTCACACTTTGACACTGATCAGCAGTGGCAAAGTGCCCAGAGCATCTAAGCCATCAAAAACGAAATCCAGCACAACATCAAAAACACAGGGGGTAGAGGCAAAAAGTCAGGGAAAACCACGCCAAGGATGCCAGGTCTAACATTGACTTTTCTAAGAACTTTAAACCATGGACTTTGCTATGGATCGGCTATGTCTCTGATTCTCCAGGTAATTCTACATGGTAAAAGGTCACAAGTTGATTCCAAGTTCGGGAACACACAATGAGGGGGAGAAAGTCTTCTCTTCTGTCTCTTTGACAGTCTTTACCTTTGCACCTGTGTGGTAACAGTTGTACTCTTTGGTTTGATATGTGCCTCATGACATCCGCTCTCTTGTTCCAACCCACACTCTTAGATAGTATTAAAACTCAGTTGCCACCTCCTAAGGTAATAGTGGTGGTCGCTGTGAACCTTTGCACTGCTGGACAGGGCTCCAAGCCTTTTTAGGTCGAGCTACAGAGCATGCGCTGTCTGCAAGACCTTCTGTAATCGATACCCCTACATTTTTCCCACCTGACGCTTACGATTGGTTGATTCTTGTGACGCTCTTCTTTGGTGCCTCCTAAGTGGTTGCAATATCCAGCACATCACTTCCTCTGAAGGCTAAGGAGCACCGGTAAAGTACTGTTTTCTTACTCCTTCAGTATTCATTTGTTGTTTGGAGAACTCTTTATGTTATGCTGCATTCCAAACATGGCCAGCGGAATAGTCCTCTTTTTCCCTCAGTTTACAAAATGGTTGGCTATGTAGTAGGCGCACGCCCAGTGCCACACCGCAATCCATACTCACACTCTTTGGCGGCTTCCTCCCTTCTCTCCTGCCCGTATTGGCACCCGTTGCAGCCTTCTGTTAGTGCCTACTTGGGCTCTTCGGCGACTTCCTCCCTTCTCTCCTGCCCATAGTGGGGTCCGTTGATAGTGCCTACTCGCGCTCTTCAGCGGTTTTCTCCCCTCTCTCTTGCCCGTATTAGCGCCCGGTGCCACCCGCTTTTAGGGCCTACTCACGCTCTTCGGCGACTTCCTCTCTTCTCTCCTGCCCGTAGTGGCGCCCTTTGCCGCCAGCTGTTAGTGCCTACTCGCGCTCTTCGGCGACTTCCTCTCTTCTCTCCTGCCCGTAGTGGCGCCCTTTGCCGCCAGCTGTTAGTGCCTACTCGCGCTCTTCGGCGGCTCCTGCCTGCTGCTAGTGCGGTGAAATAGACTTCATATTTTCACAGACGCTGCCGGGTTCACCTTCGAGTCAAACGCTATGGGACGTGACTTTCTTAACTCCTTTAGCAGTTGTTTTGTTTTTTGGTAGGGTCCCTTTTGCTGATTTAATTATAAAGGGCTCCTTTGTCACGCTTCGTAAGCAAAGCACATGGCGCGTATGCCTCTTTGAAGTGGAGTGTTTCATCTACAGTAGGGTTTCAACACTGCATGTCTGTTTTAGAGAAGGAATATGGGGGGTCGTTCTTTTAAACATTTAATTAATTAACCACTTAAGTGCGCTTGTATTTATTTATATAATTTAACATTGCAGTTGTGTAATCTCCTGTCTAAGAAATGGCCTTTTGTTAAGGGATCAGATAACGTTGTCCAGTGGGAGTGCGAATTGGACAAACTGCATTATTGCCACCTTTATTGAATTTCATATGGTGAACCACACCCTGCTACTAATATTACAGAAATCATTCCTGTTCAACAGTTCAAAGATGTGCAGTTATTAACTTCTCCCCAACGCATTTAGCCATCCCATTTATATTGCGTTAAAGTAGAGCACCATTGATACATACCTTCATGCGTGCACAAGCTCACGGTGTATCAAAGACAAGAGAGAGGTTTGAGACTTCTCCTCCTATTATTTGGCAGACCGCCTTTGGATGAGTAGCCTAGTGGACTTTACCGCGTATCTTACAAGATAGACTCATAATAGTTTATTTTTTTGTTTCAAAAAGATGTCTTCCTAAAAATACAATTGTACCTCAGAGTGTAAAGGGACACACTTTTCATATACGTACTTCTAACTCTAGATCCCTCATCTTTCGATTCTGCCCAGACTGGATCTGGAATCTGCAGAAATAGCTCTTTCATGTTGGCAGGTGGAGCAATTGGACTCTCTCACGACCCTGGCCCACCTCTAACAAGCATTTGCAATGTAATAGGTCTCGCAAATGAGAGATTTTTACCTATTAACAATGTAAATAACAATGCCATTTATTGATGTGTTTAACAAACACCTGCAATAATAAAAGGCATAGTCATTTACAATACCAATAGGTGAAAGTTTCTAAAATGCGAGACCTTTGCATTGCAAATGCTTGTTCTACATTGCAATTTGTTTACTTATAAAAACAGCAGCGGAAGTTAAGTTAACACAACAAGAGACATTTCCTCCTCTAATGGACACATTGTGGTCTGCAGACCACGGATATACAATGTCATTGTTGTTTAGGTGCAGCCAAACATAGAAAGGACAATGCATAGTATGAAATGCTTTAGGTTTGTTCTTCCCTAAAATTGTTTTTTGAATGTAAATGTATATTTTACTGACAGGTAATATTTCTTTTATTGATGTTGTGTACTAGAATGGAGAAACCGCCTTTTACTTGGCAGCGGAAGGAGGGCATGAAAAGTGTGCTGAAATGCTGACAGATGACGGAAGTGACATCAACATCTCTACAAGGGTATGTAGGCTCAGAGGCTCGTAGCACCAATCCTGTTATGTTTTATTTTCAGTAGAACATGTACTAGTGCCTCTTTGTTTTATTTTGCTGTGTACTTCAGAATAAAGGATTGTCTTTATATTGCAGGCATTCTTTTGACCAATTGCTTACATTCCACCTTCATTTTTGGGCATTTTCTTGTGTTTTTCTAAGCATCCTAATGGAAAAGGGTGCTTGAAAAACGACGTGAAAGTGATCTAATAGTCTTCTGTTCTAGTGTCTTCCCGGATAAGTTTGATGCAATGGATTTATCTAGTTTGTCGTTGTATTCTCCCTGGATTACTCATAAGTACATACAGGCAGTACATCAAGGTAGGATTTTGCGAGTCCTTAATTGCGATTATTAAGGAATCACAATTAAGGACTCGCAAAGGCCTATGCATTTAGGAATTGCTATAAAAATAGCGATTCCTACACATTTCTTATTTGCGAGTCGCAAATTGCGATTCGCAAATAAGGAATATTTTCCCATTTATTCCTATGGGCCTACAGGCCCATAGGAATGAATGGGAAATTGCATGCGCAATTTGCGAGTACCATTTGGTACTTGTAAATTGCTCATGCAATTTCAAGGATGCAAGGGTGTCAAAAGGACACCCTGTTGCACCCCTGAAATTGATCTGTGCACAAATGTTGCGCACACACATGTCCCAAGGACATGTGTGTGTGTAACCTACAACTTTGAAAAATGCACTCTAGTGCATTTTTCAAAGTTTTTGCATATTACCATGAAGTTCAACTTCATGGTAATTTGTGCCCCCTAGTATGAAATTGCTACTTCAAAGTGGTTCTTGCATTGCATTTAAGGAATCGCAAAATGAGATTCCTTAAATGCAATCGCATTTTGAGAACTCGCAATTAATTGCGAATTCTCAAATTGCAAGGGCCGTGACCCTTGATGCATCTCAAAAGCTAATTTTGCGATCGCAAACGGCCGATTTTAGCAATCGCACCGTTTGCGATCGCAAAAAGCTTTCATGCATGTGCCTGATAATCTTGATATGGGCGGTGTGATTGAAATAAACAGTAGCCTAAACCCTCTCTTGCCCATAGAACATAATGGAAAATGGAGAGTGTGGAAAGTAATAAGCGGAGTATTGCTGTAATTAGAGTGCGACTGAACTGCTACGTGCCCTCTCATAGACTGGTACTAAGATGGTAGTTTTTGGTCTCATGTTATACACACACTCATTCTGTAGATGATGGAAGTCTGGGACTTGGCAGATGTTATGAAACTGGGGGCAGCATTAACAACACAGCTATACAGTGATCCAAGGAGAGTAGAAAGCTGAGCTGATGCTACCTAAAGAAATTTGTGTCAGATGTGTACAATCGAACAGGAATTGTGTCAAATTCTAAAACTGCAACTGTGAAATGAGTAGTAAATAACAGGATTGCAATACCAGTGAAGGGTATGGGGTTCTCCATGGATCACTAAATATGAACAAACAATGTGCCCAAATGCAGTGCTAACTTGTAGTATGAGATACCACTTGATTTGAAAAATTTTCAACACATTTGTTTTTATTAAGAGATAAAGAACAATCAAGAAAAATAACAATTAAGGCATACAGAACCAAAACATGTCCACCGATAGGAGTCATTGGTTTACTGAAGGAAATACAAAAAGAATTCCATACTCAAAAGACACAGGTGATGGTCCCAGGGTATATAGCACAAGAGTCAGGAAATACAAAACAGATCAAACAGCCTCTCCATTCAGTGTGCAACTCCCAACATTACCACCCCCTCCAGACACATTGACAACCCATGGGACCCCATGGCCACCCAGGAAGTGCGTGTGACCCCCGCCCACATCCCAAACGTCTTCTCGTACCCCGTAACCACTCAATCCCCTATCACTCCCTTGCATCCCGTGAGGCCCGCCGTAGCTTTCAAACCTTGAGGGTGTGCTAATGCATGTTGTGTAGATCCATCCTTTACATATGTCATAAAGGGGGCCCATACTTTCAAAAAACAAAGCCTCATGTCATGTACCGTAGCAGTAAGACTATCCATAGCATACAGGTCCTAAACCTTACCCACCAAAGAGTCATTGTGGGGGCTTCTGGACCCTTCCGCCGGAAAGCAACCACCAGTATAACAGCTAGAAAACAGTGCTTATAAATTGCCCGATGGAGTGTCCAGCAGGAAGAAACCCTCCTCATCTGGAGCCCACGGAGCGCCTGAAGAGGGTGGGCGTCAAGCGTAACATTCAGGATCTCGGAAATTTGATGGAACACCTGCTTCCAGAAATTGGCCACCTCTGGGCTTTCCCAGCACATGTGAATATATGTACTGTGGAACCCAAAACCCTGCCAACAAGTGTCTCTCGCTCCCACTATGTTTGACAGCGGAATGAGATACCAGCAGAGAAGCAATTTATATGTGTTTGCCTCATATTGAGTACAAATTGAGATCTTATCCGTTCTCTGCCATATAGCACCTCAAATGCCTTCCTCTATATCCATGTCTAGATTTTGTGACCCCTGTGCGATGTAGCTAACCTTGGTGAAGTCAAGAGGGGTTGCAAGCGCTATACTGAAGTGGTAAATCGTTTTCATCTTGTCACCCCCACTCAAGATATCCTCCAGCAGAGGTGTTCCCTGAGTTCCTCCCTGAATGGTGTTGGCCTGATGAGCCCAATGAACAAGCTGTGTCACTCTGTATAAATCAGTGCGGTGTAAAGAGAAATCGGTTGCTCATTGATCTCTAGTTTTGGGAACCAGGTCTACATACAAACCCTGAGGGTGAGGTGTGCACTCCTGTGCCGCTGCTGAAACATCCTATCCAGTGTACTGGGAAGAAAATCTGGGTTACCTATGATAGGAGTATATGGTAACGGGTATAGCCCAATCTGGCAACATTCGGAACACCTAATCTGCCTTTCCAAAAGGAACAGTAAACGACTGCCCTAGCAATCCTAGGTTTATTGTTCCATGTGAAGGCCCATATTTTCTTCTGGATAAGGGCGGTCAAATTTTCAGGATTTGAAGTGGAAGAACTCTGACTGTATATAAAAGGCTCAGTAAGAAATTATCAACTAATTCTACCCATCCAGAAAACCTCCAAGCGACGCCCATCTATAGAGCTCCTTGAAGAGTTGAAAAGAAACGTGTCAGAAGGCTCTTGCGGGATGGAAAGCCCTAAGTATCAAAAGCTGCGTTGAGCCTATGCAAATCCCCTGGACTCAACCAGATGTTGAAGGTTAGTCATCGCTGGGCCCACCCCTATACCCACCGATTTATTGTTATTAATTTGGAAGTCAGACACCTCCCTAAACTCTCTCAATGTAGCTTGAAAGGCGTCTAGAAAATCAGCAAAAAAGGTTAGAAAACAAAGTGTATTTATAGTTGCGTATCACCCACTGAAAGATCTTGTATATCCGGGTTCGATTGGACTTTTTTTTAGATGGTTTCACTATCAAGGAAAGTGTGGACTCCATCGTCGTCGGTGTCACTGAGCCAGTGTCGAGGAAAGAATTAAAGACCTTTGTTAAGTGAGGGACCAACAGTTTCCAGGAGGATTTGCTGAAGGGACTGGGAAACCCATCAGTCCTAGGGCTTTTTTTATTACAAACGGATTTAATAGTGGCCCTTAATTCCTCATCCAATTCCTCCCTCACATCATAACAAGTGTATTTGTGAAGCACACGCTCACCCTAGGGTGTCTTGGCACTGAATAACAGATGTTTATTGTTACTCAACTCAATGGTATTTATTTTATCAACCTCAGAAGGATGAAAGGCTTAGTGGACCCGCCGGTATTTGAACATTTGACCATGAGGTCAAATATAGGCCCCTATGGTGGACGCATTAGTTCACTAAGCCTCCAGACCTGGCTCAGGGATATCTGGAAAGTGAACCTCCGCTAAGTACTCATACTGTGTCAATGAGTCCAGGGGTTCCCCTCGATACAGCTCCCTGTACAAAGAGACAGTAGCATCATTGATGTCCTTATCGGAGGTCAAGTAGGACCTCTTGGCAGTCGAGATCCCCTGAATATAATTCCTGGCTCGATCCTGCCTGATCTTGTACGCCAATAATCTATAGGTTTTATTTCCTTTCTCATAATAGAGTGGTTTCATTTATAATATTTTGTAAGCTGCATCTTTATATAGCAGGGATTCTCATCCTCCCCTTTCTTTGTGAAGCAGTCTGTAGGTGGACTTAGAAGTTGTATGTTTGTGTTCCTTTTCTAACTTGATTACTGTTCCCTCTAGTTCTACCTGTTGAAGTTTGCGCAGTCTAAAAAAAGTAGTAATGTGGGCTATAAACTCCCCTCTCATGTCCCCTGTGGCCGCATCCCAGTTCGTAGCCCATGTGACCTCCTCGTTTACATTCTCTGTGAAATAGCGCTCAAGCACCTCTTTGATACTAGAGTGAAAAACTGGGTCACAAAAGCGATCTCATTCATTTTCCAAAAGCGGCATGACTGAGATCGTGAGGGGTGTGACCGAGAGCATCAAAGTGATGGGTGCATGGTCAGACACAACCTGAATCTCAATAATTGCTTTGTCCACCCTGGCAAATAAGGTGGTGGAGATTATCAAAAATCAGTTCTGGAGTAGGACTTGTGCACATTAGGAAAGAATGAATAGTCACGATCACAGGAGTGGAGATGTTGCCATATATCTACTAAAAATCAGCTATACCCTGGGTTAGAGACTGCGGTTTGTAAGCCGCCTCCCACGAAGAGGCTGAGTAGTTCAGTGCAGGATTCACAGTCACATTATATTCCCCTCCCTCTACCATGTGATTAGTGGAAGTAGCGCCACAGCCACCAGCAGGTCAACAAGCAAAGGGGTCTTGTGGTCACTGGGGCCATAAATAGAGGCTATGGTGTATGGGGTGGTTGTGTCAGAAGCCTGAATCATAACCCATCTCCCGTCCTTGTCCCCGTGTATAGTCATCACCCGGAGTGGGGCATTCACCCGTATAAGTATTGCCACCCCCTTGGTTTTGTTAGCGGCTGAGGATCAGAATTGATGTGGGCGAGAACAAAGCCTAGGGACATCTTTCACTGTTAATTGGGTTTCCTGAAGGAATTCTAAGTCTGCACATTTAGAGCCAGTAGAGGAGGGCCTGATGCTTACTTGAGGAATTAATGTCCCGCACATTGACGGACCAAAAATTAAATGTTGAATTGTCTACCATGACGGAGAGACTGAAGAAAGAAACGCAATATAGGGCTACCCCCTTGGAACCACTCAGCCCGACCAGAACCATTGAGGCTGCCAAGGTGGGTTCAGCAAGAGGAATAGAATGAAAATGAAAAAGGGAAAGAAAAAATCAGCAAGAACTTCGCCGCATAGGACTATTAACAAATCATTCTGCCCCCTACCTAAATGTAACCATACTACGTTGCAGTTGTAGTGCATTAATATAAAATGCATCATATTCGTGGCAATGATTACTCAGATCCATTACTGTGAAGTTTTTGCATATAACCCCTCCTACCTAATGAAGCCTCCCTACCTTCCTTCATCCTCCCATCCTCTGGAAGGGATGCTGTCTGTTCTGCATTGGACCAGAGAGCTAGAACTAGATTCACAGGCCCTGAAAGAGACCTTTCAGCCCAGCCTGGAATTCCTTTATGATGTAGCAACATATAAAACAACTTTTGTTTCCCTGTTGCTACATCACAGCAGTGAATAACTAGATTTAGAATCTGGTATGTATGCTAGTGGCTCTTAATGAGAGCAGTACAAAAGTAAACCATATTATATTGCTGTGTATTTTCCATGATTAAGCCTTGTCTACAGACAGCTTTACTATTTTTTATTTTTTTAATTGAAAAACCTACTGGGTACAATACTAATACTTACAGTACACTTTGGGTCAGTCCAATGTTCAGAATTGGAAAGCTGTCTTGCCCATCTCATTTTGCTTACTTTTTAGTAAACAGCTTTCCTTCCGCTTTTTGTTCTTGTCCCTCCCATGCAACAGAAGTTGTTTTGCAGTGTTTGTGACTGGATGAGTTGTATACTTTCACTTCTTATTGCCAGGGAACTACTTTTTTCTTTTTGTTTCTTTGCTCCATGGCATGCATGTTTTTCTTACTCCCTACCTGATGTGTTGTTTCCCCTTCGTATCTCCACTCCTACCCATGTTCTGTGTTCTTCCAGCCCACATTCTCCTTTGCTTCTTCCACCTCTTCCTGTCCACTCAGCTTTGTTTTCGCCCCCTGTAGGAGAGTAGGATCTGCTTCTTATGGTTACCCCCACTTTTTGCTGATGTATCACTGTTTTCAACTTCGTCTGACTGGGATACTGCTATTCAGGACCCCAGTCTAGCTGCTTTCTCCTCTAAATTGATTGCACGTACTTTAAGTACACTTCAGATTGGATTCTGGGGTACCCTTATCAGTCCCTAGTATATGGTATACTATGTACCCAAGGCATAGGTACCCCGGAGACCTCCCAGGGGATGCAGCATGTATTATGCCACCCCTGAGGGACCATTCAAACTGACACCACAGGTCTGCTACTGCAGCCTGTGTAAGGTGGTGCATGCACCCCTTACTTAGATATAGGTTCACTATATCTATTCTAAATCACTGCACATATAAACCTATCAGTCACCCCTATGGCAGGCCTTATCAATCCTGAAGGCAGGGTGCTGGGTTTTATGTGAGAGGGTGCCCATGCATGAGCAGAGCCCCTCTGCAGCCTTCGGAATCAATTATCCGGGGTTGTTTATGATGCAGCCAACCATATATATTTAAGTGCATTATAACCTTGCGGTAAATGCTAACTTTAAAATGGCTGCCTAGAAACATGTCAGGTTTGGTGTCAAACACCTTGGAATCATACCTCCACACCAGTAACTGGTGTGAGAGGTATGATTCCTCCCTTCTAGAACCACTACTGTGGGTCATCGGGCTACCCGGTACCAGCTTTCTCGACCTGGGCATCACAAAATGGATGCTGCCAGCCACAGACACGAGTCTGCCCTCCTGCTGCTGAGCCAAGCTCGAGCAGGGGAAGGCTTGACAATAGGTTTCCTGTCACAGGGAGGTGTGACCACCTCCCAGACAGGATTTAGTCTATTGGGGCTGTGTGGGTGCACTCTGAGAGTGTTTGAAGTCTGCACTGGGGGCGCATTTGGTGTCCCTGTGCATAGTCCACTTCAAACTGGTTGCAGGAGCCATTTGCTCCTGCTCTGGCGTGAAACTGGACAAAGGACATGGGTGCAGCCACCCCTCTGTCCTGACCCTCCCATAGGTGGGTCCCCAGAGTTTGTCCCATCTCTTCCTTGGGTACAAAGTAGGAACCCCTGACTACAGGACTTTAGATTTTACCTGGACTAAACTGCTACAGAAACCAAGTACTTCGACGATCTACACTATGCTGGATGACTGAAGAATCTCCCTTGGAGTAAAGGAGTTACTCCCCTGCAAGGCAGGCACCTTTAACGCATCTGACCGGTTTGCATCACCCGAGCTCCTGAGGATTTCTGCAACACAGGAGGTGGGTTCCCGAGCACCCCGAAGTTGACCAGTTCTCTCAGCAATCCTGAGACCCGTATCCCTCGTGGGGACCGTGCAACCCGAACCCCTGTGCACCGTGTACTTTTGCAGCAGCATATGCTTTTTGGTGATCCCTGAGGCTGTGCTTTGGGCTACGTGTAGTCCTGACCTCGAGCAGTATTTCTGCTGAAGATTTCCAGCCTACACTCCACGAGTGTTCCGTGGGCTGGTATTTTGTGATTCAGCTTGAGGTCCCTTTGCGATCCCTGGTCTGTTGGCCTGTGGGTCCCTGTGAAGGTAACTTTGACTTTCCTTGGGCTTTTCTGGTTGCTCCAGACATGCCCTGACTCTCCATTGCTTGGAGAGTCCCCAGGACCTTGCTGGTCCTCATCGTAACCTGTTTCCTCTGCCTGCGTTGGTTGCAGTTGCCAAGGCTTGTTGGTGTTCGATCCGGACACTGACCCCCCCAGCACTCGACATCCTTCGTGGGACAGCTCACCTCCGGACTTTGTTTGTCGTCAACGTCTCCTGGTCCCCGTGGCTGCAGAGTCAAGCATCCTATCTTCTCACCTGAAGCACCCGACATGGGTGGGCATTCGTCTACTCAGCCCCTGGTCACCCTGAAGTGACCCAGACTCTGTCCCCTCTGCTTCCAGGTTCTTCTCACCTCGGATCCAGGCTTGGATTCCACTGGACACTTTTCATCTTCCCGGCAGCAGCACTTTTTCGCATCACACCATTGAAAACGACAAAGGTTTCTGACACCACTTGACCCCTATGCACCCGGCTCCTCTGGAATAGGTAACACGGGTATCTCGGTACTCTCAAAGGTGCTGGCCTTAGAACCTTCTATGTTCCAAGGGGTGTGCTTAAAGTCCTCTCCGAAGTGTCCTTAAACTCTAAAATTCCAACCTCGACTTTCCCATAGAGTTGTACGAAGCTCGCGCCTGTGTTCACACACTGCACCCGTCCTCCGTGGGTCCCCTGTGTCACTATTTTGGGTGGTTCCTTGGGGTCCCAGCGATTCTACGTGCTCTAGGCACTGTGTCTAATTAAGTCATGGTTGTTATACCACTTTATTAGTATATGGTTCGGTCTCCCCCTGGAGCCCGCTGTGTATTGTGCTATTTACTGTCGTTCTAGTGATTTAATATTGTGTGCTTTGTGCTCTAATCTCATAAAGAGGTTAGTAGAGACTGTTTAGTAATAAATACATATATTTATATATCTCTTGTGTGGTTCTCCTTTCATTTGGTCATTCAGGAGGTTCTGATCTGGTAAAACAAGCTGCTTTATATTCCTTCGAGACATAGCCTGAAGGCTGCTCTCCACATCTACCACTAGGATAGCTTTCTATTAAGGTTGCCTTTAACCTAATCATCAATAAGAGTCGTTTGGACTGGTGCAAGGTGCCCACTTTAATTAGTGGACAGCATATACCAGGCCAACTTCTCACAGCCCCCAGCTCCTCCATTGGTGTTCCGCCCCTCTCTGGTCCCCTGCCTCTTCCTGTGTTTTTTAGTGTATTTTTTCATTTTTGAAGGGCCTTGAAGCTGCAATTTGCTACTGGGCTGCTATTTACTCTGCAGTCTTACATTTTTCAATCTACAGCGGCAACATATAGGCATCTGTAGGCGTTGCATCCGCTAAGCTCTGCTAAAATGGCATCTTTCATACGAGTGTAGTTGGTGTGTTTTTCTTTTTTGGTGGGGAAGCAATAAGCATGAGGAAGCTTAGGAGTGAGAGCTCAGGTTCTGCTAGAGAAACCCAAGTGACGTGCACTCATGGCCAGAGTGGGAACCAAAAGCAGCCCTGATGAAAATGTTCAAGTTAGCCGTTTTCGTTTCCTGTCTCTCATTTACATTCATTCATTTACATTCATTCATTCTCTCTCTCTTCCTCTCTCTCTCTTTGCTCTATCTGTGCCTCTGAGGGGAGATGGAGAGAGGCACTGGCCTTCAGCCTTTACAAACCAGCCTCAAATTGCTCTAGCCCTGTAGGATAATGCCTGATGAGATAAATGGCCAGTCCTGCCCTGGGTGCACCATCCATACTCTCTTACAACAGCTGATTGACCAGAAATATGAATTTGGCCCCCTTCTTTGGAAGGCATATCTGCTGCAATCTCTCCTTCACTTCACTGCTTCTTCACTGGTGGTGAAGTGAGATAACAGTGTGGATGCAGGGGACAGATTTAGGAGCATGTCTCTGTTTGGGCGTGGCTAGGCTCATACACACTGCAGGAAGAGTGTCCATGGAGGAAGATGCCACTTCCTGCACAGTGCCGGGTGAAGTGACATCCGTGCATCGGTCACGTGCTTGCAGCTGCTGCTTCTTCTCTGAATGCTTGTGATCTAAGCATGAGGGAGAAACAGCGTTTACAACGTAGACAGAACTAAGCAGTGCCATTACAATGCAGGCACTACAACGAACGCGTCGTTACCACGCGTTCCATTACAACGCAAGTTGTTACAATGACGTGCTTTAGGGAATGCATTGTTGGATTTTAAATCCAACACCTTTCCTACTGTTGCACAGACTTGAGTTGGAATAGTAAAAATCTAGCTCTTCCCTAAGGCAAGTTGTTGTAAAGACTTGCATTCTAATGGAACGAATAGTAACAACGTGTTCGTTCTATTGCATGCGTTGTAAAAGCATGCATAAATACGTCATACATTCAGCATGAGGCCACTTACTTGGTACCCTCTGGACAATTCTGTAGTCTGGACACAGCCCTTCCAACACCTGCAAGCGGAGTGGTACAGTGTCCCAGTTTAGAAGAGGAACTCCCGGTCCATGTTACGTGGATAAATATGTTTTTAATTATAATTTTTTTTGACTCATACACTTAATGTACCTATCAAACGATTATATGCCATATGCTGTTGAAAGGCAATAGGCCATACTTTGTGAATGACAAGTTTTACAACCAATGGTTTTGTTATGCATGGCTTCCCTAGGAAGCCTCTATCTTTTACTCCAGATTCTAAAACCAGTAAGTCGCTGATATGACGTAGCAACAGTTAATAGCAAAACTTACCCATCAAGGTGGGAGAGTTGATGTCACTCCTGCGTGGTCCTACAGTTGGGGGGAGTTTGAAGGCTGCCCTTGGGGATAGGTTGGGCTGGGGTCCTGGGTAGTTGGGAGCTGTTGGATGGGGAGGTTAAGTAGGCAGGTACGGGTGAACATCAGTTAACGTATTACATCAGATACGGATGGGGCAGGGGCTTCCTGCCCCATGTGAGGGCCCTCCGGCAGGGAGCGCCATGGGGGTGTAGTTTCCCTATGACTACTATGTTGGTAATCTGGAATGTCCGGGACTGAATGACTACCCTAAGCAATACAGAATCCATACATACCTTTCAAGATAAAAAGTGCTGACAGGATTGTTTTTGTGCAATATGCGGCACACATAAAGAGAGGTAAAAATGAGGAGAAATAAAGATAAAGCTATTTCTCCTCGTTACGCATACGGCATACGGATTTGGTGCTTCCCCAGGTTGACTTGATTTTGTAAATCTAGGGCAGCGTCAAAATTGATGGCTGTTGCATGGGAAAACCCACTGCAACACCCATGGAACGCATCCTGGTGCAGAGTAAGGCGACACAGCGATTTGCGCTGTATTGCCTTACTCAAGATTTGTGAGGCCACTCAAAGCCATGCATAAATCAGATTGAGAGCCCTGTATCACACATGTACCACTTTACTTGGTGCAAAAGTGACGCTCGGCTCTCATAAATAAGCACCCCAGTGGTCAAGCGGGCGGACGTGGTCTCTCTGTACAATGTCTTGTACACTCTTTAAGTCTTGAACCAGAAAGGGTGCGGTGACAAGCAAGAGTGTTTTTGCGTTACATGACTGGTGGAAGTCTCGTAAATGCTGTCTCTATCTTGAATTACTAGCAGTGTTTCCTGTCTGTCACAAGGGAGCAGGCCTTTGGTAAAGTGCACGGAGAGGAAAGGTCAGAGCCAGGTGTTCACTTTACCTCTTCACATGAGTCAGCCCTTGGTTACGGGCAGGGCTGCACCAGCGTTTGATAAGTCTTGCCTCGGGGCTCTTTTGTTATGTGTTGGGTGTGACCCACCGTTAATCTTTAGCTCATAATAATCCTATGACTTACTAGACCCACAGTTAGCAAATCAGCCTGTTTGGCTGTCTGGGTAGATTTGCCGTGCTTTTCAAAATTATATTTTACAATATATAGACCGGGCCTCGTTTCACCTGTCGCTTTATCTGGCAAGAGCCCTCTCATTCATTTCGTGCTTAGAAGGGAGCTCCGAGAGCCGCAAGACAACTTGATAAACACATTTGAACTGTTATGTGGCACTAGGAAGCAAGTATGCCTCTTGCGGACTATTGAGGCATGCAACAAGCAACACGCAACAAGGTGCTGTTTAATGCATGCTTTGGATGCACCCTAATACCACTACTGAATGACAGCCAAGGCAAATCGTTGTAAAATGTCGTATTTATTTTTCTAACGATGTTGCACCCTTTTGGAAATATACTATTAACATTGTTGGCCCCAGAGCATTAAGCTGGCGTCAATTTGACTTTCACTTCTTCAGAATTCATCAATTTCCATCAAATGTTTTATTTTTTCAAAACTCTTTTGTTTATTGGCATTCCAGGAAACACAGTAGTATAGCATACGTAAGATACATCTTTGGTATATTTGTGGTGAAAAAAGAGCCCCAGCCTGCATGCTTTCTTACGAATACGTACAGTGACGGCTATCTTGATTCGGGCTCATATTGTATTTCCATGCAGTCAATCATCCGGAGGGGATGAGGGCGTGGGCACGCTGCCAGGAGGCTCATATGCCATAAAACAGTAGTACTAAAACATCATACATTGCTTATAAACCATACCTACGTCCATATATACTGTAGTATCATTGTGGAATGTGTAAGTAGTGTCAACCTTAGGAAAAAAGGGGGAGTAAAGCCCTGGGGTGGGGAGCCAGCTGTGGGGGGAGAGAATAATTAGGCACGTCTGTGCTGAGAGGGGGGTACATTACAGCCCACCAGAAACATGACTCATCTCTTAGCACACCTCATCTGTGACTCTTGTTAAGCCTCAAGATAACCTCATCCCAAAACTTAGCCCAGGGCATCTCCAAGTCATATGGCCAAAATCAGGGTCCAGTGTCGCACAACGAGGGCATTCCCTAGAGTCCCCTCTGTAAATAGTCCAAATTCTGTGGGGGGTAAGGTAAGTTCTGTGAGTGTAGTTGTAGTATATGTGTTTGTGAAAGACTGTCTGAGGGTAGAGAAGCACCCTCCCCCATTCAGCATCTGACAAGTCAGCCGTCCAGCAAGCCTGTAGGGCATCCAAAGGTTTACCAACCAACCCATTTACCGCCCTGTAAAACCACTTGACCAGGTGGGCACCCTTTCCCATCGTCAGCAGTAGTTGAAGAACCGCGTGTGTGGTTGGCCCCGCCGCAGCAGTACCCCACAGTTCCTACATGGCACAAGTATGTGCCTCATAGTTACGAAATTGCCCCAGTGGCAGCCCAGTTTGCTCCACCAAGTCCCCGAATGGTACCATGGTACCCCCCTGGAAAAGTCATCCGCATTAACCAATCCCACATCTGTCCGGAATCCATCTGTCCTGCTGTGAAGAAAGTTAGACGGTCGCCGTGGGGTAGACCCACCAACGGGAGTTTGGCGGCGTAGTGGGCTGCTTTGCGCCAGTATGCCATAGCCCGCGTCGCCAGCAGGGTGGTAGACAATAAGGTACCTGGTTATGGAGCTGCAGAGTCAGGCAGTGCAGGTCGCAGCCAATAACAGCCCCTGGTTGGGTTCAGCGCCCACCTGTCCCAGTTCTGACAGCCCGCTCCGTTGAGCCACTTCATGATCCACTAGAACTGGGCGGCCAGATAGTACAATTCAAAATCTGGCACCACCAATCCACCCTCTAGGGAAGGGTGATGGAGAGTAACAAGAGCAACTCTCTGATGTCTACCATCCCATATCAGTTCCAAAGAAGTATGTTGAGCTTCTTAAATCAGACAAGTGGAACACTCACCGGAAGATTTACAAAGAAATACATAAGTCTCTGCAGCATAACCATTTTAGAGAGCGCTATGAGCACCATTTATTTATTTTGAAGGTTTTGTATAGTGTGAACAAGACCCTTGCGGGTATCAGAGCGCTTTACAGGGCAGATGTAAGAAACAGAAACAAGCATAGAAAAATATATGTGACTCTAATACAAAATAGTAGCTAATACAAACTAGCAAATATATTACAAGAATAAATAAATAGTTCAAGTAAATTTAGCCATGAGAATAGATTTCACTTCTTTTTTGAAAGATGTAGTAGAAGGATTCTGTCTCGTTTCTGGGGGCAAAGCATTCCAAATCCTGGGAGCCATTCCGAGAAGGTACGGTTGTGTATTTTATTCTTGGCAACAGTTTCTTTTAGAGCCTGTGATAAGTCTAGCAGCTGCGTTGATTGAAGCTCTTAGAGGGTCCGTCGTCGAACTGGGAAGGCTGCAGAGAGCGACACTCCCATATTCCACTCTTGGGATTACTAGAGCTTGAACTGCCTGTTTGAAGTCATTTGCGGGCATGAAGGTTTTCAGTCTTCTCAGGGTGTTCATCTGAAAAGTTGCTCCTTTTGTAGAGGCGGTGATGTGTTTCTGCATGTTTAGATTTCTATCTAGAGTGACTCCCAGCGATTTCGCTAAGTCGATAGTGAGAGGATGACATTTGAGTGCTGTTAGGTGGTTCAGAAAATTGAGGATGATGGTCGATTGGTTGGGGGGAGCGATTAAGAGGAATTCAGTTTTGAGGGTGTTTAGTTTCAAATGGTTTTCGGTCAACCAGGTCTGCGTTTTTTGAAGTGTTGAGTTGAGAGATTTGATGTCTTCAAGTAAGTAGATCTTTATGTAGAGTTGTGTGTCATCTGCGTACATGTGATAATGGACATTAGAGGAGCTGAGAAGTTTGGTGAGTGGCTCCATGAATAGGTTCAAAAGTGTAGGCGAGAAGGATTATCCCTGCGGTACTCCTAAAGTGACTGGGACGGGCTTGCATAAGGATTGATTAACCTTGAATCTTTGTGATCTATTTTGGAGGAAAGAGGTGAACCAATTTAGCACGGATCCAGATAATCCCAATCTGTATTTCAGGAGATCTAGCAAGTTGTTGTGTTTGGCGGTGTCAAAGGCCGAAGATAGGTCAAGCAAGATTAGTAAACAGGCTTCGTTTTGGTCAAGGATTTTTAGTTCGTCATCTATTATGTGGGTCATGGCTGATTCAGTACTGTGACCTGCACGGAAGCCGGATTGGTATTGGTTGAGCGGGTTGAATTGATCTATGTGGTTGCCAAGCTGCATGTGAACACATTTTTCTAAGAGTTTGGCCAGAGTGGAAATGTTGGATACTGGGCGATAGTTATTTAAGTCTGACGGGTCCGCCGATGGCTTCTTTAAGATAGGGGATACCTGCCCTGCTTTAAGGATTTCTGGCATGGTTCCTTGAAGGAGAGAGATGTTTATAATCTTGGTCCATAGAGGAAGTAACAGTGGAAGGAAGTCTTTTTTGTTGTTTGCGGGAAGAGAGTCTGTGAAGTGGTTGGAGGGATTCAGGGCCGTGAGCGGTGGCCAACCGCAAGAAGCCCCAAAAGAGTTCATGGACCGGAAGGCCTTTCCTAGGGTCCCCTCTTGAAGGTCCTCCAGCTCATGGAAGATCTGGATGCCCAGATATTTAAAGGTATGTGGGGCCCAGGGAATGTCAAATGAGTAAGAAGTGGGGTGGCACGATCCGTTGAGCACCGGGAACACGCACGTCTTACTGCGGTTGACCCGGAGGCCTGAACACTGGCCAAAGTCCTCAAGGAGCCACAGGACCCAAAGGATATCCCTCGTCTCATCCCAGAGGTATATAAGTAGATCGTACTCACACAATGAAATAACGTGAATGGAACCTCCCAGTACAATGACCTAGTCTATCCCCTCTGTTCCAAGACCGCCCTGATTAATACCAAATCTGCTTTCTTTGCCAGTAAAATAGAGTCCTCTGCTAATGCTCCCAGGGAGATATTTAGAATTGTGAAATTGCTGACTAAAGTCCCTGACCACGGCCTGTCTCGGACGAAGCAGGCAGTCGATGCGAAGAACTGGCGACTTTCTTCTGCACCAAGATTAAAAAGATCATTGATACGCTTCCTCCACTATCTCCAATCGCCTCTCAAATGCCACCTGTTAGTCAGAATCTATCGGATCACCCCAGGCTCTCCTTCTTCTCTCCTCTTAGGGAGGATCTTTTGCCTACTTTGCTGAATACCATCAAGA
Source organism: Triturus cristatus (assembly GCF_964204655.1). Lineage (NCBI taxonomy): Eukaryota > Metazoa > Chordata > Amphibia > Caudata > Salamandridae > Triturus > Triturus cristatus. Next base: position 468,669,635 of record NC_140581.1, on the reverse strand, counting down.
GTGGCTCCCCGTATGATCCTGCTCCGATGAGCATTTTAAATGCAGCCCTTTCCACCGTCAGCAAACCAATTGTGAATATGGTGAATGCATCTTTAAACTCCGCTATTGTGCCTAGAGAATGGAAGATAGCAATGGTTAGGGCCTTGCTTAAAAAACCCAGTTTGGATCCAGGGGACTTTTCCAACTACCGTCCTATTTCTCTATTACCGGGCATTAGTAAACTGACTGAGAAATTCGTCAATTCACAATTGGCTTCCTTTTTGGAAACTAATAATTTGCTGCATCCATCACAAACTGGGTTCAGGAAAGGACAGGGAACAGAAACTGCCTTGTTGAGGGTGGTGGAGGATGCCAGGAGGATTCTGGATGATGGTGGCAGCGCAGCCATTATCCTCCTGGACCTCAGTGCCGCCTTGGACACAGTTAACCATCACATTCTGGTTTCCCGCCTCAGCAATATGGGAATCACGGGCAAGGCTCTTAAGTGGCTGGAATCCTTCCTTGAGGACAGATTTTTTAGGGTCTTTGAAGATGATCATTGCTCTGGTCCGGTCCCGTTACAGTGTGGGGTTCCACAGGGGTCGTCCCTCAGCCCCACATTGTTCAATGTGTATATGGCCCCTTTGGCGGAGATAGTGGTCCCCTTCGGGGTCCAGCTTGTGAGTTACGCCGATGACACTCAGCTGGTGTTCTCCCTGAATCAGTTCAGACAGTCCCCGCTGCAGTTACGTAACTGTTTAGAAGCTGTGGCATGTTGGATGGACCAATCCCACCTTAAACTGAATGGCGGGAAAACAGACCTGCTGTTGCTGGGACGGCAGGCCAGCTTTGACAACGCGACCTTCTGGCCTTTGTGTATGGGGCCGGGCCCTATCTCTAATCCAGAAATTAAAAGCCTTGGGCTCTGGCTCGATACGGAGCTAACTTTCAGAACTCAGGCTAGGAAGGTTGCTGCCACTTGTTTTGGGATTCTAAAAACCTTGCGAAAAATCCTCCCACAACTGCCGGAAAGGGCCAGAAAAATCCTAATACAATCTCTGATCCTTTCCAGGATAGATTATGCGACTGCCTTGTATTTGGGAGTACCAGCCTCCACGACCAAAAGGCTTCAAGTCGTTCAGAACGCGGCGGCAAGACTTCTAATGGGCGTCAATCACCGCACATCAGCTAAACCCGCCCTGAAATCTCTTCACTGGCTTCCGGTGAAAGAGCGGGTTTTCTTTAAATCTTTGTGTATGGCACATAAACTCCTCCACGGGAAAGGTCCTCCCATCTTGGAAAATTTGGTCATTCCTCACAAATCCCCTCTAAATCTTCGATCCAATTATCAGAACTTGGTAGTGATCCCTCGAATTAAGAGATCTCGTTCGGGTGGGCGTCTTTTTTCACTAAACGCCGCCAAACTTTGGAACTCCCTTCCTCTGATGCTTCGCCAGGAGCCTTGTCTGCTTGTGTTTCGGCAGAAGTTGAAAACCTGGCTCTTTCCGAGGACTTAAATCGTGTTTTCTGGTCTAGTTAACGGCTTTCCTATTTTCCTTGGGTTACCCTTGTTGAGCGCTGGGATGCTTTTGAGTAGCCATGCGCTATATAAGAGCTTCTTCAATTCAATTCAATTCAATTCTGTTCGAAATCTCTCAGCTGGTGGCTCAATTGCTATGGCAAATAATAGAGGTGATTGGGGGCAACCTTGTCTAGTTCCCCTGAATATTTCGTAAGCCTCAGAGATCGTTTTTCCCGTTTGAACCCTTGCCATTGGGTGGGTATACATCAGTGTGACCCACTGTGTCCAGGCAGCACCGCACCCCATTTGAAGCGTGGTGGCCTCCGAAAAGTCCTACAGTACAGTGTCAAACGCCTTTTCTAGGTCCATTTTCACAATCACGGCCGATCATAAGTGTAAAGGATCGAGGGAGGTCTGCAGTTGAGTATAAACCTATTTTGGTTACCATGGATCAGGACGTGCATGTGGGGTAACAGCCGGGTGACAAATACTTTGCTAAGGATTTTGAAGTCAGAATTCCCCATGGATGGGGTCAAAAGTCCGAGACCGTTGTGTCACATGAGGAGGACTTAGGCAGAGGGACCACCACAGCCTCCCTAGTCATGACGAGGAGAATTTACGTCTCTTAAGCCTCAACATACACCTCTGCCAGCTTCAGTGCTATTTCCCTTACAAACAATTTGTAGAATTTGGATGGGAGCCCATTCGCTCCTGTCATTATACCCGATGCCATGGTCTTAATGGCGTTTCTGATTTCCAGGTCATTCACCAGGGCGCCTAGTGGCTCCCATTCCCCCAATGGAAGGGCCCGGAGTGGCAGGGTCTTCAAAAAGGAGCCCAATATCGTTGGGAGGTCAGACTTGGGCTGCTGATAGAGGGAAAGATAAAATTTCCTGAATGCCTTAATAGATTTTGGTCAGAAGAGGACCGTCCCCTCTGTCGTCATCAGGCGAGCAACAGGCGCACCCCCAGTCTTTGGGTGGACCAACCATGCCAGAAGCCTCCCTGATTTCCCTTCCTCTTCTTGTGCCCGGTTCACATAATTTCTATAGTCATGGCAATCAATCAATCAATCAGGGTATTAAGTGCGCTACTCACCCGTGAGGGTCTCAAGGCACTGGGGGGTGGGGGGGTCAGCAGATCTGTTTAGCCGAAGAGCCAGGTCTTGAGAGTCTTCCTGAAGGTGTTTAGGGAGGGGGCATGTCTGATGTCTGTTGGGAGCTTGTTCCAGGTCTTGACCGCAATGTGGGAAAAGGATCTTCTGCCTGCTCTGGCTCTTTGGATCTGTGGGGTTTCAGCCAGTACGAGGTTGGAAGATCTGAGGTTCCTTTTGGGTACGTGGAAGTTGATTCTGTTGTTGATATATTTGGGTCCGGTGTTGTGCAGGCATTTGTAGGTGTGGTTGAGGAATTTGAAGGTGACTCTTTTCTCCATGGGGAGCCAGTGGAGCCTTTGTAGGTGTTGGCTGATGTGTGTGTGCCAGGGGATGCCGAGGACGAGTCTGGCGGCGGTGTTCTGTATCGTCTGGAGTTTGTGGAGTAGGGACTTGTTTATGCCGGCGTAGAGCGCGTTTCCATAGTCCAGTCTGCTGGTGATGAGTGTGTGGGTGACAGTCTTCCTTGACTCAGGGGGATCCACTTGGAACTCTTGCGGAGGGTGTTAAAGCAGCTGGAGATGGCGACGTTGACCTGTCGGTTCTCCAGACACCAGAGATGTTCTATGGCCACATTATAGGACTCACATGTTTCCAGTAGTTGTGGGAGCACCCGGGGACACTTAATCCAGGCCCTGTCTGATACCCTTCGATTGTCCCAGACAGTGCCCCCTTACCACAACCTTAAAAGTCTCCCATTCTAGTCCAAGACTGGAGCCGTCCCAGGGTTAGAGGCAAAGTCCTCTGCTGTCCGGTCTGTTAAAGTGTCCCTAAAGGGAACGTTCGCCGTGTTGGTATGAGTGGGCATTTATCTGTCAGTTGTAATGTCAAGAGGAGGAGACTATGATACAACAGGGTGCGGCCTAATATACTCTGTGTGGCTTATACTGCCTCTAAGTGACTTAGTGCATACAAAGTGGTCAGTCCTAGTTTGGACCTGGTACAAGCTTGAATAAAAGGAGTAGTCCCTATATGCAAGATTTTGGGCATGCTAGGAGTCTTCCATGTCCCAGTGGGAAACCCAGACAGTCAAGCTGTTGGCTACCTTGTGGGTAGCAGCTCCTGGAAGTAGGGGAGTGAAGCGGTCCATGGTCGTGTCAAGAACACCGTTAAATGAGGTACAGTCCCCCTGTCAATCTGGTCATCCGCGACGATAAAGTGTGGAAGAATGAGGCCTGATCGTGATTTGGCATGTACACATTTCCCAACACTATCGGTCTCCCACAGAGGCACCCCTTCACTAAGACATAGCGACCCTTCTTATCTACGTCAACTCTGCTGGTCTCAAAGGGAATCCCCACATCCATCAAATGTTTCATATGTCCCATTTTTTTTAAATGAAGATAAAATCAGCAACAAATGTCACACTAAAGTGCTGGGCTTTATACCCATTTTCATAGGGTACATTTCAATGTCCACATTTGATGGAGGAAATTCCATTTCTCAATACCAGCATTGGTACAATATCTGCCATCCTCCCTGCCCAAGTTACTCATTCTGTGGCAGAGCCAGCGACTTTGATAGAGAAATCAAGCTCACAGGGACAATTTGGTGGACTTTCCGCCACCGCCATCTTAAAGAAAGTAAAATGACTGCTATGATGAATAGACAATCCACCAGCAAAACTCTAAGCTTAAACCTTTTACTCAGTCTGATAGTAAGACTTTGAACAAATTATGTGAGAGTTTCCAAAAGTAGACTAGACCATAATACTAGAGTAATATGCACTGACAAAGCCCATAAAGCTAGCAAGCTAGGTCAATGCTTTTGTAATTGAATTATTATTGTAAACATTTGCCACATAAATAAAAAGAATGAAGAAAAAGAAAACATGCCCCTAGCTATACCTCGTGTCCTTATAGTTGAATAAAAAATGTTTATTGACAAATCTCATGACAAAGAATTTGCTTCCTATTGGCACAAAGAAACTATGCTATTCGTTTGGATGACTGTAAACTGAGGTCATAGTTTGAACATACCAACATGAATAAAAAATAAAAAAACATAAAGAATGGAACAAAAAAGCAGCAATGCAAAAAAATACATCTGAAGAATGAAAAGAAAAAAGCACCAATGCAAATTCATGGTTCTCAAAATGCAAGGATGCCTAATTTTGGAAGCATCTTATACGCAGATCATGGCATTAAGATGAAAGATTGAAAGTATTGGCCCGCTGCCCCTGGCACTGCAGTGCACTTTTTTTTACGGTACATGTACACATGATCAAGCCAAATGCCTTGCCTCACAAAGCAGATACAATTGGCAAAGTGGGCTGATCTATTGTAAGAAATTGGGGTATTAGTTTAGGAGTTAAGTAACCACCACAAATAATAACCACAGTCCTTGTCAGAGTGAACCTTTAAAATCACTGAATTAACCTAAGCTCAACCTTGTGGTATCTACACCACAAAGCAGACAGACTTAACTTAGAGGAAAAGTGTAAAATAGTTATGCAGTACTAAAACAGTAATAAAGTTCAAACATGACTCAAGAAACCCCCCCAAACATGTTTAAGAAAAACAGAGTAAAATTTAAGAAATAAAATGACACCAAACGGACAAAATTCCAATAAATAGAACCGGAGTCAGGAAATTTGAAAGTTTAATTTCAAAATAGCTCCATAAAGCGTCAAACGCCAACCACAGTCATCTGGTATCATTTGATCTGGACAAAGGTGAGGTCTAAGGCAGATGTGATGGAGCGCGGGCCGAATACAGGGAACAGGTTGATCCCAGTGAAAGTTTTACTTTTGGGATGGAAGTCAAAAATCCTTAGTGGTGTAAGGAAGAAAGCTGTGGCCAAAGAAGGCTCCACATAGTCGAATAGATTCTTCCTGAGGTCTTGGTGAAGGCTTTGACTTTTGGCAGGAAAGCTCCAAGCTGAAGTAGTTTGACTTTTAAACCCAGAGAACGTCCCTTGCCTGCTGGATACTTTTCAAACCTTTGCCCATTGAAGATTTCTAGCTTCAGACTTAACTACATTTTGAGACCTTGGATTTTTCCAGCGGGGCAAGGTTGTAGCTGAAGACGAACCCATGAGGCCAGAGATCCTCTCCAAGAGGTCCCTGCTGAATCTGATTTTCTGCTGTGGAGAAGAACATATCGTGAACAACCTTAATCTTAGCCCAGCGGCATCAGACCTATGTCGAATCAGCGGGGCATATTGTGCCTGTCCCTGTCTGTTCTCAGAGCAAAAAGTTGGCAAAATGTTTCTATGTCCCATATTGTAGGATTTGTAAGACGAAGTACAGTTTAACACCAGCCAAGGGTCCAGGACCTTGGCTGGTGGGGGTCAGGAGTCAGTCCAGCAGCAGAGTCCAGGCAGGTCTAGGTGGAGCTGGACACCTGGGAATGCAGGACGAAGGCCTCTTGAAGCTTGTTGTGTCTCTTTAGCTTGACAGGAGGTCAGCTTTATGACCCTTGGAATCAATATTTTTGTTCTGGGTACAAGAGGATGCACAAGTCCAGTCTTCAGGGCTCTACTCAGGTCAGAGACAACAGATCTGTTCTTCCACAGGTCTAGAAGTGCTCTGAGGAGGGTACTGTGGGTGCCACATTTAGGCCGAGAGCCACCCTGTGGGTGGGGTAAACTCCTGAGCACCCCCTTAACCAGGTGTTCCTAGGGGTGACCCTTGCCACTTTTGCAGAAATTCATTGTGTTTTACAGCAAATAATTCCACAGTGCACCTCTCTGCCTAAAACCAGCATTGCAGATGATTTCTTCCCCTGGGCAGACCGCCTGTGCTCACCCAGGGAAATGAGCAACTCTTCCTCTGTGGTCACTCAAAACTGGTTCTGGGGGTAGCTCATCTCCCACTGGGCTTGGTGCTTGACAGGCTAGGGGTACAAAGGAAGGGAGCAGTCCCAGCTGTTAGGTACATTTGGCTGTGACAGGGTTAAAGTTAATTACATATATGGGCACAGCCCAGATGGGGAGCCTGCCAAAGAAACATAATACTTATTCACACCCAAGGCCCTTATCTCAGCTCTGGGAGCAAGTTAAATTCTCATTAAGGGTGCTAGTCAGTCCCTGGGTGACAGTCGGAAGCTCGTGTAAATGGGCTTCTACAGGCTTTATGCAGGTAACAGGCAACCTTTTATGGTTTAAATCGGTTTTATTTTTGTATGCAAGACAAAATGGTGAGAAGACAATAAAGGCCCAAAGTACTGCCAGTGAGCTGTAAGCTGATTACGTGGGCTACGCAGAGCCCCTGGTGCAGAACATACAAACAACAAATGGAAAATAACAGAACAAACCCCCAGCCCCGCCCTCCCCCAACCCTCCTCCAGTCCACCCTGCCTTGATTCAAGCACGAATTTAAACCGCACACCTCAAGGTTAGCCCAGAACAGGCGGTGCCCCATCTTCTGGCAATGGCAGCACCATTGGGGCACTCATTTAGGTCTCTTGACTTAACACCCTTTCCTTACATAGATCCATATCATCATACCTCTACAGTGGTTCACTTCCCCCCCTCCCCCCTCACACTGCCACCTGCCTCCACAATCCTGACTTAACTCAGAACACTGACACAACTAGCCCTATACACTGTTTGAGCCCCATATCATTGCACTACCTACGCCATAGCATGGAACTCACAGGCACACACACCTACACCATCATTTACCATCCCAACCTATCTAAAAAAGCAGCCAAACGATTCAAACACAATCTCATAAAACTCCATCCTGAAACACCCATCGCTGATCCCTACTTCTCAACGCACAATGGGCACACTACTACTGATATCATTTTTCATACGAAACGAAGAGCGCAATGGAGGAAAGCCTTCCTTACCTTATTTACGATCTCCTCCACTAGGAAATCCACTCATGGTCTAGTTATTTACCTCTCACATTCCCAGCTCTTTCACGCGATGGCAACCATCACCATCTACAATAACGGCACAATCCTCATGCAATCCACGGACCACAATTTAAACCTCCTGGATAGCATCTTCCCCATTATTGAAGAGCAAGTGTCGAAACCCCAAACTGTTACCCAGGCCATCTGCACCATAACCACACAAAGCACCCCAGCGTCACCCTCAATTGACAGCCAGGTCACAGCACCAGCCCCACCTCTACACGATTCAGACGCTACTGCCACCCAGACTACCCAGGACTACAACACGCAGCACATTATCCTATCAAACACTCCTCCCAACCTTGATCCGGTATGCCAACCTAGCACTACCGCGGAAGCACACGCACAAATCACAGACAACCAATCCCCCTTATGCTCGAGCATAGGTGTCCCACTTGTCAACATACTCACCCCCATAACCAACACTCCAGCTACCCCATCGCCTTTACCCTCTGGGACTCCTGGCACAGATAGCCCTCAGTCCAGCCCAACTCACCCGGTTCAAGGGTCAGAACTTAATAATACTTTCCAACCCCACGTTGAGGATATACCCCCACCTGAGCTCCTTATGTCCCCAAGTACACCTCCTACACCCTCTTCCCAGCCTTCCACATCTACAGCTCAACCTTCCACATCCCCTCATCATCCTCTCGCGCTTGCTACACATCCTCCCACACCACCCATACCTGCACTAGCCCACAAACCTTACCAAACCCCAACGCACCTAGTCACATCCACACTGCAGACCACAACACCATTCTTCAACACCCCAGACCCTAGACTCGATGAGATCATGAGTGCACTACATCAAATCAAAGAAGAACTCCAAGCATTTAAGAAGTTGCTTTCTAAACAACCATGGCTCTCTAGAACTACAAGACAGCCCAATGCTAGTGGGCGCTTGAGGCACCCAACTAACACCCCTATCCCGTTCGTACCCGGCTGGATATCAGTTCCCGACATTAATAATCCTACCCGCCCACGCCGAAGCACCACTTCGCTCTCAGAGTTGGATCTACTATCTCTATTGCACTCATACGCCCCTGCCCTCACGAACCCTATCACGCCCTTGACTATGACCATTCCAACGATCCTCCTCAACCCACACAGGCCCATCAAACATAACATTAGAGGCGTCATGGGCAACAACCTAAAGAGAGTCCCCCTCACCCAAGAACCCACTTCATCCCTCATCACGCCCCGCATCAAATGCATCCTCTTAAACTGTAGATCGGCTGCTAGACACGCAGCAGATATAGCCGACCTCATTCTCGCACAAGATCTCGACTTGATACTGCTTACTGAAACTTGGCTAAATGAATCCTCCTCTCCTATCATTGACATACTAGTACCTCCCAACTATGACATCATCAGATTGGATAGAACTGACAAAACAGGCGGGGGCATCGCTTGTATACACAGGAGTAGTATATCAGTAAACAGATCACTTACCCCGGTATTCCCTTCCTGCGAATACATATGCCTCAACATCACTAGTAATGAGAAACCACTCTGCTCCTTACACACGATATATCATCCACCAGGGGGTAACCTTGCCTTCATTGAACACGTCTTGGACATAATATCAACAAACACAGGGCGCCAAGATACGCAAATATTCTTAGGCGACTTCAACCTCCATTGGAACGACTCCAAGGATGTAATGGTGAATAGCCTCAAAAACTTCTTAGAGGACCTAGACCTTACTCAAATATGCAACAGCCCCACACACGACAAAGGCTCAATACTGGATATAATAATCTCAAAAAGAGATTGCACTCAGCTTGACTCGATCCAACCTTGTGACTGGTCAGATCATCATATCATCACCTTCTTTATCAAGGAAGTAGTGAAATGGAACCTGACGCAACCCACAAGACCTAAAGTCTGGAAAAGAGATACAAAAAAAATAAACCCTAACACCTTCCCATCGTCCAGTTACAACCTACTCCGGCCACCCACTGGATCGTCGGAAGTCCATGACCTTACCAATCACTACCTGAATACCATGACCAGGATAATAAATGAGGTAGCCCCCCTGCAACTAAAGAGAGCCTCCATAAAGGACTCCAAACCGTGGTTCAATGGCACGCTCAACAATGACAGACGCTCCCTCCGAGCCTCGGAGCGCACCTGGAGGTCAACTCCCTCAGCCAGCCACCTAAATACACTAAGGCAAAAGAGAAACGCATACTTCAGAAAGATCAAGCGCACTAAAGCAGAATTCTTCAGCCACCAACTAGATCAGGCTAGAAATCATCCCAAAAAACTCTTCGAACTAATTAAAACCCAATGTAAGGACACCCCTCAACGTCCACAACACTTAGACTGCCAGCAACCCAACTGCGAAGATTTCTCTGCCTTCTTCACTCTGAAGACAGATAACATCAAGATGGACCTCATCAATGATCTAACCCTACACATGGGATCGCACAAAAAGTCCTCCCCTGAAATACCAATTGCACTGTACCACTTCCCATCACAGCCTAACCCTAAAAACGACGCCAACTGGTCAACCTTTGCGACTTACTCCGAAGAAGCCATAAGTAAAATACTTGGGGACATGTGTGGTAAATAATTTAATTACCGGAACTTAATTTGATGCGGAAAATCTATAACAATAGCTCAGTAAAATAAGAGGCAGAATCCGTGGTATTAGAGGTTCGGAACGGGCTTTATTCCATAATCGATTTAAATCGATGAGCTCCATATTCCATCACCACGAAGGTTCAGGAAGTGAAGACCCTACTTTATTGATAAGTAATCATTTTTATACAATAGGCATTACAGTGAAGCAAATGCAGGAGGCGTAACAATTGATAGTAAAGATAAAACATACATGCGTAGCAAAAGTGGGTGTAACTGGGTGTAACTAAAGAACGTCATCAGGTATGATGTCATAATAGGGTGGTTCCATGAAAGAATTTCGCAATGTCAGCGGAAATACTTGGCAGAAATGCGCGCGCAGCAGCATGACTTGTGATTGACGTGCAACTAGGGGGTGAAGGGGACTTGACATTTAGCTCTACATGTGGCGACAGAAGTCTGGAGGGTCAAGTCAACCTAATCCCAAATCATATCTAACATCCTATGTTTAAAGAACTATGTTATCCAAAAGAGAGGTTTCTTAGAGTAGAATCTTATTCTATACTGACTATACTGACTGTTAATGCGTGTACAAGCGTCTAAGTGTCTACACTAGATGCGAGGGCCGAAATCTTTCATAGTAACAGGGCTATGAATTACTTGCATAAAGACAGAGAAGCCGGGCCTTTTGCTCGGTAGCTGAAAGAATGTTTACTTAAACTACTAGACAGGAATGCATTGGGTAGGGAGCGGAGCAGATAATTTCGAAGGTGAAATACAGTTTTTGGCAGGCAACAGGCTGATGTCAGGCACCGTTAGCTGCGCAGAGAATGAGGACAAAGTTCATGGATACAGATGCGAGCTCAAACTGGAGCTTTCAGAGGCAGAAGGCAGGAAAAGCTTGATGGCAGAATCAGGGCCTACTTGCCTGGACTGTAAAATGGCATAAGTGAACCATATAAAGGCGGTGGCCTTTCATACTTAGGAATGGAGTATCCAGCCCATTCATGGCGGATCTGAAAGAGGACATGTTGGCGGTGGACGCACATGTGTTTGCGTCTTCATAACTGGAACTGGAGGGAACATACATGTACTTGTGATTTATACATGAAACCGTTGGGGTCCAAGATAGGGGACATAACTGACCAGAAAAATCCATATTTCCACATTCCCTCCTTGTCCCCTACTTGCCCGTCAAGAGATATCAATCTTCATTAATCCATCGATCTGTTCATATAGCATCATTTGTTCTTCTTTCTTCTTCCGTGATGAATGAAATCTTGGTGGTGGAATACACGATGTGGCACACAGACCACAGATCGCTGGTCCACATTGTAGGCATAGACAGCAACTGAATAATATGAGGAAGCCAATACCTAGGAAGGATAGGACCTTCCATCCAAAGGTAGATAATACACTCCAAAACCAACCGGACCAAGTCCAGGTGCCTGGATTCTGGTTTATCTGGCTTACAATCTTATGAAGGCGAGTTATGGCTTTATATACAGATGGCGAATTTTCTGGTATGAAAATGCAACAACTTGATCCGATGACCCTACAAGCTCCGCCCCTATCGGCCAGGATGACGTCAAGGACAAGACGATTTTGAAGCACAACAATCCGCATAGCAGACTGCTCTTCTGTTAAATTGCCTAAGGCGGAAATAGTTTCGTTCACTACTGCTTCAAGGGTTCTGGTTAATCTACGTATCAGCTTACTATTGGTAACTGTACCTATATAGGGAAAGAGACCTTTATTGAAATCTGTGTATTTTTCCCATGCTGTCTCAGTGTAATCGACTATTGGGAGATCTCTCCGTTCTCTATTGTGTACTAAATGAGTATTTCTGTGATAATCAGGAGGAGCTAGGAAAACAGGTGGCAAAAGGAATCCGATGTAGCAGGTACCATCCCAATCTAGTGGCAAACGTATGTATGCCGTCTGACCACATATGAAGTAGGAATGGCGGGAAGCTCTAAATGTAGACTTGCCTTGATCACTAATTTCTATTACAGTGGTGCATCTACTATGGCCCATATGTATGGAACCATTCTTTCTTACACATAATTCACCTTTTACTGGAAATACTGACATGGCGGGCAAAATTGGAGTGGCTTCGGATTCGACATTTAAGATCATGAGATTAAGCGTAGAATTACCTAATCCATACACTTCATTTTCTAGATCAGTTCCTGTTCTTTTGGGAAGTCCCTCCTTGTTGGGGTGGCAGGCTTTGAGTAAAACTAAGTTCAGATTTCCCCATACCCAGTTATCCTGGTAAACTGCAGAATTCGAATCTAGGGAATTAATTAAACTAAACCATGCTCCACAGGAGCCGTTGTGTGTGAACGGGTATGGAAAGAGAGGTAGAATTCCTTTATAGTTCTGATAGGGAGGGAGTCGGCCACATATCCAACAATTTGTAGCATTGCTAACCTGATGGGAATGATGTAACATACTAATAAAAGTGTTATTGCGCAGCGCAAATCTATAAGACAATTCATGCGGAGGTAATTCACTAAAAGAATGTTCAGCAGTAATATTGTAAACATGTCTAAAAATAGGATAATATATGTGCAACAATATACTTGCAGTAATTATTAAAAGACTTAAGAAAAACAAAATTAATAACGTCACTGTGCAATGACTACGCAGTGATTTACAGTACGCATGTCGTTTCAACTTTATCCTTCTGTTTCTTTCTCTATACAGGTCTAAGGGATACATGTCAGAGACAAATTCGACCGATTCACCTTGGAGAGGACTTAAACAATCAAATTGCCTGACTTGTTAGACCTAAGTTTTAGTTTGTATTGTTCATGGTTATTCAATTCAACCAAAGGAAGTTTTGAGTCACTCGGGGAAGACACGCAAGGTGTGTCGTTTACGTCTGACGGTAGTCCATGAAATTTCTTGATATGACTTGAATGTATCCAGCCTTTTCGACCTTCGATCTTTACGGCTGTCCTCGTTGTTAACAATACGAGCTGAGGCGATCTCCACCTAGGATCCAGCTGGGACTTCCGGTCAAAGTTCCTCACTAACACCAGATCCCCTGGAATTACGTCATGGGGTTTCACCTCGGTGTTGTCGGGAAAGGCTGCAGCTACCTGTGAACGACAAGATTGTAGTGCAGACATCAAGGAAGCCAAGTAATCTGTCAGCATATTACAGTCAATATCAGTTATTTTTCGTGGTATAGGCGTCCCCCACATATTTGGTGGTCTACCGAAGATCACTTCATACGGGGATAGCCCTGTTCGAGAGTGTGCTACCATTCTCATGTAAAAAAGTGCAACGGGTAAGGCTACTACCCAGTCGACACCTTTCTCTCTGCATATTTTGGACAATCTAATTTTCAGGGTCTGGTTATGTCTTTCCACGAGACCTGCTGCCTCGGGGTGTCGGACACAGTGGAATCTCCACTGATAGCCTAACAAAAGTGAAACGTGTTTCATTAGTTCGGAGGAGAACGGCTGGCCGTAATCTGAGAAGACAACACGTGGTAAACCGTACCGTGGGAAGAATTCTCAAACCAACTGTTTGGCAGTAGTCGGGGCAGTGTAATCTGAAACCGGGTATGCCTCTGTCCAACGGGAAAGAGCACAGACAACTACGAGAACATATTTGAATCCTCGACATCGTTCCATCTGGATATAATCCATCTGGAGGACTTCAAAAGGGTGATCAGGAGGCTGAAATCCACCCTGTTCTACGGGAATGCTTTTACCTGGGTTAAACTGACAACAGATCATACAGGTACGAACTTTTTGTTTAGCTGCTGCTCGTAAATGTTTGTTGAACCAAATGTGTTGGATGCTGTCTAGCATAGCTTTTTCTCCTAGATGTGCTGGACTATGTACAGTGTTAATAACGACTTGGACCATTGAATCAGGAAGGAACCACACAGATTTTTCCTTCGTCATCCATCCTTGATCCGTTTGGATCCCTCCTAATTCAGTCCATTTCTTTATTTCGTCCGGTGTAGCATGTGTCTGTATGTCCATTACGTCAAGAGCGGGATCCTTAACCATCATGCAATGTGTTGGTGTCGGGACTATTGTCTTTGTCATGTCGGATGTTTGAGTTTGAGCAGTCTGTTTAGCTGTTCTGTCAGCTAGATCATTGCCTTGAGAAATGATATCAGTAACTTTCGTATGAGCTTTACATTTCATAATTGATATTGCAGTGGGTAGATGTATTGCATCTAATAAGGCATGAATAAGGGGTCCGTGTTGAATGTGGGCACCGTGAGAAGTTAAATAACCTCTCTCTCGCCACAGCACGCCGAAGTCATGTACAACTCCGAATGCATAACGTGAATCAGTATATATGTTGACTTTCTTATTCGTAGCTTGAATACAGGCTTGTGTCAGAGCGATGAGCTCTGCTGCTTGAGCGGACAAGGTATTTATACAATTTGTTTCAATGATTTCAGTGTCTGTTGTGACTGCATAAGCGGCCACTAGCTCTCCTGTACCTGTCCTCATACATGAACCATCTACATACAACGTCAGGTCTGGATCTGACAATGGGACGTCTGTCAAGTCTTGTCTAGGTTTCGTCGTGATAGTGATAACTTCAATACAATCATGTGCAAGTGGGTCTGTTCCATTTATAGGTAACAGTGTGGCAGGATTCAATGTACTACAACGTCTGATTTCTATATGTGGCTGAAACAATGTTAATTCGTAACCCGTCAGTCTTGCTATAGTCAAGTGTTGTGTTTGCGTGCGGTTCAGGAGAACCTCTACTGCGTGTGGTACTTGTACTGTCAATTGATGTCCTAACACTATGGCGTCGCTTTGTCTGATTGCTAAAGCTGTTGCTGCGACTGATTTCAGGCACGCAGGCAGAGCCTGAGCTACGGGATCTAATGTACTAGAAAAATAAGCACATGGTTTGTGTGATCCTGCTTGTTCCTGTGTGAGTACTGACAAGGCAGTACCTTCGCGTTCTGTAACGAAGAGTGTAAACTGTTTATTGTAACATGGTGTTGCTAAAACAGGTGCTTGGCATAAGGCTTTCTTTAGGCTTTCAAAAGCTTGTGTATGTTCCTGAGTCCAAGGGAGAACAGTCGATGTGGCTGCCTCCTGTGTTGTCAATTGAATGAGGGGTTTTGCTAGAAATGCATACTGAGGGATCCACTGCCTACAATATGAAGTGAGGCCTATGAAAGCCCGCACCTCCTTTTGTGTCTTGGGTATTGGCATGTTAGCAATTAACTGGATGCGATCTGGTGTAAGCTGCCTTCCCTCCTTGGACAGCGAGTGACCAAGGTAAACAACTCGCTGGACACAGAATTGCAGCTTAGAAGGGGACACCTTGTGCCCCTTTTCGGCCAAAAAATGTAAAACCGTCAGTGAGGCTTTTTCACATTCAGGTTCGCTTCTAGCGGTGATCAGCAGATCATCGACATATTGAAGCAGGGCAGTGTTGACTGGCATGTGTATACTGTCAAGTTCTCGTTTCAGTGCTTGGCTATAGATGCTGGGGCTTTCTGTGAATCCTTGGGGTGCGCGTGTGAATTTAAAGCTTCGTCCATTTAAACTAAATCCGAACAAGTATTGGCTTTCCGGATCTATTGGGACACTGAAAAAGGCATTCTTGAGATCAATTACAGTAAAGAATGTTGCTTCGGAATCAATAGCTGTCAGTAATGAAGAAATGTCTGGGACTACGGGGTATTGTGGTACTATGCATTTATTTAATTCGCGCAGATCAATAACCAATCGATATACTGGCGGGGCTGTTGGATCCGTTCGTTTAAGAATCGGAATTAGCGGTGAATTACATACATTGGAGTCAGTTTCCACAACCACTCCCTGGGTAATAAGCTCGTCAATGATTTGTAGTAAAGCCACTACAGCATCTGGGGGTAACTTGTATTGTCGCATTCGTGGAAGTACCACTCCTGCCTTTAGTGTGACTCGATATGGTGTAATGTTCATGCAACCAACATCTGTAGGGCCTTGTGCCCATAAATGTGTCGGTAAAGTTTGTAGTCGGTGATCCATGTCTCGGGACACGTAGTGCCCTTTGAAATCACGTAAAAACAATCTTACTCCTTCCGGAGAACAACATATTATAGCTCCTAGAGCTTTCAAAGTTTTTATACCTAACAAGTTTTCTGGGCATGATTTAGTAAGCAATAAATCTGTAGTTCGTGTCAAAGGACCAATCGTAAGGGGAAGAGGCTGTGTTACTTCGTTAATGATAGGTTTTCCTGAAAAACCAAGGGAAATATTCTGTGAGCCTGAGAGGGGTGCCCCTGGAACTTCACTACGTTTTATTGTTGTTCGGCTTGCCCCTGTATCGAGTAAGAATTTTCTATCTTGACCTAACAGTTCACTGTGTACATAAGGTCCTTCTTGATCTACAGGGACCTCAATAAGGGGTAAGCCAACTTCCCTCTCTAGGCTGTTTCATGAGTATCGTTGATAATCAGTATAGTCATACTGTGCGGTCTGATACATCTGTCGGGTCGTTGTTTGTGTGGCAGCAATAGGCTGCGGTGGTGGAGCTGGCATAGACTGTTGCGGAACTGGCATGGACTGTGCATGCTGCGGAGCTCCTTGTTGGTTCTGATCCTGTCTAGGTGGTCGTGGTCTTTCTTTTGCGTTACCTATGGCAATATTATGTTTTAAAACTGGACAATCGTGTACATAATGACCTGGCTGTTTACAATAATTGCACGTCCCTTTAACAGGACCTGTTGAAACACTGGACTGTGTTATACCCTTCTTATGACCGTCAACTGGCACTGTCTGGGAAACTAGCATTTTCATTTTCGTGTCTTTCATGCGTCTATGTTCATGTTCTTGTTCTTCTCTAATTCTATTGTGATGGTACTGTAGCATTTGTAACATTTGCGATGGAGTGTTACCTTGCCAGGTACTCTCGAACTTCAATACTCTATTCTTAACTTGGGGCAAGGCATTTTCAACCAATTTTGTCACAAACAGATGTGGATACGACTCGCTACTTGCTTTTTTTCCACTATTTATACCAAAACATTTCTCAAATCGGGAATAGAAATCACTAGTGTCTTCATCTGATTTTTGTTTACAGGCTGAGATTGCACCCCAGTCTTCCTTTTTTGTAGTTAATAAACGTGGCAGTACCTGTACTAGTAGACCTGGTAGTGCTTTGATCTTGTCCCCGAGCCCTGAACCTGGACCTCGAGCTTTTTCTTCGTTTTCTAATGCTGTCCAATCTATCTTCTGGTCTCCCACTTCCCAATCCTTTTCCTTGAGTTTTTCGTAAATGCCCGCAGGCATTAATACCTTCAATATTGTCATAATGTCGGGGTAGGTATATTCTCCCATGAGTAACATATCTTTAATTTCACGATGGAAACCCGCTGGGTCTTTGTCATGACTGGGTACCACCTTCTTCATTTCTAATAGTTCTATTTTAGATATGGGTGTGTATACAAACACACGTTTAAACTCATTGTCATCACCCTTTATCGGGTGCACTTCGCGTAAGGGATTCTGTCTATCCATGTAATACGTCGTTCTTTCCTTGATGGGCAGTGAGACATGTTCAGGACATACAAAAAGGATGTACTGCTTTCTGAATTCTAGTATTTCTCTAATTAACTTAGTACCGGAACCTCTCCATTTATTCGTGAGTAATTCAGTCAATATATCAGGTAAGGGGCCAGGATCGGAGTGTTGGCCTTTATATAATATAAGGAGTTGTTGAATCATATAGATACCAGCTAAACGCTGTTCATCTGGGGCGAGGTTTAAAAACGTATGTGCTAGTGTATCATCACCATATTTTCCAGGACTATCAACCCAGTGAACGGCTGACCTGGCTAATTCTTGTTCGTCCATAGAATCGAGTATATGATAACCCCTTCGTTCTCGGAGTAATTTGTCAGCGGCTTGGAATGAATGTTCGGGGGACCTTATATTTATTATAGGAGTTTGGAATTTTCGGTTATTATCTGGACGTATCGGACATATCGGATCAGGAAAGCATCTAATATTATTGCAAGATCTTCCTCTACCTACATAGGCCATGGTTTCTAACTGTCCTGTGGGCAGTTCTAATTCCTCCTCCTCCTCGGTTTGTTCTGGTTCGTCTACTGCTAATCTTTCCTCATGTATTCGTTCTATTTCTTTGCGGATCTTTCAGCTCATAGCTACTATGCATGATCGTTTATCATGTCTCCCCTCTGATATATTCTTACCCCATGTGATAAGAATCTGCATTTCTTCCGGATTTACCCCCGGTTGATCTTGATTTCTGATCACACAGTTTATGAGGAAACGTAACAGTTCCCCCTGTATTTCCACTTTTTGGTACTCCATGGCTCTGTCAATACTTTCGGAATCTCGTCCTGACTGGACAAAGTGATATATATTTTCTAAGTGTGCAGTCATTCCTGGTAGCTTCCCTAAATATATTGCAGCTCGTCGGATACGTAATGATGCCAGCATCATTTCGTCCCCTTTTCCGGGCACAGGGTCATATCTACAGTCTATTAGAAGTTCCTTGAGCGTGTTGGGAGTTACTAGTTTGGGCGTACGTTGGTGGGCTATTTCTTGAAAGGAAAGTTTATTTGTTCTGGGTGGCGTAGAAAAAATGCTTGATGTACCTCCGGTAGCACCACCTGGGGTGCTGGATGTGAAAGGATTCGTTGAACGTGATATAGCAACCATAGGTGTGGATGCGGATGTAGAAACAGATGTGCTTGCCGGAACTTGTGTCGGAGTTTGCTGTTGCAGAGGTACAGACGGAGGAGGGTCTTGGCGTTGAACCCCCTCGGCAGGCGGTCTATGTGGCGCAGCATTAGCATACTCGGGAGCTGCGTCGTCTAAATAAGAGGAAAGAAAAACATCTTCTGCGGTTCTGGGATGTCCTTTGGGATGTACCTTTATCGGAAACAATGGGGGTGGCAAGTCTTTTGGTATCTCCGGCGTAGCCTTAGGTAATCCTTCGGCCAGGAGAGGATACATACCATTCACAAGGGCATTTCTTTGTCTGTCTATTTGTTCTGACTTTACTCGAGTACCTTCTTCAATTAATACACTTTCTCGAACTTTATTTGAATTCTCCTTACTCTTCTCTTCCTGTCTACGTGCTTTTTCTGTACGTCTATACGATTCTTTACGCCATAATTCAATGGCGTCTTTCTGTGATTGTCTAGCTTTCCTTTTCCACAATTCTTCTTCTACTTTCATAATGCAATCTGCATCCCAGGTCCCAGCTGCGGGCCACCTCTGACTTTCTGGTAATTCCTTGGTGTAGTCTACCCATAGATCAAGAAATAATATGGCGTCTAGGCCATGTTTATGATACATGAAGTACCCTGGAGTGTCCCTAGGAGGAATGGGAACAGCTTATTCGAGTACCCCTTTTCTGGTTGTGATCTGTCTTAATTTCGAAAAGAGCGGCATATTTGAGAACTGATCTGATACTTAATTTTGAACACGTTTAATACCATAAAACACAATAATAAACAGTCATTCACACCACAATATACAGAACGTATTTAAAACATTTTAACATTTAACATTTAAATAAAATAGACAATGATGGTCATTTAGGGAACTAGTCACTAAGCATAATACTCGATACTAACTAGGTAAATCTGAATTATATACTAGACATACTTGATATACTGCTAAACAGTACAGATACACTGCTGAAACAGTGCAGACCGGATTTGTGTACCCAAACCCGTCTTGACCGGCACAACCTATGTGCACGTCCGAACGCCTCCCCGATAATGGTACTCACCGGGTAGCTCGGAACGGAAGGCCTCGGAACTGAACTGAACTTGAACCGGACTGGACTCGACTCGGAACTTCGGAAACTTCGGAAACTGGTGGGCCTCTGTATACCTCGGATCTTGCTCTCTCAGCTAGGCTCTGGTCGGGATACTTCGCACTTCTCACCGCCTCGTCTGGGTGTTGATCGCAGCCTCAGTTACCCCCGCTCGGCAGGAGGGAGATACAGGAAATCCTGTGGGTACGCGTTGTTGTCCGTCCAGCTGTGACAGGAGACCGGGCCTGCAACGCACCGCCGGCGCGTGAGATGAGAAAGTGTCCCTGTTCGGGCGCCATTTATGTGGTAAATAATTTAATTACCGGAACTTAATTTGATGCGGAAAATCTATAACAATAGCTCAGTAAAATAAGAGGCAGAATCCGTGGTATTAGAGGTTCGGAACGGGCTTTATTCCATAATCGATTTAAATCGATGAGCTCCATATTCCATCACCACGAAGGTTCAGGAAGTGAAGACCCTACTTTATTGATAAGTAATCATTTTTATACAATAGGCATTACAGTGAAGCAAATGCAGGAGGCGTAACAATTGATAGTAAAGATAAAACATACATGCGTAGCAAAAGTGGGTGTAACTGGGTGTAACTAAAGAACGTCATCAGGTATGATGTCATAATAGGGTGGTTCCATGAAAGAATTTCGCAATGTCAGCGGAAATACTTGGCAGAAATGCGCGCGCAGCAGCATGACGTGTGATTGACGTGCAACTAGGGGGTGAAGGGGACTTGACATTTAGCTCTACATGTGGCGACAGAAGTCTGGAGGGTCAAGTCAACCTAATCCCAAATCATATCTAACATCCTATGTTTAAAGAACTATGTTATCCAAAAGAGAGGTTTCTTAGAGTAGAATCTTATTCTATACTGACTATACTGACTGTTAATGCGTGTACAAGCGTCTAAGTGTCTACACTAGATGCGAGGGCCGAAATCTTTCATAGTAACAGGGCTATGAATTACTTGCATAAAGACAGAGAAGCCGGGCCTTTTGCTCGGTAGCTGAAAGAATGTTTACTTAAACTACTAGACAGGAATGCATTGGGTAGGGAGCGGAGCAGATAATTTCGAAGGTGAAATACAGTTTTTGGCTGGCAACAGGCTGATGTCAGGCACCGTTAGCTGCGCAGAGAATGAGGACAAAGTTCATGGATACAGATGCGAGCTCAAACTGGAGCTTTCAGAGGCAGAAGGCAGGAAAAGCTTGATGGCAGAATCAGGGCCTACTTGCCTGGACTGTAAAATGGCATAAGTGAACCATATAAAGGCGGTGGCCTTTCATACTTAGGAATGGAGTATCCAGCCCATTCATGGCGGATCTGAAAGAGGACATGTTGGCGGTGGACGCACATGTGTTTGCGTCTTCATAACTGGAACTGGAGGGAACATACATGTACTTGTGATTTATACATGAAACCGTTGGGGTCCAAGATAGGGGACATAACTGACCAGAAAAATCCATATTTCCACACATGAACCCTGCCAATCACTTTGCCGATCCTCTACCCGCAAACGCCGTTAAAGACCTAACACCACTACTTCTGCCTCTCTGGACTAAGATCATAAACAGTTCACTTCAACAAGGCTGCATCCCAGACACCCTCAAAATGGGTCAGGTCTCACCCATTCTAAAGAAATCCATGGCGGACCCGACAGACCTAAACAACTATCGCCCTATCTCCAACATCCCTACACTAGCCAAACTCTTGGAAAAATGTGTACACCTCCAACTGACAAGGCATATTGACCACTTTGACTTGATGAATAAATTCCAATCAGGATTCCGAGTAGGTTACAGTACTGAATCAGCCATGACACACATAATTGATGACGCGCTACAAATCCTGGATCAAAACGGAGCCTGCCTACTCATCCTTCTAGACTTATCCTCAGCTTTTGATACGGTCAAGCACGAGAACCTGCTGGATCTCCTGAAGCATAGAATGGGTTTATCAGGTGCAGTGTTAAACTGGTTTACCTCATTTCTCCAAAATCGAACACAACAATTCAAGGCTAACAACACCATGTCAAAACCCGTTCCAGTTACACTAGGAGTACCGCAAGGGTCCTCTTTATCCCCGACTCTGTTTAACCTGTTCATGGAACCCCTCACCGAACTTCTTCAAGCATCTAACGTGCACTACCACATGTACGCGGATGACACGCAATTATACCTCAAGATCAACACTTTAGAAGACATCAAACTGCTCAACACAACGCTTGGGGACACTCAGATATGGCTGGCAAAAAACCATCTAAAATTAAATGCCCAAAAAACCGAATTCCTGCTTATAGCTCCACCCACCCAAGTCCCTGTAATGCAAGAGTGGATAAAACACTTGACGGCACTCAATGTTCAACCTACCATCGTTGACTCAGCTAAATCACTGGGAATAACTCTTGACAGTAGCCTCAACATGCAAAAACATATCAGCAATGCTACAAAGGGAGCTAACTACCAGATCAACACACTGAGGAAGCTGAAACCTTTCCTACCAAGCAAGGACTTCAAGCAAGCAGTACAAGCACTAGTTATCCCCAGAGTGGATTACGGAAGCGTCTCTCTCTGCGGCCTTCCCAAAGCAACTACGGCACCACTAAGAGCCTCAATCAATGCCGCAGCGAGACTCATCACCGGCTCGAAAAGAAATGTACACATCTCACCAGACCTCAAATCACTGAACTGGCTTCCCCTGGAAGCCAGAATTCACTTGAAGATAGCGTGTATGACACACAAAGCCATGCACCACAACGCACCTAGATACGTAACACAGAAGCTGACTATCTCTGGTGGGCTCAGATCTTCCAGAAGTGCGGAAAAACTACTACTAAAGCCACAGCGATTCAACAAGAAAAAAACATACAACCGTACCTTCTCAGGAATGGCACCAAGAATCTGGAATGCTCTACCAGCCGAAACCAGACTTAACCCCTCTACTGTCGCATTCAAAAAGGAAGTAAAATCAATCCTCATGGCCAAATTCACCTCAATAAGGCCCAATGTTTTGTGACGAACTACCATAGCGCGGCCATTCCCCGGACTAGGACAAGGGACCGGCTAAGCAATCTGGACATTCCATCTTCCTGTTGCTTATCGCATGAGGATAGAGTGTTGTTGTACCTAATCACCTTGCTTGTGTAACATGTTTTGTGTATAGATGCTTCAACTCGTCTTTTGTTTATGTATAAAAACTTTATTTATTGTTAAGCGCTCTGATACCCGCAAGGGTCTTGTCCGCGCTCTATAAAACTCTCAAATAGGGCATGTGAGCTCGTGGAATTCCTGCGTCAGTAGAGCTAGGAAGGGAAGCCATGCTTCCTGAAAGTCTGCGCCCCTACCAGCGAGTGTAAGTGTAATTATTTCCATGTCCAGAATGTGCCAAAGGTGTGTCAACCATGCGGTATGTGTGAGGGCCTGTGGGGTCCCCCAGTGCATGAGAACATTCTGCATGGCTGTGCCCAGTGCCAATCCTATCAAGCGACCCCTTTTGGACTTAAGGAGGTATGCCAGTGGGTCTGGTACTCGCAGCAAGATGTGTGCAGGAAAACGGAGGAGCTGCGTCTCCAGATGTTTATCAATAGCATCCAGTATTTGTGACCAGTAAGTTTGAATGTGGGGGCAGTGCCAAAGTAAGTGGACCAGTGTACCTCTTTCCCCACAGTTTCTCCAGCAGAGTGCGTTAGCTATGGGATTCTTGTGTCCCCGTTCTGGCACGCAGTAACAATACGTAGTCACTTTTGTGAGTGTGTCAGTCTGCACCATGTTGCTGGCCATGTGGCGTGCCATGTAACATATGGCCCTGCCACTCTTTGTTGCTAAGGGGTCTCCCAATGTCCTTTTTCCATCTACCACGTCCAGCGTGATATGAATGTTTGGGCATTCAGCAGTTTATACAAATCGGAAACTATTCCCTTGTCTGAGGACTTCGACAAGAGCCATCTCTCGTAAGTAGTAAGATGGTGACTAGCTGCCTCTCTATTATGTGGCTGTAGGACCCAGTGTCTAAGCTGCAGGTATCGCATGCGCTCTGTCTCAGGGATGTCAAAGTGTGCTTTAATTTGTGAGAACGAAAGTAACCCCTGAACATCAAAAAATGGCCCATGGAAGGCATTGGGACTGACGCCATACTTGAAAGGTTATTTCCCCTAACCCTGGCTCAAAGTCAGGGTTGCTGAACAGCAGGGTCAGGGGGGATGGAAATGTCGTGAGCTTGTGGCGAAGGTTAGTCTGGTCCCCATGTCGACATAGTTGTCTTAGTGATGTCCGAAACGTAGAGGCTACCGGGCCTTTGGGCTTTCTTTAGAAATGGGATCTTCATCAGTAAAGTTCCCGCCACAGCCCTGTCTTGAAATAGCCAATGCTTCCCTGATTTCGTTTGGTTCCATTGCACTAAGTGTCTTAGTTGCGCCGCTTGGAAATACAGCTGGAGGTTAGAGATGCCCAGCCCGCCTTCGCTAGGTGGTAAAAAACCTAAGACACCGTTTCATTCGAGGTTTACGGTCCTGCCTCATGAAGGTCATGATTTCCGCTTGCAATTTGGGGATCATACCCGGGGTGGGCGCAGAGGGAGTGTCTGGAACAGGTACAACATTTTAGGGAAGATCGACATCTTAGTGGCTGCTATCCTACCCAGCCAGGAAATCGGGTGGTGTTTCCATCTGAGTATGTCGGAGCGCATTTGCTTAAGTAAGTGAATGTAATTGACAGCAGCCATGGCGTGTGTTGTGGCAGCCAGTCGCACTCCCAGGTAAGGGATTGAGTCCGCAGACCATTGGAATGGGTAACCTCCTTTAAGTCGTTCTACCGTCTGAGGGGAAAGTGAGAGATTAAGGGCCACAGATTTTCCCACATTGACTTTAAACCCCGATACTCTGCCAAAATCCCCCAGTTCCTGTAGGAACAACCCCAGGGAAGTCTCAGGGTCCTTAAGAGTCACTAACACGTCATCAGCGTAAAGACTTATCGTTTGGCTATCCCCCGCGAATGGAACTCCCTGGATCTGTGGGTTAGTCCGCACACTGTGTGCTAGGGGTTCCATATATAGTGCAAAGAGCAGGGGTGATAACGGACACCCCTGCTGTGTACCCTGCGCTATTGGAAGTGAGTTCGACTGAAGCCCATTGACTCTCACAGTGGCCGTAGGAATGTGGTAAATAAAATAAATATTACCGGACTGAATTTCATGCGGAATCTTAAAATAAAGTAAAATAGCTCAAAATAACAAGAGGCAGAATCCGTGGTATAAGAGGTTTCTAATGGGCTTTATTCCATTCAAAATGGCCGACTCGAGTCGCGGCCCTCAGGTTCCGTCACCACGAAGGTTCAGGAAGTGAAGTACAATAATTCATTAACAGACATGTATTTTTATAATAAGTTCATTACAATGAAACGAATGTAGAAGGCGTGACATTTGATAAGAAAAATGACGTGACAGTGACATAATCGAAACTAGGCGTAATAAGGAATAAAAGAAACATGATTGGTTAGAATTATCAGACATAGGTGGATCTATAAGATAATACTTGGCATAGATGCGCGCGCGGCAGCATGACGTGTAATTGACGTGCAACTAGGGGGTGAAGGGGACTTGACATTTAGCTCTACATGTGGAGACGAAAAGTCTGGGGTCAAGTCAACCTAATCCCAAATCATATCTAACATCCTATGTTTAAAGAACTATGTTATCCACAAGGAAGGACTCTCGGACAGAATCTATTCTATACTGACTGTGTGCGTGTACAAGCGTCTAAGTGTCTATATGAGATGCGAGGGGCAGAAAACTTTCCATGGCAACAGGGCTATGAATCACTTGCAGGAGGACGGAAAGGCTGAGTCCTTTGCTTGTGAGCTAAAGGAAATGTTTACCTAAATCACTGGACAGGAATGCATCGGCTGGAGAGCAAAATAGATAATTCGAAGGTGAAATACAACTTCTTGGCAGACAGGCGAAAACTGGCCGAGGCAGGCACCGTTAGCTGCACAGGGAGTAGGACAAAGTTCATGGATACAGATGCGAGCTCAGACTGAAGCTGTCAGAGACAGAGAGCAGGGAAAGGCTTTGAGGACAGAATCGGGCCTACTCGCCTGAACTGTAAAAATGGAGTAACTTAGCCATATAAAGTCGGTGGCCTTTCCTTCTTAGGAATCGAATATCCAGCCCATTGATGGCGGATCTGACAGAGAACATGTTGACGGTAGACACACATATGTTTGCGTCTTAGAAACTGGAACTGGAGGGAACATACATGTACTTGTAACATGCATATAGAACCGTTGGGGTCCAAGATAGGGGACATAACTGATCAGGAAAATCCACATTTCCACATTCCCTCCTTGTCCCCTTCTTGCCCTTCACGAGACATCAATCTTCATCATTCCTTCGATTTGCTCATGGAGCATCATTTCTTCTTCTTTCTTCTTCCGGGATCTTGAACGAAAACCTTGATATGGAATGCATGATGTGGCACACAGACCACAAATCGCTGGTCCACATTGCAGGCATAGACAACAACTGAAGAGCATAAGAAGGCCAATACCTAGGAAGGATAGAACTCTCCATCCCCAGGCTGATATCACACTCCAAAACCACCCGGACCACGTCCAAGTGCCTGGATTCTCGTGTATCTGGCTTACAATCTTATGAAGGCGTGTTATAGCTTTATATACAGATGGCGAATTTTCTGGTATGAATATACAGCAGCTGGATCCGATGACCCTGCAAGCTCCGCCCCTATCGGCCAGGATGACGTCAAGGACAAGACGATTCTGGAGAACAACAATTCTCATCACTGATTGTTCCTCTGTCAGATTGCCTAGGGCGGCTATAGTCTCGTTTACTACAGCTTCAAGAGTCTTGGTGAGTCTGCGTATCAGCTTACTATTTGATATTGTACCTATATAGGGAAAGATACCTTTATTGAAATCTACATACTTGTCCCATGCTGTCTCAGTATAATCGACAACTGGGAGATCTCTTCGCTCTCTATTGTGTACTAAATGAACATCTCGATAATAATCAGGGGGAGCTAGGAAAACAGGTGGCAAAAGGAATGCTATGTAACAGGTACCATCCCAATCTAGAGGCAGACGCATATATGCCGTCTGACCACATATGAAGTAGGAATGGCGAGAAGCTCTAAATGAAGATTTACCTTGATCACTATATTCTACTGTAGTAACGCATTGGCTATGGCCCATGTGTATGGAACCAACTTTTCTTACACATAATTCACCCTTAACTGGAAATACTGACATAGTGGGCAGAATTAGTTCAACTTCGGATTTGACATTCAGAATCATAAGATTAGGCGTAAAATTACCTAATTTATACACTTCATTTTCTAAATCAGTTCCTGTTCTACTGGGGTGACCCTCCTTATTAGGGTGACAGACTTTGAATAAAACTAGATTCAGATTTCCCCATATCCAATGTTGTTGATAAACTGATGTGTCTGGGTCTATGGAATTTAATAAACTAAACCATGCTCCACAGGAGCCATTGTGTGTGAATGGATGTGGAAAGAAAGGCAGAACTCCTTTGTTATTCTGATAGGGAGGGAGTCGGCCACACACCCAACAATTGGTCGCATTACTAGTCTGATGGGAATGATGTAACATACTAATGAATGTGTTATTGCGCAGCGCAAGTCTATAGGATAATTCATGTGGCGGTAGGTCACTAAAAGAATGTTCATCAGTTATATTGAAAACACGTTTAGAGATAGGATGATATATGTGCAAAATCATACTCGTAATAATTACTAAAATACTCAACAAAAACAGAATTAATAATGTCACAATACAGTGGTTACGCAGTAATTTACAATAAGCATGTCGTTTCATTATGATTCTGGACTCTACATGATTCAGACCTAAGGGATACATGTCGGGACAGATTCAACCGCTTCACCTTGGAGAGGACTTAAACAATCAAATCGTCCGACAGTTTAGATCTGGACCTGAGTTTCTGTTTATAGAGTTCGGTGCTACTGGCCTCAGCCAAAGGTAGCTTTGAGTCAATGGGGGAAGACACACGGGCAGTACTGTCTGTGTCAGGAGGAAGTCCATGAAATTTTTTGACGTGACTCGAATGAATCCACCCTTTTCGTCCCTCGATCTTCACGGCTGTTCTTGTGGTCAACAGGACCAACTTGGGTGCTTTCCACCTGGGCTCCAATTGACTTTTCCTGTCGAAGTTTCTCACAAAGACAAGATTACCCGGAACAACGTCATGGGGTTTCGCCTCAGTGTTGTCGGGAAAGGCTGCAGCTACCTGTGAACGAGAAGATTGTAGTGCAGACATCAAGGAAGCCAAGTAATCTGTCAGCATATTACAGTCAACATCAGTTATTTTACGTGGTATAGGCGTCCCCCACATATTCGGTGGTCTACCGAAGATCACCTCATACGGGGATAGCCCTGTTCTAGAGTGTGCTACCATTCTCATGTAAAAGAGTGCAACTGGTAATGCTACTATCCAGTCGACACCTTTCTCTCTACATATTTTGGACAGTCTGATTTTCAGTGTCTGGTTATGTCTTTCTACGAGACCTGCTGCCTCGGGGTGTCGGACACAGTGGAACTTCCACTGATATCCCAACAAGAGTGAGACATGTTTCATTAATTCGGATGAAAAAGGCTGACCGTTGTCTGAATATACAACACGTGGTAAACCGTACCGTGGGAAGAATTCTCGAACTAGCTGCTTGGCAGTAGTCGGGGCAGTGTAATCTGATACGGGATACGCCTCTGTCCAACGGGAGAGAGCGCAGACAACTACGAGAACATATTTGACTCCTCGACAACGTTCCATCTGAATATAATCCATCTGGAGGACTTCAAAAGGATGGTCAGGAGGCTGAAATCCACCCTGCTCTACGGGAACACTCTTTCCTGGATTAAACTGACAACATATCATACAGGTACGAACTTTTTGTTTAGCTGCTGCTCGTAAATGTTTGTTGAACCAAATGTGCTGAATGCTGTCTAGCATAGCCTTCTCTCCTAAATGTGCTGGACTGTGAACTGTAGCTATAATGGCTTGAACCATGGAATCGGGGAGAAACCATACAGATTTCTCCTTCGTCATCCATCCTTGATCTGTCTGGATCCCTCCTAGTTCAGTCCACTTCTTTATTTCTTCTGCTGTGGCATGTGTCTGTATGTCAATTACGTCAAGTGTGGGATCCTTAATCGTCATACACTGTGTTGGTGTCTGAACTATTGGCTTTGTCATGTCTAATGTGCGATTCTGAGCAGTCTGTTTAGCTGTTCTGTCAGCTAAATCATTGCCTTGAGAAATGGTATCAGTAACCTTCGTGTGTGCTTTACATTTCATAATCGATATAGCAGTGGGTAGATGTATTGCGTCTAACAAGGCATGAATGAGGGGTCCGTGCTGAATGTGGGCACCATGGGACGTTAGATAACCTCTCTCTCGCCACAGCACACCGAAGTCGTGTACAACTCCGAATGCATAACGTGAGTCAGTGTATACATTAACTTTCTTATTTGTGGCTTGAATACAGGCTTGCGTTAGAGCAATAAGTTCTGCTGCTTGGGCTGACAAAGTATCTATACAATGTGTCTCAATAACTTCAGTGTCTGTTGTGACTGCATACGCGGCCACTAAATCTCCTGTACTTGCTCTCATGCATGATCCGTCTACATACAACGTCAGGTCTGGATCTAACAATGGAACGTCTGTCAAGTCTTGTCTAGGTTTCGTCTTTATTTCAATGATTTCAACACAATCATGAGCTAGTGGGTCTGTTCCAATTACAGGTAATAGTGTAGCAGGATTCAATGTATTACACCGTCGGATCTCTATGTGTGGTTGAAACAATGTCAGTTCATAACCGGTAAGTCTTGCTATGGTCAAGTGTTGTGTTTGTGTTCGGTTCACAAGAACCTCTACTGCATGTGGTACTTGAACTGTCAATGGGTGTCCTAATACTATGGCATCGCTTTGTCTGATTGCTAAAGCTGTCGCTGCCACTGATTTCAGGCATGCAGGCAAAGCCTGAGCTACGGGATCTAATGTACTGGAAAAATAAGCACATGGCTTGCGTGATCCTGCTTGATCCTGAGTGAGTACTGACAAGGCAGTACCTTCGCGTTCTGTAACAAAGAGTGTAAAAGGTTTGCTATAACATGGTGTTGCTAAAACAGGTGCTTGACATAAAGCTTCCTTTAGGCTTTCAAAAGCTTGTGTATGTTCCTGAGTCCAAGGGAGAACAGTCGATGTGGCTGCCTCCTGTGTGGTTAACTGAATGAGTGGTTTTGCTAGAAATGCGTACTGAGGGATCCACTGCCTACAATATGAAGTGAGGCCTATGAAAGCCCGCACCTCCTTTTGTGTCTGGGGTATTGACATGTTAGCAATTAACTGGATGCGATCTGGTGTAAGCTGCCTTCCCTCCTTGGACAGCGAGTGACCAAGATAAATAACTCGCTGAACACAGAATTGCAGCTTAGAAGGGGACACCTTGTGCCCCTTGTCGGCTAGGAAATGTAAAACTGTCAGAGAAGCTTTTTCACATTCTGGCTCGCTTCTCGCGGTGATCAGCAGATCATCGACATATTGAAGCAGTGCTGTATTGACTGGCATGTGGATACTGTCAAGTTCTCGTTTCAGTGCTTGGCTGTAGATGCTGGGGCTTTCTGTAAATCCTTGAGGAGCGCGTGAGAATTTAAAGCTGCGCCCATTTAAACTGAATCCGAACAAGTATTGGCTTTCCGGATCTATTGGGACGCTGAAAAAGGCATTCTTGAGATCAATTACAGTAAAGAATGTTGCTTCGGAATCAATTGCTGTCAACAATGATGATATATCAGGGACCACAGGGAATTGTGGTACAATACACTTGTTTAGTTCACGCAAATCAATAACCAATCGGTACACTGGTGGGGCAGTAGGATCAGTTCGTTTAAGAATCGGAATTATCGGTGAATTACATACATTGGAGTCTGTTTCTACAACTACTCCCTGGGCAATTAGCTCATCAATGATTTTCAACAAAGCCACTACAGCATCATGCGGTAACTTGTATTGTCGCATTCGTGGTAGTACCACTCCTGCTTTCAATGTAACTCGATAGGGTGTAATGTTCATGCAGCCAACATCCGTAGGGCCTTGTGCCCATAGATGTACTGGTAAAGTCTGTAGTCGGGGATCCATGTCTCTAGACACATAGTGACCTTTAAAATCACGCAAAAACAACCTTACTCCTTCCGGAGAACAACATATTATGGCTCCTAGTGCTTTCAGAGTCTTAATTCCTAACAAATTTTCTGGGCATGATTTA
This sequence comes from Triturus cristatus, assembly GCF_964204655.1. Lineage (NCBI taxonomy): Eukaryota > Metazoa > Chordata > Amphibia > Caudata > Salamandridae > Triturus > Triturus cristatus. The sequence goes on along the minus strand of NC_140581.1, from coordinate 468,638,421 downwards.
GTAAGCAATAAATCTGTAGTTCGTGTCAAAGGTCCTATCGTAAGTGGTAGAGGCTGTGATACTTCATTAACAATAGGTTTTCCTGAAAAACCAAGGGAAACATTTTGAGAGCCTGAGAGGGGTGCCCCTGGAACTTCACTACGTTTTATGGTTGTTCGACTTGCCCCTGTATCGAGTAAGAATTTTCTATCTTGACCTAATAATTCACTATGTACATAAGGTCCTTCTTGATCTACCGGAATCTCGATAAGCGGTAAGTCAACTTCCCTCTCTAGGCTGGTTCATGCGTAACGCTGATACTCAGGGTATTCATACTGTGCAGTCTGATACATTTGTTGTGTTGTGGTTTGTGTGGCAGTAGCAGGCAACGGTGGTGCAGCTGGCACAAACTGTATGGGTTGCTGTGAGGCTGGCATAGACTGTTGCTGAACTGGCACGGACTGTCCATGCTGCATAGCTCCTTGTTCATTCTGATCTTGTCTAACTAATCGTGGTCTCTCTCTTGCAATACCTGTAGCTATATTACGTTTCAGGACTTGACAATCATGTACATAATGGCCTAGTTGTTTACAGTAATTGCAGGTTCCTTTTACAGGAACTGCAGAATCACCAGAATGTGTCACACCCTTTTTGTGACCATCTGCTGGTACTGTCTGAGAAACTAGCATTTTCATTTTTGTATCCTTCATGCGTCTATGCTCGTGTTCTTGTTCATCCCTAATTCTATTGTGATGATACTGTAACATTTGTAGCATTTGCGACGGAGTGTTACTTTGCCAGGTACTCTCGAATTTCAATATTCTATTCTTCACTGGAGGCAATGCATTTTCCACTAATTTTGTCACAAATAAATGTGGATATGAGTCACTACTTGCTTTTATACCACTATTTATACCAAAACATTTTTCAAATCGAGCATAATAATCGCTTGTGTCTTCATCTTGCTTTTGTTTACAGGCTGTGATTGCACCCCAATCTTCCTTTTTTGTAGTTAATAAACGTGGCAGTACCTGTACTAGTAAACCTGGTAATAGTTTAACTTTATCCCCGAGCCCCGAACCTGCAGCTCGGCTTCTTTCTTCCTCTGCTAATGCTGTCCAGTCTATCTTTTGGTCTCCCACTTCCCACTCTTTTTCTTTCAGTTTTTCATATATGCCAGCAGGCAAAAGCACCTTTAATATCGTCATAATATCAGGAAAGGTGTACTCTCCCATCAGTAACATGTCTTTAATTTCTCGGTGGAAACCCGCTGGGTCTTTGTCATGACTAGGTACTACTTTCTTCATTTCTAATAATTCCATTTTTGATATGGGTGTGTAAACAAATACACGGTGAAACTCATTGTCTTCGCCTTTTATTGGGTGCACTTCCCGTAAAGGATTTTGTCTATCCATGTAGTACGGTGCTCTTTCTCTGGGGGGCAAGGAGAGAGAATCTGGATTTACAAAAAGGACGTACTGCTTACGTGACACTAATATCTCTTTAATTAGCTTGTTACTAGAACCTCTCCATCGGTTCGTGAGTAGTTCCGTTAATATATCAGGTAAAGGACCAGGGTCAGTATGTTGGCTCTTATATAATATGAGGAGTTGCTGAATCATATAGATTCCAGCTAAACGTTGTTCATCTGTACTGAGGTTGAGAAACGTGTGTGCTACGGTCTCATCACCGTATTTTTCAGGACTAACAATCCAGTGAACGGCTGATCTGGCTAATTCTTGCTCATCCATGGAATCGAGGAGGTGGTAACCTCTTCGTTCTCGTAGTATTTTATCTGCGGCTTGAAACGAATGTTCAGGAGATTTCAGATTTATTACAGGCGTCGGATACGTTCTGCTATTATTTGGACATACAGAGTGTATTGGATCAGAAAAACATCTAGTATTTTCACAAGATCTTCCTCTGCCTACATAGGCTATGGTCTCTGACTGTCTTGCGGAATTCCCTGATTCGGACACTTCATCTTGCTCAAACTCGTCTGTTCCCAATCTCTCTTCATGAATACGCTCTATTTCTTTACGTATTTTTCGGCACATGGCTATTATACAATTTTGCTTATCGTGTCTCCCTTCTGATATATTCTGACTCCATCTTGTAAGAATAAGCATTGCATTCGGGTCTACCCCCGGACGATCTTGATTTCTGATCACACAGTTTATGAGGAAACGTAACAGTTCCCCCTGTATCTCTACTTTCTGGAATTCCATAGCTCTGTTAATACATCCTGGATCTCGTCCTGTTTGAACAAAATGATATATGTTATCTAGATGCGTAGTCATCCCTGGTAACCTTGCTAAATACTCTGCGGCTCGTCTGATACGTAATGATGCCAGGACCATTTCGTCCTCTTTACCAACCACTGGGTCATATCTACAATTTACAAGGAGTTCCTTAAGCGTACGTTCATTTACGAACTTAGGTGTACGTGAATGTGCTGATTCTTGAAAAACAAGTTTATTTATTCTAGGTGGTGTAAAAGTACTGCTAGCACCTCCCGTGGCCCCATCTGGGGCGTCGGGTGTGAATGGATTCGTTGAACGTGACACAGCAACTATGGGTGTCGATACCCCTGTAGAGTCGACTGCGGAGACAGATGCGGAAACAGATGTGCTTGCCGAAGCTTGCGTCGGGACTTGCTGTTGCACGGGGACAGATACCTGATCCTGACGTTGAACCCCTCCGCCAGGCGGTCTATGTGGTGTGGCGTTAGCATACTCGGGAGCTGCATCGTCTAGATATGAGGAAAGAAAAACATCTTCTGCGGTTCTGGGATGCCCCTTTGGATGTACCTTAATTGGAAATAATGGGGGTGGCAAGTCTTTTGGCACCTCCGTAACAGCCTTAGGTAGTCCTTCGGCTAGAAGGGGATACATACCATTCATAAGAGCATTCCTTTGCCTATTTACTTGTTCTGATTTCACTCGGATACCTTCCTCAATTAATAGATTTTCTTGAACTTTATTTGAACTTTCTTTACTCCTCTCTTCTTGTCTACGTGCTTTTTCTGTTCGTCTATGAGATTCTTTACGCCATAACTCAACAGCGTCTTTCTGTGACTGTCTGACCTTTCTTTTCCATAACTCTTCCTCCACTTTCATGATGCACTCTGCATCCCAGGTTCCCGCTATGGGCCACCTTTGACTTTCTGGTAATCCTTTGGTATAATCTACCCATAGATCAAGAAACAATATGGCATCTAAGCCATGTTTATGGTACATGAAATGTCCTGGAGTGTCTCTAGGAGGAATAGGAACTGCTTCTTCAAGCACCCCTTTTCTGGTAGTAATCTGCCTTAACTTCGAGAAGAGCGGCATATTGACAACTGATCTGGTACTTACTCTTGAACTTGCTTAATACGAGAAACACAATAATGAACAGTGAACAATGAACAGTCATTCATACCACAATATGCAAGACATTTTCTGAATACTTTAAACATTAAACATTAAACATTATAACAATGATCGACAATGATGACAGTCTGCCTAACTAATCACCACGCTGAATTCTTGACAATAACTGAATACTTCGGAATACTTGATATACTGCTAAACAGTACATATACACTGCTAAACAGTGCAGACCGGATTTGTGTACCCAAATCCGTCTTGACCGGCACAACCTATGTGCGCGTCAACATGCCTCCCCGGCGATGGTACTCACCGAGTAGCTCCTTGAAACGGAAGGCCTCAGAGAATGGACAGGACTCGATAACTGCGGACATCGGACCCTCTGGACGTCGGAATTTCGGAAAACCTGGTGGGCCTCTGTATACCTCGGATCTTGCTCTCTCAGCTAGGCTCTGGTCGGGATACTTCGCACTTCTCACCGCCTCGTCTGGGTTGATCGCAGCCTCAGTCGCCCCCGCTTGACCGGAGGGAGCTTACAGGAAATCCTGCTGGTACGCGTTTATGGTCCGTCCAGCTGTGGCAGGAGACCGGGCCTGCAACGCACCGCCGGCGCGTGAGATGAGAAAGTGTCCCTGTTCGGGCGCCATTATGTGGTAAATAAAATAAATATTACCGGACTGAATTTCATGCGGAATCTTAAAATAAAGTAAAATAGCTCAAAATAACAAGAGGCAGAATCCGTGGTATAAGAGGTTTCTAATGGGCTTTATTCCATTCAAAATGGCCGACTCGAGTCGCGGCCCTCAGGTTCCGTCACCACGAAGGTTCAGGAAGTGAAGTACAATAATTCATTAACAGACATGTATTTTTATAATAAGTTCATTACAATGAAACGAATGTAGAAGGCGTGACATTTGATAAGAAAAATGACGTGACAGTGACATAATCGAAACTAGGCGTAATAAGGAATAAAAGAAACATGATTGGTTAGAATTATCAGACATAGGTGGATCTATAAGATAATACTTGGCATAGATGCGCGCGCGGCAGCATGACGTGTAATTGACGTGCAACTAGGGGGTGAAGGGGACTTGACATTTAGCTCTACATGTGGAGACGAAAAGTCTGGGGTCAAGTCAACCTAATCCCAAATCATATCTAACATCCTATGTTTAAAGAACTATGTTATCCACAAGGAAGGACTCTCGGACAGAATCTATTCTATACTGACTGTGTGCGTGTACAAGCGTCTAAGTGTCTATATGAGATGCGAGGGGCAGAAAACTTTCCATGGCAACAGGGCTATGAATCACTTGCAGGAGGACGGAAAGGCTGAGTCCTTTGCTTGTGAGCTAAAGGAAATGTTTACCTAAATCACTGGACAGGAATGCATCGGCTGGAGAGCAAAATAGATAATTCGAAGGTGAAATACAACTTCTTGGCAGACAGGCGAAAACTGGCCGAGGCAGGCACCGTTAGCTGCACAGGGAGTAGGACAAAGTTCATGGATACAGATGCGAGCTCAGACTGAAGCTGTCAGAGACAGAGAGCAGGGAAAGGCTTTGAGGACAGAATCGGGCCTACTCGCCTGAACTGTAAAAATGGAGTAACTTAGCCATATAAAGTCGGTGGCCTTTCCTTCTTAGGAATCGAATATCCAGCCCATTGATGGCGGATCTGACAGAGAACATGTTGACGGTAGACACACATATGTTTGCGTCTTAGAAACTGGAACTGGAGGGAACATACATGTACTTGTAACATGCATATAGAACCGTTGGGGTCCAAGATAGGGGACATAACTGATCAGGAAAATCCACATTTCCACAGGAAGGCGATACCAATTTAAGACTTGTGTGCGAAAACGCTCCTCAAAACCGTAGTGAGACAGTACTTGCTCCAGATAGGGCCAGTGCACCCTATCTAATGCTTTCTCGGGGTCGATTGCTATGAGCATGTAGTTGGCTGGGAACCTGGAAGATTTATCTATAATGTGGAGGACCCTTCTAGTGTTGTCGCACAGGCAACCTTTTAAAAGTACCTGTTCTAAAATATTTATTACAAAATTGACTTTACCAATAAATTAGGTTTGTAATGAATATTTTAAAAGTCAATCGATTATTTCATTAGCTTTTTTCTAAATAGAGATAGCAATATTAAATGTAATATTGTATTTCAATGCTTTTCTATGGAACACCTAACCCTCCTACAGTGAAAATTGATTTTTCTGTGGAAGGATATGTTTGACATTAATCTTTTTCATGCCATACCTTTCAGTACCATGCACGCTGCATTGATGAGCAGTAAGAATCCTCTCTCCCGCAAGAGCTGACCATTCTTTGTGGAGCAGTAATTAAGTCCATGGGTTCACCTTCACATGGTGAATCACCCGCCCGAGGCTTTGGTAACCCTGAGCCTGCGTATGCATATACGTATGTCCTTTTTGTTCAGGAATTTTTGTTTATTGCATGAGGCCAGTGACACAACTTAATCTGTCTCTAGACCAGACCTACAAAAGTAATAAGCTGCAAAAGAGTAGTTTAATATGCAGTCCTGATTCTTCCAAATTTGTATGAAGGAAGATGGAAAAGTTATGAGCCATTGCCCTGGTGGATAATCATCTTTACATCTTGTGAAACTGTGATGTCTATGCCGTTCTTCAATCCTTTATTGAGTGCTGGTTTCCTTTTACCTTTCAAAATATATTTTCTTGATCTGGAACAAACATATTTCGAAAGACAATTTTGTGGCAAACCCCTTATCCTAACAAGTATTTTGCAATCAGGGTGAGCTACTGAGTTCAAACATATCTAACAGCTTGTTTACTGAGTCATTGTACAATAGCTAGCTTCAGATGAACTGAACTGACAGCCCAAGAATGTGGAAAAACTGGATCTACTTAAGATGAATAAATATATCTATGTGTCTATGATTTCCAGTTACTGCTGTGCTCTTTAGCGCATAGTTAGGTCCTTGGACAAGTTCTACTGGAATGTAGTTCTATGTTGGAGCACAATACTCCCTTCCTGTGTTTGCACTATGCAGAAATATACACAGCAGAAATATACACAGGAGTTAACATCTTCACCTAAACCATGGAGCATGTCTATCACCTAAACCATGGAGCATGTCTGTGTTTTACTTACCATAGAAGCACATAGAAGCACAGGTGTGTAGACTGGTAGATAATAGTATAGTGGTGACATTTGTAGAAATATATATATATATATTCACTGAAAAAACCATAGGTTTCACACACGTTATAGTTAGGTGGATATTTCACTCGTAAAAAAACAATGAAATTCCCCCGTTATAGTTAGTTCAGATAACTATAACTCGCGCGCCCGCAATCCACATGGTCAGTGGCAGCACTCATGACATCACTGATGACATCATCCTTGTGATAGAGTGGCGGTCGCGCGAGTTATAGTTATCTGAACTAACTATAACGGGGGAATTTCATTGGTTTTTTACGAGTGAAATATCCACCTAACTATAACGTGTGTGAAACTTATGGTTTTTTCAGTGAATTTGTAAGTTTTTTTAAATGCTAATTTATTTATGTATTATTATTTTTTTTATATATTTATTTTACAATAAACGACATATTAATTTTTTTTTTTTTGTTTTTCACCGTGCGCGCACCGTTCGCGCACCCCCGCGATCTTTTAACAAAAAAAAAAAACAATATGTTCTGCCATCGGGGTCCTTCAGGGACCCCCTGACAAAGGCTAGGGGGTCAGGAACTCTCTACCCTGCCCCCTTTTCACGTTCGCCACCTTCCTTTTTCACTCTCGCACTGAAAACAAACAAAATGGCGGCCGACACTTCCTGATTTCGACCGATTCGAACGTTGACTAACATGTAACCACCAACAAGAATTACGCTCGCGCACGTTAGGGTGCTCGCACGGTGCGCGCTTATAGATATTTATCTGCTTTTAAATGCTATTTTCTCAGGAACTACTGAACAGATTGACACCAGACCTGCAAAAGGCACTTCCCTGACCTGAGGACTACCTCTCTGCCAAATTTCAAGTAATTCTGTTCAGCCGTTCGGGCTGTACCTTCGACTAAAGGTCCTATGGAAAAATGCATGGGGAAAACGCGTTTTGGGACCCCCCCTTTTTTCTCGGCCCCCGCTTGACGAATCACCCCGAGACTTTCAGGGTAGGAACTGAACGGAGCACCCCATTAGTTTTGAAAATTTCGCGAGGATTCGTCAACCGGCGCCAAAGTTATTCAAAATAGAATTTTCAGATTTCCTTTGGAAACTCGGTCCTAACTATAACTATCTACTGGCGACCGCCAGTAGATAATCTAACTCTGCGAAAATAGCAAAGCTGGAGGGAGCTGGTGGTGCAGTGGTGGAAACCATTCTAAATATACACCAAAACAGGAAAGACAATGCTAGGATAATGTTGGTAACCACACATTAAAATACATAGGGGCAGAACAATAGGTAACAATGACCATTGATTGTTTATTGTAAATAGTCATATTGAAAGTAATTTTGTCTGAGTTATAAGTGTTTTGTGGACTTTTACCTTTTCAATTCCACAAGACTTGCTAAGGCTCCTCACCAGGCCATATTTTAACATGAGTGTAGGCGTGGATATGCAGGTATAAATTATATCTGTGCAATGACAGATTTCACAGAGACCTGAAATGCACCTGTTGGAAAATAACATTACTACTTCTTTGTTCCTGTCCTTAAATCCTTAATGGTTCTAACTCTCGTGACAGGCCTCTATTCCAAGCAAATATAATCCTAATGTCCATTTTAATTTATAAGCGGCCCATATTATTATGTATAGAAATTACATAAAGGAAACAGGAAGTCCTGTTGTTGTGCAGGTTCCAGTAAGCTCGCTTATTTTCAACCGAGTGTTTATTGTGTTGCTTTAAAGCTTCTTTCGGTTCAATGCTGCTCTGCAGGCCTGTCCTCGGTCCACAACGGTAGTTCATATTCGGCTTGCCCGACGTGAGGCGCTCCTTTTCTATTGTCACTTTTTCTCCAATTCCAAAAGCGAGTGGAAGTCTTTATAAATGTTTCACGCCATTTGATTGGAGTACGTTTGTATATTTATAATATTATAATGTCAGACACTGGGTGCTCCAACGCCCCCCCCATAAGCGTACATCAAAGAAACGTCATGTCATCCTAGATCAATTCTCCGCTCATTACAAGCAAAGGCCTTCTTAATCCAGTTTAGAGCTAGATATGCTCAAATCCTTAATTGATGCTGCACTTTCCCCTGCTTCGGATAACTGCTTTGATCCTCGACTTCTTCCAGTTACCCTTCCTTGGAGCCTCAGAGGAATACTTGTGATAATACTCAGGACCTTATCAGGCTATTGAGGATACTCCTCATATAGATTCAATATGTCACTTCACTATATAAAAAAAGAGTTGCTAAAGGATATCATTGCACACCTTTGAACAAATATGTTTTTGACAACCCTTCTCAGGCCTCAACATCTCAAGAGGCTAATGGTTTTTAAAGATACCTCCCTTCTGAATCTTCCTTTACATCCGGGTCATTTAAAGATTATTCTTCAGTGCCAGAATTACCCTGAAAATGCTTCAGTACCAGAATAATGGCTAAACAATACCCTCTGGAGGACAGAGGGTTCTGGACACTCTTAAAATAGACTCTAGACTGTCTTGCGGGATGCTCATTTATTGCCCCTGAGGTTTCAGCCCTTCTGACCATGTTGATAAGACAGATGAATTGGCTTTAACATAAATATGAACATGTTGATACTTGCTTTTGCCATTAGAGCCAAAATATATGCTGCCTCTTTGGCCCATTCCTTAATGAGAGTGTTTCAGCCATGGAGGAATGATGGAGTGTTCTTATCTCTTTTATAAAATTTGAAAAGCAGTTAAAATTACTTTTTGACATTTCTGTGGATTCTATAAAACCTTCTGCTTTAGGATTGTTGCTTCTGTAGAAGCAAGAAGAAATTACTGCCTGAGGTCTTTAAAAGGAGATGCTGCACAAAAGACCCTTTTACTTAAACCGTCCTTTGAAGGTCTGAAGCTCACCTAGAAGAATGACAAAGTTAATTTCTCCCTTTGATTTCAAGTCCTCACGGTCTTCATGGCGCCGCCCATCTCAAAGTTACCAGCCTCTGAAATCAGTTGTTAGTAGAGGCTGACCTATTAGAAGGAGGGGAAGAGGAAAATACTGTTGTTTGACTCTAAAGGACACCCATCGTCACCACCTCCAGAAGCACAGCTTTCCTGACTAGTCAGTTCCTCCTCTGAGCAAATAGGTGGAGCATAAAAGAATACTAAAAAATCTGGATGAGTAACAAATAGAAAAGAGGGGTTCTGGAGGAATATTAGAAGGCTGCTCAATATAGGCCTTTCCAAAAGACCCTGCCCCTTACTTTTGTATAATTCTTTGAGACCCTGTGGAGAAATTCTTTCTACTTACAAGAATACAGAAGGTCCTACAAAAGTCAGCAATCTCTCCTGTCCCCATAGAAGAAAAAAGACACAGTGTTTATTCAATTAATGTTCTTGTCCCCAAACCTTCTGGAGATTATCATCCAATTACTCATTAAACAAGTGTCGACTTCAATGTAAAGACAGTACATGTTGGGTGGAAATCCTACAGGAGGGCAAACGATCTGTGCTTCCCAGAGATTTTATAGCCTCAGTAGGCCTGCACAATGCCTACTTTCACATTCTCTTCAGAAAATCCAATCAAAGCTTTCTCAGATTTTCTTCATGGACAACCATGACTAATGTTCTGTGCTACCCTAAAACAGAATTCTTTCAGGGGAGTTGTCTGAGGTTCGAACCCCCTTAGCGTATCTATTTTCGAATTCAAGAGACTCAGAACTCCAATATGTTTACTGCAGAGAGAAGGATCCTCAAGCCCAGGTATACAATGCTCCAACATCACACTGGCCTCGAGGTCTCCTCTGTGGCTTCCCTACTTTCCTCTAATAATGAACGTACTCAGGGCAAAGTTCCAGGTCATCCTGAGAGTATGTCCTGCTGAAGTTACGGTTTTACCTTCTGAGGAATGTTAGTGTTCATGGGATTGGCTATTACCTTGCCATTTATCTCCCTAAGGTGGCTGGTCCTTCCCCTGTCAACCTTGCACCACCACAAATTGACGGTCTTACTTCAGAAAGGTTAGGACTTTTTGAGAATTTCCTAAGAGGTTGCCTTAGCAATTCAACAGGATTTTCTCCCTTCCATGTTAAAATCACAGAATAAACATTGGGTGTCCTTTAGACAATAATGCACTTATAGGATCTAAATTATCTTTCATATGACCCATTTTCTTTGAATGGCTTTGTTAGGGCTGTCTCTAAGACTAGTTTTCCCTACTCTTAGCTGTCAATTAGCAGAATGTAGGCTCTTTACTTGAAATGGCTCCTCTTCTTTTGAAGAATTCTGATTTAGCCCTTGCTAATACTTGGACCTTATAACCCCTTGAGTTTACCCGTTGGATCTGAGAGCTTTACCAACTGCTCTCCTTGAAAATCTACAGTAAGCATACATTAAAAGCCTTTCCATTGAGGTGGTGCTTCTAGTGCCAATAGCAATAGCACGTAGATTGGGTGAGATTAGTGCTCTTTTGTCATTTGATCCATATATTTGGTTTCTACTTGCTTGACTTGCACTTCATCTTTCTCCTTCTTTCTCCTTTTCTCCCTAAGGTTGTTTTCCGACTTCTATGCAAATGAAGACATTTTCTCACTAACTTTTTCTTTCACCTGAAGAGAAATGTACTTTAGATGTTGAGAGAGCGGTAAAAATTTATTTACTAAAGACTTCCAAATTTCTCAAATCTGACTCTTTTTGTTTATTTTAGTTCTGGTCGTCAGGTTCTTAAACAATCAGTTGTAACTCCCAGCTGCTGGGTTCACCTAGCTATATTTATGAATTATGAATTGCCATGACATTCTGTTTCTCCTCATATTTGGGGTCATTCAACTAGTGGAATCTCTTCTTCATGGACGAAAGCTTGTGGCATATGGATATTGGATATCTGGAAAGCACCACCTTTGGCCACGCCTACCGTTTGTGTTAAATACTATAGTTTGCAAATAACTAATACTTCTAAAGATTTTAGTTCCACAGTGTAAGGAAAAGCCGCTTTTTGAGGAATATATACCTGTACATCGCATGCGTTTATAACGCATGCGATTACAATGCGGTCATTTGAACGACCGCGTTGTTACATCGCAGTACCATTGCAACGCAAGTCCTTACAACGACTTGCTGTAGGGGGCGCTGGATGTTGGAATAGTATAATTTTCTAGTCCAATTCCAGTGTGTGCAACAGTAGGGAAGGTGTTGGAATAGTAAATTATACTATTCCTTAGCTAAGAGCACCACCTACAGCAAGTCGTTGTAATGACTTGCGTTGTAATGGTACTGCGATGTAACAACACGGTCATTGTAACGACCGCGTTGTAATCGCATGCGTTGTTACGCATGCAATGTAATGGCTGTTTCCCCTTTTTGAGTGATCACTCCCAAAGTTTTGGCCTGATGCTGTTTTTTTACTCTCAGAGTACACTGAAGCCTGCTAACCAGACACCAGTGCCAGTGTTCTAAACAACTTACAAAGTGTATGTTGAATTGACTACCCTCAATTGGCATAAACTGACTTACTTATAAGTTCCTAGTGTATGGTACCATGGGTAGCCAGGGCATGTAGGACAGAGAGTACCCCCAGGGCTGCAGCACTGGTTGTGCCACCCTGTGTGGGGCAAGTACAAAAATGGCTCCCAGCTTTCCCCTGCATCCTGAAAGAGCAGTTTTAAACTACTAGTTCAACTTTAGCATTTAAACTAATGGCAAAGCTCCCACTTACCTAAACAATATTAGTACGTATCCCCTAAGGAAGGCCTATGAAGCCACGAGGCAGGGAGCTGTGCATTATTAAGTAGGACATATACTTTTTATATGTCCTAACAGCAAAACTTTCAAGTTGTCATTTTTTGCTGTGGAAAGGTTAGTAGTCACATTGGCTAACAAAGAGTTATCGGCTGACCCTCTGCCTGGCTAGCTTATGAATGGGACTGCTAAAATGGGTACTTCAAATTAATCATGGCACTAAACCTGACTTGGTACCCAAGTCGAATTTAATGTCTCTTCTATGGAAAACCAACTTTTAGAAAGTTGCCTCTCTATAGCTCAGTTTGCCCATTGGCCTCACACAGTCGCTGGCCACCAGCCAGTATTCTACCCTCCAGAGGAATAGTGTGAATGACTCCCAGTTTTAGGAACAATGTAGCTTGCTGCAGAGGGAGGTGTTACCTCCCTCTTGCAGGAAGCCACTCGGGGTGTTGGCCCTAAAGACAAGCTTCAAAGGAAAAGCCGCCTTTGGTGGGAAAATGGCAATCACACTCCTGAAGGGTTGCCCCTTTGTTCAGGTAGACCGGGTTGCAGGGGGAACAGAGAAAGTGGACCAGTACCCAAACTGGTTTTCCCGTGGGTGTGCAGCTCAGGGTTATGTTATGTTATGTCGGGTATTTGTAGAGCGCGCGGCTACTCCCAAGAGTGTCCCGGTGCTGAAAGAACACGCACCCGAGCAACAGAAAGGTGAACCAAGGTACCAGGCGACAAAATGCTAGTTGAGCCGATTTAAAATTGAAATAGCCATGTCTTGAGCATTTTTCTAAAGGAAAGCAGATCCTGGGCCTGACGGAGAGGCAGGGGGAGGTTGTTCCATAGGCCGGAGGCAACCGCCTGAAAAGAGCGGCCTCCGACCCGCGCAAGTGCGATTTTCGGCACAAAAGTCAGGAGTTGGGACGAGGATCTCAAAGTACGTTGAGGGACATAGCGGGGGAACCTAGGTCTTAAGTAAGGAGCTCCAATCTGATTAAAAGCTTTAAACACAAGAACCAGGGCTTTAAAATAAATTCTCTTTTGGACCGGCAGCCAATGCCGGGAGGACAAGAGAGGAGATGTCCGAGTGCTGGGGGGGACCAGGAATATGGCCCTAGCGGCCGCATTTTGAATCACCTGCAAACGGGAGATCAAATAGCTGGGAAGACCCAAATACAAAGAATTCGCATAGTCCAAACGCGAGGTAACCAAAGCTTGGACTATGATTCTTCTGTGAGAGACAGAAAGCAAAGGTGAAAAGTTCCTCATCATTCTTAAAATTCCGAAACAAGTCCCTGCCACAGACTGAATCTGGGATTTCATAGAAAGCGAGTCCATCCTAACTCCGAGATTCTTAACCACGGTCACTGACGACCCAGGGGGGGACAGATCCCGCGGCCACCAGTTATGCCAGGTCTCACAGGGACGGTGGCCAAAGAAGATAATCTCGGATTTGTCAGGATTACATTTCATTTGATTATCCTTCAGCCACGAGAAAACTTCAGAAAGACAAGTATTTATTGTATGGGCGTCAAACTCGGCGCCCTTCGCACAGGTGAACAGCAGCTGAGTATCGTCTGCGTACGATACAATCTTTGCCCCGTATTGTTCAGCGAGGCGAGCAATGTGGCTCATGTAAAGATTGAACAGAGTAGGGCTCAACATAGAGCCCTGCGGGACCCCGACATTCAAAGGTGGAATAGCAGCTGCAAATGGAGGGGACCATATGGTTTGAAGACGATTACTGAGAAAGGACCTGATCCAACTCAGTGCCATGCCGCCTACGCCCCCCTCGGCCAGTCTTTGCACCAGTCTGTTATGGGGCACGGTGTCAAAAGCCGCAGAGAGGTCCAAAAGGACCAACACCGCGTTGCCTCCCCTATCTAGCGTGGCTTTAATGGTCTCAGATATTTCTAAAAGGACTGGGCTACTAAGCTCCTAACATTGGTGGCTGGCACAGGTAAGAGCGGTGGGCAGTGGGGCGGGGGGGTGCCGGAAGTCAACAGTTGACCGGATGGGTAATATCAAATAAAAAAATTAATAAAACCACTCACTCGTGGCATTGCCAACTCGGTGAGCTTAAGGTAAGTGGTTTTACTTATTTTTTTATTTAATATTACCTATCCTGTCGTCTGTCAACTTCCACCACCCTCCACTTTGCCCCGCCTCGCCGCCCCATTGCTCTTACCTGCACCGGCTACCACTGGCTCCTAACTTCCAAAGAAGGGTTCACACAAATCTTGGGAGTGGGCATAATAGTGCACCCTGGGATTGCTAGATGCCACACTTCGCCAGAAGTTGTCACAGAACTAGAGGGATCCTGGTTGCCCATTGGCTAGTGACTGCATAATCCCCCGAGGGCACGATCTGGGCATAAATATGCCACCCCTGCAACCTTGAACCTCAGATAGCGCCAGAACTGGAGAAAGGACTGATGAAGGATTGCTCTGCTACCCCCTGGACCTGGCAAGAGAAGCTACACCGTTTGCTGGACTGCACCTGCCGTACCTACCTTGAGCTAGTGGATAGAGAACTGTGCCCGTGGCTCCTGACTCAAGGATAAGACACTCCTAAGCCCCAGACCAAAGAAACCAAAGAAACGACTCCAAGGGTCAGTCAGCTGACTCCCCTCAAGCCAGCACTAGGGTCATCAAAGCTAAAGAAGCCCCATCCGTAAAGTTGGTAGCCATATTCCTGGGATTACTGCCTTTGGGCACCCCGAGAGACCGCTCTTTTACAGTCAAAAGTTACACCCGAGCCCACTGGACCTGGGAGTGTCATCTGAGTCAAGATTGGTCACCCCAAAGGGACACAAGCCACCACCAAAGAATACCCCTGGAGCTGCTGTGTACGGAGGCAGGTAGCACAGAAGCAGCTGGCATTCTGCTGACTCAAAAAGGATTTCAAGGTATTCTGATCTCAGGGGCTAAAGCTGCCCCACCTCATCCGTGGACTGAGAAATAACCGCATCGACACCCCCTTCGACCACACAGCACCCAGAGAATCTTCAGCATCCTGCATCCCCAGCATCAGGACCACTCTATTAAAGTCTATGGTGGTTTTGATGTAAAGAGTGTAACTGGACTTGAGACTGCTTTGGGGACCAAGTCTCTGTCCAAATACTCCTTGACCTTCTCCCTGCTGATTTGGTTGCCCCACTCGGGCCGGAGTAGTCAAACACAACTCTTTTCTATTTTTTCGAAACTTTAAGTTTACCAATGCTTGTTTCTGCATTGGACTAAAAAGATGAGATTTACATTTTACTTTAAATTCTATACCTCTGAAACACTCCGGTGGATTTTGCTCATCTTTGATGTCTAATAATTCATAAAGATATAGTCTATTTTTATAAATTGGTGTCGGATTTCTTTGGTATTGTGTGACTTTCTCATTTTGTTGTTTGGGGCTTCTAAATGCGTTTGAACATGTTCATTTGTTTAAACTTTGGTGCTCAAAGCCACAGCTACCAGGGTTGAGCTAAAGGTTTTTGCAAACGAGCCTGACAGTACCCAAGACAGTTTTGCTAGTGTGTTCACAGTAAGGGCCTACGACCATGCCATATATTATGCTGCATCATCCTCCTCTTCCTTGTCTGAGTCCTTCTTTTGCACCCTCCTCCCCCAGGAGCTGTGGCATTGATTTATACTACTTGTAAATCATATAGGATTTCATGTGTCCTTTTTGTCATTTAGGTAGTTGATAATAGGGAGTGGTTATACAATTAAGTTTGATGTGGGGATTATAGTTGTTTGGAATGGGACCCTGTTGTGGGGCTGGAACACTTAAGGACGAGATGTAAGGACTGGAACAAGGAAGAGGAGGACTCCGCATAATGAAGATTAGCGGTCAGTAATCTGAACATGTCTCGCTTTCGTCCCCGGTCTCTCATGAATATTCACCTCCTCTCTTTACCGTTGGCACTCAATCTGATTTCTTTGCAGATAAGAATTTGCTTCTTGGCGCTAGTGAGTGGCTAGACTTTAGACAAGCACTGGCAAAGCTAGTAGATAGGACTTTAATGTGCTAATACATGCCAACGGTATTTGAACATGCCTGTGTTTGCAGCTGTTAGCACATTAAAGCCAGACCTATTGGATTTTCTAATGCTTGTTATTACTGCATGCTGATGTCTTTGACCACAAGATGGGATAATACTATATTTCTATGGCTGGAAACCAAATGGTATGTCCACATCTTCTCAGATTAACCGTGTGATCAGCGCAAAACACCCTTACGGGATTCTGTGGCCTACCATTTGGGAAAGAATGCCTTTGCATGGTTGGGCTCAGCACTGCCACTTTGCTCACAACTGTTCATTGGCCCGTTCTTGTGTGATACATTTAGCCGGTCCTGGTTTGATTCCCAACATTGGTTTGCTTGCAGGAAAATGTCAATTTATGTCTACAATGTTAAAGCAAGATTATCGGTCTCAGAAGGGAAACGCTATTCCAAAAACTGATGACTTCCTGAAAGTACTCCATAACACCTGGGGCCACTTCAGCAACTATGTTTTCTCTATCCAAAAAAGAGTCGGTTTTTGATCACAAACAACAGGTTATATAGTCCTCCAAAAATGTAAACTAGGCTTTCCCTCCTAAAAAGCTTTAAACATAGTTGCCAAGTGGCCCCGTGTCAGCTTCAGCTTGGGGGGAACGTCTTGTCCGATCTGATTTTTAAACCATCCTGGGACTTGTAGTTTCCAGGTACAGTTATTGTTCTGGACTCTCAGTGTGCAGTGCTGTTGATGTACAAACCAGCACAGGCTGAAGAGTGTCACTCGTGGAAGGGGGTTGCAGAATGAATCTGTAAGACATTGGAGCAGCAGTTGAGTAATCACAATCCTTGTCGAGACAGACCACTCAAGTCTTTGTCTGAACCTTAGCTTAACTCCCAGGTGGCTATGAACGTCATTCAATTCATGGTACACACCCATGACATGCTCACCTCGTAAACATGTACAACGCAGAATGTTTTATGTTTCCCAGGACGTCTGCAGTAGGACGTCCGCTAATATCTGGCAAACGAGGCTCAGTTCTGCGGTAGCGGCACGTGGTTCCACGTCTTATCTTGGAATGCACTGAGACAGGAAGTCACTAGGCCTAGATTTACAAAGAATTCACGCCACGCTGCAGTGCGTGAAAGGGAGGTAATAGAACACTGCCATCATGACTAAATATGGCGCTGTTTTCCTCTCTACCAGCGCGGCTGGCATGTGCCAATGAACACACCCTTGCGCCTTCTGCAAGAATATGTACGTTGTGTAACGAACAGTTTTTGTACCCGAAGATGACCCTTCCAGTACAAACACTATTATCCTTTAGCGCTTTTCCCTGCTTTGTATGTGTGCTTTACAATGCGGCACACTTGCAAAATATGAAACAAGGGAAGAAATTAAAACAATTCTCCTCGAGGGGGCATATGGTTTTGATGCAAATCCCTGTCCATGAATATTTGTTGATCGGGATTTGCATCAAAACCCATGGGTCGTTGCATCAGAATGCATCTGTTCCACCCATTGAACACCTCTTTGACAAAAGGTAACGCAAAGCAGTGCGTATCACAACTTTATGGTACGTTGAGAAACCATCCAATGCAAATTCTGATTTGGGTTGGATCTTAAATCCCCACCTAAACAGTTTGCGTTAAGTATTTTTTACAAAGTAAAACAAACGTGGTGCAAACCTTTAGTAACTCTGGGCTTATGTGGTTAGTTCATCTAATGACGTGGCAATTACATGAATTGTATCCTGACCAGATGCTAGTATTCCAAGTGCTGGTTATTAAGGCGTTGACGTTTCAACCCCTAGATCAACATGAGTTACTCATATCATCCAACTGGGGTCTTCCTCAGGACTAAAACAAATAGATATGTAATACATCCTGTATAACAATAATCGAGTGATCATGAGTCATATTCAGTGGTCAATCGAAAACTACTTTCACAATAAAAACCGAGTGAAGCAATCACTTACCAAGCCTTACAGTACTCCAGATCCTCAAAAGATACTCTCACATGATTCCATATGGTTCACTGAGTAGAAAAAAATAAACGAAAAGCAGAGCAACACGTAGAAAACTTAAAGCAGTTACTGAGTGATTCCCCCAAACTCATGCAAAACTCAAATCGGTCGCGAGTGAAAGTATGGTCATAATTGTACCGTGTGCTCCAGAACACTGACAAATACCTTGAGCCAAGCGCGAAACAAGGGGGTCATAACTGTACCCTGTTACCAAGTGTGCCTGAGAACATGAAAGGTACTAAGGACTGTATCAAGACTACATCAAATCGGACATGAAAGGAAAAAGAGTTAACTCAGTGGAAAAAGAGTGACTGAAACATTCACCATACGACCTAGGGCGTGTTACAAAGAGCTTTGGTCAAACGCAGAGCAAGTGGTCATAACTGTACCCTGTTGCCAATCGTGTCTGAGAACATAACTCCTACTAAAGACTACAACAAATCAGACGTGTGAGGAAAAACAGTCTACTCAGTGGAAAAAGAGCGACTGAAACATTCACCATACAACCCAGCGTGTTACATGAATGCCACACTTATTCATATATTCGAATGTGGGCTTTCAGAAGATAAATCTGTATAAATGAAATGCGCACACTAATTAAATTATCACGCCGATATACATGGCCTGGAGGCATGCGTCATAAACACTAGCCTACCCGAAACAATCCATGTAAACCCAACCCACAAAACTTGCAGGATTACGCAGGGAAAACCTTCTGGTTACTCGTGCCCAGCTCACTCAATAATGGGTCCACGGCAAGTACTACTGAGTAAGAAACCGATGCAATGCCAGCGTTCACGTTGTCATTGAGGCGATACAATGTATTGTGGGCACATCCCAATGAAGTATAGCGTGTCATCCTAGCACCACACATTGACAACCCTTTGAGCAAGGGGACCTAGAGAGCCTCAAATATAGCACCCCTACATATCGAGGGAAGATGGGTCAGTCAATTTGTGTGAAATCAACCCCTGTAACATCATATCAATACATACATTCGAGTTGATTCTGAAACTCCAAAGGAGTATGTTTATAAAAAGAAAAAAAATTGGAGTATTATAAATTACATACGTATCAAAACGATTAGTGTTCAAGGTGTAACCGATTATAATCAAGTCAATTTGTGTTAAATCAAACCTTGTAACATTATACCAATACATACATTTAAGTTGATTAAAATACAGCAAAAAATATTTTTGGAATACATAGATGTTAATATAAATCTCGTTGAAGGTATAGCTGATTACAAAACTTTACATTCAGACCAGTATTAAAGAGACAGAATTATCAGATTATCAACATCACTCATTATTAAACTGTGCTGTTGTTTATGAATTTCTTCAAACTCATTACGTCCATTCTGTACTGAATCCAGAGCATGTATCCACTTGCATTCCCTTAAGTCGGGGTTCTCTAAAGTCAGCCCTAAAGGGCTAGATCCATGCCAGATTTTTAAGATAACTGTATTTATCTAAATGTAGATATGCTAAAAATCTGGCATGGATCCAGCCCTCCAGGACCGACTTTGGAAAACCCTGCCTTAAGTTCAAGATAGCACCCGTGTCTCACCCACAAGGGTTGGGTCTGATTCTTTCCAGAACCAGCTATCTAATATACTGCAATGTTGAAGGATCCGTGCATTTCCCTTTTGTGTTGTTTGGCAAACATACATGAGGTTGCAAGGACAATTCAACACATATATAGCATTTGTACTGTACATTTGTGCTGTGCAATTTCGTAAATTCAGTGAATGTAAATGTTCTGTTCTTATGGGTGAATTATTTTCCTTCTATGGTCAAGTCACATGCTTTACACTTTTTGCATTTGTAATGCCCCCTAACTCGTGGCAGATTCAGATGTGTACATAAATCTGGCTGATCAGGTGGCAGTCGTAATGCTCTTAGTATGTGATCCCTTATATTTCTCCCTTTCTTAAAGCCATTTGATGGTTTATCAGATGTCCAATTCATCTGATAGCAGATTCCAATGTTGTTAATAATGTTTATGATCTTGTTACTCCTGGCACACATAGCATTCTGTTCAGTGTTCCATCATTCTTCACGTTCGGTGTGAGTAAGCATTCTCTTGGCTAATGCCAAGAATGCTTTCAAGTATGTTTTAGCAGATTTATCGGGTACCCCCGTCTCATAAGCTAGTAATCTGAATGTCCAATTCCTTAAAATAGTCTCATCTAAATTTTCAATGTCTTCTTACTCTCAGGAACTATCCGAAGGGCAGATTATGTTGCAGGCTCCTAGGTTGGTGACTAGAATATCTGAGAAGTGTATTGCGTAAGTCTTCTAGGTCAGTCTCACTATCAGTCCATTTTTAAAAAAATCCAAACCTAGGCACACATCTAGGTAAATCAACAGTATGTCTATTCACTACAAAAGTTTAAATGCAATCAAAACAAAAATCCATAAACATATAGGTGCGATGTTGCGTTGTCTTTAAATTGGGTTTCATTAAGCCAAAACAGAAACCAGCCAACACGTGTTTCGTCGCAGGGCTGGGAAAGATACAAAGGATATGTATGACACATATTTTTGGAAAGATATACAAGAGAAATGAACGGACATGTCCACATTTGTTTGTGACATTAACCCTAATCACCGAGAGATTGTGCGATAACATTCCATGGTTATACAATGGACACATGGCAAGTAAGTGTGTTTCATTACAAATCACAGACCCTTAAAGGTGACATAGTGAGTGGTGCCGATGCAAAATAATGATGTTGCAAATGTCCTCAAAATCAACACTACATGAAAATAAACTAGCGAATATAAGAGATATTATACTGTACAAGTCACTAGAATACATGCTTAAAGCGGAGAAGAGATTGCTATATACCTGAATGGTGAAGAAAAAGTATTTGGAATCTAAAATGTAAGTGAAAGAAAGAAAACGGAGGAGAAAAAAAAGAACCATGAGCATACTGGCTGCAAGTAATTAAAACCAGTTAAAAAAATGATAGTGTTTAAAAAGAAAGAGGGACAGAAAGAAAAGGAGCGCTTACCGCGCTGCTGGTGATAATTCCAACCCAGCCATCACTATCAGTCCATATCATAAATATAACATCTATTTACTTTTTCCACACGTTATGCTTGCGTGGATGGGATTGATTTCTTGATATATACGGTGTGTGTTTTTAGTTGTTCATGAAAAGATTCTCCAGATCTGGGGCAAATCCTGCCTCCATTGCTACACCCTTTATCTGATTAAAAAAAATCTCCCTGGTAGATAAAGACAGTTTTAGTTATAGGAATGTCAAGCAATGCTATTATGAAGTCGGTGGGTACTTTTGTTGGCCTCTGCCTGCTGTCAAGTGTTTCCCTGATTACTTCTATTGCTGCTGGTTGGGGAATGCCTGTGTATAGTGAAGAAATATCCATAGTTAGCAAAAATAGGTTTTCAGTATTGAATGGGTAATCTTCCAATTGTTGGATTATATCCATAGTGTCCCTTATGTAAGCTCTGTTTGTGTAAACAAATGGTTTTATGAAGAAGTCTACGTATTTGCGGAGAGGTTCTGTCTGTCACTGATCTGATCATCCTGCTCACCTCAGGTGGGGGATCAGTCCTCAGTTTTCCTGGATGTTCAATCTTTGTGAAATCTTAGTCTTATAATCCTTTCTTAAGTGTTTTCCAGTGCCTGTATTTCCACTGTAGTGGTTTTAATTTCACGTACTGCTTAATATTTAACAGTTGTGTTACATCCCTCAGTACAACCTACTCAATGTCAATATTTTATGTGATACCAGATGAGCTGGCGGGGTGAATGTATATGGAAATCTTAATCCAGTCACATCTCTTTCGCCCTTATATGGGTGTTTATTGTACTAATGCCTTAACATGATTTTCCTGAAAAAATTATGAGGTTCAATTTTGAAATCATTGAGGATGTTTGTGGGGACAAAGGAAAGACCCTTACATAAAATGTCACATTCCATTATTTTCAAGGTGTACTTTGATAAATGAATGATGAAGTTTGCATCTTCCATCTGTAATATTGGCGTCTGGTCTGTCTCTCCCCATGGTTATCCGGGTGAGAAATCTTTCTGGTCCCTGTCCCATGCCTCTGCCTCTGTCTATTCCCAGGCCCTTACCCCTCCCCCACCCCTGTGATCTCTATCTGTCTACCTCTAAAAAAGGACATGAAGCTTGATAGGAATCTACGTAGTCAGGAGAAGGTGTATATGCTGCAGAGTTGCCACTAGGCTGCTTGTTGTCTGTTTCAGAACCACTCGATACGTATGATTCTGAAAAAGTGACAGATCTCTTTTGTGAGAACTTTCCTATTTATATGCCTACAATGATTGTCTTTCTGTTAATACTCACCCCATAAGTAAGGGTATGTGATTAGTTTGTCGCAGCTTTTTAAATCCTGGCTAATTTGTCCAACTTCTTGACTTGAGTGTTAATTTTGAATTACTGTACTGTTTTCTCCAGTTTTTCTAATTCCTTTTGCCATTTGTCAAAGCCTCATTATCTAGTATCTTCTTTTTGAGATCTGCAATTTCTTTAGGCAATTTCTTCACATATTCCAAGGCAGTGCCCACACCCAACACCATCCAATGTTGTGAGCAGTTATTAGCTACAAAGCTGAATTTTTCTATAAATTTGGGATCATCAATGAAAATTAGTGACTCATTTCGTACTTTCAGATCCACTGGAATGATATTACCCTGCAAATATTTAGTTAACATATGGCCATGGAACTGTGTTCTGATTCGTTTATTTTCTAACTTCTCTAATTTATAAAATTTGTCTTGTAATGTATTATTTACTAGTATTGTATCTGTTAGAAATGGGATTTCAGGCAGCAGCTATACTCCCACGAGTAGAGAGCCCCAGATGGCGGTTCCTCCTGGGGCCCAGCAGTTCCCAAGTAAGCACAGCTCAGCAGACTGGGGTCACAGCCCCAATATTTAAATCGCCCAAGGTCTTTGTTCTGCCCTGGTACAGGGCCCTGGACCCAGTCCAAACCAGTTCTGGGGGGCACTTTTCAAGTACACAACACTCCCCATTGTTAGTGTAGGCCCTGGCCCCAGACACACAACAGGGGGGCAGAACCAGCATTGTGGAAGGCAGGCACAGCCCTATTCAGGTTCAAGTGCTACTCTTCCCACTACTCCAAATGCAGATCAGGCCTATTCAGCCTAGCGCTGATTCACCCAGACCCTCTGGAGCCACTGCACCTCCCTAGCCCCTGTCCCTCCAAGGCCAGGCAGTCAATACACAACAGGCAGGCACAAAGACACATAGCACCCAGAAATGCCTACTTCTAAAAGTGGCATTTCTAAAATAGTGATAATAAATCTGTGAACACCAGTACGCAGCATTTATCACCACTATTCCAAACTTGATCACGCTACCCTTCTCATGTCAGGAATTAAACTGAAGCACATATCAGGGAATTCCCCAATGCATTACTATGAGAGGGCAGCCTCACAGCAGTGAAAAACCAAATAGGATGTTTGTTACTACCAGGACATGCCACAAAGATAAAGCAAATGTCCTACCTTTTACCTAAACAGCACCCTAGCTAGGACCTACCTTAGGGGTGACTGATATGGAGGAAAGGGGAGTTACAGACATGGCAACCACTTTATGTGACATGTCACAGCGGCAGTAAACTGCGTGCGCAGGCCCTGCAATGGCAGAGGCCTGTGACATGTTTGAAAGGCTACTTTAGTGGGTAGCGCAAGCAGCGCTGCAAGCCCACCAGTAGCATTTCATTTACTGTCCCTGGGTATATGAGATACCACTTTACAAGGGACTGATAGATAAATTAAATACGCCAAACAGGTGTAGACCAATCCTACCAAGTTTACCATAGAGAGCACATGCACTTTAACACTGAACAGCAGTGATAAAGTGCCCAGAGTCCTAAAACCACCACCAACAGGTCAGAAAAAATACAGGAGGAAGGCAAAATGTTCTGGGATGACCCTGCAAAATGGGACAAGTCCAACAGTATCTGTTTCCCAAAAACTTGTGGTGGGACACCAAATCAGTTTTTTCAATACATTCTTCCCTATATGATAGAGTCTCTCGTTCTGACATTGTCAGTATTGTTCAAAACACATTTTAGAAAACGTATGTTTTCTATCTTTTAATACATGCAAGGACAAAAGGGCACTTTCACCCCAGTTGGTAAATAAAAGAGAGCCATTTTTTAAATATAACTAGTTCTTCACATCCCTTGGCCCCACACATAAATTAGAACTGTGGAAAGGAATGAAAGCCCTGATGCCCATTTACTGAAAGGCTCCTCTGGATCATACTACATGACAGACCACAGTATAACATTTCAAATTGTAAACTACTAGCCAGATTTAAAATCACTGAGCACTATTTGCAAATCACTGTAACTTACAACACATAATGGCTGAAATACGTTTCTGACATGTACAGGTAACCTGCATACTTAATTAATTCATATGAAATTGCTATTGACTTAGAAACTCACTTCAAAACAGCTCTATTGCTTAAGTGCTTGCTGCTCAAGACAGTGGCCTTATTCACTTTTGTGTAAGTTTACTACTTTTCGGTATTCACAAACATAAACTTAGACCAAAAGTCCTTCTTTACTACTTTTCGGTATTCACGAAGATAACCTTAGACCAAAAGTCTAAATTTACTAGTAGTAACCTACCTTTGTGAATAGCGAAAAGTAGTAAAGTTAGACTTCCTCGTCTAAGTTTACCTTTGTGAATACCCAAAAGTAGTAAACTTACACAAAAGTGTAAGTTTACCGTTGTGAATTAGGCCCTGTGTGTTTGCCTTCAAAGCGACAGGCACAAACCCCGGCAGGGGAACTCAAACTTCAGTACTTGCATTGATGATAAATGAAGGACCATACAGCCGCTATGCACAATGCTAGGCAATGGCACAATGCATTCTTTTTACACCCCAGAGCCATTCCTTCAATTACTTTTGATGCTCAGGTTGTTCTGTTTGGGGAACACAGTATAGCATATTCATTAACCAGGTAAGTGTTTGTCTACTGTAGACGGCATGTTGGGTTGGTCAGGTGTTGCTTGGTCAGCAGATTTCATTTTTGGGTTTCAGTTGCACATATATTTTATTTTAATTTTGAAAATGTTTTCCATTTGTGTTTATTATAGGAAACAAAAGCAACTTTGTTGTATATTTCCAGTGCTGACTGTCGCTTGGTGAAGCAACATTTCTTGTACATTTATCTTTCTTCAGTGTTTCTACGAAAGCAATGCATATGCCAGCAGCTGATTTTCCTGGATGACAGTCACTTGAAAAATGCCAGTAAATTGTTTGTATTTTATACCCTGATAGAGGCAGACAATGCAGTGCATCGTACAGAACCTGGCCTCATTAAATGAAACTTGTGTTATGCTATGATCATCTTCATTACCATGTGCATTGTGTTCAAGGCATTGCAGGGAAAAGGCCCTGTGTGTTTCCAACACAGACTAAAAGGATATACTCCTGGGAGACATGTTCGTTCTACCTCTGCCAACTTGGGGGCATATTTACAAGCCCCTAGCGCCACCAGAACGTCACTTTTTTTAACGTTTTAACGATATGGGATTCACTTTATTTAAAAAAGCAGCGTTAAGCCACTTATTGTGGCTTAACGCTGCCTTGTTAATAAGGCACCCTTTCACGCTATTCTTAGCGTGAAAAGGGTGAGCAATTGATTTTGACGCTGACCATACTTACAAGCGTGGCTTAAATATGGGGCAACCCCAAAATTAAGACCAGGGAAAACCTGGTCTTACAGGGTGCAATGAGGAGAAATGTTTTATTTCTCCTTGTTTTTGCTGTTTTTATGTGTGCAGCATTGTGCAGCACACATAAAAACAGCAAACCGCAATGCATGATTGTTTATTTACAGGAATGTGTCCCTTCCTGCACATAAGACACACAATTGAGGCACAGGGTCAAGACTTATTTGCATATGGCTGGGTCCAAACTGGAATGGCATGGTGAGCAAAAAAACGATGGATTTAAGCCCAGATCTCTGTACTGGGGTGAATGTATGACATTGTTCTGCATTCTGTCCATCAATAGTTCTTTTTGCCTTGCGGGACATAAACAATCATTTTAAAAATGACGAGTTGCAACTTCTATGTGTGCTGCGCAAAGCAGCCCACATAGAAGTTGCAAATTGCCATTTAAGATTGCTTATGTGCAGGAAAGTGCCCCTTCCTGCGCATAAACAATCATTCCCCACAACGCAGGCACCCTTGCACTATGGTGCAAGGATGCCTGCGTTGGTACTAGGCAGCTGAAATTAGCACCAGCATAGGGGGAAACGCAGGGCTGCACCGTATTGATGTAAATACGGTGTAGCCTCGCGTTTCAGAAGTGGTGGAGCGCGGCGTTAAGTGAAGAAGGCTAGCGCTGCGCTCCGTCACTTCTTTGTAAATATGCAGCTTGGTATGCATAAAAGTCAAGACAAGGAGGTCAGGCCTTCACAGTCAAAGCGGCCCAGCTGTGGAATGAGTTACCACCCCTACTTGGGTCCTCCACAGAAATGTTGCAATTTAGCAAGGCCTTGAAAGCTATTTCCTAAGTAGGTAGACCCGCTACAGTACCTGTGCCTGTGCACATTATTGGCAGTATAGTACCTATATGTAACCTTAGCGCCAGGATACTAGTTTGGTGACAATCACGCTCCATAAATGCAATAAATAAATATGCTATGTTATGTTATGTGTATTAGTCCTTCTCACAAATCATCCCGGAGGGTAGTGTGGATTTATAGTGTGTTGAATTCTACCAACGACTGCAGTATGCAAAGCCCATGCTAAGCAGCCCAACTCTTAGAATTGCTCTTCGATAGTTTTCACTCGCATGCTCTTACTCTGGCGAGTGTGCGAACTGAGTGGAATTACTTACTTTGCCAACCAGTAATGCTGGCTGACCTCAAGCCGGTGACACTGAGGTCTGTTGGAGGTCCTGGGAGTGAACTTTATTTCCTGTGGAAAGTCACTTTGTCCCCACTACCGGTTGGGGGGTATATGCTCCACGACTGCACATATTCAGACAACCGCTGCCATATTGCTCCTCCTCCCCATACCCTCAAGGAGGGATATTGGATTGCGCAGTTCATAGACCTGAACAGCAGTACCCCGCTGACAGCACCGCCAGCGGCAGAACGAAGCCTGAGGGAACCCGCTGCACATCGGTTGCATGGGAACCCTTCACACGCAGACAGATTCTATGGGCGAAGATGGCAGGTGGGGCTTGGACCACCTCTCCCCTTCACTGCACGGGAGGCAGGGCCCAATGTTACGCGCCTGAGTACCATATACACGGAGTCATTGATTATTAATAACACTTTGAGTTTGACACACCTTCATATTGCTGTATTTGCTACTTAAACTCCATTGCACATCATAAAACGAGAAGCAGCTTAAAGCACAAACATCAGGAGTGACTGACCGAGACACCAGAGTCCACTGCCCTTACTTGTAGGTATTGCTGTGTCCACTGTTCTCGTGCTTTCCACTTGTGCCTGCATATTGCTGACCGACTGGGGTGTATGCTGTTTGGAATGCTGTTTTCCCTCATGTTTCTGATGTGTTTTTCATTATTAGGATGGCAGCAGCCCTTTGCATGCCGCAGCAGAAAATGGACACTTATCTGTGGTTACATTCCTTATAAGGAAAGGTGTTGATATTACCCCGAAACCAGAGGTGAGTACTGCTGGGGGGCATGCATTCATTTTATCAAGCAAGGTTGTCTGCATTATATGCAACTCAAAATGTAAACTAAGGAATGTAAAGTTGCATCTACAGAATGTTCATGAATTTGAACTGGGGGCCATCGGGTAAATGAAGTCACAATAGATCTCAAAACCCAGGCTGACGACATCAAACAAAGCAACATTCCAGAACACTTATGGTTTGTGGTTGTTGCCGATGTAGTAGTAGGCTAAGAGAATTGTGTTTTTTCTTTACACTAGATCTGTGTTTCTAAACCTCTTGACTTCTGTGGACCCCTATTGAGTCATTACTGGAAGCCAGGCTCCCGGCATAAACATTTTCTATGATTTTAAATGCAAACCAATACACACAAAATAGAGAAACAAGCATTCATTAAAAAAACACATAAATGATTAAATGTTTTATTTAATTCACAAAAATAAAAAAATCTGAATTTTAATGGGAAGGTTTGAGCTTTTCTTAATTCAGTTTCAGCCACTCATCGTCAATCCTATATACTGTTTGATGCACTTGCAGTGCTCCCATGGATCAATCCGAGATTACTAACTTTGGGGCACATGTACGCCCATTTTTAGTGGTTGCAAACTGAGATTCGACCCGTTTGCGATGGCTAAAATAGCTTATGCAATATACCAACCCTATTTTGCGAGTCGGTAACCTATTAATGACTCACAAAAGAGGGTTTGCGAGTCGCTATTAGGAAGGGATGTGCCAAGGCCTTCCTTTCCTAATAGCGAGTCACAAGGCCATGTAGGATTATTTTACGACTGGAATGCGGTGGCGAAACAATTACATTTTACTGCCTACTTCAAGTAGGTGGTAAGCCAGTCGCAAATGTTTGGGTACCCAGGGGACCCCTTCCCCTTTGTGACTGTCAGCGAAATTGTGTTTCAAAAATGAAACAGAAACGCATCCCATTTTCCTTTAAGGAAAACGGACCCCATTAAAAAAAAAAAGAGTGCTTTATTTAAAAGCAACAGAGACATGAGCATTTGCTGTCCCCAGCAGGCCACCATCCCTGTGCCATTGCCCATTCCCAATGGGTCGCAAATTGCGACCGGCCTCATGAATATTGATGAAGTAGGTCATTTGTGACCCTATTGCGACCCCATTGGGAATCACTAATGTTTCTGAGACATATTAGTGCATTTTAATGTACAACTCGCAAATTGTGAGTTGCTAACAATCGCAATTTGCAAGTCGCAGAATGAAATCATCGTACATGTGCCCCTTTATTTTTAGCCTCAAATTTCAAATTCCTTTAATCCACAGAACATTTTATACTTTCAATTTAAAATGTTGCTTTTTCATTTATATACACTTTAATAATCTGTTAATATTATATAATTTTCTAAGCATTCATGGATGCCTTGAGTAGGCCTCACAGACCCCTGGCCACAGGTTAAGAACCATTGCACTAGATGGCTCCTTTCCTGGACAGCAGATGAAGAACTATTGCAGTAGATGGCTCCTTTAAAGAAATATGCAGACATATAAAAACCATAGGCTTACATTGAGTATGAAACAAGGTTTAACCGCTGGGGTATCTGTAGAAATTTCTATTTAATGTTTAGCATGCAAAATATATTCACAAATTGACAAAACTATTTGGTGATCATTTTTTTGTGTATGCAAGTATTACGCATTCTCTGGATCCACAAGGCTGCATTAATGTATGTGCATAAATCCCCATGACGCCCTAAGAGACTGTCAGATTGTTTACATATGTAATTAGTGACGAGACATCTCGTGGAGCATGAAGGCAGCGAGAGAATGAAAGTAAGGTGAACCTAAATGCAAATTAAGGTGTAAGACAGTTACTTGCCATCTTCCTATCCCCTTTGAAATGGTGCATTCTGTTGCCAAGGCGATGCAGAAGAATGAAGTTTTCATTTTCAGGGAACTAGAGAGGTAGTATAAATGACAGTGGGCAGTCACCATATTGCCATGAATCCAAATATTCTTTGCTCTGTGAGGTACGAGTAAGTGGCTACATATGGCCTAAAATATCTTAATTACATTAAGTGCCAAGTCGTGGGCTGCTAATTTCTTCCTACTAAAATTTTACCAATTTCTTATCCACCAGTCAGTGGAGCTATTACTGAGGTTTAAGGTAGTTACTTTGGGTAAGAGAATGTGGGGCCTGTAAGACATTGGGTAGTTGATTGAGAGGGGTGGAAACCCCTCTCAAGCAACAACCACAATCCTTGTCATGGTGAACCACAAAAGTTATTAAACTGACCTGTGCTTAACCCTCTGGTTGCTTGGCACAAAGCAGCCAATCTTGACTTGGAGGCAAAGTGTAAAGTATTAATGCAGCACACAAACTGTAATAATGTGAAAACACAACACAAGAAAAACCCCAAATCCAATTTGGATAAATAGAGTACATTTTCATTATAATAAATAAAATGATGCCAAAATAATCAGTAGACATGGAGATATTTAATTTAAAAGTTTTTAGAGGAAATAGCACCATCAGATTTTGCTGCACCACAGAAAAGTTCAGGCCAACTGCGATGGAGTGCAAGCTGAGTACACTGCCCAGGTTAGTCTCACTGAAAAGTTACCTTCTCAAGTCTCAGCATGAAGAGTTCTGTTTGCATTGAAGGATGCCGCGAGGAGGAGACTTTTGGCAGGATGAGCAAGTGGAGCATTGCGGATGGTTGCCGCTGCAGCTTCTCCATGGTGGTCACCTTGGGCTGTCATTGCTGTAGCACGAAGTGCATGTTTCATGTTGACGGTCATCAAGGACGGGTGCTGTTAATGCAAAGAGCAGGCCTCATTGGAGCTTTACATGTGCTGTTGTCACAGTCAGCAGGTCTTTGGCATGAATGGACACTTTTGCGGTCATAAACCCAAGCATCATGATTTTCACCATTTTCTTCAGGATGATCTTCCTGATGCCAACCAAAGGTCTAGGGCCTAGAGGGCACTTCTTGGGGATAAGCACTCACTCCAGCAAATGCTCAGGTAGGTCGAGTTGGTGCTGGTCAGCTGGACAGTTGCAGGGTGTCCTCTAGAATCTTGTTGTGTCCCTGTAGCTCAGACAGGAGGTCAGCCAGCTGATCCTTGGAGTCACTCTGGGTAGCCTGGAATCAAGACAAGCAAGTTCAGACTTCCTCCTTCAGACAGCAAGGTAGTCTTTCTGGAAGCATGACAGCCCTGAATGTTCTACAGGTCCAGGAGCATTCTGATGAATGGATTTGGGGATCCACATGTTATACCTGGTGTCAGCCTTTGTGTGGGGGAATTCTGTGACCTATTCCAAAAACTGGTACTGGTCAGTTATTCCCCTTACCCCAGTCCAAGCCCCAAACTGTTTAGGGTGACAATAGGGAGGACATGCCTGGCTTCAGGTTAGTCAGTGCAAAGCCTCTTTGAAGTGAAAGTTAAGCTGGGTATAGCGCCCTCCCAAGCCATCGTGTCAGGATGGCTCATCCTGTCCACAAATACCCACTTTGTCTCACTGCCTGGAAGCAAAACACGAACCCCAACAGCAGAGCCATTCACAGTCATGTGACCGAAGACACTGGCAGGGAGGCACAGTTGGTTGAGATAATAAAATGCTAACTTTTTAAAAGTGGCATTTTCATAATTATAACTTAAAATCCGACTTCGCCATTAAAGAGGAGTTCAAGTTACAATTCATTTGAGTGTAACCATCATATCTCTATCTGCTCTCAATCTGCAGTTAGCACTCATTAAAGGTAATAAGGCAACCCAATGTTAATCGATGGGAGAGATAGGTTTACAACAGTGAAAAACGAGGACATGTAAAACCCAAGTGCACTTTTAAATACAATGCACCCTGCCCTATGAAACTTTATGGCCTAGCTTTGTGATGACTTATAAGTATTAAAAATTAAATGTTTAGGCCTCACAAAAGGTTTATTTTGCCAAGTTGAAAACACAGTTTACAGCTGCACACACAGGCTGCAGTGCCAGGCCTGAGACATGTTTTACTGTGCTAATCTAGTGGGTGACACAATGAGTGCTGCTGCCCACTAGTAGCATTTAATTTACAGGCCCTGGGAACAGGTAGTACCATTTGTTAGTGAGTATCGAGTAAATTAAATGTGCCAATTTGGTGTAGTCAAGTTTAGAAAGGAGAGAGCACAAGCATTTGAGCACTGGTTTGTGGGGTAAACTGCACCAAGTTCTAATGCCCAAAAAACGAGTTCAGCAAAAATCATGGGGTTAAGCTAAAACGTTTGCGGGAATGCCACACCAAGGATGTTAGTTATAACAGAGCTGATAATGCACATACAGCAGCATCAAAAAGTTAAAGTATTAAGGAAGATAACCATGAATGATCTTTTTAGAGAAATGAGAATATGGACTACAGAATGTATACCAATCTAGATATAATGCAGACTAAACATGCATTATTTTGAAGGCTGTGAGCAGAAAGTCCACTTTGAGACCTATCCCCAATGGAGGCCCCATGCCCAGAAAACAGAAAGAAATCTTCATCATGTGCAGTGCTATCTTGCAATTCACAAGTAAACCTCAGCACAAGCTAAGAGATAAAATGTAAATATACATTGGCCTTGAAAAAGGATGGGCTTTATGCCACAATGATGATTAATTTCAGGCATACGCATAGCCCGCACAATATCATGGAAGCGGGTAATTCTTTGAGAAGGGCGACTTAGGGGTATCCACTACGGGGGCTGGATGGCAGGATGGTGGGAAAAGGAACAAAGAGGGGAGTAGAGAGGTACCACTCAGCGAGTGGTGGAGGTGGATACTTCCTCCCAGTCAAGCGTACATAAACATAGGGATCCACCCACAGGTATAGTATGTTAGGAACCTCCCGCTTACACAGAATGTATCCCACAGTCGTGGAGAATACACATCAGTTGTTTAAATACCCCTCACACACCAAAAGGGCCCTTAGTGTCATGCTTCATCATAGGGGTCTTCCCGCCCCTCTACGGGACGGGGCGTGCTACGACCTACGTTTGCGTGGGAGCACTGATATTACTGAGACAGCTATGTGTGATGCAAGGGTGTTAGAGGAAGGGTCAGGAGTGGATGGAAAAGTGAATTAAAAAATACCTGGCTCTCTGGTCTAAGGAAATTTTATTCTGCCGTTTGAGCTGGTATTGGTAAAAAGTGAGGGGGAGGAGGGTGTATGCCTCAATGAGCTATGCCTCCTAATGGTGTCGACATGTTTCGAAGCTTTCCATGCTTCTTCGTCAGGACCTTAAGGATCCCTTCCTGCAACTCACTGTGATGTGTGAAAATGAAGAATAGTGAATGAATCAATGACAAAAGGAAGTAAATAACCTCCACAAAGTAGTAATGCCTCAATCGGTCTTACATAATCCTATTACCTAAAAGGAACAAAACATAAAGGGGAGGTAAAAAGACATTAATCACGTGGGAAGATGTTCAATCCATCGTGTGAGAACAGTGATCTGAAAAGGAAGTGATAAATAATTGTCTCTTAACGCTATCCATAACGTTATCACGTGATCTGTGGTGAAGGCACTGTGTGACGAATAGACACACAACATCAGACATAACATACATAAAACATAAAACACATGCTCTATTCAGAATGGAACTATGTTCCTGAGATTCCGCAAAAATCAAGGGGTTTTCCATGCCAGTAGAACATATCAAAAACGTAACATACTTGCTGTAAAGAGATAAATAACCTCATGAGCTTATCGACCGAGTGGTGGAAGTGCCAAATAGGCTACCTATATTATGGAAGGAACGGGAGAGAAAAATATAGCCCCTTGATCATACAAATGTCACTGCCAGGGAATGACACTACCTATACCAGCTGGCTGTGCCGTACATACGCCTCCATGGATCAATGTCCTGCCAGGTAAACCACCCCGGTCGGCTCCGTCGATGGAACTGAGCTGGAGGGAGCGGGGTTAAATACCTGCATCAATACTGGTTAGCGCGCCAAAAAACGGGGATTCGACCTATGCGAGGAGACCCGTAGGCTCTGCGTGAGGAGACCCGGAACCGGAAGTAGACCGGTCGGGTCACAGCAATAGACTTGCAGAACTCAGAGTGAATGGTGAAGGTCCCCAAGAGCATAGGTGTCTAATCCGTATGCCTGCACATAATGATAAAAGATAGTGA
This sequence comes from Triturus cristatus, assembly GCF_964204655.1. Taxonomy (NCBI): domain Eukaryota; kingdom Metazoa; phylum Chordata; class Amphibia; order Caudata; family Salamandridae; genus Triturus; species Triturus cristatus. The sequence goes on along the minus strand of NC_140581.1, from coordinate 468,604,359 downwards.
AAAACGGAGGGTATAGGTGTCTAATCCGTATGCCTGCACATAATAATAAAAGAGAGTGAAATACGGAAAATGCAAATACTGGAGCGTCAACTAAAAAGTATATTAAAATAAGTGCCTAATAGATATTAGTGAGGCTACAGGTAAATTAAGTCAGCTCGGGAGAGTTTGTTCACCCAGGACCCGATATATTGGTGATCATGCAGTAAGGATAACGGTAGTGAGCATGAAGTAAAATGGCTCAAAAAACAAGGAGGCAGATAATGGCTTGGACAAACCTCACCGGAAAGGAGAAGGGGCCGCTGAAGTGGGGGGCTCTCAGCCAATGTAAGCAGGGATAACCTGGTAAGGTGCTAGATATGCATGAAGGTTAGAAAACAACAGAGGGGGCAGACCGACCTCACAATAGTGAGGGAGAGGAAGGACTAGCTGAACCCGATAGGGTGCTAGATATGCATGATGGTTAGAAAACACTGGGGGGGCAGATAGAGGTATTGGCCCACCTCATAATGGTATGGGCAAGGAAAACATATACTGAGCTCAAAAACTCAATGCTGATATCAGATCAGTCTGTAGTCAGAATATTCAAACCTGGAACTGGTTCCATGGTATATCATCATTTAATCCATGAATGTGGGTCCCCAAACGAAACACCCAACGTTGTTCTTTTTCAAGGAGGCCATGTTCGCTGCCCAATTGTTCAACCACTGTCCACTGTAGATCATCAATGCCATGTCCACTGGAGATATAGTGGCTGGACATTTTGGTAGTGCTCCTCCCACATCTGACATTGCTACGATGTTCGCCAACACGTATCTTGATCGGTCTGGTGGTCATCCCCACATATTCAAGACCACATGGGCAGGTGATTAAATAGACTACATTTTTGCTATTGCAGTTAGTGAAGCTTCTCTGGTCCCACTCATCGCCATTACGGAATTTAATATGCTTGCTTCTTTTCGTGAGGTGACATGTGCTGCAATTGCCACAGGGGTGATGACCCTGTACTGGAGGTAGCAGACCTTCAATTCTGGGCCGGGATGTGTTCTTAGGTCTAGTGTGAACAAGCATGTCTTTGAGGTTCCGACCCCTCTTGTGTGCGAACATTGGTTTAGTGATGTTCAAGCCACAACTGTTGAGAAGACGCAAATGTTTATTCACTATCTTCGTGATTTTATTGGAGTGTGTGTTATAAGTGGTAACACAGATAGGTCTCTCATCGGCCTGGGTGACCACTTTATCTTCCAAGAGGGCTTCTCTGTTGTTATTCCTTGCTCTCTTGAGGGCTTTATCAATGACATTCTCAGGGTAGTTCCGTTTGATCAGTTTTAGACGTAGTTCGGATGCTTGTTTTTTGAACTCCTTTACTTCCGTACAGTTTCTCCGAAGACGGAGAAATTGACCATATGGTAAGTTTACCCTTAGGTGACGTGGGTGGAAACTGTCGAACAGGAGTAAACAGTTCTTCGCTGTTGCCTTGAAATGTGTGGTGGTTTTTAGTCTCCCCTGTTCCGGGTAGATATTGAGGTCCAGGAATACCAAGTTGTGAACCAATACAGTATGTGTGAATTTCAGAAATGCGTTCTGTTGGTTCAGTCACAGCATAAATGCCTCAGTTGAGTCTGTGTCACCTTCCCATATGACCAGGACATCGTCTATATACCTTTTCCAGACTTTGATGTGTGGGAGGAAAGGGTTCGTCGTGTGCAGGATCCTGTTCGTTTCCAGATGGTGTACGTAGAGACCTGCTAAACTAGGAGCGAAGGTACTCCCCATGCTGGTACCGTGTCGTTGTTCATATATATCATCATCATACATGAAGAAGTTTCGAGTGAGTGCCAATGATACACACTCCATCACTAGATTGCGTGGTGTCTGATATTCCCATGGAGCAGAGAACAGTACCTCCTCTATAATGAGCAGTGTCTCGTCATGAGGGAGGCTAGTATACAAGCTCTCCACATCAAGACCCATGAGCAAATTCTTAGTAGGGTCAAAATCAATATCCTGCAGTACTTGCAGGACATTCTTGGTATCTCGCAGATAGGTGCTGGTACCTTGAACCAGGGGTCGAAGGAACGCGTCCGCGAACCTGGAAAGTGGTTCTAAGATGGAGTTCACGCCAGAGACAATGGGTCTACCAGGGGGGGAGGCCAGGTTCTTATGAATTTTAGGTATAGTATAGAAGTAAGGAATCCTGGGATTGGTATTGACCAGGAATTCAGCCTCCTTCTTAGAGATCCAATCATTTGCTAATGCTTCCTCCACCATCGTGACGATTCTGATCCTAATCGACTCAGTAGGATCTACCTGTAGGATGCCATAATTTCTGCGATCGTCTAGCAGTTTCCTACATTCAATGTCATAGTTCACTGTAGTTTGTAACACAATGGCTCCCCCCTTGTCCGCGGGTTTGATAGTAATGTCCTGGTTCATGGATAATTCATGTATAGCCTCCTTTTCCTCCCTTGATGTATTCTGAAAGATGTTATTGTTCACTGTCGAGATACCCTGTATTTCTCCCATCACGGCTTTTTCGAAAGCAAGGATTTCCACCAGTAGTGTGGAGTTGGGGGGTACAAAAGTGGATTTATTGCGGAGACCTGTGTCCTTTCTCATCATCTCAGCGGTGGGTAGGTCATTAAAAAACACTTTCAACTTCAATTTGCGAATGAACTCGGTGACCTCAGTGAGGATCTTAAATTTGTCAAACCGATTGGTGGGTACAAAGCCCAGTCCTCTCTCAAGGACCCTGCTTTGTGTCGGTGTAAGGGCCAAGTCTGTGGGATTGACCACTAGGTTTACTTCCGACTCGTTGACAGTTGGGGGGGCATGTTGTTGGTCATGCTCCTGGTTGAAACTCGAGGGGTCTCGGTCTCTGGTGCGGACCAATGGACGTTGTACCCCCCTCTGTTCCGGGCCCTTCGTGGTCCCTGGCGTGCCCCTAAAAAAGGTTGTGGGGTATAATTGTAATCAAATTCCGGTGGAGGAGGTATCCACTGTGGAAATGGTCCCCCCATCATAGGTGGACCATAAGCATATGGGGGATACGTGGGGGGTCCTTGGTAGCCATTCCATCTACCACCCCTTTGGTAAAAAGGGCGCTGATTGTAATTGTCCCTCCCTCTATTATACCGTTTGCCACTACCACTGCTAGAATTAGAGTTATCTGAGCCAGTGTCAGAGGAGTCTCCATCATAGTTCTGATCTTGATTTTTTTGGAACATAATCGTCTCGTGTGTAAGGGTACACTCGTTCATGACTGAACCGTGCTGTGTCCTTCTTAAGTTTATTGTACTTGCTTTGTTTTAATGTAATTTCAAAATCGGTTATTTCCTGGTTGAGTTCCTCCAGGCGTTTTTTGAGGACACTCGGAGATATATAGGCCTTCAAGCGGACTTCTAGGTTAAGAATCTCACCTTCAACTCTTGTGTTAGTCTGGTGGCTGTTTTTATGATCAGGACTAGCCAGTCCCGAGTGCAATGCCATGAAATCAATGACCAGTCACGTTTGAAAGTCTTATCTTGTTGAAAAATATAGGGTTCGTTACGGACTATCAAGCCCTGGGGGGCTGCATTTGCCCGTAAGTATTCGGTCATCAATAACCCATGTAGAGCAGTTCTGATCTGGTTTCTCCTAAGATTCGCTGATTCATCCCAATCAGCATTGTTGGGACCTGGGTCGGTATTGCTTAACCCTTCGAAGGGGTTAATAGCAGCCAAAATCCTTTTCACTTCGTCTTCTGCAAAGGTCAATCCCATGTTATCTGCCATCTCGGTGCCTTGTGAGATGTAGTTGTAGTGTTACTGAATAGAGAGGGTGTGTCAATCAAGAATGTTACGTGTCTAATGTTGGTGAAGTCGTTGTCTAAAGAGTCTGTTTGTATCACAGGGGTAGTTAGCCTCTGATCACTGAGGTAAATAGCCTCAGGTAGGGAAAAAAAAACACGGTGCTATTAATTACAGCACTGGTGCCAGAAATCCTGGAAATAAGAAAGAGCAAAAAACTCCCACAGCTGCACGCTGTCTATCATAGGAAAAGGAACAAAGAGGGGAGTAGAGAGATACCACTCAGCGAGTGGTGGAGGTGGATACTTCCTCCCAGTCAAGCGTACATAAACATAGGGATCCACCCACAGGTATAGTATGTTAGGAACCTCCCGCTTACACAGAATGTATCCCACAGTCGTGGAGAATACACATCAGTTGTTTAAATACCCCTCACACACCAAAAGGGCCCTTGGTGTCATGCTTCATCCTAGGGGTCTTCCCGCCCCTCTACGGGACGGGGCGTGCTACGACCTACGTTTGCGTGGGAGCACTGATATTACTGAGACAGCTATGTGTGATGCAAGGGTGTGAGAGGAAGGGTCAGGAGTGGATGGAAAAGTGAATTAAAAAATACCTGGCTCTCTGGTCTAAGGAAATTTTATTCTGCCGTTTGAGCTGGTATTGGTAAAAAGTGAGGGGGAGGAGGGTGTATGCCTCAATGAGCTATGCCTCCTAATGGTGTCGACATGTTTCGAAGCTTCCACATGCTTCTTCGTCAGGACCTTAAGGATCCCTTCCTGCAACTCACTGTGATGTGTGAAAATGAAGAATAGTGAATGAATCAATGAAAAAAGGAAGTAAATAACCTCCACAAAGTAGTAATGCCTCAATCGGTCTTACATAATCCTATTACCTAAAAGGAACAAAACATAAAGGGGAGGTATAAAGACATTAATCACGTGGGAAGATGTTCAATCCATCGTGTGAGAACAGTGATCTGAAAAGGAAGTGATAAATAATTGTCTCTTAACGCTATCCATAACGTTATCACGTGATCTGTGGTGAAGGCACTGTGTGACGAATAGACACACAACATCAGACATAACAAACATAAAACACACGCTCTAATCAGAATGGAACTATGTTCCTGAGATTCCGCAAAAATCAAGGGGTTTTCCATGCCAGTAGAACATATCAAAAACGTAACATACTTGCTGTAAAGAGATAAATAACCTCATGAGCTTATCGACCGAGTGGTGGAAGTGCCAAATAGGCTACCTATATTATGGAAGGAACGGGAGAGAAATATATAGCCCCTTGATCATACAAATGTCACTGCCAGGGAATGACACTACCTATACCAGCCGGCTGTGCCGTACTTACGCCTCCATGGATCAATGTCCTGCCAGGTAAACCACCCCGGTCGGCTCCGTCGATGGAACTGAGCTGGAGGGAGCGGGGTTTAAATACCTGCATCAATACTGGTTAGCGCGCCAAAAAACGGGGATTCGACCTATGCGAGGAGACCCGTAGGCTCTGCGTAAGGAGACCCGGAACCGGAAGTAGACCGGTCGGGTCACAGCAATAGACTTGCAGAACTCAGAGTGAATGGTGAAGGTCAGACAGATGATAACAGCGTAACATTTTTCTTCTGATTCTAATACTTGGCTCAGCATGTTAGTGAGCTGTAGATGTTATTGGTCCAGCCTCCCTCCTCAATTGTTTTCAGACATGGTAGTCCTAGAGACGAAGGCTTCTTTCCGAAGATAGTCTCTCTCTTTCATTTAGGTCTATTGATCACACTTCACCTTGCACCCACCACCTCATGTCACTAAAGAGGAGGAAAGGCTACATTTTCTGGATCCTCGTAGGTCTCTCAGTTTTTATATTGACGGGATCTGGGATACTTGGGTGTATGACCAACTTTTCCTTGGCTTGCTGGCTCCAAGAAGGGCAAGGTGATTCAGAAGCAGACTATTTCCCTCTTAATTGTCCTGTGCATCAAGATCAGCTATGCCCGCGTTAGGAAGGAACATTCGGAAGGCATCAGAGTGTATTGCCCAGTGCATTATCTCACATTGTTGTCTTGTTGGACATTTGTCATGCTGCAAATTGGGCTTCTGTCCATACTTTTACCAAATATTAATGCCTTTCATACCTAAGTCTGCAAAGTTGGACCTTTTGCCAGATCTGAGTTGCTGGACTTTCTGATTTGACCATCTTTTTAGATCCACCACCTTGGAGGTACTGCTTAGGATTGGACTAGGAGGTGAGGAACAGAAAGTACAAGTATCCATCTGAAGCATTAATTACTAGCCTTTGATAACAATGCAATTTCTTGCCAATCCCACACACCTCCACGTTCTGAAGAGTTGTTGGTTGGGTGTTAATAAGGTCTCAAGTTAGTCCAAATAGGGGATTGTGAAAACTTGAAAGAGTGCAAACAAGTGCACACTTGTGGCCCTGCAAAGATTCTAACCGTCTTGGCTGTGCTCCCCCAACAAAGCACAACCTAATTTGACACCATATTTTCACTGTAGCACTCCTAAAAAAGATTTCTCTTCAAGGGGAGTCAAAATACAATTTCTACACTTCATAGTTTTATAGCATTACATTTGTGTTACAGAAATATAATACAATATCATTTGATAAGATGTAATTGGATTTACAAGAATTTCTTAAAAACTTGTCATCAGCAGAATCTTATTTTAAATGACCAACAGCTAACATCTTTTCCAAAGGTTAGCCTTTTCCACTTTGCTAAGGCTGTATATACCAATCCAGTTTGATCCTAAATTGTAAAAATAGAAAAAAGAAAAAAACATAATCAGGACAAGATAAAAAGATGGAAAAGCAGTTCCAGAATTGAAAGTGATCTAATTTTTTTATAGATACATTATACATGTTTATTCATATCTCCATGCTTCTAATCCATATCATAAGGACTTCTTGTCCCATGATTTCACAAAGATTATATCTCGTACAGCTTCATAGCTCATTAGCAGGCCCACAAATCAAAGTGAATTTTGGCAGGTTCACTACACTTGGGGCAGATGCCACAGTCTAAAAGGAAAATGTAAACTGTTTTTAAACTAAATGTTTCTTAATCGAAAAAGAAGAAGACACACAGATGATGGACAGATTGCAGAGCAAACCAAACATTCACCCCCAGTCAAGAGATCTGGGTTAAATCCATTGTTCTTTTGCTCACAATGCCACTCCAGTTTAGACCCAGCAATATGCAAATCAGTCTTGACCCTGTGCCTCATGGGAACAGTCCAGCCCGAACTGCCAAGACAGGTCCTCCGTGGACCGGAAACAAGCATCACCCGTCATCAGCCAGGCTAGCTTGAATCCATTGGCACAGTGAGCCCAGGACCCACGTCTGGGCTTACCTGGCGCACTTAGGGCAAGAAAGCAAAAGACACACAGATGATGGATGGAATGCAGAGCAAATCAAACGTTCACACCCAATCAAGAGATCTGGATTAAATCCGTTGTTCTTTTGCTCACCATGCCACCCCAGTTTAGACCCAGCCATATGAAAATCAGTCTTGACCCTGTGCCTCATGCTTGTTCTGGCCCATGGAGGACCTGGCCTGGCAGTTTGGGCTGGACTGTTCCCATGGGGAACAGGTTCAAGACTGATTTGCCTATGACTAGATCTAAACTAGAATGGTGTGGCGTGCAAAAAAAAATGATTGATTTAACCTAGATCCGTGACTGGGGTGAATGTTTGATTGATTCAGCATTCCATCCATCATCTGTTCATTTTGCCTTAATCAAAAAAGCCATGCATATTATTTATGTAAAAGCCTTTCAATTTCTTACCTCAGAGACTAGCTGATTATTTTTACCTCTTTATTACTTTGAAAGCATCAGGCCAAACTGCAGGAGCAAAATAATTTACTGACTATTCAATGATAAGAACAAGTTTAAATCGGGAACAAGACTGTTCTATTAAAAAAGACCACTCCCAAAATCTAGCCCTCTTTTCTTATCAAGATACTTAATCACCTATCGGGATTCTATAAGGCATAGCCTTACATCCATCTGCAATCTTCTTTAGCCCACAGGAACAGCAACTGCTGAGACTTTTTTATTGCCCCTTTTAATTAACAAATGATTTATTGGAATATGACACATCTGTACGTATCACACCCAACATAACGTTTACCTACAGCATCCATGACTTTCAAACAGCGCTTAGAGACCTTTTGGGTATTAAGCGCTCAACAAATCTAAATTAACATAACATAACATAACTATGACACAACTAGCTTTTTTCTTTAACTGATTAAAAAAGAAATCCAAAATAAACAGGCAGTCCACTTTTAGGGATCCTTCATATTTAACTATCTAAAACAACAGACTACAGCATATTTCATTTCTTCTACCCATGTGGTCCACACACTGTTTAAATCAACTATAATAAAAGCAGCATACTTTCACCTTCAAAGAGAAACACACATTGGCTAAGCCAATAGGACTCGCTTATGGGCGAGCAATTGCCTTGGCAACTGGATGTGGGTGGTGAACGGGAGGGCGGGTGGTGTGGTGAACGGGAGGGCGGGTGGGGTGGTGAACATGAGAGCAGGTTGTTGGTGAATGGGAGGTCTGTTGGGGTGGAAAACAGGACTGGAGCAAAGCATTCACCCAAAATAGGTCTAGTTACTTTAAAAAAAAAAGATCAGATTTTGGGCAGATAGTTGGTGTACATCAGATCAGAGAAAGAGAAAAAGAAATTTAATGAACAGCGGCCTGGGTTGAACAAAAGCAACCTGTATTGCCAAATCTGGAATGACAAAGATTAGTGACTGATCTTCCAGACTGAAACAAGTTTTCAGATGATGGGAAGGTATTTTTATCTGCCTTATTTAAAAAAAAATCTTTGCAGATAGACTTTTATAAGACAAATCAAGCAATGGAAAACCCAGTTAGGAAATACAAATAAACTCTTTAAAGATTACCGAGCAGTCATTCAGCCATCATTATTACATGCTTATTGTGACTGAAGTAATAAAAAAGGAAGATTGTGTGCTGATTCCTTAGGGGTGCTTGTAAACAGGAATTATCAAGCTTGTTGTTGCAGGCAATTACAGACTGCACTTTTGAGTCCTGCTCCGCATTCCAGGCATTCCTCTGCCACGGTATTACCAGAACCAGCGAGAGGGCCACTCTTGGTGCAGTGAAGCTGCAATCAAACTTACAATTCTACAAAGAAAATACAAAAAGTTTAATTATGTGGAATGGTATGGTGTTGTGGAGTGGCATGTAGTGGAATTGAATTATTTGGAGTGCTGTTGAATTTTGTGACATATGTAAATCTGTGGTGTGGATTGGATGTATATGGTGTTTTATGGAATTGTGTTGTGGAGTTGTATTATGTGGATTGAAATTATGTGATGTGGTATGGAGATGTTTACTGTTGAATTGTGTAGCGTGGAACTGTGTGGCATTGAGTGAAATTATGCTGATTGGAATTATGTGGCATTGTGTGGAGTTTATTTATGTGGATTGTTGCTATGTGGCATAGAGTGTATGTATGTGGGGTGTATTTATGTGGTATTGAGTAGAGTGTAATTATACATCATTGAGTGGTATTATGTGGAGTGTAATTACACTGTGTGGTATAAATTGTGTGTTGTTGAATTGTGTGTTGTGTGGAATTATGTGGCATGGTTTGGAGTGGTATTATGTGACTTGGAAATATGTGGCATGGTATGACGTAATATTATATGGTGTGGAATTATGTGGCATGTTGCGAAGTTGAATTTATTTTGTGGAGTGTAATTATGTGTTTTGGAATTTAGTAGATATAATTGTAGTGTTGGTATGTGGCATGAAGCGTAATTATATAGGTTGGAGTGTAATTATATGTAGTGAAATTATCTGGAAGTAAATTGTGTTGCATGAAGTGTAATTATATGGTTTGGAGTGAAGCGGAATTAAATAGCAGAGTGGTAATATGTGAAGTGGAATTTTGTGGCATGTAGCGAATTGAGATTATGTTGGGTTTATTTTATTGGTTTGTAATTATGTGGCATGGAGTGGAATGATGTTGAGTGGAAGTGTGTGTAGCATGTTATTATGAGATGTTTGAATGTGTTGTGTGTAATGGATTTATGCAGCATGGATTTGCGTGTTGTGGCATTGAGTGACACCTTCAGCCAGTTCTAATGCTTTACCCAACTGTGCTTTGCATTCTGGAACTTACAGGCCAGTACTTATAATGGGAAAAGTGAAACTATAGGCTCTGACAAGCAAAGTACTACTGAACAGCTATGTCACTTACCTACATTATCAATATTTCAGCATTATTATTCTTTCAGTGGCAAGAAGCATTTTGGGGAAAATAGGGGAAGTTAAAGTTAAAGTTACAAGATTGCAATCAGAATTTCTTGTAACATTTCTTGTGTTAGGACTGCATTGAAATTTAAAGGGTTACAGATCTGCGCCAAGGAGTCATTGATTTTTCACACAGAATACTTGACGTTTTTGCCAAAAAATACAAATGTTATATCAGCTTAAAAGGCCATGCACTGGATATCTGTCTGCTAGATCGTGACCTACTGCTGCCATCTTGTGGCAGTTTGGTGCATAGACCAGGAAAGTCTCCCTCCTGGAGAACAAAACAAACATTCGACACGAAACAGCCGAGCAGGGTCAGCCAGGACTTGCAAAGCAGTGCTTTGAAGTGGAAAAGTACAGCACAACAGCTGGAAGTGCTGACCAGCTGCATCAAAGCGAATGGTTAGGCCACTTGTATGTTGACTTTTTGTGCGTTAAAATTGTATCTAGTTAAAACGGTGTGGCAGTGTAAGAAACTAAGTGTAATTAGTTGTGATTGCCAATATTGGAATATTGTTTTTTGACAGGTGGGATGACCAGATGAGTAATATAAAATGTTGTTAGATGAAGCTTTTATCCTGAATGGTCTGCAAATTATTTTACTACCTTCGATATAGATGTCAGCAACTAGAAATTAATTGATTGGTCTTACTACGCTCGACTATTAGTTTAATATTATTTATTTCAATTAAAAAATGGTAAATACACCATCAAAGTTTCTGTAGTTCCATCCCAAATTATAAGGATATCGTCAAGTAATCGTATTTACAGTAAAATGGATTCATGTACATCTGACAAGGTTTCATTCCATGAATGTTCCCTCTCATACCAACCCATAAAAAAGGTTGGCATAAGAAGGAGCGAACCTGGAACCCATTGCTGTGCCCGTAACCTTCTGGTAGAGGTATTTTTAATATAGAACAAAATGTGACTAAGGGCAAATTCTGTCATTTCTAGGATCATCTGTATATTTAGTAGATGACTACTGGATTTGCTAAAAAAAAAAAAAAAGTCAAAGCAGTTAAACCTTTCTCATGATCGATAACTGTGTATAACATTTTGTCATCCATGTTATGTTATGTCATGTAATGTAATGTTATGTTATTAACATTTCTAGAGCGCACAAATACCAAAACGGTGTCTTGGCGCTATCATTTCTGAGTAAGCCAAGATCTCTATTTATTGAATAACCAAGTTTTGAGAGCCTTACTGAAGGCTGTCAGAGAGGAGAGAGTCCTAATGGAACTGGGAAGGCTATCCCAGAGTTTTGGTGCCCCCACTGTGAAGCTTCTGCTGCCCCAGTTAGTTTTACAAAACCTTGGGAGAAGCATCAGTTTTGCTCTTTCCGAGCAGAGGCATCTATTTGGGGAGTACCATTGCAGCAACTTCCTTAAGAACTGAGGGCCAGTACCGTGAAGCAGTTTATAAGTAAATCATAAAGCTGTGAAGGTAATATGGTTTCTGACTGGAAGCCAATGCAGATTTTGAAGGTAGTTTCCTAATGATTGGAACTTAGGGATCCCTAACAGAAGCCTTGCAGCAGCATTCTGTATCATCTGAAGCTCTTGTAGCTGCTTCTTAGGCATGCTAAGATAGAGCCCGTTTCAATAATCCAGCTTGGAAAGAACTAAAGATGATACTAAGATTTTTCTGCAATCTGCTGAAATCAAAGGCAGAATGTTCTTCATCACTTTAAGTAGATAGAAGCTGGATGAGGAAACCGCATTGACTTGAGCCTCAAAATTCAGTTTCGCATCGATGATCACTCCCAGATTTTTAGCTTTGGGAACAGGATTGTGTACTACCCCCAATTCGTCCAGCCACCATATATGTGACCAGTTGGGGAAAAAGTAAGATGACTATCTTCATTTTTACTGAGTTCATTTTAAGACAGTGTGAACTCATCCAGGAGCTGACTGCCAACATACAGTCCCTAAATCTATTGACCGGCGGCAGACTGTTTTTATGAACTGACAAGACAATTTGAGTGTCTTCTGCACAAGATGTTAATGCCAAACTGAAAGATCTGATTATTCTGATACATAAATGTTAAAAAGAGTAGGACTCATTGAAGAACCCTGTGGTACTCTGCAGGGGAGGGAAAAGGAGAGAAATTCATAACTGCCCAGTGAAACCGATTGTGCTCTTCCTGATTAGAAAGAGACCAGTGATAGTGCATTATCCTTAATGCCCAACGAACTCAAACAATTGAGTAGAAGGTTATGGTCGACCATGTCGAACACTGCCGAAAGGTCCAGTAAGATAAGAGCCGCAGCACCCCCTACATCTAGAACTGCCCTGATTTAATCTGTGACTTTGATTAGGGCCATTACAATGGCTACTAACTGGATGGTGTCTTCCCATGTCACATCATTGTGTCTATTTAATACATTTTTGTGTCTTCAACATAGGATGGAAGAGGGTCCAAAAAGGTGTCTATATTTTCTGATAATCCCTCAGTCAAAGATCCAATTCTGATTATAGGTCTGCAGGGTGGTAACATTCCTAATTTTAAATTTTTAGGAATAAGTAATTCAACAGAGATTTAACATTTAAATAGCTGAATTTGTCCATATCAAGAATGTCTCAATGTAACTATTTAGGAGGTAAGTTTGCATGGGATCATGATCGTATTTTAACTTCTGAAAAGAGACAGGTTTATAGTCACAGGGGTTATTTAGTTGTGTTAAAGATTCTGCATTGTAACCCACAAAATCCATTAAACCAACTTTCCCTCTTTATCTGCCTTACATATGGTAATTGATACATCATTCTTCAATGCTTCCAAACCTTTTCACTCTTTGTTTCCAATTAGTTTTTTACATTTGCCTTTTTCCAAACCATTAGATACAAGCATATGGCGCACATCAATCAGGTTATCACTGGAAATTTAAGGAACAAATTGCGATTTCTCTTTCAAACCACTTTGAGATGCTATTGCATTTTCAACATTCAAAGAGGTGGCTAGCATGTGCAAGTAAATAGTTTTCTCTTTTTTCGAGACTACAAATCAACTGTGTGCCTTCTAAGTCCTCAATCAATGCATTGGAAATATTTGGTGTCATAATGATAGGCTGGTGCTTCGCTGGATTTATGGAAAAGATTTTAAAAACATTTTATGATGTCTAGTGAATCTAAAAAAAAGCCACCTTGACATTTAATATGTGGAGATGTCTGCTTGGAGCAAATGATAGCCCCTTATTCAAAAGTTTTAGTTCTGACACAGTTCTGATAAGTGGTCTACTGAAAATATTCTCAACAATATTCTATTTTATTTTTGATGCAATATCCTTATTGCTCTTGTTTTTATCTCTTCATCTATTTTTCTATTGTCTTTCTGTTCTTTTCCTCCTTCCTCTTTGCCCTCCATTTCTTCTCCTTGTGTTGTTCGGTCCTTCCTGGTTTGATACATCTCTTTTATCTCTACAAATCTCATTCTTTTCAAGTTCTCTAAAAAAAGAATTTCATTGTGGTCCTAAATCTCCTTCTAAGCTTTCTTCCCACTCTGAGGTTCTATTCGAAGTTACAGAGTCAATTGTACTAATGCTGCCCTTCTTGATGATCGATTTTTTTTGTGGTAGATGATTATATTTCCTAGCATAGTTATAGGTTCAACATGAGTTATAATCTTGCATCATTCAAAACTTAATTTTTTCCTCCTCTGTATATACTCTTGATATTTGTTCAGTACCTCGTTGCATTTTTTATAATTTTTCTCAGTACCCTCTGGCAATTTAAGAGATATACAGGCACATGCATCAAAGCGTTTTGCGATCGCAAACGGTGCGAATCGCTTAAATCGGCCGTTTGCGATCGCAAAATTAGCTTTTGCGATGCATCAAGGGTCAAGGCCCTCGCAATTTAAGAATTCGCAATTAATTGCGAGTTCTCAAATTGCGATTGCATTTAAGGAATCGCATTTTGCGATTCCTTAAATGCAATGCAAGAACCACTTTGAAGTAGCGATTTCGCTACTAGGGGGCGCAAATTACCTTGAAGTTGAACTTCATGGTAATTTTCAAAAACTTTGAAAAATGCACTAAAGTGCATTTTCCAAAGTTGTAGGTTACACACACACATGTCCTTGGGACATGTGTGTGCGCAACATTTGTGCACAGGTCAATTTCAGGGGTGCAACAGGGAGTCCTTTTGACACCCTTGCACCCTTGAAATTGCATGAGCAATTTGCAAGTACCAATTGGTACTTGCAAATTGCGCTTGCAGTTTCCCATTCATTCCTATGGGCCTGTAGGCCCATAAGAATGAATGGGAAGCCATTCCTTATTTGCTAATCGCAATTTGGGACTCGCAAATAAGGAATGTGTAGGAATCGCTATTTTTATAGCGATTCATACATGCATAGGCTTTTGCGAGTCCTTTATTGCGATTCCTTAATAATCGCAATTAAGGACTCGCAAAATCCTACCTTGATGCATGTGCCTGATAATCTCTTCTTTCACTGATTCTATTTCTTTCTGCATTTTCTCTTCTTCTTGTTCTATAAGCATCTCCATTAGTGCTCTTGATGTTTGATCTCATTTGTTCTCCCATTTCTTAACTTGTTCTACCATGAGGTTCTTTACTGCAGGAATCATATTTATCCGTAAGTAACAAGGGATAATGCTCATCTCTATGTATTTTCTCAGTGTCACTCTTATGAGAGATTTTAAACAGCAAGGGGACCACATGGATAAAATAAATAAAACATGCTGTCTGAGTATGATGTTTTAGATTCAAATATGAAGTTTCCTTCCACAGTGGTCTACTCATTTATTTTGATTTTATTTTAAAACATATTGTATTACGTTATCAAGGTACATAAAGGGCCTGGCCCCCTGTATACATTCTGAATACTAGATATGCCGAGAGTACCAATGTATACATGAAACTGTAACCCCTGCTGAACCTGCAGGTAAAACAATACAAACATGGCACAGGTCATCTTAAACCCCACAAAACTTAAATTGGGATGTATGTGAGTACAGACATTAAGTTATGTTGTCTGGGCTGTACAGGGACCAAGCGTGCATGGGAGGACAATACTATTAGGTGTCTGTGGACAGTAAGGGAGGTAGATCTATACCCCGATAAATCACCCATCGGGACCATATTTTCCTGTGTTTCTGGGGACACCCATGGGCCAATAAGACCGCAATCTCCGCTCCCATGCATCTATCGAGGGCCTTCTTCCATCCACCAATTGTTGGAGGGGATGTTCCCTTCCACTGGTGAGAAATATCACGCTTAGCGAGGGTAAGGGCTAAGAAGAGCAGGTGTTGCTTGTCTCTGTTCCCGCCTATCCCGTCAGTGCTATGAAGTAGAAATAATCTCAGGTCGAAAGGGAGATCCCACAAGAGGACCTGGCCCAACCTGGACGCTTCCCTATGCCAGAATGGCTGCAGCGCGCTGCAGCTCCAGACCGTGTGTATGTAAGTCCCCTCCTCCCTCTTGAAACGAAGACACACTGGGGACTGGATGAACCCCATCTGCCATAAACGGGATCGAGTGTAGTATATTCGGTGTACATATTTAAATTGAATGAGGCGGTAGCGTGAGGACACCGCTGTGCCCCTGGGGCTGGCTAGGGCCTCCGTCCAGTCATCATCAGTAAGGTCAGGTAGATCCACGAACCATGCTGCCCTCGTCTTATGTAGTGTGGTGCTGGTGTGGGTGGTCAGTGTCTGGTATAACTGACATATCTTATGTGCCCCTAGGTCCCCCGTTAGCAGGCGACCCTCGAGGGGATGAAATTCGGACAGAGTGTCGAGTGAGTGGAGAAGGGGGGTGAGTGCGTGTTTTAACTGGAGGTATTTATAGAATTGTGTCTTATGCAATTGAAAGTCAGTCTGCAGCTGTTGAAATGATTTAAGGGTAGTGCTCCGCATGCATGACGTCGCCTAGGGTAGATACACCCAGCAAATCCCACTTACGGAAATCCACTATCGCAGCAACAGGGCATATGTATGTGCCATGCCATAGCGGAGTCATGCTTGTCAGGCAGCTTTGCCACCCCATCTGTCAGACCGATTTGGATTTTTTTTAAATCTAAAGAAAAACGCTTACTGTTTCCTAATTACCGCTCGTTTTGGAAGCCATGGATACTGTAGGTAAAGTTTATTTGAGGCGTGGTCCAAACAGGTGTGTCACATTCCAATAAATCAATTGTTGCTTAGATGATTAAACGGGGTATAAAAAGGTCAAGAAGTTGCTGTCCATGTAGGCTAGAACAGATTGCACATAGAGGTGAGACTATGCATTATAGAAATCCGATCGCTGAGTGATGAAGCATCTTGATAAGAATAGATAGCTAAATTTTGTGAACAGGCTATTTAAATAGAAATCTCTTGCTCTAGATTGGAATTTAGTAGCTCTTTATTGTTTAATAAGTTAATCTCTGAGGTAACAAAGTGAAAGGCTGTTACACAAAACCAATATGTACCACACTTTCGATTTAGGAGCAGTTATTTGAAAACAGTTCACAATTTCCTTGTAGACTGTGGTGTCTGCCTGAGTGTTGTGAACCTGCCAAAATTCACTTTGATTTGTAGACCTATTAAACAGCTATGAAGGGACTAGAAACAGATATACTAGGTAAGAAAGGTCCACAGGGAAGCTTGAATTATATTTGGGACAAAAAGCAAAGAAATATAATTTGGTGTGTCTGAAAGTGTACCATCTTGTTTCTATTCAGAATATTAAAAAGAATGTCTACTAAATTAGAAGCCAGTGACCGTGAGAATACTGGTGTTAAACTGGATGACGGAATGTAAATAAAAGAAGTGTTAAGGAGCAAAACACTTGAACTATAAGTAAATACAGCCTTCCCACACAACGAGAGCCAACAATTGAGCTGTGTACACATTAAATGGACCATACTTTTAGGAGATGCCTAAAATAGCTCACTTTGTATGTATCTATTTGTTTTTTAATACAAAATGTGTAGCTTTTAGCTAAATATAAGCTTTTATCTAAGGCAGTCCCTTCCTTTTCTGCCCCTCTCCATTCCTTCATAATGAGTTTACCTGCTACATTTGAGGAACAATTAGTTTAGTTACATCGCAATGTGCATTCCTTTTGAATTCAAATGGTGGATGTGAGTACAATTAAAACGATGAATCCAGTAATATAATTCTGTGTATAGGGTTGCAAAACTTTCTGCATTAATAATAATTTAACCAACTTCTGGAATCAGATAGTGACATTTCATCCGTGGAAATGGACATAAAGAAACTAGTGTCAGGTGTACGAGATGTAATATATGTGAATTCAGAGGACAATGAGTCCTTATGATATGGATTAGAAGCATAGGAATATTAATACATATCTATATTGTCTCTATAACTAAAGCGTGTAAGAGCTTTTTAACTTTTTTGACTGGTTCTGGTTATGTTTTTACTTTCTTTGTTTCTATTTAGTTAATCTGGGTTGAATCTAGATCAGTCTATACAACCCTGGGGAAGCTGAAAAGACTAAACTCTGTGAATTGTGTTGGCTTTTGGTCATGGAAAAAAAGGTTCTGCTGATGACATGTTTTTAATATATTCTTGTAAATCCAATTATATTTCATCAAATGATCTTGTATCATATTTTAATCATAAAAACATAATTCTATGATATTAGGAAGTGAAGTTATGTTATTTTGACTCCCCTTTGACAGTGACCCCTTGTTTGGGGGATTACAGTTAGAATAAGGTCTCAAGTTTGTTTGTAACACTATGCTTTCTCCTGCTGAAGAGCATGGAAGAAAGAACAGAAACTGATATCTGAAAGTTTACCAGACAAACCAAATAACTCAGTCCCACATATTAGAAAACAAGTAAAAAGTTAAACAGCCTCACTAATTAATGTTCAGTATCTATAGAGATGATGGACAGACTGTATCAACACCATCAAAAGCCTAATGAATCGCCAAAAGTGCAAAAACATACATCACCTCCCCACAGGTAATCAACTTTCAACCTTTCTTTATACTTCCTGTAATTGAATCCTATCTCAATATCCTATACCCACCATATACTTAAAAACCCTCCATTAAATTTAACCTTCATTTATAATGAGGGACTATTCTCTCTCCTATGTTTTTTATTTGAAGGACTATCCTTACCCTCCATCCTCTGCTTGCCTTAGTTCCTGCTCTGTTACATGCCTGCCTTCCTTTCCGAGTAACCATTCCTACAATATGTAACCTTTTCTAGCCTATCTACTCATCCAACTGTCATAAATCACAAATTCTCCTCTGTGTAACCTCTCTTTGCAGTCTCACAATAAGTAACCTCCTCTACCCTAGTTTAATAAACTTGTATTGCACCACTATAAACTGGGAGAAATGCTTCAAACAGTTAACTCCTATCACACAACTAACCAACATTCTGCTACAATAACTGATAACCACTGGTTTACCCACTTGCTTTGGGTCACGGGGTAGTGTGCTACCTGCCATTAAGCATATCAACACCTCTTTCGGGTGGTATGTGCTATGTAAATGCAATTACACTACACTGCAATCATAATGAACCTTAAGGAAAAATGGACTTTAGTCCCAAGTGGTCATTAGTTGAAGACTTGGGCACATCCAACCTATGTATTTGCCCAAAAACTATTGTTCAAGAGATAGTCTACATGTAGTGGAAAGAAGTGAAAGGGATAGATATGCTAGAGACAAAAGAGAGCTGGTAGACGTCTTCATACAACAATGCTTTGCCTCCAGATACTTTGGTAAATCATTGAGGTATTAGACATAGTCTTTCAAGTAATGGGGTTGGAGGACAATTAGGGGTATTAAAGGTAACTTGCTATATGGAAGCCCTGGTAAATATTGTTATGGTAGATGGTAATGGACCAATCAAATTGTCAATACAAAAAGACAATGAAAGGTACATTAGAATCAATGTGTGTGACACGAAAGAATAATTTACAAGACTAAGTTATACTTAAAAAAATAATAACAAAGTGTTGGGAAGATACGCGGGAGATCTCTAGGGGAATATGCAGGAAGAGAATGCGATCTAAAGGAAGTGTAGGTGAGTAATAAAGAACACTAAACTTGTCAAGTGTCACTAGTTATTCTGTGAATCAACTACATGGTCAGGGAAGAATTATAATGGATTCCCTCTGGTGCCAGCTCTTTGGTTTGTGATTATTTATGCCATGTTCTATGATGATGCTAAATCCCTCAAAGATAGTAAAAAATGTTCAATACACATAAAAAAGGAAAAAGACCTTTTAAATAACATGTGGATGTAGCTGGAAATGCAATAAATATATATTTAAATAGATATTATTTGCCATTTTCTAAACAGCATTTACATTTGGCGACATACAATTTATTGCATTGTCTTTAACTGACACTGCCTATAGTAGTTTAAAGGAACACTGATTTGCAAACATTATGGGCTACCCAGGAAAAACGAGCATGGGTAAATTCAGTAGATCTCACTCGTGATACTCATTGGCTTTGCTAATTTGTTTTTATTAATCAGCTGGCCGTACCACAAGTGCATGCATGGGTGGTAGCCCAATTGGAATTAATTTTCTTAATTTCAGAGAAAATCATAACAAGATAGCTGTCATGCATGCTCACTCATGTGTGGCATCCATCTTTAAATGTAGAGAAAACATATTTAAAGATGGCCACCACACCAGCATGCAATGTGTTTTGGGGGTAAGCGGCCATTAGGGCCTGGGGTGCCCAATTTTTTGATAAAGAGAGTGGAATGTGGGAAAGGAGTGTTAGAAAGCAGGACAATAGTCACTCGTGCAAGGTGTGAAGACAGAAATAGAAGGAAATGCTTTTTTGGCAGAACGCAAAATAGTGAGAAAACCATAAAATCAAGACCATGGAGGTGAGCAATGAACAATCACAAAGCCTCCTTCAAATCTCCATTGGATACAATAGATGTTTGGCAAAAATCAACTAAATCTGTTGTGGGTGAGATTTAAAAAATGCGATCTTTGTATCTCACTGTGTGGGTGAATTATCGCTTAGCATCCAGCATCTCATTAATCTCCAAAGCCAATAAAAATGATAGGACTTGAACAAGTACAGAAAAATGCAATGGCAATCCAAATTTTTGCCTGGAAGGGAAACAGAAATAGCATTTTTGTACACAAAGGGACATTAGGAGTATAAGTGAATGGGACCTCATTAAAATTGTTGATATTCACAGCTGACTTTTATACCCCTACAAAATTGACTGTGACATCACCACCAGAGGATAAATAGTTGAAGTCATTCCTACTAGATGGAGCTACACGTGAAAAGTGCCAGCTTTGCCATTTTTTTCATTGTGGCCTATTTTGGTATTTATTTTTCTCGTGTCTTGTGGTTACTTTAGGTAGCCCAACAATGCTGAAAGCAAGTACAGCTCAGTTGAGACCAGTTGTGTATTTTCAAAGAGATAATACATTGGTAATTACACACTGATATGAGAGGAACCTTTCCACTTCAACCGTATAGGCGGCTGTCTTGCACCCTTTAGCTTTGCTCATCAGTCTGCTTAACACCTTTGCATGTTTGCACGTAAACTCATGAAAACCAATTTAATAAGGATCATTTTGGACCTGGCCCCTTATTGCAGAGTTACTCCAGATTTTTGCCTTCCCTTACTGCAACTGTTTTTGTTGGCTTTTAGGACTCTGCATACTTAACTCTAGCGAACCAATAATAACATTCTTGTGCTCTCCCTTGAAAGCATAGTAGCATTGGTAGACACATGATTAGTCAATTTATTTACTTAGGAGTTCATTATATATGATACTACTCATAGCCTGTACATTAAATGCTACAGATGGGCTCCTGCACTCATTGTGCAACCCACTAAAGTAGCACTGTAAAACATGTCTCAAGACTGCCACTGCAGCTTGTGTGTGCAGTTTTAAACTGCCATTTCAATCTGGCAAAATAAACCTTTGCCAGACCTAAACCTGCCTTTTTAATACGTATACGTCATCCCAAATCAAGGCCATAAAGTTTCATAGGGCAGGGTGCATTGTATTTAAACGGGTACTTGGGTTTTACATGTCCTAGTTTTTCAATGTTCTGTCTCTCCCATTGATTAACACTGGGTTGCCTTATTAACTTTAATGAGTGCTAACTTCAGATTGAGGGCAGATAGAGATACGATGGTTACACTCAAATGAATTGTAATTCGAAATCCTCTTTAATGGTGAAGTCGGATTGTAAGTTATAATTCTGAAAATGCCACTTTTAAAAAGTTAGCATTTTCCAACTGCCTGCCTGCCCGTGTATTTGGTCACATGACTGTGAATGGCTCTGCTTTTGGGGTGTGTGTTTTGGTTCCACACAGTGAGACAAAGAGAATATAGTTGTGGACAGGATGTGCCTGACAGGATGGCTGAGGAGGGGGCAATACCCAGCCTAACTTTCACTTCAAAGAGGCTTTGCCTATAGCATGCACAAAGTAACCTGAAGCCAGGCATAGCCTCCCTATTGTCACCCCAAACAGTTTGGGGCCTGGACCGGGGTAAGGGGAATAACTGACCAGTACCAGTTTTTAGGATAGGTCACAGAATTCCCACACACAAAGGCTAACAACAGGTGTAAAATGAGGATCCCCAAATCCATTCATCAAAGCGCTCCTGGACCTGAAGAACATTCAGGGCTGTCATGCTGACAGAAAGACCACCCTGCTGCTTGAAGGAGTGCCTTGCTGTTTGAAGAAGGAAGTTTGAACTTGCTTGTCTTGATTACAGGCTATCCAGAGTGACTCCAAGTGTCAGCTGGCTGACCTCCTTTGTGAGCTACAGGGACACAACAAGATTCCAGAGGACTCCTTGCAACTGCCCAGCTGACCTGTAGCAACTGGACCTGTCTGAGCATCTGCTGGAATGAGTGCTTATCCCCAAGAGGTGCCCTCCAGGTCCTGGACCTTTGGTTGGCATCAGTGGAAGATTCTCCTGAAGAAGATGGTAAAAATCATGATGCTTGCTCTCCTCATGACCACCAATATGCCCATTGATGCCAAAGATCTGCTGACTGTGACCACAGCACATACAAAGCTCAAGTGAGTCATGCTCTTCGCAATAACAGCAACCATCCTCGGTGACCATCAACATGAAACATGCACTTTGTGCTACAGCAATGACAGCCCACGGCGAACATCATAGAGAAGCTCCACGACAACCATCCGCAATGCTCTTCTTGCTCATCTTGCCGAAAGTCTCCTCCTCGCGGCCTTCTTCAATGACTGGATCTGCTCATTCCTCACCGGCAGAAGCCAAAGGATCAGACTGCTGCCCTTCCTCTCTGAACCCACGGAAATCAACTGCGGAGTGCCCCAGGGATCATCGCTCAGCCCAACTCTCTTCAACATCTACATGGGCCTCCTCACCGCCATCGTCAGACAGCATGGCCTCAGCATAGTATCCTACGCCAACGACACCCAGCTCATCCTCTCCCTCACAAAAAACCCCACCACCACCAGACTCAACTTCCAGGAAGGAATGCTGGACGTCGCATCCTGGATGAGCAACAGCTGCCTGAAGCTCAACTCGGAGAAGACAGAAGTCCTTGTCCTCAGAACCACTCCATCAGCATGCAACAACACCTAGTGGCCCACTGCCCTCGGCAGCCCCCTGAGCCCCACGGACCATGCCAGAAACCTTGGCATCGTACTCGACTCCTCCCTCTCCATGAACCGACAGGTCAACGCCGTCGCTTCCAGCTGCTTCAAAACCCTCCGCATCCTCCGTAAGACGTTCAAATGGATCCCATCCCCCGAGTCAAGGAAGACAGTCACCCACGCACTCATAACCAGCAGACTAGACTACGTAAACTCCCTCTATGCCGGCATAAACAAGTCTCTACTCCGCAAGCTCCAAACGATACAGAACACCGCCGCCAGACTCGTCCTCAGTGTCCGTCGACACAAGCACATCAGCCAACACATACGGAATCTCCACTGGCTCCCTATCGAGAAGAGAGTCACTTTCAAGATACTCAACCACGCCTACAAATGCCTCCACAACACCGGACCCCAATACCTCAACGATAGAATTACCTTCCACGTACCCAGAAGAGACCTCCGATCCACCAACCTCGTCCTCGCCGAGACCCCACGAATCCGCAGAGCCAAAGCAGGGGGGAAGAGCCTTTTCCTACATTGCGGCCAAAACCTGGAACGAACTCCCGATCGACATCAGATGCGCCCCTTCCCTGAACACCTTCAGGGAGGCTCTCAAGACCTGGCTCTTCGACTGAACGTAACTACGAACCACCCCCCCAGTGTCTTGAGACCCTCACGGGTGAGTAGCATGCTTACAACTTCCCTGATTGAAACAGAACTCTTCATGCCTGGAATTGAGAAGGTCACTTTTCAGCGTGACTAACCTGGGCCCTCTACTCAGCTCGCACTCCATCGCAGCTGGCCTGAACTTTCCCGTGGTGCAGCGAAATCTGATAGTGCTATTTTCTTTAAAGACTTTGAAATTAAGTATCTCCAGTTCTACTAATTGGTCAATTTAATTTACTTAAGAGTTCATTGTATATGATACTACCCAGAGCCTGTAAATTAAATGCTACAGATCGGCTCCTGTGCTTATTGTGCGACCCACTAAAGTAGCACTGGAAAACATGTCTCAAGACTGCCCACTGCAGCTTGTGTGTGCAGTTTTAAACTGCCATTTCAATCTGGCAAAATAAACCTTTTGCCAGATCTAAACCTTCCTTTTTAATACTTATTAGTCACCCCAAGTTAGGCCCTAAAGGCTCATAGGCAGGGTGGATGATATTTTAAAAAAAAATAGGGCATGTGTACTTAAGTTTTACACGTCCTGGCAGTAAAAAACGTCCAACGTAATTTTTCAGTCTAGCAAGGTTATCTCTCCCATAGCCTAACACTGGCTTACCTTATTACACTTGGGAGCAGGTGGAGAAATACTTCTTACACTCATTGAATTGTAATTTTAAATCCTCTTTAGTGGTAAAGTCGGATTTTAAGTTACTATTCTGAAGTTGGTGTTTGAAATCGGGTCTCTAGTTGGCAGAGGTTTTCACCCTGTCAAAGTAGGGACCACAATCTTAGTCAGGGAAAGCTAGATACATACTTTAAATTAACCGGTGCTCACTTTCTGGTAGGTTTGTACAAAGCAGGCAGGCTTAACTTAAGAGGCAATGTAGAAAGTAGTTGTGCAACAAACACGGAAACACAATGAATACACCACAAAAAGACTCCATACAGGTTTAGAAGAATAGAGCATATTTATCTGAGTAATAAAAATCCAATGTAGAGGTTGAGAAATGAATTTCTAAAGAATAAATGCAAAAACAGTGCTTAGAAGTCAATAGCGCCAAATGGTTACTTGAGGTTGCGAGAGACCAGAATAAATTCAAAGTTCAGGCCGACCACGATGGAGGGATGGCGGACTACGAGACTCATGCAGGTCCAGCTGTAAAAGTACCTGGGATGGAGCAAAGCATCAACGCTGAGGGCACGATGTGTCAGTCTTTTCCACACATTCAGGTTGCTGCATCGTCATCGAGCTCCGATGAGATCCAGGCAATGATTTGTCATTGGGCATTGCAAACTGTACAGCCGCTGTCGTCAAACAGCCTTTGCGTCGGCATCGAAGGGCGATGTGTCGATTCCGACTGGCTTATTCGTGACGATGCACCGGTTTTGTAGCAAAACAGCTACAGAACCCACTTCTGAGGCCCAGGGCTGGAGGGGGCACCTCAGGCAAGTGTAGGATTGACAGTTAGCAGAGTTCAGCAGCACCAGCAGAACTGCAGGAAGTATTTTGTGTCCCTGAGACTTTAGAAAAAGCATTGGCATAGCCAATAGGTCTCGCCTTTGGGACCTTATAAGTGTTTAGCCATGCAACAGTTGCATAACTAAATACTTATAAGGTCCCAAAAGCGAGACCTATTGGCTATGCCAATGCTTGTTTAATTATGCCCAGGCCATTGAGAGAGGGCTGTGTGCAGGCGTTTCCAACCAGAATTATTTGGGAATGTGAGCATAGGCAGGCAGCTCTAGCAAGAGTCACTGTGATACAAAAGAAAGTTCATTTGCACAAGGTATTTGTTTGGAAACGTATGCCATGCAATCAAAGAAAGTTTGTTTACACACGGCATTTGTTGAACAAGCAGGAAGTGGGATAAGGGAGGGGGGTAGGCAGAGAGAGGCACGCAGGCTGACAAATGGTGTGCACTTTCGCAGCCGCTTTGATGTTCTCAGTGGCCGCGCGGCTCACTGAGAACATCAAAGCGGCCGCGAAAGTGTTCACGCAGGCTGACAAATGGTGCGCGCGCCCGGCGCACATGCACTGTAGTTGGAGGCCTGAAAAGCCACTAGTCTTCACTCCCAAATCCCGCTTACTAAAACTCTCGCCAGAGCAGCGCTAAAGCGGTGGCTCAGGTGAGACCTAAAAAGGAGACAAGCAAGTATGCCCTTGTATTCACTACTTGTGCCAGTGCTGCAAGCCCTCTAGTAGCATTTAGATCACAAGCGCTGGGTAAATGGTATTCTACTTTAGAAGAGACTTATAAGTAAACAAAATATGCCAATCAGGTATATACCAGTGTCACTGTGTTTTAGGGGAGAAGCACATGCATTTTTGCACTGGTTAGCAGTAGTAAAGTACTCAATATCATAAGGCCAACTAAAAGATACAGAAAAAAGTGGAGGTAAGCAGGTAACAAGTTGGGAGACCCACCCTAAGAATGACATGTCTAACACGGTCCCCCCCACCCCCCAGCTAAAAGTGGGGAGATCTACCCAAACTCTAGGGCGTTCTCATCACTAAGGCAGAAAAACATGGACAGATCGTCAGCATTGACATGATCTACTCCTGGTCTGTGTTCCACCCTAAAGTCAATACCCCGTAGGGAAATGTACCACCTTAACAATTTTGGATTCTCACCACTCATTTGCATGAGCCACCTGAGGGGCCTGTGGTCAGTCTGAATTAGGAAGTGGGTGCCAAATAGGTATGGTCTGAACTTCTTCAGTGCCCAGACCACAGCAAATGCTTCTCACTCCATAGCACTCCACCTCTATTCTCTGGAGAGTAATCTTTTGGAGATGAAGGCTACAGATTGGGCCAGGCCCTCTTCATTTAGTTGAGATAACACTTCCCCTATGCCATGTTCTGAGGCATCGGTCTGAATGATAAACTACTTGGAGAAGATTGAGGCCCTGAGCACAAGGGCTGAGCACATAGCATGCTTCAGGGAACCAACTGCAGTTTGGCATGCCTCTTTCCAAATCACATTTATGGGATGCTTTTAGAAGTCAGCTTTGTCTAGGGGGCAACAATGGTGCCATATCCCTTTTGCAAACCTCCTTTAGTGAGTGAGGCTCAAAAAGAGTGTCTGGGTTTTTGGGGCTCCCAGGTCATGATAGTCTCTATCTTGGCCTGGAGGGACTGCTCCTTCCCCCTGCCCACCAGGTGGCCCAAGTACACCACAGATCCCTGCCCTATCTGGCGCTTACTGACCTTGATAGTCAGGCCTGCCTTTTGCAGAGCAAAAAGCACTTATGGAAGTGAAAAAGGTGGTCCTTCCAACTTTTCCTGAACACAGCTATCTCATCCAGACAGGCAGCTTAGAAGGCCTCCATACCAGCGAGTACCTGGTTCACAAACCTCTGAAAGGTGCCTGGGGCATTCGTAAGTCCAAAAGGCATCACTCTAAACCAATAGTAGCCCTCTGAAGTAGAGAAGACTGACCTCCACTTGGCAACTTCTTTTTTTTAATTCTATTTATTGAAAAAACAAACCAAATGACATCACACAAAACAACCAAATACAAAATAAACCATCATTAAAATACACAGTATAAAATAAATGAAAAGTGGTCAACTAAAATAATTGTGGACATTACCAAAAGCATATCAGAATGGAGCCTAATTGAAGGATTCATATTTGCGGATAATCCCGCGATGCACAATTACTATTTTTCATTATTGACAGCAAACGGAGAGGTGACAGTAAAAGGAGCTTACAGCTAACCTCTGCTCTTGTTCCAGGGTGACCAAATTTTCATCCATTTACCCGGGCAACATCTACTTTCGTACACCACTCTCTCAGCCTGCATGTACCAGTCCATATCGGACTCCCAATCAGCACATTTCAAATCAACCCCTCCCCTCCAGGTTCTGGCGATGTTGCGCTTAGCAACCATGCACCCCAAAGTGACCCACAGCCACTCAGGTCTAGACAGATCAGTGGCGTCCCAAATGTTCAAGAGACGCAACTTCGGGGTGGCCTTCACTTCTTTACAGCAAGTCTGAGATACAGCAGAGATAACTTCCCCCCAATAGCTTTGAAGAATCGGACAGTCCCACCATTGGTGCAAATACGTACCTACATGGCCGCAGCCACGGGGACATAACAGAGAGTCCAGAAGGTCCATTTTGACCAGTACGGAGCTTGTGTAATAAGCCCTATGCAATAGCTTAAGTTGGATCAATTTAAACCAAGAGCGAATTGCAACCTCACGGGGCGACGCCAGGGCCTCCCTCCATTCCTCGTCGGAAAGCTCACCCACATCAGCGCACCACTTGGTACGGACTTTGTTAAGGGGGTCAGGTGAATAGTTGAGGTTTTTACGATATGTGATAGATATGGCTTTCTTGGCGAGATAGTCGTCCAATAGCCTGTCTTCCAAAGGGGAAGACACCGGCAGTTCCTCACCTCTAGGAAGCACCTTGGTTAGTACACTTCGCACCTGAAGATAGAGAAAAGTCTCTCTATCATGTAATTGGTATTGCCTCTGCAAATCACTGAAAGACACTGTAGGAGAATAGGATCTCTTGCACATGGGTACCCCCACTTTTTGCTGGTGTTTCACTGTTTTTCGACCTTGATCTGGTAATCAGGACCCCAGCCTAGCTGCTTCCTCTCTAAAATGGTTTCCATGTACATTAGGTACATTTCTAATTGGATTCTGGAGTGCCTTATAAGCCCCTAGTATATGGTATACTATGTACATAGGGCATAGGTACCTCAGAGGCCTACCAGGGGCTGAAGCATGTATTATGCCACCCCTGGGAAGCACTCCAAAATGACACCAGAGGTTTGCTACTGCAGCCTGGGTAAGGTGGTGCTTGCACCCCTTACTGTGGTGTAGGCTACCTATATCACTACCATTGCACACACATAGAAAACCTATAAGTCACACCTATGGCAGGCCTTAACAATCCTGAAGGCAGACTGCTTGGTTTTTATGTGAGAGGGTGCCCCTGCATGAGCAGAGCCCCTCTGCAGTGTTCGGAGTACCTCCTCTGATGCTGTTTGTGGTGCAGCCTGACCATATACGCTTAAGTGCATTATTACCTAGCGGTAAATGCTAACTTTGGACTGGCTGCACGGAAACATGTCTTGTTTGGTGTCAAACACTTTAGAATACTATCCCCCCCCCCCCCCCTGCCAGTTCTGGCGGCAGGGGTAGCATTCCACCATTCTAGAGGGAGAGACATATTCACACTGGTCTAACCCGATAAAGACTTTCTACAGCCCTGGCATCACAAAATGGATGCCACTGCCACAGACACAGGTCTGGCCTCCTGCTGCTGACCGAATCTCCGGCAGGGGAGGCCTGGACAATAGGTTTCCTGTCCCAGGGAGGTGTAACCACCTCCCCAGACAGGCAGATGTGTATTGGGGCTGGGCGGGAGCACTCTCTGGTGCTTTGAAGTCCTGCACTGGGGGCACACTTGGTGTCCCTGTGCATAGCCCAGTTCAAACCGGTTGCAGGGGCTACCTGCCCCTGCTCTGGCGCGAAACTGGACAAAGGAAATGGGTGTAACCACCCCTCTTTCCAAACCCTCCCATAGGTGGGTCCCTAGAGTATGTCTAACCCCCAAACTTTGTATAAGTATGGGAACCCAGTCCTTGCGACTTTAGATTACCCTGGACGAAACTCTGCAATATATATCCTGGGCCTTCGACGTTCTACTTTGCCTAGAACACTGAAGAAATCTCCCTTGGGGTCAAGGAGTGACTCCCCTGCTCGGCAGGCACCAAAGAAGCAACTGACTGGTCTGCATCGCTGAAGCTCCCGCTGGACGCCGAAGTCTTTGCATCCCCAGAGGTGGATTTCCAGACTTCCCCGAAGCTACCCTGAGTCCACAGCAAAGCTGAGGCCCGTGGCTATCGTGGGTGATGTGGAACCGTGACCCCTGGACACCGTGAACTTTTGCTGATCCATCATCTTCCTGGTCGAAGTTGTGCTTTGGGCTCCCAGTAGCCCCAGCCTTGAGCACCTCCTGCACTGAAGATTTCTGGCCTCCACTTCACGAGTCACCTGTGGGCCAGTTTCCAGTGCGACCTCTTGAGGCTCCTTCGCGATAGCTAGCCCGTTGGCTAGTAGGTCCCCACAAAGGTGACTTCTCTTCTGATTGGGCTTTCCTGGTTGCTCCAGACGTGCCCCGAATTACCCTCCCTGGGTGAGTCCCCCAGACCTTGCTGGTTTGCACCGACGTCCTTTTTCTGATTCCAAGTGACTTGCCGTTGCCAAGGCTTGTTGGGTCCAATCTGGTCGCCGACACCGCAGCACTCGACAGACTTCGTGGGACAGCTCGAATCCAGCTCCTGGTCATCATCGACGCCTCCAGGACCTCGTGGCTGAAGAGTCAAGACACCCGTCAACTCACCTGAAGCACCTGACATCTGTGGGCATTGGTCTATCGTGCCCTTGGTCACTGGTAAGTGACTCAGACTTTGTCCCCTCTGCTTTCAGGTTCCTTCCATCCTAGATACAGGCTTGGATCTCTCCGGACACTTCTCTTCTTCAAGCAGCACTTCCTGAGCAGCTTCCATTGAAACCAGCGAGGCGACCCGACACCATTTGACACCTATGCACCCGGCTTCCCTGGGTGAGGTAACTCCAGTACTCCGGTGCTCCCGTGGATGTTGGCCCTAGACACCTCTAAGTCCAAAAGGGTTTGCTCGTAGATCTCTTCTAAGTGTTCTTAAACTCTAAATTTCCAACCGCGACTTTCCCCATAGAAGTAAAGGGCGATTCGCGGCTGTGTTCTCACACTGCATGTGGCCCCGTGGGTCCCCTTTGTCACTGCCTTGGGTGGTTCCTTGTGGTCCAAGCACTTCTACAGGCTCTAGGCCTTGTGTCTAGTTCAGTCGTGGTTCTTATACCACTTTATTGGTATATGGTTTGGTACGCCCCTAGGGCTCAAACGTGTATTTGTGCTATTACTGTTGATTGCTGACTTGTAACTTAAGTACTTCGAACTCCAGTCTCATAAAGAGACTAGAGGGGTGTGTTTTATCTTAAATACATATATTTTAAATATATACCTGGTGTGGTTGTCCTTTCATTTGGTCATTCAAGAGATTATAGACTGGTAAAACAAGCTGCTGTACATTCCTTCAAGACTTAGCCTGGAGGCTGCTCTCCATAGCTACCACTAGGATAGCTTTCAATAAAGGTTGTCTTTAACCTATCACCATAAGGGGTTGTTTTGACTGATACAGGGTGCCCACTATAACTAGTGGACAGCATATATCAGGCCAACTTCTCACAGACACCATACCGCCCCTTACCCACAAGTCGCCCACCCTGGACAAGCCAATCAAATTCCATTTATCAAATCCAGGTTGCCGCCCGAGTACACTCAGGCGACAGGAGTCAAGTAATGGAGTCGCCTGCGTAATTTTACCCTTCCAGCCCAACGCTGAATTCGGGAGGTGCCAGACGGAGACTGTCGTGGAGGTTGGGGTGAATTTGGGCTCTAGTTTCGACCCTCCATACAGTGCCCTTAAATAAGTACCCGGTAGCATATTATGCATATCCATCCGATATGCAGGGTCATCAATTGGCCGGTGCATCCAGTGAGTGAGGACAATAAGTTGTGAGGCCCAGTATTATGCTCTGATGGACGGTAAAGCAATGCCGCCATCATACCAGCTCCTAATAAGCTTGGCGAAGGCGATTCTGGGTGTGCCGTTGTTCCACAAAAGGTTGCAGACTTCTGACTTGACAGAAATAAAATACTGAGCTGGGACTAAATGTGGTGTATTCTGCAATGCATAAAGGAAGCGAGGGAACACCATCATTTTATAAAGAGTTGCTCTTCCCAGAAGCGTAAGAGGAAGAGACATCCAATGTTGTACATCCACCCTGAGACGCTGAAGAGGGGGCAGCAGATTACGTTGATAAAAAAAACCCTCATCTGTCGCAATGTAGAGTCCCAAATATCGGAAGCCATCAGTAACAATTTTAGCGCCACAACTTGATGGAAGAAGCGGAGGGTGTCCACTCAGGATATATATTAGGGACTTATCCCAGTTAATAGTTTAGCCGGAGTATTTTTTAAATAGAGTAAAGACGTGGAGCACTTCATGGATCGAAGATCGGGGATTGGCAAGATAAAGCAAAATATCATCTCCATAGAGGGACACTTTGTCCATCCACTCCGGCGACCAGTTTAGTGCCCAAATCCAGGGATCCCCCCTGAGCCATATAGCAAAAGGTTCTAGCGCCAGGGCAAATAACAAAGGGGACAATGGGCATCCCTGTCTTGTGCCGCGCCCCAACTCAAAAACTGCCGATCTGCTTCCATTCACTGCAATTCTCGCCAAGGGTTTCGAATAGAGGAGATGTACCCAAGCTAAAAACCTGTCACCGAAACCATACCTTTTCAACGTTGCAAAGAGGAAAGGCCATTCAATCATGTCGAACGCCATTTTGGCGTCCAGGGACATAATAACCGGGTCCTCCTGTATAGTGGAGGCCCGCCCCAATACCCTGAACAAGCGACGCAGATTAAGGGCTGTATTTTTGGTTGGCATAAAACCGGACTGGTCCGGATGAATCAGTTTGGGAAGAAGGGGCGAGAGGCACAGAGCCAGTATTTTGGCTAAGATTTTGACCTCCGGGTCAAGGAGGGAAATGGGTCAGTAGGAAGAACATTGTTCTGGAGGTTCCCCTTGCTTATGAATGACGACTATATTGGCCAAACGTTGCGTAGTTGGGAGAACGCCCTCTTGCACACTGGCATCGTACATGCACAGCAGATGAGGGGCAATAAGTGAAGCCACGGTCTTATACAGTTCAATCGGGAGTCCACATGGCTTGCACGCCCGCACGTCAGACGTAGAACATCGTGTTTTTATTATTACAGAAGATGAGAGGAGCAGGACGGGGAGCGGCCAGGCAGGGTAGCCGTTAGACAACAGGTAAGTGGCTTTTTAAACAGTTTTAAAGGACTTTGAGAGGGGGTATAGCGGAGCGTATTTCCATTGAGTTTTTTTTAAACTCCGTGGAAATATACGTAGAGGCACAGGGTTAGTTTGAGGTGATTAATGTGAAGCACCCTGTTGCCTGGGCATCCTAAGGTACACCAGGTACACCAGGTAGCTAGTCTTACCCTTCTTCTCAATCACCTGATAGGGCCCAGTCTAATGGTCCTGGAGGGCCCTGGGTTCCACAGGTTCCATAATCCACACTTTCTGTCCAGGCTATACTTCCACAGTGGTAGAATTTTGGTTATTCCACTCTTTCATCATAGCCTGACTGGCTTCCAAGTTGTCAGAAGCTTGCTTCCACATCTAAGCCATCTGGATTCTTGAATACCAGTATGTAGCTCACTACATTCTGGGGAGTCTTCAGACTCAGAGGACCTCTGACATGGTGCCCATACAGAAGTTCAAAGGGGCCGAAGCCCACTCCCTTCTGTGGTACCTCCCTGTAGACAAACAACAGGCATGGTAAGGAGATATCCCACTTATTACTCAAAGAGGTGGGCCTCTAATCATGCCTTTCAGGGTCATGTTGAATCTCAACAAGCCCATTGGGTTGTGGTTTCTAAGGTTTGGAGGATTTTTAAATTACCCCGCACTCCTTCCACAGTGACTGCATGTCAGACATAAGTTCCTTGGGGAAATCCACTCGGGTAAAACTTCCCATCAGAGCGTTGCCACTGCAGGTGCAGTCATGATCCTCAGAGGCATTGCCTCTGGGTACCGAGTGGCATGGTCCACCAACGCCAGCATGAGTCTGTTGCTTGATTCAGTCTGGGGATCCATAAACCCTACAATGTCTATCTCCAACCTCTCAAAGGGTGTGCCAATAACTAGCAGTGAGTTAAGGGAGCTTCAAGCCTTTGCCCTGCCTTCATACTAGCCTGGCAGGTTACACATGGCCTTCAGAATGCATCTGAGGATGTCCTGATCTTGGCCCAAAAGAAATGTGGGACAAACCTTACAAAGGTCTTGTCTTTGCTCAAGTGTCCTTCCAGAGGAATCTCGTGAGCCAGCTCCTGTAGGAAGGCCCTGTAGCATTGGGGGACCCCAGAGCCCTTGCCGTCCCATGCACAGGAGCTTTAGGCTCACTGTAAAGGAGGTTGCTCTCATTAAATGTGATAACTCCCACAGCCATCATCTGCTGCTTGAGCTTCAGCCGGTTTCCTCATGCCCTCAAGAGTTGAACACTCCTTCTGTGCCATATATAACTCCTCCTTGGTGGGTCCTCCTTCTACATGCCATCCAGCAAGAGTAGGCAGGTCACCAAGGGAAGCCATGCCCTCCTCAGTGGAGTCTGGGGCGGCCACCGCCGGTGCCCCATCCACCTCACTGGAAAGGCACTCAGGGGCTGGTTTACCATGCCCTTTTTAGCAGCTGGGGGGGCCATTGTTCCAGTCCAGCCCTTTTTGATTACCATCCTGGGCAGCCATGGACCTTGTCGTTGAACCAATCCGATCAGGTAACCCCAACATCTCTCCACATGAACCCTGAGTTCCCCTTCCTTCTAGAGGGTGCTCAAGGTAATTGCCCAACAAACAGTCTACAGGCATGGCAGGGCTCACAGCAACTTTCAGAAGACATGTAACCCTCTTCCCCCCTCACAGGGAACCAAGACTACTGGATAGTGATGCTCTCTGTTGTCAGCCACTACAACTTGTTGGAATGTATTTGGAATTACCTGATCTGGGGACACAAGCTGGCTCCCTACCATAGTCATGCTGGCACATGTATCCCTCGGAGCCTCACACTTTGCCCATTGATGGTAACCCATTGCCTGTACATTGTAGTATTTGAGGGCACGTGGATCTTAGGAACCATCTTACTGGCACCCAGGGACACTAGGGTAACCCCACTCTCCCCCACCCTCCCCCAATTAACTGGGAAACGCTCCTCTTCCATCACTACGCTAGCCACCCCTAGATTCTCTCCTCCAGTGGAAGGTGGTGCTCTTTTTGTACACTTAGGACCCCCATACTGGTACCACTCATAGCACTTGATGGGCTTGGACTGACCTTTGTCAGGGTAGTTTTTCGTCTGGTGGTCAGATTGGGAATGAGAACCTTTCCCCTATGAGTTGTTTTGGGGGACTTTGGAGAACTCTGTCTTTATATCTCCCCCCTCTTTCTTCTGTTGGGAACCCTGACCTTTTGGGAGGCCCCAGAGGCCTTCTTGGACACTCTGGTGTAGACCCAGATGTCCGCCTCCTCAGCATATTTCCTGCTGCCTGTTACCTTGCTATCAACTAGATGTTGGGGCAGCTCTGGAAAACAACTATCAAGCATGTGCTCCTTCAAAATCAAGTTGTACAGTGTTGCAGGGATTCTGCTTATACACAGAACTATGCGTAGAACCCCAGGACCTCAGTGAATTGTGGTGTACCAGAAACTCACCTCAGAACCCAGAACCCAGTATCCGGCTAGCATAAGTGTCCCATTCGTTATCCGAGATTTAGCTCGGCGGTCCCAATGAAAAGACAACCCAGAACACGCGACTCAGTGTACTCTCAGGAATGGTGGGAATCGGAAATACCTGTTCGTATAATATTCTTACATCAGTCCACAACAAGAATAAAACAGAGACACGGTGAAAATAAAAAGAGTTTATTTTTATAGACCACGTGTCCTCATATGCAGTACTTTGGCTAATACAAGCAGACAAATGATTATAATTAAAACCATCAGCATCGTTACAATACCATAGAATAGAAAAGGAGTTATCATGTTATAAATGACAGTGGATACTACCACCTTCCTTTTATTAAGAAGCTAATATTACTATTATGCTAATAGAAGGTCTCTTAGGCTTGAATAGGGGACCCCATACCTCAAAGATCAGCTTAGTGAATTCACATCACAGGAGCATCAGGAGTCTTCTCGCAGGAAGGCTCGTCTTCGGTCTGAATATTAAACATGATGTCTGCAATATTAAAAGCACCAGCTTTCAGGTATTCGCAGCTGCCTGTGTGTTATGGCTAAATAGTGGGTCGATCAACCTAGAGTGGAAAACATGCATTGTCTAACAACCCAGACTGTTTTGTCACACCATGTACAGACCAAGGTCGCTGCGCAGAGCTCGAGAGGCTAACAACAGATTGCTCTCATGGGAGGCAAAACTCGAGTCAGCAGTTTGTTTAATCAATAACATGTAAACGTGCAGTGTCGTGCGCAAAAGCAGCACGATGGCTTTCTAACATCTAACGTGGTAATGCTAACTTAACAATGCATGGAAGTATTACGGGAGTCCTCACTACATGCCCCCTTGATCGAATCACTAACCAGAAGGGAAGAAATGAGAGAACGCAGAGTTCAATTTCGATAAAGCAGGACAAGGCGAATTCAAATTGAAATCAAGCAAAAATATAAAAAACCTCAAAAAAGGGGAAAAAAATCAAAACAGATGCTGCTTAATCCAACACGCAAAAGTCACAGATAACGGAAGGTTCATGACATGGCGGAAAGAAGCACAGCAGAAGACAGTTCACTCAATCCATGAACGTGTATGCAGCATACATAGCAACAGCTTCCAACAGAAAATCGTTGGCACTGCCACCAAAAGTTTCAGCCATCCAGTTAATCAAAGAAAAGGAACATACATGTTCTTCAATAAGCGGAGCCTCTAGCACGATCAGAGGGCAACCGACGTGTTCCTCCAGATAGCTCATATTCAAAAAGTCATAAGCAGCCCTTGCGATGTCCCAATTACCCAGGATGCCATGCGCCGCACCACAGGCCATAATCCGAACACCAGAACAGGCAAACTCGTGAGACACTAAGGGCCTCATCAGTCGATCATAATCCGGCACCGGAGACACCGTGTTGGTTAAGCACAAATCCAGAGGCCATTCAAAGGGACAATCTAGGCAGTGAAAGACAGGTTGCACGCAAGTGAAGTATGAATACCGGAAGGATAATCCATACGCCAGGCTCAAAGTCGCCAATGGCAGCGTACCATAATAGTCAAGCATCCTGTCACGAAGAAGGTGCAGACGGGACAGGTTGTCGTGTGGCACAGGAAGAGCAGCCATTTCGTAGTATGAAAAGCAAAAGTAGCACCCCTGCCACCAGCGCCAGAATCAGTGGGACACCTCCAAAGACGCTCGAGAATATAGAATGAAAAAATGCCGGAATTACACCAAAAATAGTTTGGAAGGAGGTCACGAGGCCGGAGCCCACAAGTTTAAAAAAATGAGCCAGGCCGGTCGTGGACGAGGCATTGAAAATTGTTTGGATCAAAGCTCCAAAATGCAGGGGGAGGTCAGTATTTAAAAGTGCCTGTACCTCAGTGCGTGTATTTGCTACGTGAAGGACAAATGTTTCTCGGGAGGAAGTCAAAGGCACCTCCTTTTGGGACAATAGAGCTCTTATTCTGCTCATCTTGTTGAACTCTGCTTTCAAGGTCGGAATCGAAGGCCAGATAGAAACATCCAGCCGCCCATGCGGGGGAGGAAATAGAACATTATTGCAGCAGACTACTCTCTGCGAAACAGTTACTATATATGGGATTCCCACTAACATCCCGCAGCAAGCTTCATTATTCAAAATCAAATAACTACCGTTTGCAAGCAGCGTGAAAGATGGTGTAATCACTGGTACTGGGATACCTTTGAGGACGCAGGCCAAATTCGGGGAGTGAACATTGCAAGCACCGTGCAACTGAATGTGCCTACATACCAAGGAATGATCTGGTGTCGCGGTACATTCCTCACCCTTCAGATAAACCTCAGTACCGTCTCTAGTACATCTATACGTAAAGGGGAGGGACCAAACCTCATGCATGAAAGCGGTACCCAGCTGTTCATATCTACCCAGAGCATAATGTTTCATACAGGACGTAAACTTGAAAAGCGCAAAAGGTAGAGTGATCAACCCATGTATTAACCACGTGGCCGAATTCAGCTCCGCCACAGAGAAAGGTAACGGCTCCAATTTCTCAATATGTAACAATGAATATGTAGCATCCTTCATGGACATGAACCGTTGTTTCTCAGTAAGGTTAAAGGGAAGAAATAAAGATGTTGTATTCAGAAAGTCCCAAGGGACCCTCCCTGCCTTTAACGTTTGTAATGTCCATGCAAACTGCATAACAGAACGCAACTGATTTTGACCATGATACAATACAGACATATCATCACGCACAATATCAACAACTGAAGAAACAATATTATCTAACGTATAAATTCTTGAAGAAAGAGTGTTAATGCTGTTATCTATAACGGCTAAAACCTTTTCCATATTTGCTTGGTCAATAGCCCTTAATCTAGAAGCCGCTTCAATTTGCGACAATTTCCATACTTCGTTGTAAATAGCATACGCCCACCTCTTTGATCTGCCACCCACAGGACCTTTAACAAAATCATTCAAATCTATTTTGTCATGTAATTTTGATAAATGAACTTTGACAGATGCCAAGGTGGAATGTCGCAGCCAGGATTGACATAATTTCCCTACAGAGTAGGTAGTTACTGTATGAGAGGACTCAAACCGAGGGTCCACGCGTTGTTGAGTATACCCCGGTTTGAGACCCATAAAACGACGTTGACAGGCATCGGAACTGCTTTGCCAAATTAACCACCCTTCATTACTAAATTTCGAAATATTGAAAGATGTATTAGAAACTAATAACTGCAAAGCAGGAAGGGACAGATCTGTGTGGTTATCCCATATTTGGGTAAGCGCCCAGATCCGGCACAGAGGGGAAATTTAGTTTTTTAGTAGTGGCCAATCCGAGACAGGTGGTCTGGAAGATTGTCGAATTCAAAAACAACATATGATTTGGTATAAGACAGGCACGATGTAAAGCTTCAGTTCCTTGAACCTGCCATGATTTGGAACCCCAAACCGATTTGAGATCTATACTAGCCTTCCACAGATCATAACCTTTGGTTGACAACTCATCCATAAAGGACTTAGAATAGAGTAATTTGGTGTGTGTCAGTCTAACCTTTGAGGCAGACTCAGGCATAACTTTAAAATAAAATGATACAGGGTCGGAAACACTGAAATCAGTAAAGTAGGTATACTTATCAACTAAGGTAGGTGAACTACCGAAAGAGGGGGTGGGACAGTGTTCCCATTGGGTAAAATTCACAAAATTACGAAAAGTGTTTGCCTTATGCAGGAAGTGATTGCCATAATGTTGAAAACAATACTGTTCTGCATAGTTAGCCGCATTTTCATATAAATCTTCTGCATCAAAAGCGGCATAATATTTCAAATCAGAAAACAGTGCTTCAATGGCATGAACATCCCAATCATCAGAACGAATGTTCTGCTTAACCATATCACCCATAGAAACACGAAATACATTAGGCACATTGATGACCTCTGTAGGACCATGAATTTGGAATTTAACAGCATCCCACGCCATTCCATCCAAAACGGGCCAGGCAGTAATATTCACAAAAGTCTGGTCCCTTTTCATGAAGTGGGACGATGAGTGGGGGGCCAAAGTTCCATTGATGAGTCCAATTGTTGATCTCTCTTTGAGATAATGTCCATCCACCAGACGGAAAAACACTATTACAAAGCCAATGGACATAAACAAAAAAAACACTAAAAAGCAACAGCCAGATGTATGTCCAAGGGGTAACCAAAAAATGTCTTTTAAACCATCTAGCAAAAACAGCAATGTTCGAAGGGGGAGTGGAGGGCAATGAGTTAGTGTCAAAGGAGAAATGGGACTGGTCAACTGCCGTAGATTGTAAAACAGGCGAGTGACCATTTGTAGGGTAAGCATACTCAGTCTCTTCGGGCAGACCATCAGCCGGTGGTAGCAACAAGGGATCAGTAACTGACTGCATCTCGATGGCAACATCAGACAAGGTGTCAGAAGCAGGAACCAACATTGAACTTCTTTGCATCGTCTGGCATGAAACTGCTGGAGTCATACTAAGAAGTATCGGCCACTCGCTGTAGTTTGACATTGTCAATAGAGATGTACCTGTTTTCTTTTCGACCAGGAAGTGGAGGTAAAATGACTGTTCTTGTACCCTGCACTCCAAGCACTGGAACCGGTGCACGATAAGAGGGGCCGAACTCCTTCTTGTTCTCCACCTTCTCACGGACCAGGTCTCCAACTCGGGGTAGCCAGCCGACTACCGGAATCTGAAGCTCAGCATCAGACGTGGAGGGCAAGTGTTCCTTCGAAAGAGTGTCTCTGGCTTCTTGTAAAGTCTGCAAAACAGCACAGTGATCATCTACGTCAAAGGGTGCGGTCGACGCCGCCATGTCTAGACCATCAAGGTCTGGGACAAACATCCTGATTCCGAAGAGCATCATGTACGGGGTCCGCCCACCCAGAGACCTTCTAGGGAGATTATTAAGTGCACGTTGGACGTTATACAAATGGGCTAGCCAGTTCCGGCCTGTGCCTAAAACACGTGCTGTCAAAGATTGCTTTAAGTCACGGTTCATTCGCTCCACCACACTATTACCCTCAGGTCGGTAGGGGGCCGAAAATTTGACTTGGACCCCCATATTTCTCATAGCCTCCTTGTAAGCCTTAGAGGCGAACGCAGGGCCCTGATCAGAATGGAAGGTACCACACGCAAAAGTTCCCACAAAGACACGCAAATCTATGATGACAGTCCGCGAGTCAGCACTCCTTTGTGGCCATACCCAAAGAAAACGTGTGCACGAATCCACTGCAACCAAGATATACTTGTACGCAGTATCAGAAGAAAAAGGACCGCAGTGATCTAGATAAACACAACCAAATGGTTTATTAGATATGTACAACTGTGTTTGTGGTGGGCGCGCAACAGTGGAAGGTTTAATCTGTTGGCAAATGTCACAATCTAGTACATAAGCGCGCGCTTGTTTATATAAACCAAACCACCAGTAACGCTGTTGCAACAGAGATATAGTAGCGGACACGCCGGCGTGGGCTGACGCCAACCCCTCGTGCGCTGCTAATATCAAAGCTGGTCTGCAGTCCGCGTTGGGAATAATTCTGTCACCAACGTCGTTTATCCTCACTAACGGGACGTTATCAGGACTTAAGTGATAAATATAACGAGAAGGAAAACCCTTCGGGTAATCACTTCCCTTCTCTGTAGCAGCAATAGCTGCCAAGATGTCATCATCAATCTTACTTTTGGATCTTGTAACTGCTGCCACTAAGTATGTAGCCACTGCGGTTCTAGCTGCCTCGTCAGCCAAGCTGTTACCGACAGCATGGACACCAAGTCGTTGGTGACCAAGAGTGTGAATAACATTCACAAGAGGGAGACGTTCTTTAAAGTCTGCCACTCGAACTCAAAGCAATTTATGCTTAATTGTGCTACCTTTGGTATCTCGGTAATCGTTTTGAGACCAGAATTGTAAGTTGTCATTGTAGGACTGGACACAATAAAAGGAGTCACTTACTATAAGAGTCGTGACTCGGGGATCAGCAAACTCCAGTGCAAGCACCAGAGCCCGGAGCTCCGCCAATTGCGCGGTACAATCACCCAATGACTGCGTATGCACTGCATCAGATTGGAATTCACCATTCACGAATGTACCTACGACAATTGCGCAAGCCGCAGAATAGGCGTGCTTTGATCCAATCGCGGGCTGCGCCGAACCGTCAGTGTATATGACACAATGGTATTCTTCGAGCGGGCGCAAAGACAGAGGAGCCGGATGAACGAATTCATACTGCAAGAACTCCTGAGTCTGTAAAGAGGCGTCAAAGATATAAGTGACATCTGGGGATGTCAGAGTCGTGGCCCATTGTATCCACCGTGGATGCAAAGCTTTAGAATTTGGTACACTTGCTTTAGTCACTGCCTCTAGGGCAGGATACGGTGTTACAACCAAGATCTGTTTTCCATGCGACAGTGCGCGTTCCTTAAGGATCGCCATCTGTACTGCCGTCAGAACTTTCTCGACGGTGGAAAAACGTAATTCAGCAGAGGTGTACAAGTGTGATTTATACGCAATGGGGACGGTATCGCCCTCATTGAACGTCAAATACGTGAAACCCACGGCGCCTGGTACTATTCTTATTACCAGGTTCGTGCGGTTATCACGCGTCAGCAAGTATTTTGAAGCAAGAAGATCAGCCTGTAAAGACTGTAAAATAGCAGAATGTTCTAGCTGCCAGCTAGACTTCGAAAAAGAAGGTTGTACCAAGGCGTATAGCGGCTTGATACGCTGGGCATAATCAGGAATATACGTACGGCCGAAATTCAGAAAACCCAGTAGAGATTGTAATTTTTTCAGTGTCGTAGGAGCACGCAAGCATGCGCACTTCTCCAGAAAGTGAGGAGCCAATCCCTTACCCTCGTTGTTGAGCTCGTAGCCCAAAAACAACACTGTATATTCCGCGATGTGAGACTTCGCAAAATTAAATTTGTAGCCATAATCAGCAAAACCCACTATTATATTGTCGACTCGAGACAGATGTGGCATCAGCTCATCATCCGTGAGGTAGATATCGTCAACATAGGAGTATGCGTCGGGGTCTATTCTTTCTAAGAGCGAGACCACGCGAGCGGAAGTAAACGCCGTCCACTGGCAACTCAGTGTGGACAGGTTGTGGCTAAAAAAGCCATTGGAAATGTCAAGTGTCGTTTTAAATCTCTTACGCACGAGACTGTCGACAAGAGCCGAGCTGTGAGTATTTTGTACCGCGCAGGTCCGGCAATGCGAATTTAGGTGCCGGTAATCCAAAACTAAACGGTACGACCCGTCAGGCTTCGTCACAGTGAATAAAGGGTTATTCATAGGGGACACACAAGTTTCAACAACACCCTGATATTCCAATTGTTCAAGGATTGCCGCGACGTGCGGTCTAGCTTCACGACGCATGGGATATTGGGGTGGAGGCTGGGGCATAGACCGCAATGGAATCTCATGGCAGGGGGACAGCCTGTCCCAACCCACCTGAGTACGATACACCGCCGGCGCTAGCGCCAGCGCCCACTCCTCAGCGTACACTTCAGCCTGGTCCTTAGGCACCGTGTGCGCAAAGGACGGGAGGATCACCTCCTCCCCTCTAGGAGCTTCTAAAATGAAAGCTGGGGGCCAATCCGCCTCCGCTAGGAGGATATCATAAGTGGTAGTCAGATTATCCCAAAAAATCCCCTTTATTGTACGTTGTATGTCACCCTCAATTAATAAGACTATTTCATAAAGTCTGTCAGGGGGAGCCACTCTGGTGTCAGCTGTTTCAACAGTAACCGATATATCAGTTGCTGTCACCGCCAGAAATGGACGCAGAGCTTGACGGACTATGGTAATTTCCGCTGCGCTGTCCAGTAGCGTCAGCGCCCATGTCCGGTTCCGAAGCTGTGTCCGCACTATCTGAGGCATATCTTGCCGTCAGAGCAGCCACTTTCTTCTTCTGAAACGGGGGTCTTTGTCGTGCAAATTCGTCCTGCTTGCCTTTACCTTCAGTCTGTCGGGGCTGATCACGTGTCTGTGGAGCACCCCGACCTTTGCCACCGCCTCAAAAACCGGACTGTGAAGCCGATGTTTCCTGTGAAGAACGAGGGGAACGTTGTTCAGAAACCTGAAACCTATCAGGAGACTTAATAGTAGCACGATCACGTAGATCATAAGTGCGTTCACTACCTGACTGAACGGGAGAGGCAGGCCGAGAGCCCTGTTTCTGCTGCTGCTTTCCCTGTTGTTTTGACCGCCAATTTTGTTTTGGAAAGTTTGGACGGTCATCCTTACCAGAGGCTTCCGCCTTACCCTGCTGCTTAATTTCGGCAGTTTTGACCACAGGTTTAACTCCTAAAGAGCTACGACCCAAATCTCTGTACGCTGACGAGATTATTTTCGCAAATTCCCGAGGCTTATCCTCATCCGCAACCTTCTTCAGTTCATTACGAACTTGGAACTGCATAGCATCACCTTTAAGGTTACTGTAAAGATTTCACCAACAACAGGATGGATGTTGGTAAGCTTTATTTGCAGTACATATGAAAGATACCTCCAGCTTGATCTGCCAACCTTCAATGTCCTCCCACTCTTCAAACATCAACATTCCACCCTAGCAACAAGTTAGACATTCTATATGAACACTGGCACTTACATGTACATTGAGCTCTACACATCTTCCCCCCTACAAACATTACATCAAATTTAAATAACAAAAAAACAACAATTAATCATAGATAATTTGATCCGGAGCACGACACTTGGAAACATTTCCTATACTCCAAGCAAAACCATCACTTAGAATAAGAACGCTTCTTTTTACTGCCTTGACTTGCATGGGTTGAGAAAACTTGCTTTCTCCCTTAATAACATTTCCCCCACGTCTAACAACCACCCAATCTCCAACTCTTATGTCATGATCTTTGACACCTTTTCTGATGTTATAACGCCAAGCCATGGCCTTCTGTTGTTCAACAACATCCTCCTTAACTGCACTACGATCAACCCACACACACTCTTTGTTCTTCAGCCATCCTGGAATTTCTTTCACTCCAGGTTCACGCCCCTTAAGAGAAATAAAAGGGGAAACCCCAGTCACCGAATGTGGTGTAACTCTATATGACCACACTAGCTTTTTCAACTCATCCGACCACGACAAACCATTGGAAATGGAAAGTTGGATATTCCCCATTATCAACCTATTAATCCTTTCCACCAACCCATTGGCCTGTGGTCTAAATAACGCAACCCTTTCATGTTTGATTCCCGTTCTTGAAAGAAACTCCTTCATTTTATTGGAAACCAATTGAACCCCATTATCTGACACCAGGGTTTTCGGCATGCCTTCATTTAGGAACACCCTCTCCATAAAGCCAATCACTTTCTCTGTCTCAATGCTGTCTGTACTTTCCACAACAAACCACTTAGAATGGTAGTCCACTAAAACCATTAAAAACTTACTACGAGAGCCAAGTTTTGCAATGGGTCCCAAAAAATCAATTGCCACTCTTTCCCACGGACGACTGGGAAACTCTGGGCACACAAGTGGCGGTTG
Source organism: Triturus cristatus (assembly GCF_964204655.1). Taxonomy (NCBI): domain Eukaryota; kingdom Metazoa; phylum Chordata; class Amphibia; order Caudata; family Salamandridae; genus Triturus; species Triturus cristatus. The sequence continues at coordinate 468,560,092 of NC_140581.1, read as the reverse complement.
CCTTACCACCTTTGTCTTATCACTACTAGCACACGCACAGCAATCTTTGACCAACTCCTCTACTTGACTGTCCATGCCCGGCCACCAAAACGACTGCCGCACACGTCTTTTGGTCATATTCCTACCTAAATGACCCTCATGAGCTATATTTATTATTTTAGACCTGAGACTCTCCGGTGGCACTAACTTATTTCTTCGCCACAACTTCCCTTCACCTACACTCAGTTCAGTCCCCACATTCCAATAACTCTTGAAATTCACGTCTTGACTATAACTTTCTTTCCACCCTGCCGACACACACACCATCACCTCTTGTATCACCTTGTCTTGTAACATCGCACGTTCCCACTGTTCTTTATCGAACGCTTGCTCTTCACTATACCTAACTTCACTCACACCATCATCCAAATCCTCATCAATGGCATCAATAGGCATCCTAGAAAGATAGTCAGCTACAACATTCTTAACACCTTTCATGTACTCCATTTCAAAGTTGTACTCCAACACAGATAAAATCCATCTCGAAATCCTTGGGGTAACATTTCCCTCCAATCCTCTACCACATTTAAACAAATGCACCAAGGGTTTATGATCGGTGCGGACTTTAAAAGGCAACCCCCAGACAAAGTAACGAAAGTGTTTCATCCCCCAACAACATGCTAAAGCCTCTTTTTCAATGACTGAATAGGTCAACTCTGCCCCTTGAAGCCTCCTCGATGCAAATCCAATAATTCTTTCATTACCATTGTACACTTGAGTCAACACTGCCCCTATGCCGACAGCGCTAGCATCTGTAGTGACAATTGTTTTCGCATTCACATTAAAATGCCCTAAAGTAGGAGCATGGAGTATACAATATTTTATACGTTTGAACGCCGCGTCACATTTCTCATTCCAGAAAAATGCTACCCCATTTTTCATCAAGACTCTTAATGGCTCTACTATCTCAGTGAACCCACATACAAATTTGGAACAGTATTCCGCTAGTCCCAAAAATGACTTCAACTGTTCCTTATTAGTGGGAACAGGGGCATCATTGATGGCTGCCACTATACTTTTTTTAGGATTTATCCCAAGCTCAGATATTTCGTGACCCAAATACGTCACCTTACTTCTCCTCAATTGACACTTCTCCTTTTTTATAGTTAGACCATGCTTTCCCATGCGCTCCAAAACGTCTTCCATAACTGCATCATGATGTTCCCCATTCTTCCCCACAACCAATACATCATCTTGAAAAAACAAAACATTCTTAACTCCTTCAAACACTTGCTTCATGACCCTTTGGAACACCGCAGAAGCAGATGCCAGGCCAAATGGCATCCTCCGATAGCGGAAAGCACCTAGAGGAGTTACGAATGAAGTAAGATGTCTTGATTCTTCACTAAGATCAATTTGGTGGTAGGCTGATGACATGTCAATAACGCTAAAAATTGCTCCACCACCCATAGCAGTCAACATCTCTGAAATGTTTGGCAGCGGTTGCCTGTCAACCCATATGTTCTTGTTCAGGTCGCGCAAGTCCACACACAAACGAATTTTGTTACCATCCTTGGGTGCGACTACTATGGGCGCCAACCATTCTGAGGCTTCAATAGGCTCAATGATCTTTTGAGTCAACAGCTTGTTCAGTTCCTCTTGAAGAGGGGCTCTCATTAGATGAGGAACATTTCTTACCTTGTGAACAACTGGGACAGCGTTATGTTTTAAAATAATTTTGTGAGAAAACCCGACAAGCCTCCCCAATCTATCTGTAAAAACATTAGGAAATCTTCTCATCACATTTGTCTCATAATCATTAACATCATGAATCACCACAGATTTAACCGGTTGCTCAGAATTTGGATTCAGCATTATTCCGAGATCCTTTTGATGACGCCAGCCTAGCAAATTGGACCCTTGCTTTGTTAAGTATACTCTACCATAAATTTTTTCTTCCGCAAAGCTTATTACCATCCATTTAAGGCCAATTATATCTATTGTTTTCCCACCATAGCCTACTGCTTGTATGTCAGGAACCATCCAATCTTTCATACAGCTTGTGTCTTTCCATAACTTGATATACATGTCTTTGGACAATAGCGTGTATAGACTTCCTGAATCAATTAACATTTTTACTGCGCACCCATCTAAAGCAATCATTGAATGTGGTTTTTCTAACTTATCTGTGCTTTCCATAGCGATACCACTGTCATTTACCAGATTGCAATCTACTTGTTCAAGAATAAAGGAGCCATCAATACAAAGCATCAATTCTTGAACATTCTCACATGTATCATCAATTGCTTGTACGTACTGGGTTCTAAAATTGCACACTTTGGCAAAATGTCCCCTTCTGCCACAACCCCTGCAAATTGTATTTCTAGCCATACATCTAGGACTCGAAGCAATGTGGCCCGGAGCACCACACCTGTAACATTTAAAACTACGGGTATTGATTGGCTGCATCGGGTTCCCAGGTCGCGTAACGTTTACCGGTACATTATTTCTTGTATTTGGATTTTCAGTAGGTTTAGCACTGGGCTTAAATTGTGTCTTTCCCAAATACGTCACTGTCTTAGTTTCATCAACAAATGCTTGAATTTCAGCCCCTTTGACGTTTAAATCTTTTGTTCCTGAATCACTAGATGTGGCTAGTTTTGTTACCGCTGAACTACTACACTTGTCCATCTCTTTGATCCATAAATCGGAATGTTCTAACCCTTTGGCTATTTGAATTGCTTCTTCTAATTTACAATCTTTAATAAGAAGCTTTTCTCGTACCCTTTTATTATTTGTGCATCTCACAATTTGATCACGTATGAGCGAATCAGCTAACCCTTCAAAACTACAAGTAAGAGATAATCCCCTTAACGCAGCTACATAGCTTGCAATATCCTCATCTATTTTTTGTACACGACAAAAGAATTTATGTCTCTCCAGAACAACATTAATTTTTGTGACAAACCTCACTTCGAGCATTTGCATGCTCATCTCATAGACATTGTTAGGTTGTCCATCTCCCATACCCAAAGAAATTTCAGGGAGATCTTCATATAAGCGTCTTCCTTCTACTCCTAAATGATGGAGTAATATGGCTTGTCTACGAATGGGTCCATATTTATCTGCCCCTGTTGCTAAAACATAAGTTAAAAATAACTTCTTCCATTCTTTCCAGGGAATGGGAGGGTCACCTGGTGTTGGTAGAAAGGAAGGAGGTGCTGCTAAGCCTTGATCAGCCATAATATCAATATAATTACCACTCACGAACTCTATAATTCTAAACACATTCAAAATTATGCTAAACCTGTATAAGGAATAAAGAATGTTAGTGGTTATTAAAATTGTATGGTAAGATGTGAAACAATCAACTTATTAAGTAAAAACAATTTTCTAAAATGGCCACCGCGTGATAATTTGTCCTATTTCTTCAGGTAGTTGGGCACACTTCTTTGTTGTAAGTGGGCGTCAACAGTGGGCGTGTGAGGAAGAGTAATGGAATGGGTTCTCTCGAGGCAGTTCCAGATTCCGAGATTCGTAAGTTGCTTTTATTCGTAAGCTTTTTAAAGATGCTTTTTTTTTTTCGTAACGCTTTTTGATGCTTTATGTCGCGTAGCTTTCACAGCGATCTTTTATAGCCACAAAATTATTGTCATATGCTTCACAAGGTTTAAACACTGCGCAAGCGGTACAGCAAAGCGTCTGTCAGAGCCGTTGCTCACACGGAAAACACGGAAAGCGTTATAACACAACCACGGCAGTTCAGCAAGCGGTACAGCATAGCGTCTCAAACACTGCGCAAGCGGTACAGCAAAGCGTCTCTCAGAGCTGTTGCTCACACGGAAAACACGGAAAACGTTATAAGACAACCACGGCAGTTCTCTTCCGTAGCAACAAGTGTTGTTATCCTCAGCAGTTCACAGTTACACGAAGTTTAGAAACAATTGAATATTTGATGCAGCACAAGACTTAGTCACGGCATGACGTTTCCCATAGCAGTCATACACAATGAGGATGGCAGTTCACAGTTACTCCATAACGTTTCCCATAGCGATTGCTCAGAATAACGATGGCAGTTTACAGCTACACCATAACTTTTCGTACAGCGGTTGCTCACGAGGCTCAAGGACAAATAACTTGGCAAAATGAAGTATTCGATGAGCAGATGCAGATACAGTACATACCAATTAATATCTTGAGAATTCAAACTCTTCTCTTTGCGTGAGTTCTTGAATGAATTAAACCTCAATGGTTTATCCAGGGATGGAGGTACTTGTAGGCTGCTCCCTGCGCAGCTTAAGTCGCTCGTCGCCAATGTAAAGATTTCACCAACAACAGGATGGATGTTGGTAAGCTTTATTTGCAGTACATATGAAAGATACCTCCAGCTTGATCTGCCAACCTTCAATGTCCTCCCACTCTTCAAACATCAACATTCCACCCTAGCAACAAGTTAGACATTCTATATGAACACTGGCACTTACATGTACATTGAGCTCTACAGTTACACATCATCATGGAAGCCACCAGGTCAAACTGTCCGAGGAGCCGCATTCCTAATTCTACCGCAGACTCCACACCGTGGTTATCTTGAACACGTTTAATAACGGAGGGCAGCACCGACATAGACGGAGTGCCAAAGCACTGCGAGTACGTCGCCGCAAAGACCTTGCCCCAGTTAACACAATCATCAATGTCGGGGACCAAGTCTTTAGGCAAACTAATGGTAAGGATCCTGTGTTTCTCCACAGGAGATGTATTCGGATAAACCGTTTCTATTTGGTCAAATTTTTCAGCAAGCTAAAAGGGGAAATCATCCCGCGTTTGGGGGCGCTTGCCCATAACAGAATTAACCATAACAGGACTAATGACCACCGCGTGATGGTCAGTAGGCTGTCCCGCAACAGCAGGTGCCCCCGCCTACACATTGCGCGACACATACTGCACTAACGCCCTATATACCGTAATAAGGGAAGTGTGTAGTACACGCAATTCAGCCACCGTCACCGTGAGGTAACGGGGATGAGGCGTAAATCCGGCTAGTACCGGCCAAGTGGCCCCGGCAATCGATAAAGGGCCCATTCTCGGCGGTATAACCACATGGGGAAGGGCGCCATTAAACCAAATAACATGCTGCCAAGCAGATATTGGTATTTCCTGTGTCCTATACGGCGTATAGCTTGCTGGCACTGCAGTGGCAGTGTAAGAATGGAAGGTATTATCGTCCTCACTCACTGCCGGAATCATCACCCAAGAGTAGAACAACTCATATGGATGAGCCGCATCGGCTCCTACCACAAAGATGACGTTCATGCCAGTGTCCGGCACCCCATACTGCGTCAAATGACGTTTCAGAGCTGCACGGCTATGCGCCGCAATATCGACCGACATAAGGACAAGCTACACTCAAAGTAATCAGTAGCACAAGGGTTCAATAACCTTTTTAATGATCAAGCTTGACGAAACCTATATCAACAGAAATAGGTAGGTTTAAATCCGTCAGACTTGTTATCCGGAAACAAGAATGAGGGTGTTGTGGACTAATATAAGCACTACTAAGGCGTTTCAACTCATAGACCAAACGTTAGGTGCGCCATGTTGCAGGGATTCTGCTTATACACAGAACTATGCGTAGAACCCCAGGACCTCAGTGAATTGTGGTGTACCAGAAACTCACCTCAGAACCCAGAACCCAGTATCCGGCTAGCATAAGTGTCCCATTCGTTATCCGAGATTTAGCTCGGCGGTCCCAATGAAAAGACAACCCAGAACACGCGACTCAGTGTACTCTCAGGAATGGTGGGAATCGGAAATACCTGTTCGTATATTATTCTTACATCAGTCCACAACAAGAATAAAACAGAGACACGGTGAAAATAAAAAGAGTTTATTTTTATAGACCACGTGTCCTCATATGCAGTACTTTGGCTAATACAAGCAGACAAATGATTATAATTAAAACCATCAGCATCGTTACAATACCATAGAATAGAAAAGGAGTTATCATGTTATAAATGACAGTGGATACTACCACCTTCCTTTTATTAAGAAGCTAATATTACTATTATGCTAATAGAAGGTCTCTTAGGCTTGAATAGGGGACCCCATACCTCAAAGATCAGCTTAGTGAATTCACATCACAGGAGCATCAGGAGTCTTCTCGCAGGAAGGCTCGTCTTCGGTCTGAATATTAAACATGATGTCTACAATATTAAAAGCACCAGCTTTCAGGTATTCGCAGCTGCCTGTGTGTTATGGCTAAATAGTGGGTCGATCAACCTAGAGTGGAAAACATGCATTGTCTAACAACCCAGACTGTTTTGTCACACCATGTACAGACCAAGGTCGCTGCGCAGAGCTCGGGATGGTAACAACAGATTGCTCTCATGGGAGGCAAAACTCGAGTCAGCAGTTTGTTTAATCAATAACATGTAAACGTGCAGTGTCGTGCGCAAAAGCAGCACGATGGCTTTCTAACATCTAACGTGGTTATGCTAACTTAACAATGCATGGACGTATTACGGGAGTCCTCACTACAACAGCCTTTAATAATCATCCACCTTGCTGCCCCTAACCTAGCCCTTCAGTGCCTTGCTGGCATAGTCCAAGAAATCCACCCCTGTTTGTGAAGAGATATTGTGGCTGCCCCTGAATCTGAGCCTATACCTCTTTGTGGTCAGCCCAAACTTACTGACTAGGATAGCCTTCTTTGCAGTGTAGCAGGTTTGGTCCTCCACTTCCAGTGTAAGGAGTGTGTCCCTCCCCATCGTGGGCATATACCTCCACAATCTACCACCCCAGAACTCAAATTCAAATTAAAATTTCAAAGCTTTATTCGATTATTAAAAAACAATCATAAAAGCATACATTGTTAAAATACAGAATAAAATACAGAACATGCATCAGATATTACAGTAAACGAAGCAGCTTAAATGGCATCAAGTATGTCGGCCAGACAATCTAATGTTTATAGAAAAACCACGGTTAGAACACCAGGCTTTTCCTATGGGAGACAGCTTTTAATATAAAGGTAGCGGTAGAAAAACAAATGTCCAACATATCAAGTCCAAATAACAATTTCATCGCTTGGGCAGTAGTGAACACAAAGTATTTCTTAAAAACAGGTTTGAGATAGTAAAGACGAAGATGCAGATAAAAAGGGCAAATAAGCATAAAGTGCAATGTGCTTTGCTTAGTTGAGCCGTCACAAGGGCAAGGTGTTGGGCTATAAATTTTCATCTGTGGAAAGGCCACCAGGTTATGGGCAATGCCTAATCTCAACCTAGTGAGAACAAACTGGTGAGATTGTTTGGTAATGGCTTTTAAATACATAGGCAAGCCCGAGACAACCGACATGTTAGAGTGGTAAAAAACATGGGTTGACGAGAGGCTACATTGAACACTACGCAGGTTAGATTTGGTCCCTAGAAAAACGTTTTTAAGCTCCTTTTTAGGTATAGTGACAGCGCTCAGGGGCTCATCAAAAATGTCAAGATTAAAAATGTCACTGTAGGAAGATGAAACATAATTTAACCAGGGGATCTTACGGACATTATCCAACCGAAGACAGTCTAAAATAATTTGCCTGGTAAATCCTGTCTCATCCTTGGCCCAAATTGACCTCCAAGCCATAAGAGGTCTCAATCCCGTTAGATCTGTAAGATAATCAAGGCCCACCTCTCTATGACTTAGTTCAGTAGATGCCGAGGAGGGACGGCAAAGGAGTCTTTTAAGGTACTGGTTCTCTGTAACTTGTAGATCACTGTGTTTACAGTAGCCCCATATACCTGAACCGTATAAGGCAATAGATACACATCTATGCCTATAGATGTTTAACATGTCAGGGATGCGACGACTGCCTAATTTGGATGCAAAGCGAAATACTCGAGAGGAGCTTTTGCCCATCTTGGCATTCACATTTAAAATCTCAGGTGCCCAAGTTCCTCTATTATTAAAAGTTATGCCAAGATAACAGAATTTGTCCACTACCTCAATTCTATGATTATTAAAATGAAATGGTTTAGAACGTTTCATCCGTTTCCCGCAGGCCATAATGAAGGTCTTAGAGTTATTTATTTTTAGTTTTCTCCCCTTGATAAAGTCGTAAAAATAATTCATAAGGTTTTGGAGTCCATTCGGAGTACGCGAGAGTAGAACCGTGTCATCTGCATATAGCAGGACCGGGACAGGGTGACCACCAACCTGTGGGGAATCTGCATGTACCCTCTTCAATTCGGACTCCATGGAGTTTATAAAAAGGGAGAAAAGCAACGGGGCCAACACACAGCCTTGCCTTATGCCTGATTTGACCCTGATTTTCCTGGTACATTCCCCGGCCTGGCCAAAGCGGATCTGGGCTGATAGCTTATTATAAAGTCTGGCCAGGAAATATATTATTGCTGGGGGGGCTCCCATTTCCAATATAGTGGACCATAACAAAGTATGATCCACTAGGTCAAAGGCACTTGAGAGGTCAGCGAAACAGAGAAATAAAGAGCCCTGTTTCGCTTTAGTGTATTTCCCGATGATAAGATCGAGATTAATACACTGCTCTGTTGTCCCAAGACCCTTATGGAAGCCATATTGAGATTCAGCTAGAATTTTATTTTCCTCCGCCCATTCCTTCAGTCGCACCAGTAGGACCCTGCTCATAATCTTGAGTGAGGAATCCAGAAGGGAGATAGGGCGGTAGTTCTTAGCCTCTCCTCTATCTCCCTTCTTATAAATCGGTAGAATTATGGATTCACTCCAGGTGGATGGTGTGCTATCCCTAACTGATGCGTTGAACACCTGGGTCAGGAGCGGGCTCCAAAGTGCCGGGTTGGATTTATACAGGTCAACCGGGACCCCATCTGGTCCCGGTGCCTTCCCCCCTTTGCTCTGGCTGATGGCCATTTCCACCTCTTGAAGGGTAATACCCAGGGATAGCTTAGGTTCATACAGGGCGGTAGAAAGGCTAGCACAGTCCTCCCTAGCCGAGTCAAAGATTTCTGTAAAATATAATACCCAATTATCTTCGCTAACCTGTGCTGATAATATAGGGAAATCTTCCTTTACAAGAAAAGGGCTATTGACCGTATTCCAAAAGAGCTTACTGTCACGCAATACTGCTGCTTTAGTCAAATCGTCCCAGGCAAGCTCCCTTAGCTCTTGTTTTCTACGTGTTAGGTGCTTTTTGTATAACAGCCTGAGGTATATAATGGCCTCCCTGTCTCTGGGTTGTTTAGAAAGTGCCCGTTTAAGTTCTTGGAGGGATTTGGTACACGCATTATCAAACCAACCGGTAGCTGCCTTCTTCGTCAAGCCTTTGGTAATGGTGAGGGATCTTTTTATGATGGTACCCAATTCCACAAAATCAGCTATAATGCACTGGGGGGAAGCCTCTGAGTCCAAACATTTGAGTATCGCTACAGACCCCATTGCTACAATTTTATGCTGCAGCTTCTCGGAATTATCCACACGCCATTTGATACGAATACCATTCTGCCTACAGGGGGTTAAGTCTTCTACTATCATACGCTGGATGTTAACCGGAAACCCCCAAATAGAAATCAACATGGTGATGGCATTATGGTCGCTACTTCCAAAATCTACAACAATAGGAACCACACAAAATGGGACAATATGAACAGAAACTAATAAATGGTCAATAACATAAGCCGAGTTCATTCCTAAAAAAGTCGGTACAGGGTTACCCTCATGGTCTGCAGCCGGGGAATGTATCAATAGATCCAGTTTAAGCATAAAGGAGTTGAGGGAGTCGCCATATGGTGAGTGTATAAAATGTACCCGGTTTTCCCCATTATCCCCGTCGTACCCGCAAACTTTGGTGAAAGAGTGGGGGCAAGTACGAATATTAAAATCCCCTCCCCAGATGATATCAAGAGGTTTATGGATGCCTTTGCAGATGTTTCTCACTGCTACATCCAACTCATCCAAAACGGAGGTATTTGTAGCATCAAACAAATTGTTATAGTGGTTAATCAGCAGGGTTACATGGCCCATTTTGTGTTCCATGCTTAAAATTTGCGAATGAAAACCCACAGTCTGGTGCGATTTCACACGAACAGGGAGGTTCACAGAAAGTAGAGTTACTAGCCCCCCTTTAGCACTGCCCATATTGGACCTTTGTGCCGGGTTGTTATATGACACAAATCCATCAAGGATGATATCAGTTGTTACCCAGGTCTCTTGTAAACATAAGACATCAAACTGGGAAAGAATTTCGCTCCAGCCCAAGGACGACTTTTGCCGGCTCCAGCCAGCAATATTCCAGCTAGCAAATTTGAAGCCGGGGGTACATGGAGCTAGTTCAATAACCTCCTGTACACTAGTAAATCCCAGTGATGGCCTGATAACAACAGGGGAGACCGTAGATACAAGAAGGTGGGGTGGGGCAGAGGGGTCAACTCCCTGGGATAGTAAATGTGCAGGGGTAGGAGTGAGGGGCATTACGGGGGCTGGATCGATAGATATACTTTTACCCATAACTGCTATTAAACTATTACCAGTAGCAGGGGGGATGCAAAATGGGAAATATAATGTGGATAGTCAGTCTACTCCATCTAAACCGTTAAGACAATTAAATCGGTTAAAATCACAGAAAGGAGTCTCCGGAGACAACACGGCCGGTCTTGCTTCATACCCACGGAATCTACCCCTCCGCTCAACCCTCGTCCAATTATCTCGGCCTTGATCATGGTGCAAGTGGATAGGGGTAAAGAAAAAAGACACTGGCAGCGTCTGGATGGTGGAATCGAAGGATCTATTAAACCCGGCACATATGTGCGAGGCTGTTCTGGGGTCTCTAAAGCTCACCATGATACAGTCCCCGATTATAGTCTTTCTGGTTTTACCCAGCCAAGGTACCCTTCTAACCAAGATGATTTCATTATGGAGGTGGGCCGGGAGGGGTCTATTCCAGTTCAGCCATTTAATGACTTTATTTTTTTTTAAGAGATTGAAAATTCTCGGCTTCTCCAACTTCTAAGGGAGGAACACCGGCCAGGACTACCATAAAGCGGTTAGCTTCAGGGGGCAGGTCAGGCCTACATGGTCTAGGGACAATCTTATCAGGGGGTGGGGAAGCTATGTGGCCATTAGTTGTGGCCCCGTTAGTAGTGGTCATAGATTGAACTGGACCTGCAGGTAGCAAAGGGGGAATGTTAGAGTTGCTATTTTGAATCGGGGCTAGATTGCCCGTTGGGGGACGCACAGGGGGAGCGGCATCATTCACTAAGGGGGGCCTAGATTACCTAGGTTAGTAAGAGTGATTTGGGGGTTGGAAGAAGTATTGGGCTTGGAGGATCTAGTAGCTAATATAGCAGCAGAGGTTTTCTCAATGTTGGTAAGACGGAGTTCTATGCGTTCCAATTTAGACTCTAAGGGGAGTAAAAGGGATTTGAAGAGGGCTCCCAGAGTTTCTAAAGAGAGGTCCAAACTAAGTATGTGTTGAGAAAGACCTGATGTGGGGTTGGTGTTATCATGTTTATGTTTGGCTGTTTTAGATTTGCCACCAGGTTTCGAGTTATACGGCCTTTTACATTTAGTTGCGACCCCTTCAATAACTCCATTTAGTATAGTATCACAAGTGACAACGGAGTCTGAGGGAGTGGGCACATTAGTATCAAAGACCATATCAATTTCTGGGAGAATTTCGTTAACCAAAATATACAGATCAAGTGACGCCAAGTTGGTCACAGTAGATGTTGAGAAAGGGCCCATCGCAGCATTGTTAGTAGACTCTGTAGGTCGTTCGGGGGTTTTAGCATTAGCCAAAGTACCAAGGGAAGATCTTTTGAAGGCCGATAATTCCTTTGATAAACGCTTCTCAAGAACGTTTATTTCAGTATCAATGAGGGTATTAGCTCTAATCAAAAATTTCTCCATACCTCCAGAAATGGCCGCTCCAGCTAGGGATGACTTGCTCCTGGTTTCACGACAAGACATCTCCCCACGCTAGAGATAGCAAAATGTAGCAAAATGTAGCAGCAGAAGCAAGAGGGGGGGGTGCTGCGAGGTCGGCAGGAAAGATGCAGGGAAATACAGCCACAGCCTTACAGGACCAAGTCTTCCAAGAACTCCTATGGGACATTGTGCACTCTCAGAGCCACTTGATAGGCTGCAAACCATTTATCTGTGTCAACCCCCACCACATAACTGGGCACCAAATCCTTTGGGATCCTGACTCTGGACTCACCCATGGACACTGTAGGTATACTGCCACCATTGCTGTTGCTGGACCTCGCTTGTAGGGCTCTTATGTACAGCTCTCTGAGGTTTAGTACATGGGACATCTTCCTCTCCTCAGAGCCAACCTACTTTCCTCCAGAGCTTGTTCTTTCTCCAATTTTAGTTTGGCAAGCTTTTCCTCCTGCTCTATCTTGGCAAGCTCTAATTTAAGTTTTCATTCTTCCCTCCTGTTTGCCAGCTCCCCTGGGAGCAAGTTCTTTGAGGAGACACATGCTCCCAATCTCTGGTAACCACTGTTGCTCCTGGAAAGTTGTTGGTCCCTTCCACAGGCAGTTCCAGAGCCACTTCAGACTACACATTTAGGCCATTCTCTCCCCCAGGAATCTCCTGATCCTCCTCTGGGATGTTATCCCCTGCATCCCAGGTCTCCACCCTCAAAGCTTTCTGCAGCTCCACCTTCCTGGTAAAGCCCGTTGTAGAAACTTGAAAGTCTTTGCAGAAGTCTTTCAGCTGTGCTACATTGTACGATTCTAACCTGGCCAGTTGAAACTCAGTTCCTGCTAGTGCAGGTGTGGTCTCTCTAGAGCGAGACTTAATTTAGCAGAAAAATCAAAAAGCCAATCGGGGAGAATTGAAAAAGGCTTCAATCCATCAATCAATCAATCAATCATGACATTTGTAAAGCGCGCTACATACCTGTGAGGGTCTCAAGGCACTGGGGGAAGGGTGGGGCTGCTACTGTTCGAAGAGCCAGGTCTTGAGAAGTCTTCTGAAGGCAATCAGGTCCTGCGTCTGTCATAGGTCGGTGGGGAGACTGTTCCAGGTCTTGGCGGCGAGGTGGGAGAAGGATCTGCCGCCGGCGGTGGATTTACGGATGCGTGGGACTGTGGCGAGGGTGAGGTTAGTAGAGCGGAGGCTGCGGGTGGGAGTGTAGAAGTTGAGTCGGTCGTTGAGGTATTCTGGTCCGGCGTTGTGTAGGGCTCTGTGCGCGTGGATGAGGAGTTTGAAGGTGATCCTCTTATTGAAGGGGAGCCAGTGCAGGTCTCTCAGGTGGGGTGTGATGTGGCTGCGTCGGGGGATGTCGAGGATCAGTCGTGCTGAGGCGTTCTGGATGCGTTGCAGCCGTCTCACGAGCTTGGTTGTTGTTCCTGCGTAGAGGGCGTTCCCGTAGTCCAGTCTGCTGGTGATGAGGGCCTGGGTGACAGTTCTTCTCGTGTCCGAGGGGATCCATTTGTAGATCCTGCGGAGCATTCGGAGGGTGTTGAAGCAGGATGCGGAGACCGCGTTGACTTGCTTGGCCATGGAGAGGGAGGAGTCGAGGATGACCCCCCGATTGCGTACGTGGTCGCTGGGTTCTGGGGCTGTTCCCAGCGATGTTGGCCACGAGGAGTCATCCCAGGCTGAGGGGGTGCGGCCGAGGATGAGGACTTCCGTCTTGTCAGAGTTCAGCTTCAGTCTGCTGGGCTTCATCCATTCTGCGACGGCCTTCATTCCTTTGTGTACGTTGGCTTTGGCGGTGTGGGGGTCTTCGGTGAGGGATATGATCAGCTGGGTGTCGTCAGCGTTGGAGATGATGTTGAGGCAGTGTTGTTGTGCGATGCGGGCGAGTGGTGCCATGTAGATATTGAACAGCGTCAGGCTGAGGGAAGATCCCTGAGGGACGCCGCAGATGATCTCGGTGGTCTTGGAGTGGAAGGGTGGGAGGCGGACGCTCTGGGTTCTGCCGGAGAGGAAAGATGTGGTCCATGCCAGGGCCTTCTCTCGGATACCGGCGTCATGGAGGCGTGCTGTTAGGGTGCGGTGGCAGACCGTGTCAAAGGCTGCTGACAGGTCCAAGAGGATGAGGGCGGCTGTTTCTCCTTTGTCCATGAGGATTCGGATGTCGTCGGTGGCGGTGATGAGGGCCGTCTCAGTGCTGTGGTTGCTGCGGAAGCCGGACTGGGATGGGTCCAGGATGTCGTTGTCTTCAAGGTAGCGGGTGAGCTGTTTGTTGACGATCTTCTCAATAACTTTCGCCGAGAAAGGGAGCAGGGAGATGGGTCGGAAGTTCTTGAGGTCCTTGGGGTCCGCCTTGGGTTTCTTCAGTAGGGCGTTGATCTCGGCGTGCTTCCAGCTCTCCGGGAAGGTTGCTGTCTCGAGGGAGATGTTGATAGTCTTCCGGAGGTGGGGTGCGATGGCTGTGCAGGCTTTGTGGAAGACGTGGTGGGGGCATGGGTCTGATGGGGATCCGGAATGGATGGAGTTCATGGTCTTGATGGTGTCTTCGTCATTGACGTTGGACCAGGTGGTCAGCCGGCTGGTGCGGGTGGTGTTCTCAGCGGTGGCGGTCTCGACGACGGGTGCGGGGGTGGCGGTGTTGAAGCTGTCGTGGATGTCGGTGATCTTGTGGTGAAAGAAGGTGGCCAGGGAGTCGCACAAGTCTTGTGAGGGTGGTATGTCGTTGGTGTTGGAGCTGGGGTTGGAGAGTTCTTTCACGATGTTGAAGAGCTCTTTGCTGTTGTGTGCGTTGCTGTCTAGGCGGTCCTTGAAGGCGGTCTTCTTGGCGGTTCTGATGAGTTGGTGGTGTCTGCGGATGGCGTTCTTGTGGGCTGAGTGGCTGTCTGGTGTTTGGTCGTGGAGCCAGTTCTTCTCCAGTTTCCGGCAGTTGCGCTTGGAGGTCCGAAGGTCTTCGGTGAACCAAGCGGCCTTCTTGCTGGAGTGGTTAGTGGTGGAGGTCTTGAGTGGGGCGAGGGTGTTGGTGCAGTCGATGATCCATTGTCTGAAGTTGGTGGCGGCGGTGTCGGGTCGGTGGGATCCGCGGGAGGTCCCAGGGCGAGGGTGGCGGTCAGTTGGTCCTCGGTGACCTTGCCCCAGCGGCGGCGTGGCATCTGTTGGGTGCGGTGGTGTGTGGTGGGTTTCCTGAAGGTGAAGTGGAACTCATCTGTGATCTGTCCAGTGGGGTTCGGTGGTGTGGTCGAAGGAGACGTGGGGGCTTGCGGTGAAGATGGGGTCCAGTGTGTGACCAGCGGCGTGGGTGGGTGTTGTCACGAGCTGTTTGAGTCTGAGGTTGGCGAGGTTGTCGATCAGGGCGGCGGAGTTGACGACGTCGTTGTTGTTCTCGAGGTGGAAGTTCAGGTCCCCGAGGAGGATGTAGTCCGTGGAGGCGATGGCGTGGGTGCTGATGAAGTCGGCGATGGTGTCGCAGAACTGTGGTCGGGGTCCGGGTGGTCTGTAGACGAGTGTTCCTCTGAGGGTGGTGTTGGGGTCGGTGTGGATCTGGAAGTGCATGTGCTCGGCGGTGGTGAGGGTGTCGTCCGTGTTGGTTGATACTCGGAGGGTGTCCTTGTGGATGATGGCGATTCCCCCTCCGACTCTGTTGATGCGGTCTCTGCGGGGGATTTTGTAGCCCTCTGGGATGGCAGTGGCGATGTCTGGTGCCGAGGTGGTGTCCAGCCAGGTCACTGTCAGGAAGGCGACGTCGGGGGTGGTTGAGTCCAGGAGGTCCCAGAGTTCGACGGCGTGCCTGCGGGCGGAGCGGGTGTTGAGGAGGATGCATCGGAGGTGGTTGGGTTCTCTGGTTGGTTTGTCGGGCCGGATGCTGGTGTAGTTGCAGTTCCGGCAGATGAAAAGTCCTTGGGTGCGCTTTGGGGTGGCATGGTAGCAGGCGTGATGTCGTCCAGGGTTGAGTGCGTGGAGGCTGATGGAGTCGTAGTGCAGTCTGGTGTTGTGGTGGCTTCGGGATCCAGGGGTTTTGGTGCTGGGCGTGGTCCAGGCGCGGACGGGCGCAGACGGGCATGCCTTTAGCGCGCCCGCTGCGCGCCTCCGCTGTGCGGCCGCGCAGCGGCCGCCATAAGAAGGGGAGGTGGGATTGAGGAGCAGCTGGGAGGGAACCAATGGGGGCGGAGGGGCGGGGCCGCAGGGACACAGCGGCGGTAACGGGCGGGAAAAACAAGCCTAAGGCAAGGCAGAGGAAAAACGGCAAAGACAGGGCAAATAAGGTCACAAGCGAAACGGTCACAGTGGAAAAGTGGGCACAGAAGCAACGGGTCACACGGAGAAAAGGGGGCACAGAAGCAGAACGATAACAGTGCAAAAGGGGGCACAGAAGCAACGGGTCACACGGAGAAAAAGGGGCACAGAAGCATAACGGTCACAGTGCAAAAGGGAGCACAGAAGCAACAGGTCACACGGAGAGAAGGGGGCACAGAAGCAGAATGGTCACAGTGCAAAAGGGGGCACAGAGCAACGGGTCACAAGGAGAAAAGGGGGCACAACGAGCAGTGGCAACAACAAACCTGAGGCGATGAGGCACAGGTGGAGGCCTGCGGGTGGAGGCGGGCCTCGAACCCACAAACGAGTAGCAGCGAGCGGAGCAGGAGCACAGGCGCAGTCTGGTGGAGCTGCACAGAGTGGGGAGCGACCTGCCTAAGGAAGGGTCAAGGATCGCCTTGGCTTGGTAGGTCTTAGGTATAGAGTTGTGGTGAACACTGAATTACTATATGGTATTGCGCAAACACTAGTCCTATCCTCACTGCTGATCACCAATGTTAGATATTGGGTCTCTAGTTGGCAGAGATGTGCACCATGTTCAAGTAGGAACCTCAATCCTAGTCAGGGTAAACTAGATACACGCTTTAAATTAACTGGTGCTCACCTATGGTAGCTTAACTTATGAGGCAATGTGTAAAGTATTTGTGCAACACATACACAGAGAGTAACACAATGAATACACCACAAAAAGACTCCACATAGGTTTGGAAAAATGGAGAATACTTATATGATTGAAACAAGACCAAACAACAAAAATCCAATCAGTAGAAGTTGAGATATGAATTTTTAAAGAATAAATGCAAAAACAGTGCTTAGGAGTCAATATCGCTAAAAGGTTACCTGAGGTCGCGAGGGACCGGGCTATATTCAAATTTCAGGTCGACTGCGATGGAGGGCACACCGGCTACGAGTCTCATATAGGTCCCACTGAAAAAGTACCTGATATGAAGCAAAGTGTTGACGCAGAGGGCACAATGCGTTGATCTTTTCCACACAGTAAGGTCGTTGAATCAAGCTGTGTTGACATGCAGACAATGCGCCATCAGGCCGCGCATGCTATAGAACCACTGTCGTTGAACAGCCTCTGCGCTGGCATCGATGGGCGATGCATTGGTTCCTAACAGCGTAGTATTGACAATGCGTCAGTTTTGTAGGAAAACGGCTGCAGAAACCACTTCTGAGGCCCAGGACAGGAGGGAGCACCTCAGGCAAAAGTAGGCTCACAGATGGCAGAGTCCAGCAGCACCAGCAGAATTACAGGATGTCTTTTGCGTCCCTGAGACTACAGAAAACAGGAGGCAAGTCAGCAAGTCCTTCAAGTCACTCTGTGTTCAAGTGAGATGGGTCCAGTCCTTGTCCTCAGCAAGGCAGAGATCAGCAGGCAGCAGGGCAACCCAGCAAAGCAGAAAAGCAGTTCCTCAGAACAGTCAGTCCAGGCAAAGTTGCAATCCTTCACAGCACAGCAGTCTTTACACTAGCCAAGTTCTTCCCAGGGCCAGAAGTGTACTGTCTCGATAGTGTCAGAACCCCAGTACTTATACCCAGATGTGCATTTGAAGGGGGAGGGGGTGATTTTAAAGCAGCTCCTTGAAGTATCCAGGTCCCCTTTCATCCCAGCCCTGTCTTCCAGGCTACCCATGGGGGATAATCATCCCTTTGTGTGGGACACAGGGCAATGTCTATTCAGATGTAAGTGTTACCTCTTATTCACCTTTCCTGCCCAGGAAGGCTATCAGAATGCAGAGGAACGGAGATGAGTCCCCTATCACACCGGCCCTTCCTGTGTTTGTGGCTGTGTAGAGGGAATGTACAATGCATAGCTGTCACCCAGCCCAGACGTGTGTTTTGGAGACAGGCTGCAGGCATAGAGAGCTAAGTTATGAGCAGAGAAATGTCCTGAATGTCTTTCTAAAAGTGACATTTATAAAATCCAACTTTACCACTAAATAGGATTTATCATACCATTCCAAATAGGTAAATAATGATTTAGCTACCCCTTTCTAATCAGGAATTACAGTATAAAAGCGTTTTAAGTAATTCCCAATGCTACCCTATGAGAGGAGTAGGTTTCAAAGTAGAGAAAAACTAATTTAGCTGTTTGTCACTGCCCAGACATGTGAAACCTAAATATACATGTCCTGCCATTTAATTGCACAGCACCCTGCCCATAGGGCTACCTGTGGCCTACCTCAGGTATGACTTATGTGTAATAAAAGGGGAGTTTAAGGCTTGGCAAATGAGTTTAAATAGCAAGTCGAAGTGGCAGTAATCTGCACACACGAAGGTTGAAATGGCAGGCCTGAGGCCAGTTTGAAAGGCTACTTGTGTGGGTGTCACAACCCGTGCTGCAGGCCCACTAATAGCATTTAGATTACAGGCCCAGGTTATATGGTATACCACTTTACAAGGGACTTATAAGTAAATAAAATATCCCAAACAGCTATATATACCAATGTCACCATGTTTTAGGGGAGTAGCACATGCACTTTAACACTGATTAGTCCTAAAGCCAACACAAAGATACAGCAAAAAGTAGAGGTAAGCAGGCAATATGTTAGTGGAAGCCCAACCTAAAGATGACAGGTCTAACAGTTGGACTTTTGCTGCCGTAACCAAATGTGCCTTTCTGCCAGAATCCAGAGTCACATGACTGTGGATGACTCTCCTGTGGTGTGTTGTGTATTCCTTACAGACATGATGAGAAAACAGGCCTGAGTGTAGAGGAAGTGGTTCTTCCTGACAGGATGGCTTGGAAGGAGTTGTACTCTACCCTGATTACACTTCCAAGGACCCTGCCTGCAGCACACAGGCCTGCCCTTGCCTTTGTACACCTATCCAGGTTGGAGCCAAACCCAGGGATGAAGGGAGAACAGGCCACAACTAGTTTGGGAGTGGGCCAGTGATTGCTCCCATGCTGGCACTGGGTGTAAGAATGGCACTCTCAGAACCCCTGATCTGAACACTGCTGTACCTGTGAAAAATTCAGAAGAAGGCTGCCCTGTGTCTAAAGAAGGAAGACTAGAACTGCCTTGAACCTGGAATCCAGAGAAGTGACTTCTGAATTGATTTGGCTACCTCCTGTTTGAGCTACTGATACAGAGTAAACTTTCAGAGGCCTTCCCTTCAACTGCCTAGCTGAACAGCACCAACTGGACTTGCCTGAGCCCTAATACTGGCCTCTGCTAGAGTGAGTCCTAATTCCCTAGAAGTGTCCCACAGGTCCTGTATGCTTGGCTGGCATTGGGGTATACACCAAGAAAAATAACCACAAGAGCAGTGTAGGCCGTCTGGGATCGCAGTAGTGTATATTTATTCCCTATTTTGTCAATTCAACCTATGGCCCTCAACTTTTAGTGACACCACTGCTTGGGAATCACACTGTATCAAACTAGATCTGCCCCTCCATACCCCAGAGTTATGAGTATCCACCTCCTTGCTCTGTCAGTTTTAGAGGATTTAATGACACATCCTGCCCCCGTCATATTAGAATGGCAACCCCTTTACAGTGAGGATGAGAAACACTCTGTCCAGGAGTACTTTGAGAATAAGGCTCGACTTTCATTTGTCTCCAAATGGGTTTCCTGGAGCAGACATACATTTACACCTAAGACCAGTGAAATTCCAAGATAGGAATGTAAGCTCATTGGCTCCCCTCATTATGAGGATTTAAAACACCCCTGCATTGAGTCAGCACTGTAATCCAGATAGTACATATGTTCTTGTGGTATAGAGGACATTATTATTTAATTTTTTCCCACTGCTCTCCATCTCGTTCCCATCCACCGACCCTACCCACCCCTGAACACTTCCCACCCCCCAACCCTGGGGAACCTTCCCTAACATAATAGGCATAAAGCCTAGTGGTCATCTCTCATCGGTAAGAGTATGATGCATAGTATAAGGGGCCCACACTCGCCCCCACCTCCCGCTTATCCTAAGAGCCTGCTCTCTTCCTAACTTCGTCAATCAAGGCATCGACTTCATCCACAGAATGATAGCTATACATGTGGTTATTCCATATTACTCGGATCGAAGCTGAGAATTTTAACTGAGCTTTGGCTCTACATTTTTTTAGCTCCTCCATCCTCTTCCCCAGCTCCCATTGTTTCTGAGCCGTAGCATGGCAAACATCTGATCTTATAGAGAACAAGTATGATCCAGTAGTGTAAGGGCCTTCTTTTAGTTCCACATTCAGAATCGCCTCCTTAGCTGTATAGGAAAGGAAGTTGATTAAGATATTCCTGGGTTTCTGTCTCCCCGGATTCCTCCTTAAGGGGTCTCGGTGAACCTGTTGAATCTCAGAAGTAAGATCAATATTCAGTGTGTTTTTGAGAACCGTGCCCTGCAGCAACGAAACCACAAAGGTCTTGATATCTGAACCCTCTGTAGACTCAGGAACATTAAAAGCCTAAGATTATTCCTTCATGAATGATTTTCAAGGCGTTCCAGGACTTCCATCAACTTCTTGTTCTGCTTGACGAGCCGGCTGACACTAGCCGTATTTAGTCAATGGCCTGCTTCATTTTCGGGATTTCTTGCTCCTGGATGCCGGTTCTGGCAGAGACTTCTTCGAGCTTCTGAGCTAAGGAAGCCCGAGAGACCTGTATCGCAGCCTGATTCTGCTCTCATATCGTAAACCTATTCTTCATTTCCTATTTAAGGGATAAAAAGATAGAGGCCAAAGAGTCTTCAGAGACTGCCGGGGAAGAACTACCAGTATCCAGATCTGAGTGCGGAGATTCCTCCTGCTTATCCCGCCTGTCTTTTTCATGCGTCTCCAAAACTTTGAACCTGTTGGGCGTTGGGATCGCCGCTAATGGGCTGCTACCATCGGCTGACATGAGAGTCCAGGCCCCCAATAGAGGGGGGTGGGTGGAAGGACAGTGCACTGACCTCTGTGATTAAACATGCCCCTTGATTCATTCTGATATAATTAGTATCCTCACCAACAGTGACTTCCATTGCCGGGGAGGCAAGTACCTTATAGTATGACTTCAATGAGGGGGTGACTCTCACCTTAGCTTGCGATGTCTTCCTTCCTCTGCCTCTGGTCCTGGGGCTCTTGCTCACTCCTGCCTAACCAACTTTCTCAGTTTTTCCCACTAATCCCTTTTCTCTCCCAGTCCGTCCAGTTGGGTTACTCTAAGCCTTAGTAGAAATGGCTATAATGTTTGCAGGTGCCAGCTCACTAGATGGAAGGATCTGTGCTAGCCCCTCTAATCCAAGTGCTGAAGTGATAGGGCCCCCCCTAGTTTGGAGAGTATATCTGCACACTCTCCCCATAGGCAAGAGGTTCCTATTTTGGGGGTTTCCACCTCTCTCCATACACAGAGGAGCCTGCCCCCACCCTAGTGTGCTAAAGCAATCCGTAAGGCCCCCAGCAACCTTATCATTGGAGGACACTAAAGGAAGAATTACTGTGGGCTCAATGTGGCAAAAAGTCTCTGGCACAATTAAATTGCCACTCAATCAGCCACACTTCCTAGGAAGGAACTTGCCTCCTCCTACTTCCTGAGGAGAAGTCTGTCCACTGCTGAGAATTGCAGCAGGATGCCTCGTTTGGCAGAGAGTCTTCCGCGTCTCTGGCGTATCCCAGCGATGCTGGCTCTGCCTCTGCTGACCACGGAAGAGGGACAAGGCCCGCGGCATCGATGCAGCTCTCTTGTCGCACCCTCCCAGCAGAGCGAAGCCCGCAACTAGGGAGAGTCGCCACCCGATGCCAACACCATCCATGCCCTCTCTGCTGCGGGGGGGCCCGAAGACGGCGACCCAGAGGAAATCAGGAGCAATAGGGGAGCATAAAAAACAAGAATTGGCATAGCCAAAAGGTCTCGCTTTAGGGACCTTCTAAGTATTTAGTTATGCAGCACAATATCCTTGGTGCAACCACATCAACTGTTGCGTGGCTAAACACTTATAAGGTCCCAAAGGCGAGACCTATTGGCTATGCCAATGCTTGGTGTGGTTGTGTGTGTGGTTGTGTGTGTGTGGTTGTGTGTGTGTATGTGGTTGTGTGTGTGTCGTTGTGTGTGTGTGGGTGTGGTTGTGGGTGTGGTTGTGGGTGTGTGGTTGTGGGTGTGGTTGTGGGTGTGGTTGTGGGTGTGTGGTTGTGTGTGCGGCTGTGTGTGTGTGGTTGTGTGTGGTTGTGGTTGTGTGTGGTTGTGTGTGGTTGTGTGTGGTTGTGGTTGTGTGTGGTTGTGTATGTGTGTGTGTGGTTGTGTGTGTGTATGGGTGTGGTTGTGTGTGGTTGTGGTTGTGTGTGTGTGGTTGTGGGTGTGGTTGTGTGTGTGTGGTTGGTTGTGTGTGTGTGGTTGTTGCTGTGTGTGTGGTTGTGTGTGTGTGTGTGTGTTTGTGTGTGTGGTTGTGTGTGGTTGTGTGTGTGTGGTTGTGTGTGGTTGTGTGTGTGGTTTTGTGTGTGTGGTTGGGGTTGTGTGTGTGGTTGTGTGTGTGTGGTTGTGGGTGTGGTTGTGTGGTTGTACGTTTGTGTGTATGGTTGTGTGTGGTTGTGTTGGTGGTTGTGTGTGTGGTTGTGTGCGGTTTTGTGTGTGTGGTTGTGTGTGTGGTTGGGGTTGTGTTTGTGGTTGTGTGTGTGTGGTTGTGTGTGTGTGTGTGTGGTTGTGGGTGTGGTTGTGTGGTTGTACATGTGTGTGTGTGGTTGTGTGTGGTTGTACGTGTGTGTGTGTGTGTGGTTGTGGGTGTGGTTGTGTGTGTGTGGTTGTGTGTGTGTGTGTTTGTGTGTATGTGTGTGGTGTGTGTGTGTGGTTGTATGTGTGGTTGTGTGTTTGTGCTGTGATACACTCACACTCCCATACGCAATGGGTGGACTTAATGCCCCAGACTTGGAGGCCTACAACAGGGCGGCGCAATGCATGTTTGCCTATTACTGGCTTCTTGGGCCGCTGGATTTACCACATCTCAGCCTAGAGCGTGATGTGGCATCCCCTCTATTGCTGCCTCAATTCTTATTTTAAAGACCGGTGCGTCAGTTTCACATAATCTACCTCATAGTTACCACGCAGAGTTTCTGCAGCAAATCAGTTTACTTGCAAAGGAGACCCCTGCTTTACTGCCAGCGGCTCCATCTGGAATGGCGCTCGTGGTTTCCGTTGGGGCAGGAAAAGGTGGCAGCGGAGGCGCTGCAGTGACTTGGAATACAGAACATAGGTGATTTCTTTGAGGAAAGGGTCCTCTGTGACTGAGCACAGGTTATTGCACAGCGTGAAGCACCATCTGTACTTGCATAATTTCAGTATTATCGGGCGCGCCACATGATGTGAACATTATTGGATGTCTCTTTCGCTGAACTATTAGAGCTCCCGGCTCTCACCAATCTACTACAAGCGATGTTGCCATTGTGAGCGACTGAAACACTAAACTCCTTCTCACAGGAGGCCCGACGTCCTGACATTCCAAAGGATTACCGTGACTGGCAAGAAGACCTGGGTAATGGGTATAGATATTAACGAAACATAGTGGGTTTACTGTTGTTCTGTAATTTGAACCATGTCTTTGAATGGTCGCCATTGACTTGTGCACTTTGAGTATCTCAATTGGGTATACCATACTCCGGTCCGCTTATTCCGGTATGACTTGCCTGAGGAATCCAGGTACTCGCACTGCGGGACGGATAATGCTGACTTCACGCACATAGCGTGGCACTGCCCTGGAGTGCAGCATTTTTGGTTTGTGATATTTAAGATTCTAAAAGAGATCACTGGAGAGCTATTGACTTTCACACCAATGGTGGCCTTTTTGGGCTACGAAAGACATGTCCCGAAGAAGACTTACCAGTGACTAGTGGTGCTGGGCTTGCTACTAGCACGATGCAGGATAGCAATGCGTTGGATGAAAGGTCCCCTTCTCACAGTAAAGCCTGGCATACAGATAGGGTATATTGTAATACCGAATCAGATGCTATCAAAACCTTATGCCACCCTGTAGTCGACCGAAAGATATATATGGGGCTTGTACCAGATATATTTGGTGCTTGGGAGGCGCGACGCCAGTGGGGAAGGAGAGTTGAGAGATGGTGAATGATATATACCACGCAGAGTCATCACTTGCCTGATTATCGGATGCGAGCTGGCTTGTATGCTGTGCAGTGCTTTAAATGGGAAAAAATAAGTGCAGGTACTCATTAATATGAGCTAGAGGCGTGGTGAGTGGGCGGGGCTAGGGGTGGGGCTTAGGGCAACATATGACGATACATAATGACTTCTATATCAGTTGCAGCAACTATGAAAAACACATGAGAAATGTGTTTATGTAACCAAAACAGGTTAACTCATTACACAAAATGAAACCCAAAAAGGATGATATGTTAACAGTTTATAGTACTGTAATATTTGCTGCTTCTTAATGCCATGCTGTTATGTGGCACAATACTGTATGCTCTCAACCGTGCACACACACGCACACGCTCTATCTCTCCACATTCCCTCTAAAATCTACTGAGTGTCCTGATTCTCTCCCTTTTATCTCCACTTGCCTCTAATCTTCACCCAGCCTATAAACTTCTCACTAGTTCTGCTCCTCTTTTGCTTACCCTCCACAAGTCTTACATTTTCTCCCTGGTTTTTCCGTACTTGTCTCCTGTTCACCCCTCCATGCTACACTCATCCCCTAAATTTGCCGTCTGGAAAATTAAAGTTAAGAAATGCACCAGATTTGACTTTACAGAAATGTGTGTTAAAATACAATTTCTGAGACGATTAATGATTTAAAAACTCAACCACCTCACGTCTTTACATTCATGCCTACTCCTTCCGTCCACAAAGAGAAGCAGCTCCTGTCCTGAACAAAAAGATGAAAAGAAAACCGGCTTTGGCGAAGGCAGAGGATTTTGTTGGGCTGTCACTGCTTTAGAATGGCCAGTGCAATCAATATCCTGACTGACTGCCCGTCCCAACCCATTTACACACCTGATGGAGAGGGGCAGGGTGAGGCTAAAGCACTTTCAGCAGAATAGTCCTTGGGCAGATGATCGACAGTGAAAGGTCTGTCTAGACCCTGCACTGTTAGTCACAGCGTGACGCACGATAAGCCCTCTGCCCCCTGCAGGCTCAGGCCATTCACATGGGCGCTGCTGGATTCTCCAGCAGGGACTCTGCAGGAGGCTTGGCACTCTTACAAGCTCCTGAGAAGCAGAGCGGCATCTGCCCTGTGCTAGAGGAGAAAATAACCGGAGCCTGCAGTGCCGTCTACTAGGGTACCGGTACTCTCCCTGGCGAATGAGAAGTGTCGGTACTGAGGGCCAGAAAATTCAGAAGTGCCGGTACTCAGTACCGGTGAGTACCGGCCCATTTAAAGTACTGATGCTGTGTATGGAGGTCGATGCGCGTCAGATGTTCATCCATCCATATAAGGACATAGGTCAGATGTATCAAAGGGTTTTACCCATTCTGTGTCTTGGCAGTTCGGGCTGGACTGTTCCCATGTGGCACAGGGTCAGCTGATTTGCATATGGCCATGTCTGAACTGGGGTGGCGGAGTGAGATAAAGAATGATGATGGATTACACCCAGATCAGTTGACTTGGGGTGAGTGCTTGCAATGTTCAGCACTCCGTCCATAATCCCCTTTGGTTTTGCTATGGAAGAATGTGTTCATAATTATGGCCTAGTAGTTCTTGGCTCCCAAGGGTGTTAACACCCGAGTTGGCTGTCATATACAGCCCGCCACCCGGAATGCCTCATCTATGCTTTAATTGTACCTGTGATGCAACTGTATCTGTTCTTCAATTTGTCTGTGCTGGAAATGTCATATTTTATTGCCTAACTGTTTATGTTTGCTAAAATGAAATTAAAGTTTAAAATAAAGTCCACAATTCCTCAAATAGTGACCAATTTCACCCAGACAGTTTTTGCGAAGAACAATGGAAAGAATATTGTGGTATGTCTCTCATCTAGCTTCAGTAAAGCATCTCCAGTGAAGAGGTGAGATGGTGGTCCATTTTTGACAAATGTTCATTTTTATAGTCCGTTCTTCCCATTTGGTGATTCTAAACTTGAAAGTGACAATTACAAAAGATTTCTACAAGTGTAACCATTGGGTCTATATTTTTGTATCATAACACAAAGCTATGACGTTTTGTATACTTTCATCAAAGACCGCATTGTGGGCAGGCTCAGAGGCAGAAAAACAGCTGTATCAATATTTGGTGCAGTAGAAAGTAACACTTGGTTGCGACTCTCTCCCAGCCATAGCGCCTCATTCGCTGACCTTAAGAGAAATCTAGCGTCCATGATTTGGAATTTTGTTTATCAATGATGTTGCTTCTGGCTTACAACTGCCTTTTTTCACTTTACAGCACAAAAATTCCCCTCTTCATCGAGCCATTAAAAGTGATCATTGTGATGTAGTGACTATTCTCCTAGAAGCAGATATTGATACGAACACCTTGGATCAGGTAAAAATAAGCTGACATGTTTTCTCCCTATTATATGTACAATGGCCCTCTTTTACGTTAATATAATGTGATCTTGAGAGAACATAACATGATAAAACTTGCTAAAGATTGAAGGTACACTACACACTGGCTTAACAAGAATAAGAATGTGACTGATTAGTCTCAATTTAAACAGATGCCAAATGACATCCATATGCTAATTTTCTTGCTGGTAGGTCTACTCATTATCCAGAGTATTCAAATCTGTAGAGCAACAATCTTGTTTGTTCTTGTCATCATTCTTTACTGTTATTTTGTGCTACTAAACTTATGCAATGCAAGCTTAATTTAAAGCAGTTGATCTGGCAGCTATGCCCTCCTCATGGCAACGCAATGAATCCAATCCATTTTGCCTTTTCTGTGTCTGGATTGATTTTGTTTTTTCCCTTTGGTGAAATTTGATTTCACCTTCCTGCTCCTCCTGACTCTGACTTGGCGGAGCAAGACTTGATGTCTACATCTCCCAATATGGGCAACATCTATACTGTGATGTTGAGTGGCAAGAAAAATGTGAGGAACAGGAACTCTTGTCTTACTGATCTTTCAGCTGGAAACCTTGAGGATAGAGTGACTGTGGTGGAGAAGCGACTGTTGGTGTGGAGAGTGAAAAGACAGAGGCCTATTGATATATCAATAGGAAGAATGAGGTCGGTAAACTGCACACAATAGAAGGGGGCGTGGCAAGCAGCCCAAGATGGCGGTCGCATAAACTATGAGCTCCCGGACCCAGGGCAATAATCCGCCCAATATCCCCGTGCAATCCTGGGAAGAAGCACCGCCAAACCGCACCAGAGCAAAGCCTCCTGCCTGTGAGCTCCCTGGGGCGATCTGGTCCAGCGGTGGAGTGGCAAAATATCTAAAAGCAAGGAATCATAGCTTCCGCATGTGTAGCTGAGGCCTGGGCTGACTCCGCCTTGATCGGTGGCACCCGTCGGCACTTCACCTCCGTTGAGGAGAGGGGCTGCGCGAGGGCCTGCAGAGCCAGCCAGGCATGCTGGCCAGAAAGAAGGCGCAGGCGCGGATGGGCTGCGGCCGTGACAGCTGAAGGTAGCTGCAGGTCGGCCCGCTGATGGCTGCGTCCGTCAGATTGCTGAGGAGAGGCCTAGATACGTAAGGCTCACCACGGCGCCCTTGGCCGGCTCGGAACAAACTCCAGACCAGCAAGCGGACTCGCTGCATCGGCTGCCCGCTCGGGGCTACAGGTTGGTACCGGCTGGGCCTGATCCGTCCTCCCTCCATTGACTTGCAGGGCCTGCGCACGCCACGGTGAGCGGAGCGGCCTCGCCGGCAGCTCCCGTCCCCTGGAGGGGAGGAGGGACTGGGATGCTTATACCGTTATTGCTCCGCCCCCTGGCTGCCCCCAACGACTGCCCACACGACCGGGGACTGCCCCATTGAAAGAGCGGGCTGGACCAGGCTGGGCCCATTTGGAACCCGGGGGGGCTCACACGTTCCAGTGAGAGGGTGGTCTAGCCGGCATTTCCCACCCCCTGGAGAGAAGCGGGGACTGGGATTCTTTCGCTGGTGCTGCTCTTCCCCTCCCTGGCCTACCCTGAGGACTTCTGGAGTGAGCGGAGGCGGCCCCCAGCGGGGCACGGCAACTTGACCTGCACGTCATCACAAGCCCCCCCTTGAGTGGGGACAAAGAGTGGAGACCTCCGATGGGGACAATCCATATGAATAATACGGCACATGACCCCTCCTGCCTCTGAAACTCTGCACCTCCGGTAGGACCTGGGGCAGCCCCTTGTTATCACAGTGTTCAGTCAGCCTGGTGAGGATAGAGCTCCCTACAATTGATCTACTGGACCTTGGGCCTAGCAACTGGATTGAGTCTCCACTTACCTGCGCCTCCCTCTGGGAACTGGCATCCAAGGTCCCCATGGAACTTGCTAACTAACACACAGACTGCTGTGCAGAGAGACTACTACCACTAATTTGTCCTTACACAAGCAGCACGTATTGAGCACTGGGAGCCAACTCATTTATACTTTACCTGATACCATCGCTACTGGGCTCAACCTTTACACTAGTGGGCCTAGTCTGGAACACGCTGGTCACAAAAGCGCAGCAGTAACTAGGCTGGCAGCACTGCCTGTAGTAGGGACGATAGAAAGAGTGACCATAACCATCACTCCCTACCACGGGGCCCTGTCATTAACTCCGCAGTGATCCCCCAAAGGCAGGGATACACCTACCATCCAACTACCAGCGACGGTTCGCCAGTGGTCTGCATCTAACGCACCTTGGCCTGCCTCTAACCATGGGGTGAACAAGACCTAAAGCTGGGACACCATTGGCAAGGGCTCGTTCTCAGTCTTCGCCCTCAGTGGCCTCCTCTATGCACTCTATACCAGGGGATGATGACGTTTTACACCTCTCTACGGATAAATTGGACATGATTCTGCAGGAAATCTGGAAGTCCAGGTCAGCTATTGCACAACAATTGGGAGCGATCTCCACCGAACTCAGTCTATTAAAAGATGAGCATAGGAAATTATCAGACCGAGTCAAGACTGTTGAGGTGACGCTGGACACGGTGGCTCCTAAAGTAAAAGATAATCTGGACAGCTTTCACTAATCTACCAGCAGGTGGAGACTCTCCAGGCCCGAGCGGATGATGCGGAGGGGAGGTCCTGCCGGAACAACCTGCGTATAGTGGGCCTCCCTGAAGAGTCGGAGGACCCGAAACCAACGCTCTTCATCGAAGACTGGCTTAAAACTAAAGTGGCTCCCGTGGGACTATCAGCTCTCTTTACAGTGGAGCCCGCTAAAAAAACAATCCCTGGCAATAATCCACGTCCAATCATTAAAAAATTTCGAACTTCAGAGATCGTGATTTACTCCTCCAAGCCGCCCATGATCTTGGTCCGCTAATGATCAACAATACTAAAGTCTCTATATTCCCTGATTATATTCTGGCAGTACAAAGTAAATGCTCTTCTTTCCAAGACGTCAAAACCCGCATCCATGCCGCTGGCCTCACTTTTGCGCTTCTCTTTCCAGGCAAATTAAAAATCCTCCATAATCAACACTCTTGTTTCTTCGAAACTCTGGAGAGTGTATGGGACTGGATGGAACAGCACTTTCCCGACACTGCTGGAGGCGATCTTCGCAAGCAGTCACAGCCGAAATCACAAAGACCTCCGCATAGGCGCAGAAGAGGACTAACCACTCAGGACAGCCTAGCTGGGGCTCCATTCCCTAAACTGGCCTTGGAGGGCAGACAGGAGGCTCTGCGCTGGGCATCAACCTTGAGGTCCACCCGCCCACCTATCAGCTGCAGTCCCTCATGGGAGGAAACTTCAGACTCAGACTCTGGGGGGAGCGTTACTCTGTTTCCCTCTATGTCCACACAGCTGAGCAAAGATCCGCTGATCTGAGAGAGTCTGTGAGATGTTCCCCCCTGGTTTAAAAAAACCCCCAAATATTTAGGTGTTCCCTGCTGAGTACCCTTTCTGCGTTTCTGCGGGAGAAGGATAGATTGGGAATAGCAACACCTATGGATCTTCCACAATGGTACGGTACAGTAAATAATTGAGTTAACTGGCTCAGGTTGATGCTACCTAGAACCTACAAATATTTTTCTTTGTCTGCAGCGGCCCTTCTCCACTATACATGATGTTATTAGATTTCAAACAAGGGGATATTATAAAATGCTGTTCGCTCATCTCCCCGATGTCCGCTCAGAGCTGTATAGCATCGCCAATTGTAAGAAACCCACGCACTCCTTGTTACCTGATTGGTCTCTTTGCCTACCTCTCAAGCGAAGGCACTTGTTACCTCACAGTTGACCATGTTTTTGTTTATTATGGAGTTCTGTCGAACGAAGTTGAGTCGATTGACCGAGTATTGGGTACCTGTTCAATCGTTAAGCTTGATAGTGGTTATGATTGCTGCTTATGTTTTAGGCCTACACAGGGTTGGGGGAGGGGCTTCTTCGTTCACACACTAATCCATATAAAAAACAATAGTTAAGTCATATAGCTTTTTCACCTGGAATGTCCGTGGTATGGGCTCAATCCAAAAGCGTCATAAAATATTAGCTCAGCTGCACAGACGTCACGCGCAGAATGCATATCTCCAGGAAACGCACCTAATGCCCACAACAGCCCTCTATTAAATAGAAGTAAATATAAATGGAGGGGGCAATTGCATGCTACCGCTTACTCTGCCTTTTCATGAGGCACTGCAGTGTGGATACGCGCAGGGGTCCCCTTTACAGTAATGGAAACCAAAAATGATGGCCAAGGCAGATATGTGCTGCTAAATGGCACATTTGATGGGAAACGGGTAGTGTTGGGCTCTATATATGCACCTAACTCCTATCAGGAGACTTCTTTGTCCCGCCTGTTGGTAGCCCTCACGGACTGGGCACAGTATCCCTAGCTGATGGGTAGCAATTTCAATGTGGTCCTTGATGTGGGGCTAGACCGGTCACACCACCCACTCCCAGGTACAGTAACTGTACACCAGGCCAAGATCCTACACCAGTGGGTAACAGGATGGAATCTAGAGGGGAAACAGCCTTTACACGGCAACTGTTACAACACATGCCATTACCCCTCATGCCGTTGCAACGCAAAAGGTGTGAACACCTTCCCTACTGTTACACACAGTTTTGCGTTGCAACGGTATGCGGGGTAATAGCATGCGTTGTAACGTCACATACCCAATCTGGAGGATGTTTGGTGAGTCAAAAACAGTGGTGCGAGAATATTCTTTTTAATTCCCTTCCCCATGGCCTCCACTCCTGCCTAGACAGATTTCTGTGTACACATGTCATGCTCCCAGCTACGACACATATCACCTATTTGGGCAAGAGTATCTCAGACCACAACCTGCTTGAACTGACTCTTAACTGAGGCCGTGTACCGTCCCCGATCCCAAGGTGGCGTTTCCAACCCCAACTTTTAGAAGATTCCGTATTCAGAAACACTATAGCTACTACAGTCACCTCCCACTTTACTAAAAACACAGACACTGCCACTATAGAATAGATGGGAGGCCTTCAAGGGAACGATTAGTGGAGTCTCAATAAGTACAGTAGTGGGAGATAGACGGGATGTCTCCTGAGACATTGCTGAGTTAGAATCAGAGTTGTAATCCTTGGAGGTGGCTGCCCAGACAAATGCACTAGGGGAAGGGAAGCTCCTAGATGCCAGGATGAAATATGCAGAGCTACTAGAGTACCTGCATCTAATTGACCTGAACGCATACATCAGGTGGTCGCATGCAGATGCTGACGGGTTGGGCACATTACTGGCTCGCATATTATGACCACAACCTTCCACCACACCCATACTATCTGTCATCACCACTAATCAATGTCAGGTGTCTTCACCACTTGGAGTCAATACAGCGTTTTATGATTATTAAATGCATATATACACTGCCCCACCCATTGCCCCTTCAGAGTATATAAGCGACTTTCTGACTGCGGTACCCCTTCCTTTACTCATTGACATAGATGTTGAAGGCCTAGCAGCCCTGATTATGCAAGCAGAGATCCATCAAGCAATCAAGGAACTAGCTCGCAACAAAATGCCAGTCTCGGATGGGCTTACCATAAAATTTTACTCCACGTTTGCATCACAACTAGTTCCAAATTTGTTACAACTGTATGAAACGTCTTTAGAAGAAGGAACTCTACCCCCATGACTAGGGAAGCAATAGTGACCTCATTATTAAAACCTGGTAAACCGCCCATGGAACTCTCCTCCTATAGGCCCTAATCCATCCTGAATACGGAATACAAGATCCTTAGTAAAATACTGGCCTCTTTTCTCTTTCCCTTGCATCCCGAGCTGATACACACCGACCAAAGTGGCTTTATACCCCATTGAATCACTTCTCTAAATAAACGCCGCCTCTTCAGCTTAATCGAGACAGCCTGAGGCCAATTCCCATATGCAGGCTGTCTGTCATTAGATATTCAGCAAGCCTTCGATACTCTGGGCTGGGACTACATGCTTGCAGCATTGAGAAAATATGGGATTCCTCCTGAATATTTCCGATGGATAGAGTTAATCTATACAATGCCCACAGTTAGAGCGAAAACTGGTCACAACATATTCCACGCATTCCAGATAACCAGACGGATGCGCCGAGGCATTGGAGCCCCTTACCCAACACTTACGCCAAGCAATGAGCACCACTGGCATACAGGTAGGGCAGATTACGCACTTGGTGTTCTTGTACGCTGATGATATGGTATTGTATCTCAGAGATCTATGGCTGGACTTACATTCACTGGCCACACTTTTGACCCAATTTGGCTCCATCCCAGGGTTACTGTTAAACGCCTTCAAATCAAGTGTATACTCCTTACACAATTCTTACAAGTTGCCCGCTTTGCAATTCGGCACAGGTCAGCTGAGGGTGGAACCAGTCACTTTTAGATACCTAGGCATCAACATTTACAGTTGATGCCTAGGTAGAATATAGTTTGCACAATCAACTCCCTAAAATCACAGGTGGCATTCTGGATTAAATTTCCATTGTCCATGGCGGGACGACTGGCAGCGGCTAAAATGGTGATGTTGCCAAGAATTTTATATTACTTTGTCAACTTGCCAATAGTGGACCTGGCCTGGGTATTCAAACTCCTGGACTCTTTTAATGATACGCCTGATATGGGGAATAGGTCGCCGACGGATAAGTCTCTCGAAACTATAATTGCCGGCGACTGGTGGCTGTATGGGGCCTCCGAACTTTAAAGTGTATTGTATAGCTGGGCAGCTACAGTGGTTAGTGGTTAGAATTTGTTTGAAATCGGATATACACCCGCACAACTACATCTAGGAACACTTCAAGCTCTACTCTGCCCAGACTCAGCAGGGTCAAGGGCAGGTCCCTTGCTTCTCCAGACAGCAATACACTGCTGGAAGGTAGCACTAAAATACACTCGCACACCCACCCAGTATGCCCCGAAAATTCCACTTTGTGGACTACCTACCCCACTGGGAATTTCAACAGCCCACTGAGTAGCCCCCTGGGAAGATGCTGGAGTCATGACGGTAGGATCCCTGTTTGCTGACAAAACCCTAATGCCGCATGCAGAGTTCACGCTCACACATGGAGTGCCCAATACATCATTGTTTACCCAGGCTAGCACACTACACTCTTTCTGACGACATTGGCTGGTGGAGAACCAGGAGCTTCCCACATTTGAACTATTGTGTGCACGCCATACAATGGAACAGGGGAGCCATTTGGTTAGATGGCTGTATAAGGGCCTGAGGGAACACCTATCCGACACGCTGCTTCCTTTATGGCAGAAATGGGAGACGGATGTGGTGGGAGTCCTAACGGACAAAGAATGGGCATCCATTCTTGAATGCCCTGAACAGGTTTCTTGCAATACCCCGTTCAAGTTTATTCAGCTCTCAACCTTACACAGAATATATTTAACGCCACACGGGGGCATGCAATGTTCCCCTCTGCCACATCGGAGTGTCCCCGCTGCCGCCTGCCAGATGCAGACCTGATCCACATGCTCTGGTCATTTTCCTCCCTGCTGGGAGTTTGGAGGGAAGTCACAGCAGCCCTGTCGCACATATCCGAAAGCCTCTCTTGCTTGTCCACTGAAGCTTGTATCCTGGGTTTGTCCCCACTCCTGCGAAAAGCAGGAGTACTGCGTCGCTTCACTGACCACTGCCTAATGTTAGTGAAAAGGATGCTAACCCAGCGCTGGACATCCCGTAAAGCACCTAGAGAAGGGGCATGGGCAGAGGAAGGTATACGATGGGCCACGGTAGAGGGTGAGGCCCTGAAACGTGAGGAGTGCACAGGGCTTCGCAAGAAGCCTACATCGATGGAGTGGGCTCACCTGTTAGAGCAACTCCAGAGGTTTACTTCCGACAGCTAGAGAGCTCACTGAAGGAGGCCCGTTTACCGCTAGACAGCTACATATTGGGATGCACACTACTAGACTATCACTTTGGGCCCCGCACCCCCCTTATTTCTTTCTCTCCGTTTCTCCAATATATACCCTAGGCACTACAAGACCACTCAAGCGCGATAGGGTGGGGGGAGGGGTTGAACTGTCTGCTCCTATTAGTAATGAATGCACCTTTCTTTGTTCTCACATATGCATTCAATGAGTACCAGCATCTACAGATACAAAGGGTTTACTGCTATACATTTGTGAAACAATGTAATATACCCTAAATATGAAGTTACCCACAGCCTATTTGCATTACGCAAATAAATTGAATTAGCAGAAATGTATATGTAACAAACTATTGAAAACCAATAAGGAATGTGTTCAAAAAGAAAACTGCACACAATAGAAATGTTGGCCTGGGAATTTGTAATAGAAAGAACAGTCCTCCGAATGGACTATCAGAAGAGCCCTGTTCCACCTGAACTAACTCATGAAATCCTGAGATCAGAATCGGGGGATTAAGCAGGAGTCACTCTACACACAGAGCCGGACAGGGCTGGGGAGAAGGTCACCTACGGGGTCGTGGCAGATGGTGAACTTTGAAAGTAGTGGGGAGTATATGCTTGCTATACATGTGACGGAGTGAGCCAGCAATGCAAACTAGCCCTGCTTTCAATGGGACGGTTTAGGTGGGTTCTTCCCCTAGAAAATCCTAGTAAAAACAGAGCAGAATGGAGCATTTTACACCACAGTTTTCACATACCAATCCAATCCAAAAAAACTTTATTGCGATTGTTTAAAATCATAAAAGTACAATATAAAACAGTTCATTTAGAATACATATTCCAATTAATACAATAACCATCTTAAAAAAACAGGATGTCATAATAATTGATCAGTAGGCAAACCCCTTTTAGAACCAATAGATCAGTCAGTGTTGTTGCTGTATTAGTTTCCTACGAATTGACCACATCGCGAACAAAAACTTAGAAACTGCAGCCACAACAACTGGATTTAAATCGCTTCGCATGATCCTAAAAAAATCAAGGTAACTCCTAATACCCAAGTTTAAACATAATTGTATGATCCATTTTTTCCGGATACCGACATATGCGGGGCAGAAAAGCACAACATGGATCGTAGTTTACAGTTCAGATGAACAACCAGGACAAATATGCTGGGAACCGCCCGCCCATCGATCAGTAAAAGAATAAAGTGGGAGGGTTCCATATCTGAACTGTAAGTACAGCTTCTTTGCTAAAATGGGTTGGATAGCATCAAGGTCAGGTACAAAGGCGTAGTAAGATTTAACATCAAGGAAAGCATCTGTCAGACTAGATGGTCTGACTGAGCTATAAGCTTTCATTAGAAAGTAATCTTTAAAGGTTAAGGCAAGAGTTTTTTTGGAAATGCCTAGAGTAGAGTTCTCTGGGTTAACCCAGAGATGGGCAAGGCCAATATGAATTAATGTCTGCCTTACATACTGGAGCCAAGGAATCTTATCGGCCCCAAGTGAGCCCAGGATTACTTTCAATTCGTCTCTGTAACATGCTAGCTCTGGTGTACTCCAGAGCCTTTTCCAGAACATCACCGGTCTAGTGGCAACGACCTCTAAGATGGGACGGATGTTAAGATCCAACCTCAATGGCATAAGCGGCGTGTTAATTGGAAGGGATAAGAGTTTCCTGATAAAATTGTTTTCGGTGGTAGCCAAATCATTTGCACGGGTATGGCCCCAAAGTTCAGCCCCGTACAATGTAGAGGATCGGGATTGCACATAGTAAATTTCTAGGGGAGCACTTATAATTTTTGTACGACAATTCTTATAAACTTTAAGGATGCCCCCCACAGCCTGATTAAGTTTTAGATTGGCCTTACGCATTTGGGGGGACCAACCCATTTTGTCGTTCAAGGTCAGACCTAGGTACTCGAATATAGTAACCCGGTCCAGGGCGATACCTTCCATTTTAGGGTGCGGGTAGCTGGAGGGTTTTACATTAAAAGCCATATACTTCGTTTTACCTATATTGACCACCAGGTTCCTTTTTTTACAAAAGTTGGTAAACTGATCCAACACCCGCTGCATACCCATTGGGGATTTTGACAGCAGCAGGGTGTCGTCAGCAAACATAAGGGCAGGATATTTTCTAGAGGCCAATTTTGGTGCATCTATATCAGTGGTGTCCAAAAGATCGGCAATGAGCCCATTAAGAAAGAGAGAGAACAGGGTTGGGGCAAGGACACATCCCTGTCGTACTCCCTTTTCAACAGGGAAGGGGCCAGTCAAATTGCCATGTTTTCCATAACGGACTCTAGCATAGGTCCCATCGTGAAGAATCTTCAATTGGTAGCATAGGTATGGCGGGGCCCCCATGACTAGCAATAGGTTCCATAACTGGTTACGATCCACCATATCAAATGCGGATTTCAGATCCACGAAGGTCATGTATAGGCTACCCCCATCCAATATGACATGTTTCCAATGAAGCATCTGGAGCCTAAATAATTGGTCCATAGTTGACGTTTTGGGCCTAAATCCCGCTTGGAGGGGGGTTAGTATATTTTTCTCTTCTATCCAGTTCTGTAGCCGTTGCAGAATGAGCCTAGAGTAGATTTTTTGGCTCACATCTATTAGGCTTATAGGCCTATAGTTACCTGGATCGAGGGGAGATCCCTTTTTAAAGATGGGAATAATTTCCGCACCCATCCAGGTTGATGGTACCGGTGAACCTTGTAAAATGGCGTTGAAGAGGATTTGAAGGTAAGGGGCCCAGATCTTCGGTTCATCCTTATAAAGGTCCCCGGGAATACGATCTAACCCTGGGGCCTTGTTCACTTGGAGCTGATCCAAAGCCAGATTCACTTCTGATAGGGTCCAGGGGGGAACAAGCCAGGAAGGATCCATGGCTAGTAAAATAGCAGGGGGATCAACAATCCTGATTGTGTTAATCGAATACAAGTTTTCAAAGTGAGAAGCCCAAGCGTCTTCGGAGATGTTTGGGTCAATCGGGGAGTTACCCTCCAATTTCCCAAAGTGGACAAGGTTCCAGAATGATCTCAGATCTTTTGCCACGAGAGCTAATCTCATAGCAGCCCATCTTTCCTCTTCCCACTCGGTCTTAGCAATAAGAATTAACTTTCTATATGCCCGCCTAGCTTCCCGAATAAATGAAGGATTGCCCCCCCTGATGGCCTGTAATAAATCCTGTTTAGCTAACCTGCAGTCCTTTGTAAACCAGGAATTTTTATTAGCCGGCTTCTTTGCATTAACAGTACCTGTGGTGTAAAAGGAGCCATGCAGTATTTCTACAAGATCCTTATGTGTTTTAACCAAATCCAAGGTTCCATCAACTGCAATATTGTTAACATCTCCTTTAAACACCATATCAAGTAAGGGGAGTATTTTTAGGTACAGGCTGGCTATTGCCGTGTCTGACTGTTTTATAGTTTGCCAGCGAATCCTCTTCCCCCCTTGTATAACTCTTAGGTTACCTGCTGGAGAGGTGACCGTAGCTAGCCCCGTGTTCAATAGATGGAAATTTAGAACAACTGTCAAGGGATCATGGTCACTTTCAGTTCGCCTAGTTATCTTAAAGTCCAGCACATGGGGCCATAGGTCTAGGCTGACCAGAACGTAATCAATCACAGTTTCATGACCCATGCCCCTATATGTTGGCTGGCCCGGTATATCTCCGCTGAAACGACCCTTGCACGCTCTCATAGAGAAGGCGTAAGTGAGGGAGGTAAGCTGGAGTACCAGAGGGGTCCAATGTTTAGCAGGGTACATACTAGTAGATGGTATAGATCTAGCCTCATCTTCTTCAAGTGTAAATGGGGTTACGCCGGGCAGAGGCTCAAAGTGACAATTGAAGTCTCCTCCAATCATCAACACAACATCGTCTGGAAGTAATTCCAAAAGGGTTAACAGGGAATCAAAGGTAGGTGATGGACCACCACCACGGGTAGGGCGAGAATAAATATTAATAAGTGCAATCTTAGGGGTCTTTTTATGGGACAAAAGAATGCATATTATATCGCTACTATTCGTTTCAACCCTTTTGATGTTGAAACCAAGATGAGTGCCCACCCAGACACACAGACCCCCCGAAGGTCTCCCCCGATGGCCTTTTATGGCAGGTTGCATATAAGTAATGTACCCCAGTCTATGGATAGGTTCAGTTGACCAGGTTTCCTAAAATAGGCAAATCCCAAAGGGGTCCATAAAGGAACACCACTCTGGATTGCCAGTATTGGAAACTAGGCCTGCGATATTCCAGCTAAGAACTTTAAGCTGGTTATCAGAATTAGAAAGAGCCTCAATAGAATTAGGCTGAACGGGTACAATGTCAGTAGTTGCTAGTTGGGTCACAGGGACTACCTTCAAAGCCGAAGATTGGGCGGGGGCGTCCCACGTAGAACCTAAAAAAATAGAAGAAGTGGTTCCGACTACCAAAGATGCAGAACCCACAAAGGTGGTCGCTGGTGGGTCACCATAGCCTCCTTTGGCACCGGTCTCATCTACAGTGTGGGTAAAGGAAGGTAAGCATCTAACCTGTGACTCTAGTCATTCTACCTCATCCAACAGGATAAACCTATTATGGGTGGGAAAACCCAGAGCTTCATTAACAGGCTGCCTACCCCACGTTCCCTCGCTAAGTTGCTCTCTGTCAACATAATTGTGGGACGGAGCAAGAGGCCTTAAGCATGGAAAGGGGGGTTTGGTAGACGGGGGGTAGAAATAACCTAGGGGAAGCGTTTTAATGTTGGAAGATAAATTATCAAAGGCGGGGCTACATATGTGGTCAACCACCTCAGGCGCTTGAAAGTTAACAATGACACAGTCGCCACCCACATTTTTTTGTTTATGGCCCACCCAACCAACTCTTCTAGCAAACAAAATAGAAGACCGTACGTTCATAGGCAGGGGTCTGTTTGCATTCAACCAGAACATAACTTTATTTTTGAGTTCCTGAAAGGATTCTGGTCTCTTAGAAGTCAGTTTGGGAACATTGGTCAGAACAACCACATAAGGGGCACTTTCAGGGGGAAGGTCGATCCGTGGAGATTCCAACTGGTGAGGAACCTCAACAGGAGGTTCGGGACGATGGTTGGCAGTTGGATAAAAGCTAGCAGACATATTATTAACAGCTGGTTTTTGTGTAAAAGGCCCCCGTCTATGACTCAAATGAGGATTACAAGCAGCTCCCTGATGTTGTATCGACTGGGTAACAGGTCGATCTTGCGAGATTATTGGACTTTCTGAAGTGTTAGCCTGGTTTTGACATGAAGATAAACCTGAAATAGTAGATTGTATATTTTCAGCATATTTAACTAAAGCTGTCTCCAGAGCAACCAACCTATTTTCTATAGCAACCAATCTAAGCTCGAGCGGCCGCATGGCTAGATCTAGTACAGTAGACATTTTCCCAAGTAGCAAGTCTATATCAAAAAGCGGTGGGACTACATCTGGGGAAGGGCGCTCTGAGCAAGTTAGGTTGATGGTAGCTGTAGATACAGTCAAAGAAGTGTCCAAGGTATCAGGATTAGGTTTCTGAATTTTATTCCTCCTGCGTTTTGGTGATAACCCAGTACGTTTCCTTTTAGGGATGGTACCGACTTCCCGAACTGGAGTTGCAGGCATAATGGCAGAGCCAAGTGCTGAAGCGGGAACATTTGTGGCCGTAGCTATAGCTACATCAGTGGGAACAATGGGTAAGGTTGGTGGACGAGGCTGACCATTATTAGTAGTCTGGGTGGACATAATAACAGGGGAGATAACAGGAGAGCGGCTAGATGCAATTGTACCCAATGAGGAGCGTTTAGAAAAGAGTGGTTCCATGGACAACCGACGCTCAGTTATTGCAATTTCGTGCTCAAGTATTGAAGATGCTCTTACAATAAATTTGTCCAGCGAGCCAGCAACATGATCAGTGGCACTCGGTTTCAAGCCCCTTTTATTCACCATTGTTCTCCTGCAATTGGAACAAAATGTAAGTGTACTCACAAGACTGATGCACTAAGAGGGTATGGCCGGACCGGACTCTCTCGGGCACGAATGGGCATAAACGGGCCCGCCCTTGGCCCGGGCTTCGCCCGCGCTGCGTTCCGCGCTGCAGAAATGCGTTAGCGGAAATATAAGGATAAGCAGGGGGCGGGGACTCGAGGAAGAGGCAGGCAGGCAGCGGGAAGGTGGAGGGCTGCTGGGCCTCGCAGTCCTCTTTCCAAAACCACCAACACGTACTCCAGGTAGGCGAGCGGCACCCGCGCAGCGGGGGCCGCAAGGATTAATATAGTCACCAGGGGCGGGGACTCGAGGAAGAGGCAGGCAGGCAGCGGGAAGGTGGAGGGCTGCTGGGCCTCGCAGTCCTCTTTCCAAAACCACCAACACGGACTCCAGGTAGGCGAGCGGCACCCGCGCAGCGGGGGCCGCAAGGATTAATATAGTCACCAGGGGCGGGGACTCGAGGAAGAGGCAGGCAGGCAGCGGGAAGGTGGAGGGCTGCTGGGCCTCGCAGTCCTCTTTCCAAAACCACCAACACGGACTCCAGGTAGGCGAGCGGCACCCGCGCAGCGGGGGCCGCAAGGATTAATATAGTCACCAGGGGCGGGGACTCGAGGAAGAGGCAGGCAGGCAGCGGGAAGGTGGAGGGCTGCTGGGCCTCGCAGTCCTCTTTCCAAAACCACCAACACGGACTCCAGGTAGGCGAGCGGCACCCGCGCAACGGGGGCCGCAAGGATTAATATAGTCACCAGGGGCGGGGACTCGAGGAAGAGGCAGGCAGGCAGCGGGAAGGTAGAGGGCTGCTGGGCCTCGCAGTCCTCTTTCCAAAACCACCAACACGGACTCCAGGTAGGCGAGCGGCACCCGCGCAGCGGGGGCCGCAAGGATTAATATAGTCACCAGGGGCGGGGACTCGAGGAAGAGGCAGGCAGGTAGCGGGAAGGTAGAGGGCTGCTGGGCCTCGCAGTCCTCTTTCCAAAACCACCAACACGGACTCCAGGTAGGCGAGCGGCACCCGCGCTGCGGGGGCCGCAAGGATTAATATAGTCACCAGGGGCGGGGACTCAAGGAAGAGGCAGGCAGGCAGCGGGAAGGTGGAGGGCTGCTGGGCCTCGCAGTCCTCTTTCCAAAACCACCAACACGGACTCCAGGTAGGCGAGCGGCACCCGCGCTGCGGGGGCCGCAAGGATTAATATAGTCACCAGGGGCGGGGACTCGAGGAAGAGGCAGGCAGGCAGCGGGAAGGTGGAGGGCTGCGGGCCTCGCAGTCCTCTTTCCAAAACCACCAACACGGACTCCAGGTAGGCGAGCTACATAAGCGTAAATAAATAAATATCCACAAGGAGCACCGATGAATTATGCAAATACTTTTTCTGTGCACCATGCAAAGGTTTACCCTTCACTGGTGACAAAACAATGGCTTTTTCAGCATATTTTCCCTCAAGATAATCTAAAGATCTTTATGCATTAGAGTCAAATACTTTGTTAATCAGTGCTACTTGTCTTATCATTCTCAAAAATGTATACTGCATTGTTCTTCACTTTATTTTTCCATCCTGCCTCTTCCTAGGCATATGTTATGACAGAATCCACGTGGAAAAGGCCAAATTGGAAAATCAAAAGTTATAAAAAATCTCACAGTAAAAGATCATAGACAGCAGTGCATGACTAATCCCTCAGGTATACAGAATAATGCTCCAGCTAACTTAAGTAGACCTTCAAACTTCAGGCAGGTGAAAGAAATGTAACAGTTTGACGGCCATACACGATAGAAGCACACCGTTTGTACAGGCTCACACTTATAACGCTGCTGAGTTACATAGAGTGTACAGGCTTGGGAAAGACAGGCCTCCCTAATATACATGCTCTGGGCACAACCAGCAGTAGTAAGACCGTAGATGATGAAATGCTTCCAAACAAGTCATGAAATAACACTCATAGCAGTGGGAGTCCTATGATTTAAAAAAATTAAAAATGGCAATAAACTTCCGGAGCTTTTTGTGAATTTTCCCCTAAATATACACGTTAAATATATTTCAGACATGCAGTCCTTTTATCCGAAATATTAGTCTGCCAGTTTCTGAAAGTTCCGACATTTCACCATTCAACCCAAAGTGTTCAAATGAACTTATTTCCCCCAACCAGATTCTTCTCATCTTGTCTCT
Source organism: Triturus cristatus (assembly GCF_964204655.1). Taxonomy (NCBI): domain Eukaryota; kingdom Metazoa; phylum Chordata; class Amphibia; order Caudata; family Salamandridae; genus Triturus; species Triturus cristatus. Next base: position 468,517,392 of record NC_140581.1, on the reverse strand, counting down.
AAATACCAGATTTTTTATTTTCAGGCAAATCAATTTGCTCTCCAAATGTCATCAAGCACTCATATGTACTAGTGTCACACATGAATACATGTTGCGTTTCATGTCTACTTATCATCTTCAAATACCAGGGTTGTTTATGACATGCCTTGGCTTTTCACCTCTTTTATGCCAGGGATAGTCAGAAGTATGCAGGAATGGCCACAATAAGTCAAGGATTGGCATTATTGTATCAGGGCCACCATTATGCAATGGACAGCTACCATTTTGTCAAGAACACCACAGTATGTCAAGGATGAGCGCCATTATGCCAAAATAGTCTGAATATTGTAACAAATGGCCATAAAATGGCAAGGACTGGCCACTGTTATGCCATTGTTGAGCTAGATTGTTTTCAAGAATGCCCACAATATGTTACGGATGGGTTACTATTATAACCAGCTATAGATAGAATGCCATTAACAATGTCCAAAATATGTCACGGTTGAGATACTGTTGTGCCAAGGAAATTCCGAATGATGCCAAGAATGTCCACAAAATGTAAAAAATGTACCACTTTTATGCCAAGAATACCCCAAGGTTGCACTGAATGCGTACGGTATGTGATGGAAGCTGCCATAAAAGGTATTCAATACACTAAAGAACAACACGCATGGCTAAAGCTCCGAGAAGCAATAAAATATAAGAGCATCAAAACTGTCTGTCTTTGATTGGCTCCAACATGAATTCTGAGCATACGCTGATGCCTCGGTGAACTTATCTTTGACGTCATCTGGGCTCCAGAGTCAACTTTCTAATTTGACACTCTTCAACCCCGCCAGCGGCCTCATTATCAACACCCTTTTTTTTTAAGGGCAAACATCTTACCTGGAGAGCTGGCTCTTAGCACATCAAACACTTTTATTGTCACCAATCGAGTGTAGAGATTTTCAGCCATCTATGGTGGCCGACCCATCACATCCCAGCTCACAACTATGAAAGCGAAACTCCTCCCACTTTCCCTTTATGCCTCAGTGATATTCCAAGACAAAGAGATCAAAGAGCTTAGCACCATTTTCATGCAAAACATTAGGCTGTTACTCAACCTAAGGCCTTTCATCCCTCATGCTATTCCCCGATTAGGATTCGGCTTGAAAACTGTCATGACCTTGCATGTGGCCTCATTGATCAGCTTTGCCTGCACGCGTTGGCCCGCACAGGACGATGCCTTAAAAGGTGGGTGCAGGAGAACTTAACTGCCAGCAACTCAAAACAGGGTGCCTTTACTAGCCGCAGTATCGGAAAATGTCGTGACCATAATCTATGTTCCCAGGCTATACTATCTTGTCCTGCGAGAAGCAGCTACAAACAAGGCACATCAGAACCTCTCTACACCAATGAGTCCATCTTAATGACACTAAGCTCCTTTTGAAATGCAAACACACTCTCGTATTGTCACACTCGTACTGTTCTGCAAAACAGCCATACCTTGACTCAGGCCGAGAAGCCATTAAAAAAATGTCATGCCTTCCGGATTCTGTTACTGTATATTCCAATTGGCGAATGTGGCCGTTCTTGGAAAATACCCACACACCATCACACTCGTTACAGACTGTGCAACTATAAATTTGAATTGCTGGTCCACATACTATGCTCCTGTCCAAGCTTGCTGAATCTGAGGAGGAGGTAGCCGGGTCTGGTGGCGTAGTGGACAAATGCGCCCACTCTAGGAGCTTGTGTTCGACTTCATGGTCTCAAGTTCAAATCCCGGCGGGTTCACTCAGCCCTTCATCCTTCTGAGGTCAATATAATGAGCACCATTGAGTTGGATAACAAAAAACATCAGTTATTCAGCGCCCTGATACCCTTGGGTGATAAGTGCGCTTTACAAATACACGTTATGTTATGGTATCTTCTTCAGTTTTTCAGTGAAAACGTTGCAAGAACAGTCAAGGAAACAACTAAGTGTAGTTTCTCTCTAAACTTGGAAAATGTGTAGATTTAGCCTCTCTCGTTTGCATGCTAACAAAAGCTAGGTGTAAGATTGCTTGTTGCTGACCTGAATTTAAGCCAATTGTTGTTTGCTGACTTGAATTTGACAAATGATTTGGATTTGATTTAATGTTTATTATGTAATGAAATACTTTGATAGCTAGATTTGGGCATAACTATGACCTGGCCCTAATGATCCTGGTTCGAATATAATCTTTCCCCAGTGGAGTACACAATCCCCAAAGGAGGGACGTCCGGAAGAAAATCCACTGGCTATTGTGTTCTGAAAGAAGTGGAGGGATGAATAGAAACACATAGATGAAGACCTTCTGTAGGAAATATGTGGTTAGGCAGAGAGGTCAGCTTTGGCTCACATCGCCTCACCATGGTAGCCGATAGCACCTGCATATGTACGACCGGCATGTCAAGCTTCTATTAAAGCAGCTGTAGGAGCAAGAGAGAAGGAGAGAGAGGCATGCAGTGTGTGCGTGTGTGTTTCCGTCTGTCTGTCTGTCTGTCTGTCTGAGGCAATGGGGTGGGAGACACTGCCAATGTGTCAGATTTTCCAGGGCCGGGGTAAGCAATCACCCTGAACCCTGATGAGAGCTGAGCACAGCCTCCTGTGTCTCCAACATCCTCTCATTGATTTTCCCTTCAGTTGGAATAAGGCATGCAGGATGCATTGTTTTCGGAGTCATCCCTGCACTCACCGCTTTCAGCCTGCTTCCTTCTCCAGATGGTCCCTGGTCTGTAAACCCATGGACTCGCCCCAACATCCTCAGCCGGCACCTCACCAGGGCTCAGGACGCAGTGAGCTGGAGCGCTCTAAGTGTGCTCAGGGGTGGCTGCATGGGGCTGCCCTCTCCAGGGACCATTGGCCCCTTCTTCCACAAGGGGGCAGTGGTGAAGAGGGGCATAAGTCTGTGCACCTGTTCAAATGTGAATGAGTAGTTTGTGAGTGTGTCTTTGGGGAGTGAGTATGTATGAGAGTATGTATGTGAGTGCATGTGTATGACTGAAGCATTCCTATGGGGGTGGTCCTACTATAATCTGAGAATTTAATTGAGGGATTCCACACCCATTTTAGATCCCAGTAGCATAATGTGGCCATATATGGAAAGCATTATTTGCAACTTGCGAGAAAGCAGAGATATTGCTGACAAACAGATCTTTGATGTGCGCTACCCTGGAGCAGTATGGGATTAAATTAATTGCATGCAGTTCTATAGAACTTTACGTTGGAGCTAATCAGAGACCAGACAGTTTTGATGTTATTGCATTTTATTGATTCTCTGAGCTTTATCCATGCCTGCTCCTCGTTAGTGTATTTAAACCCTTTTATGGCAGCTTCATATTGATTTTTAGGGTCTTTAATTTGTTTGTCGCAATAGATTGAACAGGGCCTAAGTAGAGCTTTTTTCAGTGCTGTTTTTTATTTTGCAAATCTTTCAGCCAAAGGCCATGAAGGCCAAGAGGAATTAAAAATCGGATACTAGATACAGAGGGCTTCCTCCTCCCCCATTGGACAGACCTGCCCATAGAGGGTACAAAAAGTGTTGCACCGCCCCCATCGATCGCTCAGTATGGGCGTATGGTTTTTATGGAACTGACTATTCAACACACTGGCCTATCCTCAGGGGACCAGGAGGTTCTGGTGGCTGCCTCAAGGTCCTACACTAGAACCACTTAAAAAGCAAATAGCTGCAGTTCTGTCACCGGGCTTACATGCTCAGTAGGTGATGAGATATATATTTTGTGCACAACCTGGCTGCAACAGAGATGCAGGTTGCCTTTCATTTGATTGGGGCATACTGAAACAGGCATATGGAATGTTCCATGGCTTATGAGGCTGTCACGAAACATCAGACCATGCCCCTTCTCTCAATCTCCTTCTGAAGGTGTAAAGTACTGGTATATCTATCTAGGACTATGGGAGAAGCTCCCGAACTTGGGCAGCTTCTACTTTCAGCGACCTACCTCCGCATGTTTCTCAATAATATTTGGCCAGTCGCAGCCTGTGATAACCACTAGGAATGGAGAGTCTTTTTATTGAGACTGAAAATCATTCAGCTTGGATAAACTGGGCAGACCTGGTCCCTCGACCATTTATCACATCAAGGGAGAACATTTGACCCTAATGTGGTCAGAGTCTTCAACCACCTATATTCATGGTGGACTGATCATGTTTTCGTAAACCTAAACAAAGAACTATTTAGCTCTGTTCTGACGTGCTTCTACCTGGAAAGCAACTTTCTGGGGATATAAAACAATGCTACCATATAGCATTGCATTCAGTGGGACAGAACTTCAGCCATGTACACTGTAGTAATGTGTATGTATCAATTAGAGTTCTTATGATGTCACATATAGACATTTGCAGTTGCTACGTTATGTGGAATGTATGTTCACTATTTGTCCTGGCTGCTGAGCCTGGTGGAGCTTTCTCTCCTTGCTCCACGACCGTGTAGTTCTCAATAAATCATCTTTACTGAATGGCTGTCTTCGCCTTATTCACTACATACACAAAAAGGTGTTTATTTTTTTTTAGAGTGGGCAAAGAGGAAAATGTCCAATTTTTGTATTGCATGGATCTGAGGTCCATGAGACATCTGGCTATCAAACTTTACTAAGAGATTCCTAACTCCACGGAGACAAAGGCAAAACCTCAATTATCTGGCCTGAGCAGAGGAAGAGTGGAGGGACCAGCACAACCTTGGATCAGAACCTTCGATTTACCGCCCTTCATGCTGAGCGGATTATTCTGTAACCCCCCTTCTAGGTCCTCCATCGCAGGTCCACCGTGCAGATGAAGCAGAACCTGCATGCGGTCGCATACACTTTAGGGCAAAACCCAGAGTAACCTAGAGAAATGGAAGCACACGCAGAGGGAAGACATGCCCGACCCTTGGGCAGCCTCACCGAACAAGGAAAGAGAAAACAATTACTCTGATTAACGTGTTGATACCTGTCTGAGAAAGGAATGAGCCGGTTCCAGAAGTTCTCTCTACCAAGCCCATGCAATGGAGGTCAGCGGTCAGATCTGCAGTATTGAGGCCGCCGTCATATCAAGGAGGACCTAAGCCACAGGTCTTCTCTGGCCTCCGCTTCTCACTCATGTCCGTCACTGATTTCTTCTCAACTCTGTCTTGTTAATTGTTGCCATAAATGCAAGTGTGTAAATTGGCAGGGTTTACTGGGCTAATTTTAACCTCCAAACAACGCCAATGCAATAACCTGTTTGAGACTAACCAAGTAAATTCCTCTTAGAAGAAAGGCATTGATTACTAATCAGATCTTCCTGCAGAACTTGAGTGTTATTTTGAAAATAGGATGTTGACAATGGTTAGTGTGTGCCTTTAGTGGGCACCGACTTACGTGCCAGAACCTATTTTTCATCATAAGAGTTTTGCCATATATAGAGAGAAAAGCAGAAAAGGCACAAAAAGGAAAATAGTGACAACTAGAGAAAGCAAAGGTGAAAAGCGAACCTGCAAGAGTGGGCTACAAGACAGGAAGTGCAGGGAGTGGAAGAAAAGTGTAAATTCGAACCCAGACTAGGCATCCTTGTTGTTTGGGGGCTCATGCATTCTGCAGCACTGGGGCAGGCTCCTAAGAAAACCTTCGGCTTTCTTAACTTTGTGTTTTTTAAAATATATATACAAAATAAGCACTGGGCCTGCAGACATAGCATCTATTTGAGAGCCCGAGACTCATAAGACTTTTATTCTTCCAGTATTTTGCTAGATTTAAAATACGGAAGAGTTATGGAAACTACAGATCTGTACAACATTATGCTCAGTCACCTTGGAGATCGGCTGTTGTCTATCATCTTGATGAAAAAACTTGCCAAAGGGCCACATAGGTCCTGAATAGGAATCAGTACACACTCTGTCTGTGTCTTGCCTCTTGTGGAATACACCCTGAATGCTACCAGCACTGGGTGGCTTGAAAGGGCGTCTCTGCTGGCTGATGGGGGACTGAGGGGAAGCGCACTTCAGCATGAACGGAACGCTTCCGCTGGATTTTCATGATGAATTACGCAGCCAAAGACAGGGAAACACGTTTGAGTGTGGACATTGGTAGGTCTTGAACTCCTTCTTTTAAAAGCGCTGTTGTGCTTTCAACCAGCTCCGACACATCAGCAAAGAGAAGTTGCCAATATGTGCGTGCCTTGCCCTGTTTCTCAATTGCAGTTCAGGGTTGGTAAGTGGACCTGCATTTCTGAAACATTGCAAGTGGATATGGGTAGCTCTTTGGAGCACGTGCCCATGAATGTAAATGTACTCAAAAGCAATTTTAAGGTAAGTTGAACTGGGTGACAGCCTCCCCTTCCACAACTGCTTTACTCTTGTTTGTGGTGCAAGTGTCTATGATTTATTAATGTGTGTTATAGCCTAACAACATTTGGAGTGCCGTGTTATTCCCCATTGCAACGCTGGCACTGTACTAGGGGTGCAGAACCAACAGTATCAAATTATTCATTTGGCAAACCAGTGTAGCACATGCAGCGCAGCGCAGCGGCTGTACGCTGCCTGGTGCTGCACAGACACACAAGCGACCCGGCAGGAGGAAACTCTATGGAGGCTGCGGCTTTCCAACTCTGTGCCATGCCTACTACCAGGACCATGGCTGGGATGGGGATAAGATACAGGGCTAGCCCAAAGGTAGGACAAGTAGGCATTAGTCCTAAACTCAGCCGCTGGGGGTGATCCCTCATGGAACCTTGGCTCTCAACAATCACTCTACTAGCTGCGTTGAAGGGCGGAGTGACTCAGACCCACTCATGATGCCGTCCAGTACTGGGGAGATGCACAGTAAGCGTGCTTTGTTACTAAACCATGCATCCCGGTGATTTGTGGCTGATGTTACCCAATTCTTTGGTGGCTGGTGGCCCTTAGTGTTGATGCTAAGCCAACTGCTGGGCCGAGGCAGGATTCTTCAGAAGGAGTCTTGTTGGAGGAAGGGAATGTGATAATTACTCCCTCAAATTACATGACCAGATCACGCATTACTTGCCGATCACACTGTTGGTTATTTTCATGAGGTAAGGAAGGTGCTCAAACTTGGTGAAGCTGCAGCCACCAGGTCACTGGTTAGTTTACTAAGCTGATCTGTGTGACAACCGATAGAAGTCAAGTGCCATCCTGGTCCCACTGTTCTACATTCTGTATGTGAAGAAGGCTGACTGGCATGCGTGTGCCAGTGTGCCCATATGCATGTACGCATGTGTATGAGAGCAACCTGGGTGCATATATACTGTGTTAACACAGATGGGTTCCATAACGTCTTGGTGGATATTATCTTCCTAAAAGCAATGCCCTTTATATTGTCCACTTGGGAGAGCAATCCACAACCATTATGTAACACCCCAATAGTGAGTGGGGTAGGCATATACTCGGTGTACTCATTGGGGGAGTGGGAGGTAGGTGCTCCAGTACATTTTCTGGACTGCTGAATGATACAGTGGGGGCAAGATTTTTAGTAGGGCTACCCCACATAGGGCTACACATTATTATTCGCATCCCATCTCAGGCACATACAACACCACCAAATATGGGACTATAACCTACGTTCTGCTCCGTGGCCATCATACCAGGCAGAATAAAGCATACAGAAGGTGAGAGGAGCTATAAAAAGGGTTGCACCTATAAGTGCTGTACATACTAAATAGTGTATAATTCTTACAATTATTCTTGAAGATTGTGTATCTGTATAGCTGTATCGGGAAATGTAATGTGGTGTACTGACAGAGGAAATCTGTGCAAATGTTGTATTTAGGCCTGTCATTCTGTTTACCCAATTCAATTCAAAATCTTTCTTTCGGTTCTTTTGAACCATAAAAGATACATTTGAACACATACAATTTCCATGTACAAATAGTGCAGCAATACCATTACAAATAAAACATGTTTTATGTTTGACCTATCGGCACTCTAACTAAAAACATAAATACATATATAAATATATTAAAATAGGCATCGATATAAAAGTGAAGATAACACTAATAAAAAAAAACAACCCTGTGCAAATGTTGTATTGAGGCCTGTCATTCTGTTTACCCAATCTTTCTAGTCACCAATTGTAATTTCTTTCCAACTTGTATCTGTTTATTATATATGAGAGCAGCTTCAAGCCTTTAAACTATACACAATCTTCTCTCTTTGGACATAGAGACAACAAACTCCTCTGCACCTTGCAGCCGACCTTAGGAATATTGAAATGGTGGAAATGCTGCTAAAGGCAGGCTGTGACCTGGAGGCTGTGGATAAGGTAAAGGACAATTCTAAATATTGTGTCAAGTTTTTAATGTAATATGTCATTATAAATGGTAATATGCCAGTCCCATAAATTCCAATCATTTATGCAACTCGATCAACAATTGTAATTGTAAAATGCTCAAGGATACCTCAGTGATGTCTGCAAGGAGATGAAAACCTAGTTTTCCCTCCTCACAATGTGTGTTTCTACTGAGGCCTTGCACTTCCTGGTATGCACAAGTAGTAAGATGGAACTGCACTGGTATTTATCCCCACCATGGTCATTTGGTGCAGTCTTTTCAGCGTGGGTTAGATGAACAATGTCTGCTGCACATGTCCAAACTGAGGAAAGATGTCAGAGGGTAACCCTTTGGGACCACCCTTTTCTGATTCACAGCTTCCTACTGTTAATGCCCAGGTGTCCACCAGTACCTTTTTGACTTTCTCCTCAAGTGTTCTACCGCCCCTCATTTGTTCAGAGACTGACCTTCCTTATTGCCTCACACCATTCAGGCTACTGTAGTGTCCTATCCTGATTCCCTTCACTGCTTCGTCCCTCTGTTCCCCCACACATGTTTAGTGCCTCTTCTCTGTCTGTACTGTCCTGTACTGTTCTGTCTTGCTCCGATTGTCAGCTCGGTCATAGAACCTGGTCCCTCAGTCCCCAAGTCGAGCCACACCTCCTCCCTATGACTTAAGATGTTAACTTTGAGGACATCCTTCGCTGGTTCTTCACATTTGATTATTTTCTCAAGAGGATGGTGTGAGGGAGCTCTGATGTGACTCCAAACAGCCGTTTGGACTACATTAGTAGTAGTCACGGATAAGCATGACTATTGGTCATTATGGGTATCACTGCAATACGTAGCTACTCTCCATTGTTGTAAATCACAGTCAGAAAAGTCAAATAGCGCAGTAGAAGGCAGGAGGGAACAACAGCCCTAAGAGACACGTAGCAGACGGAGAAGGTGGAATACAGCTGCTTTGCGTCACCGCCCGCTGCCATTGCTTCCACAACGTGTCAGCCATATCTTGGAATAGCCCAGATGATTATTTCTCTCTCAAGTTTATGCTATTGGCTACTACTTGTATAATTCAACCTCCTCAAGAGTACTTCTATTGCGACGATTGAGATGCATTATTCTCAGTACCAGCAGCAGATCGGCAAGGGATTATGGGCGATTTTTAGCGACTCACAATTTGCCGTTCACAAAACCTGATGCACAACAGTGTCTGAGACACTTCGTGATTCTCAAATGGGTCGCAAGGGACCTGCCTCATTAATATTAATGAGGCAGGTCGCAATTTGCGACCCATTTGGGAATGGCCGGCACTCACAGAGTTGGTGGCCTGCTGAGGGTCAGCAGACCACCATGTCTATGATTGCTTTTTAAATAAAACAGTTTTTTTATGTAGCCCATTTTCCTTAAAAAAAAACTGGATCCTTTTCAAAAGTAAGGATGAAAAGCTTGCTCTGAACAAACGTTGGCACCCCCATTCCCCTTTGGGACCCCTTTCCCTTTGTGAATGCCGTACCACCAATTTCAAATTGGTAGCAAACTGCGAATGTTTTGTGATGGCATTCGCGGTCACAAAACATTACTACATACCAGTGCGACTCACTATTAGGAAGGGACACCTTTGGCACGCCCCTTCCTAATAGCGACTTGCAAATACTAATTTGCGAGTGGGTAATAGGTTACCGACTCGCAAAATAGGGTTGGTACATTTGAAAATGCACCAATGCGTCATACATCTAGCCTCAAATTCTTCAATGGAGAAGCCATCTTCAAAAGAAAGACAGCCCCACCATGTTAAAAGCAGCTCATTAGGTACGATAACAAACGTGTGCTTGAAGTATAATCTAAAAAAGTGCATAAAAGGACTATAATATGTTTCAGGTGCTACTCTTAACAACATTTCTTTTCTTGACAAATATGATATTTAAATGCATATCTAGCTAACTCTTCAAGGGCACATTTGTTTTCTGATATGTGGCTTGTGCTGGTTTGGTTTAGTTCAGTACCGAAACAACTAAAATGACAAACTGTTGGCACTTTGTAAGGCTTTCCCAATTGTAGTAGGAGGTTTTATCTTTTCACTCTGCTGGTTCAATACAGAAACCATTTTTTGCAAGAGAACTTCCATATTGATTTCTGTCACTCTTGCTGGCTTCTGAATACTGCTGATGTTGAGCTATTTTGAAACTTTATTCTGCCACAGACCCAAAAGGGGCCAAATCTGTGCTGCTGGGGCACTGCTGATAGTACGCTTTGCAATCATTCCCCATGGGCACCAACCCGTAAATGATGGCATGCCCCAGTGAGTACCATTATCCCACCCCCATTTGCTAGGCTCCTTCCTCCTCAGACTCAGTGCCATGAGTGAGGGCAGTGAATTTACATATGCAATGGCCGGCTCTGAGCCAGCACGTGCAGGGAAGGCGGGGCCTAGGCATGGGAGGGGGAGGAGCAGTGCTATGTGCACTTCTAAGTGCTCATGTGGGTTTAGCCGGCCATCCCAGGCCGGCCAAACACACATGCACACTTAGGTTTCTCCAACCTGGCTGCATTGAACAGCTGGGCTGGAAAAACCTCACAGACGCCCTGTCCTGAGCAGAGTGTCTTTTCAGCCCACTCAGGCCAATCCCTGTGCTGCTGTCATAGGGATTGCACAGGGAGTCTGTCCCAGGGGCTGCTGGGACCAGGAAGAGCACAGGAGGCGCGTCACGATGCGACGCAGCAGGCGGCCGGCAGCTGAAGGTAAATTATTGTATTAAATAATATTATCAACACACCCTGAGTGCCCCATCCACATTTGTTCCACCCACCCCACCACCCTTTGTTTGTGGTGGTGTATGGTGCATTTCTTAAAGTATGGAACGTCTCCAGGGATGCTGGGAAAAAATACTCAATATCTTGCAGCAAACAGGAGAAAATATGTCTTCAAGCATTTACCTTAAACAGGAGTGCCAGTGCAATATCCACAATGGATTTCTTTGTGAGTGGCACTCTCGCTGGCTCTTCTTGGCATATCATCTCTGGATGGTTTGCATCTATCGTTATATAGAATAATTGAAAAGCCATAGGAGTTGATATATTTTTTTATTGCCTCTTTCACAAGAGGCGGGACCTGCAGAGGTGTAATGTGTATGGGTGTTTTACAACATTGTCGGCAGATTGACAATATTGCAAGCAGAACTGTTTCAAGGGGGTTCGGCAAAGAGAACTTCCTGGGGGGTTTGCCAAATAAATTTGGCTCTAACTGTAAACAAAGCAGCCCCTTCGCTTTCCCATCTGTCATCCATGGGCCCATGCAATTCATTTTAGGGCACATTGCACAGCTTCTGCTAGCTATGATGCCCGATTGGGGTATGTTACTTAATCACACAGCCTGTACCACGTGGTACCTTTACGACACACTTTATACAATGCAGGTACTTAACACTCATGCCATTTTCAGGTACCTTACAACGCTAAACTTTACAGTGAGGGTAAGAATTACAGACTATTGTCAACTCACTAGCCAGACTATATTAAGTATAACTCACCCCTTTACAATGTACAGTGTTCATTTAAATGATGTAATTCCTGTCATGAGCGTTCTTCTGAATGCTATGATTAAACATGCTACAAGTGATGTAATATGAATGGGTATAAGGTATAAGTAGTACATATGACAGTTATAGTTAAAGTAGTCTGGCTAGCGAGTTGAGAAGGGGTGCGTGTAGAAATAAGCCCACAGAGAGCAATATGGGGGCACTTCTTCACTGGAGCAATAAATAATAAAATTCAGAAGTTTACTGAGAAAAAACAGTTGAAGTGGCGTTATAGTTAGGTAAGGTAGTAAGATTGTAGCTTACATTTAAAACATCTAGAAATTCAATAAAAAAAGGTTAAATAGACGTTATAGTTAGGTGATGAAAAAATACAAAAACTAACATTTAAAACTCCAAAAAACTGAAAATTCATCAATTATAGTTTTTCTGAGCTACCTATAACTTGTGCCCCACCATGCACTGCTTATGATCTCACATCTTATAATCTCACATATTACATCACTCATTACATGTTAAGTGACGTTATTGATGACATCACTGATGACATCATGGTTTTACTCTTATTTTAATGTTTTTCTCTAATAATTGTTTAGTGAGTGGTCAGAGCAATAGTCATTCAAATACACATGACTTCTAACTTCAGCAACCCGTGCATATTAGTGCAGGATTATTTTATCCCCAATGACAAATATCATTTTCAAGGCCTAATAAATGAATTTTACACTAATCAGATTTTGAATGTGTGAAGGACAAATTGACGGAGAGAGGTATCTTGCAACTTTTCAAACCAAACATCAAATCTATTACTTTCTAATGACCAACAATACCCTAAAGTCAGTATCGTTTAACTATGAAAATGCATATACTGCACTTTAATATTGTTTCCCCAGCTTCTCATAGGAAGGATGTGCGTGTCAGCAATTGTGTGGGTGAGTTGGGCTGCGAGATTTTTACTCCTTGAATGAGAGCAAGCCACACTGAGAGGCTTTTCCCCACATATGTTTTTAATAACTGATCATTTCTCATTTTTTTTCTTAAACTTAACAGGTAGCCTAGTGGGGTGGGTTACAGCTCGATATCTGTGTGTAATCTGCAGGCCACCATTTTGGCTGGTTGTTTAACACACCTGTGTAGATGAGTCAATACGTTTAATTTACTGTCTCATTTGAGCTGGGCATTAAAATATCAGTTTTGCTATTGTTCAGTAGACACCCTATTTTGACCGCTTTCAAAATAAAACTTGAGTTCTAAGTCACTAAAAGTCTAGGCGAAAAATCATATCCAGATAAACAAAACTCACACACATTTATTTATTTTATTTTATTTTATGATTTTATATAGCGCTGAATCACCCCGAGGGGTATCTCTGCGCTTGCAACAGAAGTCTAGCTTGACATTAGAAGAGATGTGTTTTCATCAGCTTCCTAAATTGGAGGAGGGACATTTCCATACGAAGATGTTGGGGGAGACTATTCCAGAACATAGGAGCCAGATAGGAAAAGGCCCTGCCACCAGCGCGGGCTTTGTTTATTCTAGGAACCGAAAGGAGTTTTTTAGATCCTGATCTAAGTGAGCATGTGGGAGTATATGCTTTTAATTTCCTGGCAAGATAGAGAGGGCTAAGCTCATTTAGAGCCTTAAAAATCATGCAGCCTGTTTTAAATTGCACTCTTTTTTTAATTGGCAACCAATGCAGTTCATGCAGCAAAGGCAAAGAGGGGGTCCTGGCAGGTGAGCCAGTTACCAAACGGGCGGCCGTATTTTGAATAACCTGCAGTTTATCCAATGAAGCTACATGAGCAGAAAGAAGAAGAGCATTGCAATAGTCAATCTTGCTCATGAGCAGTGCCTGAATTAAAGTCTTTCTGGTGAAAAGAGGGAGCAACGGAAAAATTCTTCTAAGTAGACTTAAAATGTGGTAACAGGAACCAACAATTGTGTTAACATGGGTCTGAAGGGTAAGTTTCTTATCAAGCTTGATGCCCACATTTTTTACTACCTCTTTAGGAGCAGGAGCTTTACCCAACTCCTCCGGCCACCAACTGGGTGACCAACAGATGTCAGCACCCCCAAACAACAGGATCTCAGATTTCTCAGAGTTTAACTGGAGATAGTTAGTTTTCATCCAGGAGGCAATAGCCATCATGCCCTGAGAAAAGATGGTTTGAATGTCTGATCTTGTTTTGTCGAAGGTGAGGAGGAGTTGGGTGTCGTCTGCGTAAGAGATAGGATTAAACCCTAAGTCCCTCATCAGTTTAGCCAGGGGTGTCACATAGATGTTAAACAGAGTAGGGCTCAGACATGAGCCCTGAGGGACACCCCTGGTAACCTGTGAGGGAGTGGAAGTAAAAGAACCCAATGACACTGCCTGAGTACGATTAGACAAGAAGTCTGACAGCCAGCTTAATGCAGATCCATTAATGCCCAGCTCTTGTAATCTATACAGAAGAACTTGGTGGGAGATGGTATCGAATGCTGCTGAAAGGTCAAGCAGCACCAAGCACACATAAAGATACATTCCTACATTTACTCCCATGTTTGCTATACTTATTCTTTCTTCACACACTTTTGCTTCTTCTTGCACCTACATTTGTCACTTCTTATGATCTTTTTAACTCCTACTTTTACTTCTAATTATTCCTACCCATTGCTACTCCCATATTACTTACACCTCCTCTCACTTCCACTTACTCCTACTTGCATTCACTCTTACCCATTCCTACTTACTCCAATTTTCTCCTACTTACTCCTACTCCACACTTCTATTCTTACTCCTACTTACACCTATTCTTACTTTTTCTTACTCCCACTCTTATTCCTCCTTACAACTACTCCCTCCTACTTTTGCTCCTCCATATTCCTGTTCTTATTCTTACTCGTACCTCTAGATGCTATTACTCCTATTTACCCCTAGTTTTACTCTTCTACTTATTTCTACTTACTTTACTAATTATACTCGTATTCATACTCATGCCAAGTCTTACACCTTCTCTTACTTCTAGATATGTCTACTTACATCTACCCCCTCCTCAATGCATCCATCATTCACCCTCACCAAAGCACCTAGCTATGTGTTCACACCTAAACCTACATCCATAAACCCACAACCAGGTGTACATCCATCTACCCACATGTTGCTCCCATCCAGCTAACTAAACGCACTTATCAAGTGTCCCAACTAGCCTCCATCGCCTACACTACAGCCTTCCTACCATCCATTCATCCTTGCAAACACACACACAGCCAGGAATCTATCCTTGCACCCAACTGGCATTCAGCTGCTCTGCGTGTATCTGTGTTGCCTCACTGTATGTGTGTTATGTATGCATTTAGGTACTATATGTATGCAAATGTATGCATGCATGAATGTTTCCTGTTGGTGGATACAAACATATCACACAACAGCATATGGACATTACAACAGCTACTGAATACATCTATAACAAGTCAGACCTGCTGGCTTTGCCAGTGATGTTTGTGTTATAAATAACCCTCTTTCTGCTATCTTTTCTATCTAGCCTCATCATCAACATTTGCATACTAACTTTTGGCTGTGGGCCTTAAGTCAATAGCAGCCATCATTATGAGGTGCATAACCTTGGCTACAAGTACTGTCGCAAGGACTAACAAGTGTGCCATCACTGGTTACTTTGAAAGAGACCCCTGAGATGCAACCAGTAACTTGAATAACATGTGAAAAGGAGGTGGATGAAAGGCTTTTATCTCCCACCCCCTCCTATTTCAACCTGGATGATTGGCAGTTTTTCAGGCATTCCAAATAGACAAGAGAAGGGACAGAACAACAGGACGAGGAAATAGAAAGAGGAGTGCAGGGGGCCCAAGATGGCTGGTCCTTTAGAAGCTCAGAATTTCAGAATAGAGTTAAAAGGGTGAGTTTAACTGTTTTCATCATTTCTATATGTGCGTCATACGGTGATTAATTTCTTGTGCTCAGATAGTGAATAAGAGCTATATATGTTATACACCACACGTCTGCAGGCTTGCACATTTTAATGAACTCAAGCAACTGAGACTTAGGGCACCAAAAAGCTTACTTGGACTGTCTTATGCAAGTTAACTGGGCTCTAGGGTACTTAATATAAGTGTTTGAACTCCAGGTGACAGTAAAGGTTCCAAAGTTACTGATGAGATTTTGCTAGGTTTGTTGGCTAAAGTATCACATGGAAAAGACGGGAATGGTAAGAATGCTATCAGCAGAGTGCCAGGCCTTGGGAGCAAATGGAAGTAAAGGCTAGTGAATACTGTTAACTCCAGTTTATGTGCTCTAGTGAATGAATAGTCAACAAGTTGGTTTAGAGAAGATCCAGGATTAAAACAGGTTATTATCACAACTTCACCAACATCATTTGGTCTCTCTTTCTACCTGCCTCAAGAGAGGAATATGAGGGAGGGGAATTAGATGACAACATCTGAGATGCATTGGGAGCTGTAGCCTGCGGGCCCTTTCCTCTGGCCCATTATTAGATACAAGCCTTTGGATGACCTAACAGAAAGCTACAACCTTTTTGCTTCTGTCTTCATGGTGAAATTGGTGGAAAGTTAATCCGCTGTCCCTTGACTATAGGAGGCCATGACCTGCAGATCCTCTGCTCCACAGGCAAAAAAAATGAGCTGAAGTCCAATGGGTTGGGAACACACAGGCCAAATAATCAAGCTACTGTGGGCCAGTAACCCAGGAAGGGCAGATAACTGATAACTGTAGGTCTACAGATTGGCACTTGTCCGATAGCGAATAGCCCATGAACCAAAAGCTCTAGTACTGTTCCATGACTGGCAATGGGAATTCTCGAGCTTCAGCTAAAGCAAGGGTTCTAGGACAATGAGACAAGGGGGTAAATATGTCTGAGTTGTAGAGTAGTTGTGCTGGCATCCGAAACCACAGAGCAGCATGCTCTGGCTGAAGACAGCAACAAGCCAGGAATGGAAAGAATAAAATGCGTAACTCCACAGTGACTGGTCTCTGTTCATATTTGTTGCTGTAGTCCTTCTAAAACCAAACATGTACAATAACTGCACGAGGCTAAAAGAAAGTAATGTTCTTACAAAAAGGGTGGAGTGCCATGTCCCATATTTTGCTCCAGGCAGAACATTGCTGGATAAAGTGTGAAGATCAACGGCATCATAGGAGGGGGCATTACATGAGGAGAATCCTTGACTGTATATTTAACATGCAGCATTGTTAAAGTCAGAGGCCCTGTCAAAACCATTTGATACAGGACTCCTAATTAAGAAAAAGCTTTTTCGGTTTTTCTCAACCATTTTCCTTCATTGTAAACTGATCTCACCATACAGAATGTACTCTTATGGTATTATTTCGGCCATGGGGACTCAATTTCGATTAGTAATTGACTTTGCAATGTAATAAATTGCACAGAAATGTCCCAAAACATTATTTTTTTCCCACTTAGACAAATAGCCAATGTAAACAGCAATAGCACTGATCATTTGATGGAATACAGATTGAACCAAACGAATCAATCTTGCCCAACTGATGTGTGAGTAGAGACAAACTCAAGATTGGAGTACTCTGACGATCAGTGTACTGGTACTCCAGATCACACCCGCAACTGCCCACACTTTTTTACAAAGGGCAGCAATCAGCTTAATCGTTGGCATGGAAAGAAAACATGACAGTTTAGATTTCCGACTTACCATGTTGTCTCCAAGTATACAAACAGGGTTAGGTTATAACTACCTGCCAAAGACCCAATTTCTATCTTTCACAAAACATTACTATTAAGTTTCTACCTTAGGTCCTGTGATTGAAAGTTTAAAACCTAAAACGTGAGCTGTGGCGGTAGACAAACAACTCGAGAGTCGCTTTCCAAGTAATCCTTTATTTTTAAAGGAATAAAGTCTCTAAATAACGGACCCGCAGAGAGGCCGTACTGTCTCGATGAACGAGTAGGCTAGAATGACATCACACACACATTCTAGAATACAAGCGTCATACAAGGAACAATAAATAAAGAAGAAATACTAACAGGGATATTACACATCTTCCCTTCCTTAACAAAACTAAAAACAAAATATAATACAGTAAGCAAGAAACAGAACACAAAATAATATAACACATGTGAAATACAAAAAACAAATATCTCCTTAAACTATATAAATCATGACATAACAAAATCCTTAAAATGAGCAGGTAATTTACAAATTCTCCTGGTGGCTAAGGTGGTATTGCAGCAGAGAGAATTAGACAGTGAGCTAACACTATCGGTACTGTCCTGAGGAAGATAATCAGAAGTGGTGTTTGTTTCATCTTGAGAAAGAGAATTGGAAACATTGGAAGATATTACAGGAGCTTCAATGGACACATTGGAAGTAACAGCTGGAGATTCAAATAAAATATAATCATCATAATCAGAGGTAACATCCGTTTGAACATGAATCTTGGCTTGTATTTCTGAAATGGGAACGAGTCTGCTCTTATTCCACCACCTCCCATCCTGAAGAAGACAAGAACTAATACCAACCTTCCTAATTTTGTGAGGAGAGGTAAAACAAGATTCCCCTTTTTTAACCCCATAAGGTTTCCTAATCAACACCCAAGAATCCGGTGTAAATTCTTTACTCTGAAAATGTTTCCGAGAGTCAAAATGAGACTTCTGCTTGCTTTGTGCTAAAGTGACATTATGACTTAAGGAACTACCCTCACCTGAAGAATTGAAATTGTCAGAAAAAGAAGAAAACCTCTCAAGCCAAGAAGGCAAAAGCAAAGTGCGACATTTCCTGCCCCTCAATAACTCAAACGGAGTAAAACCAGTAGTTGAGTGAGGGGAAATGTGATAAGCATTAACCTTTTCCTTAAGAAAGAGATTAACATCTAAACCAGAAGAAAGAGCAGTCTGTATACCCTCCTTAATGAAGCGATTAGCTCTTTCAACAAGACCATTTGCAGACGGACTATACAAAGCTACCTGAATGTGTTTAACATCCATAGACTTCAAAAACTCTTTCATTGCAATAGAAACAAAATGTGTACCATTATCCGTGACAAGTTCTTTAGGTGGGCCTTCAAGTGAAAAAACAGCTTTGAGAAATTTTAAAACAGAATGAGTTGAAGCAGATTCCACAAATGAAAAATATATCCATTTAGAAAAATAATCAATCAACACCAACAAAAACCTTGAAGTGCTTGGTAAAAGGTTAAAAGGACCAGCAAAATCCAAAGCTATTTTGGACCAAGGATTTTCCGGTAGAGGTACCGGACGAAGAGGGTTTTGTGTAGTCTTCCAATGTTTGTCCGAAATCACACACTGAGGACACACATCTATAAACGAGGACACCTGAGCATTAAGAGAAGGCCACCAATAATTTTCTCTGAGTTTCTTACAGGTGGCAGTTACCCCAAGGTGACCTGCATGCGCAATAGAAATAATCTTATTTCTAAGCGAAATTGGAGGAATAAAACAACCATTCCTAGTGCAAATGTCATTTTCCAAAGACAACTCAGAAGCAACCTGAGCATAAGATATTAAATCCTTGGAGACATTGCGAATAGGAGGCCACCCTTTAATGATAAAATTAGCAATTTTTTTAAGAGTCTGGTCAGTGGAAGAAGCCTCAATCCAATCTTTTTCCGAAATAGTTCCATTTGAAGTGGAAGACACATCAATGGATGCTACTACACAGTCAAAATCATCAACAAAATCATCCATTGAAGGTAGAGGGAGACGAGAAAGACAATCTGCTCTGAAATTCTTTCCGCCCTGTATGTACTTTATGGTAAAGTTATATTCCTGCAATTTAGAGAGGATACGTACAAGACGAGCAGAGGCTTTGCCAAGACCATCACCTTGTAAAAGGTAGACCAAGGGTTTGTGGTCAGTATACAGAGAAAATGGACAACCCCAAAGATAAGTTTTAAATTTGGAAACAGCCCAAACACAGGCTAAAGCCTCTCTTTCTATTGTACTGTACCGTGATTCAGCATCAGACAAAGATCTAGATGCGAAAGCAACAGTGTGATCTTTGCCAGAACCTTGCTGACCGAAAACCGCACCAAGACCATTAAGACTTGCATCCACGGTGACTGTACAATGGAGACCATGAATATAGGGACTAAGGGCAGGGGCATTAACAACCAATTCCTTAATATTTGTGAAAGCTGTGTTTACGTCCTCCGACCAGACAAAAGTAGAGCCTTTTTTAAGGAGAGATCTCAAAGGTTGGATACATTGAGTATAATCAGGTACAAAACGAGCGTAATATTCACAAAGACCTAGGAAAGATCTCAAAGCATCCTTGTCAGGTGGAGGTGGAGCTTTAAAAAAATACTAACAGGGATATTACATGAGCCAACATAGAATACCATGGGAAAAAAAGGAGAAAATAGTTTAACTCAATCAAATCAATTGGTCGAGGACAAGTGGCTGCACCAAATAGCCAAAAAGAGATGAAGTCACCTATCAAGCTCTTTGGACAACCCATTAAAATTTGATGTTTCGGTGGTGAATGCAAATCAATGGATAGATTAGACAGTTCGAGTGCATTGATAGAGTGCTTAAGAGTCTGAATGGATGAGTCTATCAGTACATGGCTGGCTAGATTGATTTATTGAGGGGATGAGTGGATGAAGTGCATTGTAGCAATGTGTGGAGTGCGGTGTAGGGAACGGGGTGTTGTGTGGTGTTGGTTCATGGATGGAAGAGTGACTGCATGGAGGGTTGTAATATTGTACCACCACTTGTATCAATGGAGAAGCAAATGACTGGAAATTGACAGAACTCATCTGTGGCTTGGAAAAATGGATCAATTTTCCAGTACCTTTTCCACTCCGCACAGCCGCCCAAAATTTCAAAACACCTGTACAAAAACTAATCAATGTAAGTCAGTGCAACGGTAAAGCATGGTGCTAGGAAAAAGAATGATGATGACAACTCCATATAAAGCATCCATAAAAATGTAGTCTTGACCTTGGCATCTGTTCAGGAGAAGGGACTTGACAGTTTACTCAGTGAGACACATTATTGATCCTGGGAGAATGTACGTTGATTCAGTCTTGAATCGCTGAGAACCCTTGTGATATGTCCTTCTCAGAGTTCTTGGCATTGGTCGCTTTTACTCGCCAAGCAGTGTTAAAGGTTCACACTGCCATTTTACACAGCACATACCCTTCTCATAGAAGATATTATGTACCAGAAGGTGGTGAGGGTACTCTTGATGAGATAAAGAAGATGCGCTGCTTCCACCAACCCTTTTCAGGTCGCGGACAAATCCTCAGCTTAAAAGCAGTGTTTTCAATTCCATAACAGTTAATCGCACGTACAAGGCCATTGTTAACAAACTATCAGTACATCTAGTTGTGTATCCATTTAAATCATAAGCCTGGTTCTCAAAGGGATTTTTAGGAAAATTGCTTGTTTGTGTATTAATCAGGGCATTGCAGATTGGACTACAGGAACGTTTTAGCCCTACAAATAACCCAAAAGTGACCAACTAGCCTCTCACTACTTTAACCATTAAAGTAAATGAGAGGAGAGGAGCCTCCCAATGTTAGAAACCAGGATGAAATTACTAGTTATGCAGAGCAAGAGTCTTGTGGTTAGATGTTTTTGCTGAGAGACAGAAATAGGGGGTCAATCGGGACCCTTTTTGATTGTTTTCGTTTCACTTGTGGTACCCGCCCCTCTTAAAGCATGGATTGTGGGCTAAATTTACCCTCTTCTCTAGTTCTATCTGAGTGAGATCCAGAAGAACAGTGTTGTTGACATGCTCATGTTCTAAGACAGTATAACTCTGCCGTTTAGCTGGTGTCCTTATCACACCTGCAGAACCCAACCGATCATCCAGGGTTGACCATGCATAGGTCAGGCTGTTACTTTGCAGTACCCTTGATGGACTGTCGCACGTAAAATATTTTAACAGTTCTTCTTGGTCCCGGAGTGAAGTGACTGATCTAAATCAGACTTGTGTATCTCTGCTAAATTTATTTAGAGCCACACATAATTGCAGCACAGTTGTTAAAGAGATGCCTAATGAGTAGATTGATCATGTTCATTGGCCACAATCCCCCATGAGACCTTCCCATTGTCTTCAATCAATCAATCAAGATTTGTATAGCGCGGCTGCTTCACCTGTGAGAGTCGCGAGGCGCTGTGGTGTCATACTGCGGGATCACAAACACATCTTATCCCAAAGGACTAACATAGAATGTGTCCACTGCAGTATTACTTGTACTGCAAGAATAGTCTTTCTGATTCTCTTTACTCTTCCTAACCTCTCTGCCCTGCCCATTCTCTCTCTCTTTTGTTTCTCTCCAGTTCCCCAGATACGACCAGTGGCGGCTGGTGCTCTTTGAAACCGGGGGTTGGGGGGGGGGTTAGTGGTTGGAGTACACACCTGTCTCGTGGAGGATCAAGCCAAATTTGGACGACTTCCTTTAGGGAGATTTGAGGAGGATTTGCCCCAATAAGAAAAAAATTAAAAAACATACCCAAAATAGTGCGTCTTGCAGTACAATGTTTGCACTAATTGGCTAAAAATTTAGATACTCTGAATTAAATAATTCAGTACATTTGTGATGTGCAAAGCAAGTCTGTCCCTTCCCATGAGCGTCAGGACTCGCCCACCTTTGAAGCAACGGTAGAGTTTTCAACACAGTTATGCTACAAACAAGCTAAAATGCTTTATGTATTACAGACAGTTAAAGAAAATCTAGTAATGTGTCATAGCTTTAAGCTGCAGTAGTGGGGTTCTACACAGAATGCTGTATTTTGTAACAAAACAATGTGCTTGTATTAGGATTCCTGCTCAGGTGAACTTCAGCTAGCCATGGGATTTCAGTTCTTATAGTAGGATTCCTGGTCAGTTGGACTACGGCTATCCATGGGATTGCAGTGTGTGTAGTAGGATATCTAGTCAGTAGGACTATGGCTAGCAGTGGGATTGCAGTGCGTGTAGTAGGATTTCTGGTCAGGTGGACTTCGGCTGTCCCTGGGATTGCTGTGCGTGTAGTAGGATTCCTGGTCAGTTGGACTTCAGCTAGCTGTGGGATTGCAGTGCTGGTACTAGAACTCCTGGTCAGGCGTACATTGGCTATCTGTAGGACTGCAGTACTTGTAGTAGGATTCCTGGTCAGGTGGAATTCGGCTAGCCATGGGATTGCAGTGCTTGTAGTAAAATTCCTGGTCAGGTGGACTTCGGCTATCCATGGGATTTGTGTAGTAGGATTCCAGGTCAGTTAGACTACGATTAGCCGTCGGATTGCAGTGCTTGTAGTAGGACTCCTGGGCAGGTGGACTTCAGCTAGCCGTGGGATTTCAGTGCTTGTAGTAGGATTCCTGGTCATGCAGACTTTGGCTAGCCATGGTATTCCAGTGCTTGTAGTAGGATTCCTGGTCAGGTGGACTATGGCTAGCCGTGGGATTGCAGTGTGTGTAGTAAAATTCCTGGTCAGTTGGACTACTGCGAGCCATGGGATTGCAGTGCGTTTAGTAGGATTCCTGTTCATGTAGACTTCGGCTAGCCATGGGATTGCAGTGCGTGTAGTAGGATTCCTGCTCAGGTGGACTACGGCTAGCCATAGGATTGCAGTGCTTGTAGTAGGATTCCTGTCAGGCGGACTTTGGCTTTCGATGGGATTGCAGTGCTTGTAGTAGGATTCGTGATCGGGTGGACGTTGGCAAGCCATGGGGTTCAAGTGCTTGTAGTAGGATTCATGGTCAGGTGGACTTTGGCTAGCCATGGTATTGCAGTGCTTGTAGTAGGATTCCTGTCAGGCGGACTTTGGCTAGCCATGGGATTGCAGTGCGAGTAGTAAGATTCCTGGTCAGGTGGGCTTGAGCTATCCATGGGATTGCAGTGTGTGTAGTAGGATAGCTGGTCAGTAGAAATACGGCTAGCAGTGGGATTGCAGTGCGTGTAGTAGGATTTCTGGTCAGGTGGACTTCGGCTGTCCCTGGGATTGCTGTGCGTGTAGTAGGATTCCTGGTCAGTTGGACTTCAGCTAGCTGTGGGATTGCAGTGCTTGTACTAGAATTCCTGGTCAGGCGTACTTTGGCTATCTGTAGGATTGCAGTACTTGTAGTAGGATTCCTGGTCAGGCAGAATTCGGCTAGCCATGGGATTGCAGTGCTTGTAATAGGATTCCTGGTCAGGTGGACTTCGACTATCCATGGGATTTGTGTAGTAGGATTCCAGGTCAGTTAGACTACGATTAGCCGTGGGATTGCAGTGCTTGTAGTAGGATTCCTGGTCAGGTGGACTTCAGCTAGCCGTGGGATTTCAGTGCTTGTAGTAGGATTCCTGGTCTTGCAGACTTTGGCTAGCCGTGGGATTCCAGTGCTTGTAGTAGGATTCCTGGTCAGGTGGACTATGGCTAGCCATGGGATTAATATGCGTGTAATAAGATTCCTGGTCAGTTGCACTACTGCTAGCCGTGGGATTGCAGTGTGTTTAGTAGGATTCCTGTTCATGTAGACTTCGGCTAGCCATGGGATTGCAGTGCGTGTAGTAGGATTCCTGCTCAGGTGCACTACGGCTAGCCATAGGATTGCAGTGCTTGTAGTAGGATTCCTGTCAGGCGGACATTGGCTTGCGATGGGATTGCAGTGCTTGTAGTAGGATTTGTGGTCGAGTGGACTTTGGCAAGCCATGGGGTTGCAGTGCTTGTATTAGGATTTGTGGTCAGGTGGACTTTGGCTAGCCATGGTATTGCAGTGCTTGTAGTAGGATTCCTGTCAGGCAGACTTTGGCTAGCGATGGCATTGCAGTGCTTGTAGTAGGATTCGTGGTCAGGTGGACTTAGGCAAGCCATGAGGTTGCAGTGCTTGTAGTACGATTTGTGGTCGGGTGAACTTTGGCTAACCATGGGGTTGCAGTGCTTGTAGTAGGATGTGTGGTCAGGTGGACTTTGGCTAACCATGGGGTTGCAGTGCTTATAATAGGATTCCTGGTCAGGTGGACTTTGGCTAGCGATGGGATTGCAGTGCGTTTAGTAGGATTCCTGTCAGGCGGACTTTGGCTAGCTATGGGATTGCATTGCGTGTAGTAGGATTCCTGTCAAGCGGACTTTGGCTAGCCATGGGATTGCAGTGCGTGTAGTAAGATTCCTGGTAAGGTGGGCTTGGCTAGCCATTGGATTGCAGTGCTTGTAGTAGGATTCACGGTAAGGCGAACTTTGGCTAGCGATGGGATTGCAGTGCTTATAGTAGGATTCCTGGTCAGTTGGACTATGGCTAGCCAAGGAATTGCAGTGCTTGCAGTAGGATTCCTGTTCAGGCGAACTGCGGCTAGCAATGGGATTGCAGTTCTTGCAGTAGGATTCCTGTCAGGTGGACTTTGGCTAGCGAAGGGATTGCAGTGCGTGTAGTAGGATTCCTGGTCAGGTGGACTTCGGCTGTCCCTGTGATTGCTGTAAGTGTAGTAGGATTCCTGGTCAGTTGGACTTCAGCTACCTGTGGGATTGCAGTGCACGTAGTAAAATTCCTGGTCAGGCGGACTTTGGCTATCTGTAGGATTGCAGTACTCTTAGTAGGATTCCTGGTCAGGTGGAATTCGGTTAGCCATGGGATTGCAGTGCTTGTAGTAGGATTCCTGGTCAGGTGGACTTCGCTATCTGTGGAATTCGTGTAGTAGGATTTCAGGTCAGTTAGACTACGATTAGCCGTGGGATTGCAGTGCTTGTAGCAGGATTCCTGGTCAGGTGGACTTCAGATAGCCGTGGGATTGCAGTGCTTGTAGTAGGATTCCTGGTCAAGTGGACTATGGCTAGCCATGGGATTGCAGTGCGTGTAGTAAGATTCCTGGTCAGTTGGACTACTGCTAGCCGTGGGATTGCAGTGCATTTAGTAGGATTCCTGTTCATGTAGACTTCGGCTAGCCATGGGATTGCAGTACGTGTAGTAGAAATTCTGCTCAGGTGGACTACGGCTAGCCATGAGATTGCAGTGCTTGTAGTATGATTCCTGTTAGGCGAACTTTGGCTAGCGATGGGATTGCAGTGCTTGTAGTAGGATTCCTGTCAGGCGGACTTTGGCTAGCGATGGGATTGCAGTGTTTGTAGTAAGGTTCCTGGTCAGGTGGGCTTCAACTAGCCATTGAATTGCAGTGCTTGTAGTAGGATTCCTGTCAAGCGGCCTTTGGCTAGCGATGGGATTGCAGTGCCTGTAGTAGGATTCCTGTCAGGTGGAATTGGGCTAGTGATGGGTTTGCTGTGCTTGTAGTTGGGTTCCTGTCAGGCAGACTTTGGCTAGCCATAGGATTGCAGTGCTTGTAGTGGGATTCCTGTCAGGCGGACTTTGGCTAGCAATGAGATTGCAGTGCGTGTAGTAGGATTCCTGGTCAGATGCACTTCAGCTAGCCATGGAATTTCAGTGCTTATAGTAGGATATCTGGTCAGTAGGACTACGGCTAGCCGTGGGATTGCAGTGCGTGTAGTAGGATGCCTGTTCATGTGGACTTTGACTAGCCACTGAATTGCAATGCGTGTAGTAGGATTCGTGGTAAGGTGGGCTTGAGCTAGCCATTGAATTGCAGTGCTTCAAGTAGGATTCCCGTAATGCGGCCTTTGGCTAGCGATGGGATTGCAGTGCTCGTAGTAGGATTCCTGTAAGGCGGACTTTGGCTAACGATGGGATTACAGTGCTTATAGTAGGATTCCTGGTCAGTTGGACAACGGCTAGCCAAGGAATTGCAGTGCTTGTAGTAGGATTCCTGTTCAGGCGAACTGGGGCTAGCCATGGGATTGCAGTTCTTGCAGTAGGATTCCTGTCAGGTGGACTTTAGCTAGCGAAGGGATTGCAGTGTGTGTAGTAGGATTCCTGGTCAGGTGGACTTCGGCTATCCCTGTGATTGCTGTAAGTGTAGTAGGATTCCTGGTCAGTTGGACTTCAGCTAGCTGTGGGATTGCAGTGCTTGTAGTAGGATTCCTGGTCAGGTGGACTTCAGCTATCCGTGGGATTCATGCAGTAGGATTCCAGGTCAGTTAGACTACGATTAGCCGTGGGATTGCAGTGCTTGTAGTAGCATTCCTGGTCAGGTGGACTTCAGCTAGCTGTGGGATTTCAGTGCTTGTAGTAGGATCCCTGGTCATGCAGACTTTGGCTAGCCGTGGGATTGCAGTGCTTGTAGTAGGATTCCTGGTCAGGTGGACTATGGCTAGCCATGGGATTGCAGTGCGTGTAGTAAGATTCCCAGTCAGTTGGACTACTGCTAGCCGTGGGATTGCAGTGCGTTTAGTGGGATTCCTGTTCATATAGACTTCAGCTAGCCATGGGATTGCAGTGCCTGTAGTAGGATTTCTGCTCAGGTGGACTACAGCTAGCCATGGGATTGCAGTGCTTGTAGTAGAATTCCTGTCAGGCGGACTTTGGCTAGCGATGAGATTGCAGTGCTTGTTGTAGGATTCGTGGTCGGGTGGACTTTGGCAAGCCATGGGGTTGCAGTGCTTGTTTTAGGATTTGTGGTCAGGTGGACTTTGGCTAGCCATGGTATTGCAGTGCTTGTAGTAGGATTCCTGTCAGGCAGACTTTGGCTAGCGATGGCATTGCAGTGCTTGTAGTAGGATTCCTGGTCAGGTGGACTTCGACTATCCATGGGATTTGTGTAGTAGGATTCCAGGTCAGTTAGACTACGATTAGCCGTGGGATTGCAGTGCTTGTAGTAGGATTCCTGGACAGGTGGACTTCAGCTAGCCGTGGGATTTCAGTGCTTGTAGTAGGATTCCTGGTCTCGCAGACTTTGGCTAGCCGTGGGATTCCAGTGTTTGTAGTAGGATTCCTGGTCAGGTGGACTATGGCTAGCCATGGGATTAATATGCGTGTAATGAGATTCCTGGTCAGTTGCACTACTGCTAGCCGTGGGATTGCAGTGTGTTTAGTAGGATTCCTGTTCATGTAGACTTCGGCTAGCCATGGGATTGCAGTGCGTGTAGTAGGATTCCTGCTCAGGTGGACTACGGCTAGCCATAGGATTGCAGTGCTTGTAGTAGGATTCCTGTCAGGCGGACATTGGCTTGCGATGGGATTGCAGTGCTTGTAGTAGGATTTGTGGTTGAGTGGACTTTGGCAAGCCATGGGGTTGCAGTGCTTGTATTAGGATTTGTGGTCAGGTGGACTTTGGCTAGCCATGGTATTGCAGTGCTTGTAGTAGGATTCCTGTCAGGCAGACTTTGGCTAGCGATGGCATTGCAGTGCTTGTAGTAGGATTCGTGGTCAGGTGGACTTAGGCAAGCCATGAGGTTGCAGTGCTTGTAGTACGATTTGTGGTCGGGTGAACTTTGGCTAGCCATGGGGTTGCAGTGCTTGTAGTAGGATGTGTGGTCAGGTGAACTTTGGCTAACCATGGGGTTGCAGTGCTTATAATAGGATTCCTGGTCAGGTGGACTTTGGCTAGCGATGGGATTGCAGTGCGTTTAGTAGGATTCCTGTCAGGCGGACTTTGGCTAGCTATGGGATTGCATTGCGTGTAGTAGGATTCCTGTCAAGCGGACTTTGGCTAGCCATGGGATTGCAGTGCGTGTAGTAAGATTCCTGGTAAGGTGGGCTTGGCTAGCCATTGGATTGCAGTGCTTGTAGTAGGATTCACGGTAAGGCGAACTTTGGCTAGCGATGGGATTGCAGTGCTTATAGTAGGATTCCTGGTCAGTTGGACTATGGCTAGCCAAGGAATTGCAGTGCTTGCAGTAGGATTCCTGTTCAGGCGAACTGCGGCTAGCAATGGGATTGCAGTTCTTGCAGTAGGATTCCTGTCATGCAGACTTTGGCTAGCCATGGGATTCCAGTGCTTTTAGTAGGATTCCTGGTCAGGTGGACTATGGCTAGCCGTGGGATTGCAGTGTGTGTAGTAAAATTCCTGGTCAGTTGGACTACTGCGAGCCATGGGATTGCAGTGCGTTTAGTAGGATTCCTGTTCATGTAGACTTCGGCTAGCCATGGGATTGCAGTGCGTGTAGTAGGATTCCTGCTCAGGTGGACTACGGCTAGCCATAGGATTGCAGTGCTTGTAGTAGGATTCCTGTCAGGCGGACTTTGGCTTTCGATGGGATTGCAGTGCTTGTAGTAGGATTTGTGATCGGGTGGACGTTGGCATCCCATGGGGTTCAAGTGCTTGTAGTAGGATTCATGGTCAGGTGGACTTTGGCTAGCCATGGTATTGCAGTGCTTGTAGTAGGATTCCTGTCAGGCGGACTTTGGCTGGCCATGGGATTGCAGTGCGAGTAGTAAGATTCCTGGTCAGGTGGGCTTGAGCTATCCATGGGATTGCAGTGTGTGTAGTAGGATAGCTGGTCAGTAGAAATACGGCTAGCAGTGGGATTGCAGTGCGTGTAGTAGGATTTCTGGTCAGGTGGACTTCGGCTGTCCCTGGGATTGCTGTGCGTGTAGTAGGATTCCTGGTCAGTTGGACTTCAGCTAGCTGTGGGATTGCAGTGCTTGTACTAGAATTCCTGGTCAGGCGTACTTTGGCTATCTGTAGGATTGCAGTACTTGTAGTAGGATTCCTGGTCAGGCAGAATTCGGCTAGCCATGGGATTGCAGTGCTTGTAATAGGATTCCTGGTCAGGTGGACTTCGACTATCCATGGGATTTGTGTAGTAGGATTCCAGGTCAGTTAGACTACGATTAGCCGTGGGATTGCAGTGCTTGTAGTAGGATTCCTGGTCAGGTGGACTTCAGCTAGCCGTGGGATTTCAGTGCTTGTAGTAGGATTCCTGGTCTTGCAGACTTTGGCTAGCCGTGGGATTCCAGTGCTTGTAGTAGGATTCCTGGTCAGGTGGACTATGGCTAGCCATGGGATTAATATGCGTGTAATAAGATTCCTGGTCAGTTGCACTACTGCTAGCCGTGGGATTGCAGTGTGTTTAGTAGGATTCCTGTTCATGTAGACTTCGGCTAGCCATGGGATTGCAGTGCGTGTAGTAGGATTCCTGCTCAGGTGGACTACGGCTAGCCATAGGATTGCAGTGCTTGTAGTAGGATTCCTGTCAGGCGGACATTGGCTTGCGATGGTATTGCAGTGCTTGTAGTAGGATTTGTGGTCGAGTGGACTTTGGCAAGCCATGGGGTTGCAGTGCTTGTATTAGGATTTGTGGTCAGGTGGACTTTGGCTAGCCATGGTATTGCAGTGCTTGTAGTAGGATTCCTGTCAGGCAGACTTTGGCTAGCGATGGCATTGCAGTGCTTGTAGTAGGATTCGTGGTCAGGTGGACTTAGGCAAGCCATGAGGTTGCAGTGCTTGTAGTACGATTTGTGGTCGGGTGAACTTTGGCTAACCATGGGGTTGCAGTGCTTGTAGTAGGATGTGTGGTCAGGTGGACTTTGGCTAACCATGGGGTTGCAGTGCTTATAATAGGATTCCTGGTCAGGTGGACTTTGGCTAGCGATGGGATTGCAGTGCGTTTAGTAGGATTCCTGTCAGGCGGACTTTGGCTAGCTATGGGATTGCATTGCGTGTAGTAGGATTCCTGTCAAGCGGACTTTGGCTAGCCATGAGATTGCAGTGCGTGTAGTAAGATTCCTGGTAAGGTGGGCTTGGCTAGCCATTGGATTGCAGTGCTTGTAGTAGGATTCACGGTAAGGCGAACTTGGCTAGCGATGGGATTGCAGTGCTTATAGTAGGATTCCTGGTCAGTTGGACTATGGCTAGCCAAGGAATTGCAGTGCTTGCAGTAGGATTCCTGTTCAGGCGAACTGCGGCTAGCAATGGGATTGCAGTTCTTGCAGTAGGATTCCTGTCAGGTGGACTTTGGCTAGCGAAGGGATTGCAGTGCGTGTAGTAGGATTCCTGGTCAGGTGGACTTTGGCTGTCTCTGTGATTGCTGTAAGTGTAGTAGGATTCCTGGTCAGTTGGACTTCAGCTACCTGTGGGATTGCAGTGCTCGTAGTAAAATTCCTGGTCAGGCGGACTTTGGCTATCTGTAGGATTGCAGTACTCTTAGTAGGATTCCTGGTCAGGTGGAATTCGGTTAGCCATGGGATTGCAGTGCTTGTAGTAGGATTCCTGGTCAGGTGGACTTCGCTATCTGTGGAATTCGTGTAGTAGGATTTCAGGTCAGTTAGACTACGATTAGCCGTGGGATTGCAGTGCTTGTAGCAGGATTCCTGGTCAGGTGGACTTCAGATAGCCGTGGGATTGCAGTGCTTGTAGTAGGATTCCTGGTCAAGTGGACTATGGCTAGCCATGGGATTGCAGTGCGTGTAGTAAGATTCCTGGTCAGTTGGACTACTGCTAGCCGTGGGATTGCAGTGCATTTAGTAGGATTCCTGTTCATGTAGACTTCGGCTAGCCACGGGATTGCAGTACGTGTAGTAGAAATTCTGCTCAGGTGGACTACGGCTAGCCATGAGATTGCAGTGCTTGTAGTAGGATTCCTGTCAGGCGAACTTTGGCTAGCGATGGGATTGCAGTGCTTGTAGTAGGATTCCTGTCAGGCGGACTTTGGCTAGCGATGGGATTGCAGTGTTTGTAGTAAGGTTCCTGGTCAGGTGGGCTTCAACTAGCCACTGAATTGCAGTGCTTGTAGTAGGATTCCTGTCAAGCGGCCTTTGGCTAGCGATGGGATTGCAGTGCCTGTAGTAGGATTCCTGTCAGGTGGAATTTGGCTAGTGATGGGTTTGCTGTGCTTGTAGTTGGGTTCCTGTCAGGCAGACTTTGGCTAGCCATAGGATTGCAGTGCTTGTAGTGGGATTCCTGTCAGGCGGACTTTGGCTAGCAATGAGATTGCAGTGCGTGTAGTAGGATTCCTGGTCAGATGCACTTCAGCTAGCCATGGAATTTCAGTGCTTATAGTAGGATATCTGGTCAGTAGGACTACGGCTAGCGGTGGGATTGCAGTGCGTGTAGTAGGATTCCTGTTCATGTGGACTTTGACTAGCCACTGAATTGCAATGCATGTAGTAGGATTCGTGGTAAGGTGGGCTTGAGCTAGCCATTGAATTGCAGTGCTTCAAGTAGGATTCCCGTAATGCGGCCTTTGGCTAGCGATGGGATTGCAGTGCTCGTAGTAGGATTCCTGTAAGGCGGACTTTGGCTAACGATGGGATTACAGTGATTATAGTAGGATTCCTGGTCAGTTGGACAACGGCTAGCCAAGGAATTGCAGTGCTTGTAGTAGGATTCCTGTTCAGGCGAACTGGGGCTAGCCATGGGATTGCAGTTCTTGCAGTAGGATTCCTGTCAGGTGGACTTTAGCTAGCGAAGGGATTGCAGTGTGTGTAGTAGGATTCCTGGTCAGGTGGACTTCGGCCATCCCTGTGATTGCTGTAAGTGTAGTAGGATTCCTGGTCAGTTGGACTTCAGCTAGCTGTGGGATTGCAGTGCTTGTATTAGGATTCCTGGTCAGGTGGACTTCAGCTATCCGTGGGATTCGTGCAGTAGGATTCCAGGTCAGTTAGACTACGATTAGCCGTGGGATTGCAGTGCTTGTAGTAGCATTCCTGGTCAGGTGGACTTCAGCTAGCCGTGGGATTTCAGTGCTTGTAGTAGGATCCCTGGTCATGCAGACTTTAGCTAGCCGTGGGATTGCAGTGCTTGTAGTAGGATTCCTGGTCAGGTGGACTATGGCTAGCCATTGGATTGCAGTGCGTGTAGTAAGATTCCCGGTCAGTTGGACTACTGCTAGCCGTGGGATTGCAGTGCGTTTAGTGGGATTCCTGTTCATATAGACTTCAGCTAGCCATGGGATTGCAGTGCCTGTAGTAGGATTTCTGCTCAGGTGGACTACAGCTAGCCATGGGATTGCAGTGCTTGTAGTAGAATTCCTGTCAGGCGGACTTTGGCTTTCGAAGGGATTGCAGTGCTTGTTGTAGGATTCGTGATCGGGTGGACGTTGGCAAGCCATGGGGTTCAAGTGCTTGTAGTAGGATTCATGGTCAGGTGGACTTTGGCTAGCCATGGTATTGCAGTGCTTGTAGTAGGATTCCTGTCAGGCGGACTTTGGCTAGCCATGGGATTGCAGTGCGAGTAGTAAGATTCCTGGTCAGGTGGGCTTGAGCTATCCATGGGATTGCAGTGTGTGTAGTAGGATAGCTGGTCAGTAGAAATACGGCTAGCAGTGGGATTGCAGTGCGTGTAGTAGGATTTCTGGTCAGGTGGACTTCGGCTGTCCCTGGGATTGCTGTGCGTGTAGTAGGATTCCTGGTCAGTTGGACTTCAGCTAGCTGTGGGATTGCAGTGCTTCTACTAGAATTCCTGGTCAGGCGTACTTTGGCTATCTGTAGGATTGCAGTACTTGTAGTAGGATTCCTGGTCAGGCAGAATTCGGCTAGCCATGGGATTGCAGTGCTTGTAATAGGATTCCTGGTCAGGTGGACTTCGACTATCCATGGGATTTGTGTAGTAGGATTCCAGGTCAGTTAGTCTACGATTAGCCGTGGGATTGCAGTGCTTGTAGTAGGATTCCTGGTCAGGTGGACTTCAGCTAGCCGTGGGATTTCAGTGCTTGTAGTAGGATTCCTGGTCTTGCAGACTTTGGCTAGCTGTGGGATTCCAGTGCTTGTAGTAGGATTCCTGGTCAGGTGGACTATGGCTAGCCATGGGATTAATATGCGTGTAATAAGATTCCTGGTCAGTTGCACTACTGCTAGCCGTGGGATTGCAGTGTGTTTAGTAGGATTCCTGTTCATGTAGACTTCGGCTAGCCATGGGATTGCAGTGCGTGTAGTAGGATTCCTGCTCAGGTGGACTACGGCTAGCCATAGGATTGCAGTGCTTGTAGTAGGATTCCTGTCAGGCGGACATTGGCTTGCGATGGGATTGCAGTGCTTGTAGTAGGATTTGTGGTCGAGTGGACTTTGGCAAGCCATGGGGTTGCAGTGCTTGTATTAGGATTTGTGGTCAGGTGGACTTTGGCTAGCCATGGTATTGCAGTGCTTGTAGTAGGATTCCTGTCAGGCAGACTTTGGCTAGCGATGGCATTGCAGTGCTTGTAGTAGGATTCGTGGTCAGGTGGACTTAGGCAAGCCATGAGGTTGCAGTGCTTGTAGTACGATTTGTGGTCGGGTGAACCTTGGCTAACAATGGGGTTGCAGTGCTTGTAGTAGGATGTGTGGTCAGGTGGACTTTGGCTAACCATGGGGTTGCAGTGCTTATAATAGGATTCCTGGTCAGGTGGACTTTGGCTAGCGATGGGATTGCAGTGCGTTTAGTAGGATTCCTGTCAGGCGGACTTTGGCTAGCTATGGGATTGCATTGCGTGTAGTAGGATTCCTGTCAAGCGGACTTTGGCTAGCCATGGGATTGCAGTGCGTGTAGTAAGATTCCTGGTAAGGTGGGCTTGGCTAGCCATTGGATTGCAGTGCTTGTAGTAGGATTCACGGTAAGGCGAACTTTGGCTAGCGATGGGATTGCAGTGCTTATAGTAGGATTCCTGGTCAGTTGGACTATGGCTAGCCAAGGAATTGCAGTGCTTGCAGTAGGATTCCTGTTCAGGCGAACTGCGGCTAGCAATGGGATTGCAGTTCTTGCAGTAGGATTCCTGTCAGGTGGACTTTGGCTAGCGAAGGGATTGCAGTGCGTGTAGTAGGATTCCTGGTCAGGTGGACTTCGGCTAGCTGTGGGATTGCAGTGCTTGTATTAGGATTCCTGGTCAGGTGGACTTCAGCTATCCGTGGGATTCGTGCAGTAGGATTCCAGGTCAGTTAGACTACGATTAGCCGTGGGATTGCAGTGCTTGTAGTAGCATTCCTGGTCAGGTGGACTTCAGCTAGCCGTGGGATTTCAGTGCTTGTAGTAGGATCCCTGGTCATGCAGACTTTGGCTAGCCGTGGGATTTCAGTGCTTGTAGTAGGATTCCTGGTCTTGCAGACTTTGGCTAGCTGTGGGATTCCAGTGCTTGTAGTAGGATTCCTGGTCAGGTGGACTATGGCTAGCCATGGGATTAATATGCGTGTAATAAGATTCCTGGTCAGTTGGACTACTGCTAGCCGTGGGATTGCAGTGTGTTTAGTAGGATTCCTGTTCATGTAGACTTCGGCTAGCCATGGGATTGCAGTGCGTGTAGTAGGATTCCTGCTCAGGTGGACTACGGCTAGCCATAGGATTGCAGTGCTGGTAGTAGGATTCCTGTCAGGCAGACATTGGCTTGCGATGGGATTGCAGTGCTTGTAGTAGGATTTGTAGTCGAGTGGACTTTGGCAAGCCATGGGGTTGCAGTGCTTGTATTAGGATTTGTGGTCAGGTGGACTTTGGCTAGCCATGGTATTGCAGTGCTTGTAGTAGGATTCCTGTCAGGCAGACTTTGGCTAGCGATGGCATTGCAGTGCTTGTAGTAGGATTCGTGGTCAGGTGGACTTAGGCAAGCCATGGGGTTGCAGTGCTTGTATTAGGATTTGTGGTCAGGTGGACTTTGGCTAGCCATGGTATTGCAGTGCTTGTAGTAGGATTCCTGTCAGGCAGACTTTGGCTAGCGATGGCATTGCAGTGCTTGTAGTAGGATTCGTGGTCAGGTGGACTTAGGCAAGCCATGAGGTTGCAGTGCTTGTAGTACGATTTGTGGTCGGGTGAACTTTGGCTAACCATGGGGTTGCAGTGCTTGTAGTAGGATGTGTGGTCAGGTGGACTTTGGCTAACCATGGGGTTGCAGTGCTTATAATAGGATTCCTGGTCAGGTGGACTTTGGCTAGCGATGGGATTGCAGTGCGTTTAGTAGGATTCCTGTCAGGCGGACTTTGGCTAGCTATGGGATTGCATTGCGTGTAGTAGGATTCCTGTCAAGCGGACTTTGGCTAGCCATGGGATTGCAGTGCGTATAATAGGATTCTTGGTCAGGTGGGCTTGGCTAGCCATTGGATTGCAGTGCTAGTAGTAGGATTCACGGTAAGGCGAACTTTGGTTAACGATGGGATTGCAGTGCTTATAGTAGGATTCCTGGTCAGTTGGACTATGGCTAGCCAAGGAATTGCAGTGCTTGCAGTAGGATTCCTGTTCAGGCGAACTGCGGCTAGCAATGGGATTGCAGTTCTTGCAGTAGGATTCCTGTCAGGTGGACTTCGGCTGTCTCTGTGATTGCTGTAAGTGTAGTAGGATTCCTGGTCAGTTGGACTTCAGCTACCTGTGGGATTGCAGTGCTCGTAGTAAAATTCCTGGTCAGGCGGACTTTGGCTATCTGTAGGATTGCAGTACTCTTAGTAGGATTTCTGGTCAGGTGGAATTCGGTTAGCCATGGGATTGCAGTGCTTGTAGTAGGATTCCTGGTCAGGTGGACTTCGCTATCTGGGGAATTCGTGTAGTAGGATTTCAGGTCAGTTAGACTACGATTAGCCGTGGGATTGCAGTGCTTGTAGCAGGATTCCTGGTCAGGTGGACTTCAGATAGCCGTGGGATTGCAGTGCTTGTAGTAGGATTCCTGGTCAAGTGGACTATGGCTAGCCATGGGATTGCAGTGCGTGTAGTAAGATTCCTGGTCAGTTGGACTACTGCTAGCCGTGGGATTGCAGTCCATTTAGTAGGATTCCTGTTCATGTAGACTTCGGCTAGCCATGGGATTGCAGTACGTGTAGTAGAAATTCTGCTCAGGTGGACTACGGCTAGCCATGAGATTGCAGTGCTTGTAGTATGATTCCTGTCAGGCGAACTTTGGCTAGCGATGGGATTGCAGTGCTTGTAGTAGGATTCCTGTCAGGCGGACTTTGGCTAGCGATGGGATTGCAGTGTTTGTAGTAAGGTTCCTCGTCAGGTGGGCTTCAACTAGCCATTGAATTGCAGTGCTTGTAGTAGGATTCCTGTCAAGCGGCCTTTGGCTAGCGATGGGATTGCAGTGCCTTTAGTAGGATTCCTGTCAGGTGGAATTTGGCTAGTGATGGGTTTGCTGTGCTTGTAGTTGGGTTCCTGTCAGGCAGACTTTGGCTAGCCATAGGATTGCAGTGCTTGTTGTGGGATTCCTGTCAGGCGGACTT
This sequence comes from Triturus cristatus, assembly GCF_964204655.1. NCBI lineage: Eukaryota > Metazoa > Chordata > Amphibia > Caudata > Salamandridae > Triturus > Triturus cristatus. The sequence continues at coordinate 468,480,748 of NC_140581.1, read as the reverse complement.
TGGCTAGCAATGAGATTGCAGTGCGTGTAGTAGGATTCCTGGTCAGATGCACTTCAGCTAGCCATGGAATTTCAGTGCTTATAGTAGGATATCTGGTCAGTAGGACTACGGCTAGCGGTGGGATTGCAGTGCGTGTAGTAGGATTCCTGTTCATGTGGACTTTGACTAGCCACTGAATTGCAATGCGTGTAGTAGGATTCGTGGTAAGGTGGGCTTGAGCTAGCCATTGAATTGCAGTGCTTCAAGTAGGATTCCCGTAATGCGGCCTTTGGCTAGCGATGGGATTGCAGTGCTCGTAGTAGGATTCCTGTAAGGCGGACTTTGGCTAACGATGGGATTACAGTGCTTATAGTAGGATTCCTGGTCAGTTGGACAACGGCTAGCCAAGGAATTGCAGTGCTTGTAGTAGGATTCCTGTTCAGGCGAACTGGGGCTAGCCATGGGATTGCAGTTCTTGCAGTAGGATTCCTGTCAGGTGGACTTTAGCTAGCGAAGGGATTGCAGTGTGTGTAGTAGGATTCCTGGTCAGGTGGACTTCGGCTATCCCTGTGATTGCTGTAAGTGTAGTAGGATTCCTGGTCAGTTGGACTTCAGCTAGCTGTGGGATTGCAGTGCTTGTATTAGGATTCCTGGTCAGGTGGACTTCAGCTATCCGTGGGATTCGTGCAGTAGGATTCCAGGTCAGTTAGACTACGATTAGCCATGGGATTGCAGTGCTTGTAGTAGCATTCCTGGTCAGGTGGACTTCAGCTAGCCGTGGGATTTCAGTGCTTGTAGTAGGATCCCTGGTCATGCAGACTTTGGCTAGCCGTGGGATTGCAGTGCTTGTAGTAGGATTCCTGGTCAGGTGGACTATGGCTAGCCATGGGATTGCAGTGCGTGTAGTAAGATTCCCGGTCAGTTGGACTACTGCTAGCCGTGGGATTGCAGTGCGTTTAGTGGGATTCCTGTTCATATAGACTTCAGCTAGCCATGGGATTGCAGTGCCTGTAGTAGGATTTCTGGTCAGGTGGACTACAGCTAGCCATGGGATTGCAGTGCTTGTAGTAGAATTCCTGTCAGGCGGACTTTGGCTAGCAATGAGATTGCAGTGCTTGTTGTAGGATTCGTGGTTGGGTGGACTTTGGCAAGCCATGGGGTTGCAGTTTTTGTTTTAGGATTTGTGGTCAGGTGGATTTTGGCTAGCCATGGGATTATGGGGTTTATAGTAGGATTCATGGTAAGGTGGACTTTAGCTAGCGAAGGGATTGCAGTGTGTGTAGTAGGATTCCTGGTCAGGTGGACTTCGGCTATCCCTGTGATTGCTGTAAGTGTAGTAGGATTCCTGGTCAGTTGGACTTCAGCTAGCTGTGGGATTGCAGTGCTTGAATTAGGATTCCTGGTCAGGTGGACTTCAGCTATCCGTGGGATTCGTGCAGTAGGATTCCAGGTCAGTTAGACTACGATTAGCCATGGGATTGCAGTGCTTGTAGTAGCATTCCTGGTCAGGTGGACTTCAGCTAGCCGTGGGATTTCAGTGCTTGTAGTAGGATCCCTGGTCATGCAGACTTTGGCTAGCCGTGGGATTGCAGTGCTTGTAGTAGGATTCCTGGTCAGGTGGACTATGGCTAGCCATGGGATTGCAGTGCGTGTAGTAAGATTCCCGGTCAGTTGGACTACTGCTAGCCGTGGGATTGCAGTGCGTTTAGTGGGATTCCTGTTCATATAGACTTCAGCTAGCCATGGGATTGCAGTGCCTGTAGTAGGATTTCTGCTCAGGTGGACTACAGCTAGCCATGGGATTGCAGTGCTTGTAGTAGAATTCCTGTCAGGCGGACTTTGGCTAGCGATGAGATTGCAGTGCTTGTTGTAGGATTCGTGGTTGGGTGGACTTTGGCAAGCCATGGGGTTGCAGTGCTTGTTTTAGGATTTGTGGTCAGGTGGACTTTGGCTAGCCATGGTATTGCAGTGCTTGTAGTAGGATTCCTGGCCAGGTGGACTTCGACTATCCATGGGATTTGTGTAGTAGGATTCCAGGTCAGTTAGACTACGATTAGCCGTGGGATTGCAGTGCTTGTAGTAGGATTCCTGGTCAGGTGGACTTGAGCTAGCCATGGGATTTCAGTGCTTGTAGTAGGATTCCTGGTCAGGTGGACTATGGCTAGCCATGGGATTAATATGTGTGTAATAAGATTCCTGGTCAGTCGCACTACTGCTAGCAGTGGGATTGCAGTGTGTTTAGTAGGATTCCTGTTCATGTAGACTTCGGCTAGCCATGGGATTGCAGTGCGTGTAGTAGGATTCCTGCTCAGGTGGACTACGGCTAGCCATAGGATTGCAGTGCTTGTAGTAGGATTCCTGTCAGGCGGACATTGGCTTGCGATGGGATTGCAGTGCTTGTAGTAGGATTTGTGGTCGAGTGGACTTTTGCAAGCCATGAGGTTGCAGTGCTTGTATTAGGATTTGTGGTCAGGTGGACTTTGGCTAGCCATGGTATTGCAGTGCTTGTAGTAGGATTCCTGTCAGGCAGACTTTGGCTAGCGATGGCATTGCAGTGCTTGTAGTAGGATTCGTGGTCAGGTGGACTTAGGCAAGCCATGAGGTTGCAGTGCTTGTAGTACGATTTGTGGTCGGGTGAACTTTGGCTAGCCATGGGGTTGCAGTGCTTGTAGTAGGATGTGTGGTCAGGTGGACTTTGGCTAACCATGGGGTTGCAGTGCTTATAATAGGATTCCTGGTCAGGTGGACTTTGGCTAGCGATGGGATTGCAGTGCGTTTAGTAGGATTCCTGTCAGGCGGACTTTGGCTAGCTATGGGATTGCATTGCGTGTAGTAGGATTCCTGTCAAGCGGACTTTGGCTAGCCATGGGATTGCAGTGCGTGTAGTAAGATTCCCGGTAAGGTGGGCTTGGCTAGCCATTGGATTGCAGTGCTTGTAGTAGGATTCACGGTAAGGCAAACTTTGGCTAGCGATGGGATTGCAGTGCTTATAGTAGGATTCCTGGTCAGTTGGACAATGGCTAGCCAAGGAATTGCAGTGCTTGCAGTAGGATTCCTGTTCAGGCGAACTGCGGCTAGCAATGGGATTGCAGTTCTTGCAGTAGGATTCCTGTCAGGTGGACTTTGGCTAGCAAAGGGATTGCAGTGCGTGTAGTAGGATTCCTGGTCAGGTGGACTTCGGCTGTCCCTGTGATTGCTGTAAGTGTAGTAGGATTCCTGGTCAGTTGGACTTCAGCTACCTGTGGGATTGCAGTGCTCATAGTAAAATTCCTGGTCAGGTGGACTTTGGCTATCTGTAGGATTGCAGTACTCTTAGTAGGATTCCTGGTCAGGTGGAATTCGGTTAGCCATGGGATTGCAGTGCTTGTAGTAGGATTCCTGGTCAGGTGGACTTCGCTATCTGTGGAATTCGTGTAGTAGGATTTCAGGTCAGTTAGACTACGATTAGCCGTGGGATTGCAGTGCTTGTAGCAGGATTCCTGGTCAGGTGGACTTCAGATAGCCGTGGGATTGCAGTGCTTGTAGTAGGATTCCTGGTCAAGTGGACTATGGCTAGCCATGGGATTGCAGTGCGTGTAGTAAGATTCCTGGTCAGTTGGACTACTGCTAGCCGTGGGATTGCAGTGCATTTAGTAGGATTCCTGTTCATGTAGACTTCGGCTAGCCATGGGATTGCAGTACGTGTAGTAGAAATTCTGCTCAGGTGGACTACGGCTAGCCATGAGATTGCAGTGCTTGTAGTATGATTCCTGTCAGGCGAACTTTGGCTAGCGATGGGATTGCAGTGCTTGTAGTAGGATTCCTGTCAGGCGGACTTTGGCTAGCGATGGGATTGCAGTGTTTGTAGTAAGGTTCCTGGTCAGGTGGGCTTCAACTAGCCATTGAATTGCAGTGCTTGTAGTAGGATTCCTGTCAAGCGGCCTTTGGCTAGCTATGGGATTGCAGTGCCTGTAGTAGGATTCCTGTCAGGTGGAATTTGGCTAGTGATGGGTTTGCTGTGCTTGTAGTTGGGTTCCTGTCAGGCAGACTTTGGCTAGCCATAGGATTGCAGTGCTTGTAGTGGGATTCCTGTCAGGCGGACTTTGGCTAGCAATGAGAATGCAGTGCGTGTAGTAGGATTCCTGGTCAGATGCACTTCAGCTAGCCATGGAATTTCAGTGCTTATAGTAGGATATCTGGTCAGTAGGACTACGGCTAGCGGTGGGATTGCAGTGCGTGTAGTAGGATTCCTGTTCATGTGGACTTTGACTAGCCACTGAATTGCAATGCGTGTAGTAGGATTCGTTGTAAGGTGGGCTTGAGCTAGCCATTGAATTGCAGTGCTTCAAGTAGGATTCCCGTAATGCGGCCTTTGGCTAGCGATGGGATTGCAGTGCTCGTAGTAGGATTCCTGTAAGGCGGACTTGGCTAACAATGGGATTACAGTGCTTATAGTAGGATTCCTGGTCAGTTGGACAACGGCTAGCCAAGGAATTGCAGTGCTTGTAGTAGGATTCCTGTTCAGGCAAACTGGGGCTAGCCATGGGATTGCAGTTCTTGCAGTAGGATTCCTGTCAGGTGGACTTTAGCTAGCGAAGGGATTGCAGTGTGTGTAGTAGGATTCCTGGTCAGGTGGACTTCGGCTATCCCTGTGATTGCTGTAAGTGTAGTAGGATTCCTGGTCAGTTGGACTTCAGCTAGCTGTGGGATTGCAGTGCTTGTATTAGGATTCCTGGTCAGGTGGACTTCAGCTATCCGTGGGATTCGTGCAGTAGGATTCCAGGTCAGTTAGACTACGATTAGCCGTGGGATTGCAGTGCTTGTAGTAGCATTCCTGGTCAGGTGGACTTCAGCTAGCCGTGGGATTTCAGTGCTTGTAGTAGGATCCCTGGTCATGCAGACTTTGGCTAGCCGTGGGATTGCAGTGCTTGTAGTAGGATTCCTGGTCAGGTGGACTATGGCTAGCCATGGGATTGCAGTGCGTGTAGTAAGATTCCCGGTCAGTTGGACTACTGCTAGCCGTGGGATTGCAGTGCGTTTAGTGGGATTCCTGTTCATATAGACTTCAGCTAGCCATGGGATTGCAGTGCTTGTAGTAGAATTCCTGTCAGGCGGACTTTGGCTTTCGATGGGATTGCAGTGCTTGTTGTAGGATTCGTGATCGGGTGGACGTTGGCAAGCCATGGGGTTCAAGTGCTTGTAGTAGGATTCATGGTCAGGTGGACTTTGGCTAGCCATGGTATTGCAGTGCTTGTAGTAGGATTCCTGTCAGGCGGACTTTGGCTAGCCATGGGATTGCAGTGCGAGTAGTAAGATTCCTGGTCAGGTGGGCTTGAGCTATCCATGGGATTGCAGTGTGTGTAGTAGGATAGCTGGTCAGTAGAAATACGGCTAGCGAAGGGATTGCAGTGTGTGTAGTAGGATTCCTGGTCAGGTGGACTTCGGCTATCCCTGTGATTGCTGTAAGTGTAGTAGGATTCCTGGTCAGGCAGAATTCGGCTAGCCATGGGATTGCAGTGCTTGTAATAGGATTCCTGGTCAGGTGGACTTCGACTATCCATGGGATTTGTGTAGTAGGATTCCAGGTCAGTTAGACTACGATTAGCCGTGGGATTGCAGTGCTTGTAGTAGGATTCCTGGTCAGGTGGACTTCAGCTAGCCGTGGGATTTCAGTGCTTGTAGTAGGATCCCTGGTCATGCAGACTTTGGCTAGCCGTGGGATTGCAGTGCTTGTAGTAGGATTCCTGGTCAGGTGGACTATGGCTAGCCATGGGATTGCAGTGCGTGTAGTAAGATTCCCGGTCAGTTGGACTACTGCTAGCCATGGGATTGCAGTGCGTTTAGTGGGATTCCTGTTCACATAGTCTTCAGCTAGCCATGGGATTGCAGTGCCTGTAGTAGGATTTCTGCTCAGGCGGACTTTGGCTAGCGATGAGATTGCAGTGCTTGTTGTAGGATTCGTGGTCGGGTGGACTTTGGCAAGCCATGGGGTTGCAGTGCTTGTTTTAGGATTTGTGGTCAGGTGGACTTTGGCTAGCCATGGGGTTGTGGTGCTTATAGTAGGATTCGTGGTCAGGTGGACTTTGGCTAGCCATGGTATTGCAGTGCTTGTAGTAGGATTCCTGTCAGGCGGACCTTGGCTAGCGATGGCATTGCAGTGCTTGTAGTAGGATTCGTGGTCAGGTGGACTTTGGCTAGCCATGGGATTGCAGTGCGTGTAGTAAGGTTCCTGGTCAGTTGGACTACTGATAGCCGTGGTATTGCAGTGCGTTTAGTAGGATTCCTGTTCATGTAGACTTCGACTAGCCATGGGATTGCAGTGCGTGTAGTAGGATTTCTGCTCAGATGGATTACGGCTAGCCTTGGGATTGCAGTGCTTGTAGTAGGATTCCTGTCAGGCGGACTTTGGCTAGCAATGGGATTGCAGTGCTTGTAGTAGGATTCGTGGTCGGATGGACTTTGGCAAGCCATGGGGTTGCAGGGCTTGTATTAGGATTTGTGGTCAGGTGGACTTTGGCTAGCCATGGGATTGTGGGGCCTATAGTAGGATTCATGGTAAGGTGGACTTTGGCTAGCCATGGTATTGCAGTGCTTGTAGTAGGATTCCTGTCAGGCGGACTTTTGCTAGCGATGGCATTGCAGTGCTTGTAGTAGGATTCGTGGTCAGGTGGTCTTTGGCAAGCCATGAGGTTGCAGTGCTTGTATTACGATTTGTGATCAGGTGAACTTTGGCCAGCCATTGGTTTGCAGTGCTTATAGTAGGATGTGTGGTCAGGTGGACTTTGGCTAGCCATGGGGTTGCAGTGCTTATACTAGGATTCCTGGTCAGGTGGACTTTGGCTAGCGATGGGATTGCAGTGCGTGTAGTAGGATTCCTGTCAGGCGGACTTTGGCTAGCTATGGGATTGCAGTGCGTGTAGTAGGATTCCTGTCAGGCGGACTTTGGCTAGCCATGGGATTGCAGTGCGTGTAGTAAGATTCCTGGTAAGGTGGGCTTGAGCTAGCCATTGGATTGCAGTGCTTGTAGTATGATTCCCATCAGGCGGCCTTTGGCTAGCGATGGGATTGCAGTGCGTGTAATAGGATTCCTGGTCAGGTGGACTTCGGCTGTCGCTGTGATTGCTGTGAGTGTAGTGCGATTGCTGGTCAGTTGGACTTCAGCTAGCCGTGGGATTGCAGTGCTTGTAGAAGAATTCCTGGTCAGGCGGACTTTGGCTATCTGTAGGGTTGCAGTACTCTTAGTAGGATTCCTGGTCAGACGGAAATCGGCTAGCCATGGGATTGCAGTGCTTGTAGTAGGATTCCTGGTCAGGTGGACTTCGGCTATCCGCGGGATTCGCGTAGTAGGATTCCAGGTCAGTTAGACTACGATTAGCCGTGGAATTACAGTGCTTGTAGTAGGATTCCTGGTCAGGTGGACTTCACTTAGCCGTGGGATTTCAGTGCTTGTAGTAGGATTCCTGGTCATGCAGACTTTGCCTAGCTGTGGGATTGCAGTGCTTGTAGTAGGATTCCTGGTCCGGTGGACTATGGCTAGCCATGGGATTGCAGTGCGTGTAGTAAGATTCCTGGTCAGTTGGACTACTGCTAGCTGTGGTATTGCAGTGCGTTTAGTAGGATTCCTGTTCATGTAGACTTCGGCTAGCCATGGGATTGCAGTGCGTGTAGTAGGATTTCTGCTCAGGTGGACTACAGCTAGCCATGGGATTGCAGTGCTTGTAGTAGGATTCCTGTCAGGCGGACTTTGGCTAGCGATGAGATTGCACTGCTTGTTGTAGGATTCGTGGTCGGGTGGACTTTGGTAAGCCATGGGGTTGCAGTGCTTGTATTAGGATTTGTGGTCAGGTGGACTTTGGCTAGACATAGGGTTGTGGTGCTTATAGTAGGATTCATGGTCAGGTGGGCTTTGGCTAGCCATGGTATTGCAGTGCTTGTAGTAGGATTCCTGTCAGGCGGACTTTGGCTAGCGATGGCATTGCAGTGCTTGTAGTAGGATTCGTGGTCAGGTGGACTTTGGCTAGCCATGGGATTGCAGTGCGTGTAGTAAGATTCCTGGTCAGTTGGACTACTGATAGCCGTGGTATTGCAGTGCGTTTAGTAGGATTCCTGTTCGTGTAGACTTCGACTAACCATGGGATTGCAGCGCGTGTAGTAGGATTTCTGCTCAGATGGACTACGGCTAGCCATGGGATTGCAGTGCTTGTAGTAGGATTCCTGTCACGCGGACTTTGGCTAGCGATGAGATTGCACTGCTTGTTGTAGGATTCGTGGTCGGGTGGACTTTGGTAAGCCATGGGGTTGCAGTGCTTGTATTAGGATTTGTGGTCAGGTGGACTTTGGCTAGACATAGGGTTGTGGTGCTTATAGTAGGATTCATGGTCAGGTGGGCTTTGGCTAGCCATGGTATTGCAGTGCTTGTAGTAGGATTCCTGTCAGGCGGACTTTGGCTAGCGATGGCATTGCAGTGCTTGTAGTAGGATTCGTGGTCAGGTGGACTTTGGCTAGCCATGGGATTGCAGTGCGTGTAGTAAGATTCCTGGTCAGTTGGACTACTGATAGCCGTGGTATTGCAGTGCGTTTAGTAGAATTCCTGTTTGTGTAGACTTCGACTAACCATGGGATTGCAGCGCGTGTAGTAGGATTTCTGCTCAGATGGACTACGGCTAGCCATGGGATTGCAGTGCTTGTAGTAGGATTCCTGTCACGCGGACTTTGGCTAGCAATGGGATTGCAGTGCTTGTAGTAGGATTCGTGGTCGGGTGGACTTTGGCAAGCCATGGGGTTGCAGTGCTTGTATTAGGATTTGTGGTCAGGTGGATTTTGGCTAGCCATGGGATTATGGGGTTTATAGTAGGATTCATGGTAAGGTGGACTTTGGCTAGCCATGGTATTGCAGTGCTTGTAATAGGATTCCTGTCAGGCGGACTTTTGCTAGCGATGACATTGCAGTGCTGGTAGTAGGATTCGTGGTCAGGTGGTCTTTGGCAAGCCATGAGGTTGCAGTGCTTGTATTACGATTTGTGGTCAGGTGAACTTTGGCCAGCCATGGGTTTGCAGTGCTTATACTAGGATTCCTGGTCAGGTGGACTTTGGCTAGCGATGGGATTGCCGTGCGTGTAGTAGGATTCCTGTCAGGCGGACTTTGGCTAGCTATGGGATTGCAGTGCGTGTAGTAGGGTTTCCTGTCAGGCGGACTTTGGCTAGCAATGGGATTGCAGTGCGTGTAGTAAGATTCCTGGTAAGGTGGGCTTGAGCTAGCCATTGGATTGCAGTGCTTGTAGTATGATTCCCATCAGGCGGCCTTTGGCTAGCGATGGGATTGCGGTGCTTGTAGTAGGATTCCTGTCAGGCGGACTTTGGCTAGTGATGGGTTTGCAGTGCGTGTAGAAGAATTCCTGGTCAGGCGGACTTTGGCTATCTGTAGGGTTGCAGTACTCTTAGTAGGATTCCTGGTCAGACGGAATTCGGCTAGCCATGGGATTGCAGTGCTTGTAGTAGGATTCCTGGTCAGGTGGACTTCGGCTATCCGTGGGATTCGTGAAGTAGGATTCCAGGTCAGTTAGACTACGATTAGCCGTGGAATTACAGTTCTTGTAGTAGGATTCCTGGTCATGCAGACTTTGGCTAGCTGTGGGATTGCAGTGCTTGTAGTAGGATTCCTGGTCATGCAGACTTTGGCTAGCTGTGGGATTGCAGTGCTTGTAGTAGGATTCCTGGTCCGGTGGACTATGGCTAGCCATGGGATTGAAGTGCGTGTAGTAAGATTCCTGGTCAGTTGGACTACTGCTAGCCGTGGTGTTGCAGTGCGTTTAGTAGGATTCCTGTTCATGTAGACTTCGGCTAGCCATGGGATTGCAGTGCGTGTAGTAGGATTTCTGCTCAGGTGAACTACGGGTAGCCATGGGATTGCAGTGCTTGTAGTAGGATTTCTGTCAGGCGGCCTTTGGCTTGCGATGGGATTGCAGTGCTTGTAGTAGGATCCGTGGTCGGGTGGACTTTGGCTAGCCGTGGGGTTGTGGTGCTTATAGTAGGATTCATGGTCAGGTGGACTTTGACTAGCCATGGGGTTGCAGTGGTTATAGTAGGATTCCTGGTCATGTGGACTTTGGCTCGCGATGGGATTGCAGTGCGTGTAGTAGAGTGCGTGTAGTAGGATTCCTGTCAGGCGGACTTTGGCTAGCTATGGCATTGCAGTGCGTGTAGTAGGAGCCCTGTCAGGCGGACTTTGGCTAGCCATGGTATTCCAGTTCGTGTAGTAAGATTCCTGGTAAGGTGGGCTTGAGCTAGCTATTTGATTGCAGTGCTTGTAGTAGGATTCCCGTCAGGCGGCCTTTGGCTAGCGATGGGATTGCAGTGCTTGTAGTAGGATATCTGTCAGGCGGACTTTGGCTAGCTGTGGGATTGCAGTGCTTGTAGTGGGATTCGTGGTCAGGTGGACTTTGGCTTGTGTTGGGATTGCAGTGCTTGTAGTAGGATTCGTGGTCAGGTGGACGTTGGCTAGCCATGGAATTGAAGTGCTTGTAGTAGGATTCGTGGTCAGACGGACATTGGCTAGTGATGGGATTGCAGTGTTTGTAGTAGGATTCATGGTCAGGCGGACTTTGGCCATCCATGGGATTGCAGTGCTTGTAGCTGCTGTTGCTAAATAAATGACCTCAACCTAGCAGCGCAGCTGTGTGGAGTACAACACAATGCAGTATCAAATGGCCTGTCATTTTGGAAAATGTGTGTTCACTTTATTTTCTCCATTCCACCTCTTCAGTGTGCATGCTCAGTTCTATGGTAATGCGGAGTGTTAACTTGAAAAGGAAGAAATCAAGAGAACCACAGACCTCACAGTCACAGGTCAAAGGCACCAGAGCTAGGAACGTCTAGTGCACAAGCATGGAGCACACGGCACAGTGTGGAATGATAAGGCTAAGCAAGGTGCAAAAGACAGACACATACGATGCGATTGACAGGCCAGTGGAAATGCTGCGCAAAGCAGACGGTGGGGTCGCGGGTGAATAAGTGTCCTTGGGCAATGGTGGACTATCTTGGCCCTGCACGTGAAATGTACAGAGTCCTCATTGTGTGAGTCTACTGCCCACCTAGGAGCACCGACGTGTACACAGTGTGGAGAAGTGTGGCTCAATGATTAGAGCAGCAGACCCTGATGCAGAGGTCTAGCCCGGGACCAGGGTTCAATTCCCCGCCTCGGCGGGTCTTGTTCTCATAAATTCCACGGACCTGATAATTCTCGCCTCGGTGCCTATTCCAATCATGGAGTCCCACTCTGCAACTCTGGGCAATAGCTTGCTTAATCTCCACAACGGCCCCCACAACGCTAAGGATGCCTGGGCTCCACCTTGGGGGTGCCCAGGAGTGGACGCCTCACAGGGAAAGCCAGGATGGGTTCCACAGCGGTATTCGTACAAGCGCCTTGAGACCCTTGCGGGTGAGTAGTGCGCTATACAAGTATCAAATTTACATTTACACTGGGGAAAGAAGTGCCCACATGGCCAAATCACAACTCCCAAAAACAACAGTTGATGGACAGAATGCAGAACAATGTCATACATTCACCCCAGTATTGAGATCTGGGCCTAAATCCATCGTTTTTTTGCTCACCATGCCATTCCAGTAGGAACCCAGCCATATGCAAATTAGTCTTGACCATGTGCCTCATGGGAACAGTCCAGCCCGAACTGCCAAGCCAGGTCCTCCCTGGATTGGAAACTAGCATCCTAGGACCGGTTTCTGGTTTTCACCCCTCTTTAGCCAGGATAGCTTCATTCCAGTGGCATGGAGAGCACGGGACCCACGTCTGGGCATACCCGTCCCACTCGGGGTGACAAATGCAAAAACAACAGTTGATGGACAGAATGCAGAACAATCTCATACATTCACCCCAGTACAGAGATCTGGGTCTAAATCCATCGTTTTTTTGCTCACCATGCCATTCCAGTTTGAACTCAGTCATAATCAAATCAGTCTTGACCCTGTGCCTCATGGAAACAGTCCAGCCCGACCTGCCAAGCCAGGTCCTCCCTGGACTGGAAACAAGCATCCTAGGACCAGTTTTGCGGTTTCACCCCTCTTCAGCCAGGATAGCTTGAATCCAGTTGCATGGAGAGCACGGGACCCACGTCTGGGCATACCCGTCCCACTCGGGGTGACAAATGCAAAAACAAGAGTTGCTTGGTTTTGCTTTGTTTGCCCTAAATTGGCAGGGTATGGCCAGACGTGGGTGCCTTGCTCACTTTGCCACTGGATTCCAGCTAGCCTGGCTGATGACGGCTGATTAGCCAGAAACCGGTCCAGGATTCTTGTTTCCGGTCCAGGAAAGACATGGCTTGGCAGTTCGGGCTGAACTGTTCCCATGAGGCACAGGGTCTGACTGATTTGCATATGGCCATGTCTGAACTGGGGTGGCGGAGTGAGCTAAAGAATGATGATGGATTAAACCCAGATCAGTTGACTGGGGGTGAGTGCTTGCAATGTTCAACACTCCGTCCATCATCCCCTTTGGTTTTGCAAATCACAACTCACCCCAGAATGTATAGTGATTCTAACACGTGGCTCGAGCCATTGCCTTTAATCACCTCAAAAAGAGTCTTTATTTGGAGATATCATCACATTTAATTTCAAATTATCTATTTGAACTCTGGGTTTTCAGCTTTGTATTCGTTCTGTTTCTTTGCCTAGCCATTTTGTAGGTAGCGTAGAACTTTACTGTACATCTCACGTTAGTGTATAATGTCCAAGCTCACAAGTGACTGGTTATTCAAAATACTCTGCAAAATGGCAGCCAACTCCTGTTCCCCAGTTCAAATGACAATGAAGGGTGGAGGTAACCAGTGCGCTCGTTTATGCTGCACACCCAGGTATTTACTTTATGCTACTAGTTCTCGGATACACAGGTGTGTTAACAACAACACACCTTATGAAGGAAATTACCCAAATAGGGTCACTCGGGTTACTAAACCACCTCTCGGCCTTCTCTATATTATAGAAGAGTTGGTCAGCCAGTAGAGAATGCAAATAAGCAGTTTATTATTAATCTCTGCAGTGGGGATCCATTCTGGCCTGCATCAGTAATGAAAGCTGAGGGACTGACCCCCACCAGCACAGCATACAATACATATTCATCAGAAGTCCTTCAAACCACGCCCACATGGCAAAGTTACAAACTTGGACAATGAATAAGGGAGTGATTTTAGGGCTGCACCACCATTCTGGAAGGAGTACACATTCTTGGCACGGTCCAAGGTCATTCTGCACAGTCTCTGCTCCTCTAACGTATGAGAAAAACGTCTGCAACAACAAGATGTTGCACCATATTGCAAAATCACTTGGGCCTTTCACAGTTCGAAGCGCTTTTACTAATATACCTAAACCATCATACAAAATGGCTGCTAGCAGTCCAATGCATTACTACTGTATAATCAACATACATTATAGCTGAGTGGGTTGTCTACAAACACAACAACCATCTCTATATTTAGCATTATAAGGCTAATCTAAATAGCGTAACATAAGGGGCATAGCCCTATGATTATTTTTAAACCTACACTTGTCTATGCAGACATGCTTAAATAACTTTATGGAGATGTACATTAAAATCATTACTTAGCATCAGACTACCAAAAGTAAAATCATCATTGAAAGGCACTGTAAACATTCTGGACAGTGCACTGAAGGGAAATGAAACACAATAAATGCAGCTCTAGGCCAGGCAGTGTTGTAGGCAGCAACATGCTCCTCACTGTTTCATTACGCCCGCATAAACCACAGGTATTAAGGTGTGCTTACACGTAAGCTTTACCCTGAGAAAGTCTCTTCTTTCTTATGAGCCAGTTTCCATAAATGCACCCCCCTCAGTAGCTGAGATGCATCCCTCCTCCGTGTCCCCACTGTCAGATCCTGGCATTGGGTGACATGGCCTTCCCATTGCAAGCTTCAATGATTTGGAGCTCTCATCCGCCAACTCTATGCTCAGAAGCCTCCTTGTTTAACATCTTATCCCTCTGTCAGGATGCTAATCCCCTGCAGCGCCAAGAGACTTCTTTGGAGTCGTCGTTGCACTATATAATTTGCCATAAATAAATACATTAATATACATCTTGTAAATTACGTTTTGAGCCGATTTGATTTCACTGGAAACTGCTCTGCTGCATCACATACCTTACATACTGGTGACATTCTGATGTAATAACAAGGTATTTTAATAGCTGTGCTTTTGTTCATATTTAACCAGTTGCTAGCACCTGACATTCTCACATGTAATGCCTTCGTGAGCTGTTCTTTCCGTCTACCTCAATGACTCACTCTTTGTGTCTCCAGCAAGGTAAAACCGCCCTCACCGTGGCCTCCAGAAGCAACCACACCCTCATCGTAGACATGATTATCAAGGCCCAGAGGTACTACGCCTGGCGAAAGGTAAGAAACGACACTGCCTCTGAACATGGTCTGTCATTGATGCTTAGTAAAGCGCACAATAACCAATGGTTTCTTGGTGCTAAGATTAGCTGGGGCTAACATAAGGTAAGGTAATAGGAAACTCACCTGTATCAGCAGTGATATGCTTGTCTAAATAACCATGTTTTTAGATTGTTTTCTCAAGAACCTAAACTCGATTTCATGTCGCAGGTGGTCTGGAAGAGGGTTCCACAGAGGCAGTTCCTGTCGAGCATAGCTCCTATCTCCCTTCATTTCTTCGATGACCCAAAGGGATAATTGGGGAATTAGAATGGCCATGGCCTCCTATTGCCATCTAATTGAAACTTCCAACATACAGCAACCCTTCAGAGAATAACCCAGTTTTGCTTTTTTCCAAATAAATTAAGTTCTGAGTTGGTAGTTTTGTGGCTGATTCACAAAGACATGGAAGAGTAGGTAAAAGAGAATGCCTGTTGTACTATTTCCTGTACTTGTACATTTCTTTATGAGTGGGTCCCTATATGTTTTAGAAGAAATGTGTTCCTAATCTAGTAATATTTTGTTTTAAATTCCTGGTAACAAAACAAAAAGTGTATTGCATGGGATTGGTGCATGGATATACAAGTCAGGCTTCAGGAAGGAGCACACTTTTCAGTGAAGCCACACATGATCTTCAGCAGCCCTTGTAAAACAGTTTGAGGCCAAACCTGTATTCTTTACACCCTACAGTACTTGTAATTTCCATTGACAAACAATGGGGGCATGCCTAACCAAAACTACACTTATTGATTATGTTTGGTGCTGGTTTGCCTCCAAAATATTGATGCTTGACAGCTGCGTGAGTGTTGCTCAAGTCCTGGCCAGCCAGATGCTGTTTGTTATTTGCCGGAACTGTAGGCCCTGAGCACATAGGCACACATTTCTTAGGGTGTCCAACTTGTTGTTCTTACTCTTTTATTATCATGCTTTAAGGCTCTTACACAACATGCCAAAAGGCCCCCACATTTCTTGAATCTTTACAGATTTGACATATAGCCCTCTACATGTTGATTATTTAGATTAAAAAAGACTGCTCTTGTGGCAGGCCAATGAAAGGAGGCCACTGGCCCTGTGCCAAAGTTATTTGTATTTCAGTTCCATCATCTTGGGTTCTGTATATGCTCATAGGTTTATGCCCAAATTGGAGCAATTGGTATTGATGATTACCAAGTGCACACCTGGCAAACAAGGGCATAGCTGTCAGTGGTGCAGCCGGTTGCAGTGGTACCCGGGCCCAAAGGATAGAGGGGGTATAGCCTGTCCGGACCAGTTGCAGTTAGATCACAAGTAATTGGCTTCGACTGAGTGAAACAGGGTCTGGCAGGGCCCTTGAACTGTATACTCTTAGTGGTGTGGGATCAGGATGCAGGGTTTAGGGAGAAGAGGACAGAGGATAAGAGAGCAATGAAGAAGAGTAAATGAATAAAACAAAAGGGAAGGGTGAAAGACCAAAAGGTGAGGGAAAAGTGACGTGAGAGAAGAAAACTAAAACAAGTAAATGAGAAAGGGGCCACAAATAAAAATGTCAGGGGAAGAACAGTATGGTGGAAATGAAAGCTAGAGAGAGCAGCGGAAACAATATTTATATGTAAGAGAAAGGGGGGAAGGAGCTAGAGAGAACAGGTTGATGAATAGGAGGTTGGAGGACAGAAGGTGCATAATGAGAGTGGATAATGGAGAACTGGGAAAGAGAGGAAAGGTGAAAAGAAAGAGAAGAGAGGATTGAAGGGAAGCAAGGGGAGAAAAAGTAAGAGAAAGCGAGGAACAAGATAATGACGAGTGAGAGGCAAGAGGGGACGAGGGTAAGGCAGAGGAAGCAATATGAAGGAGAGAGGGTGAAAGGAGGACAGAGTTAAAGGAGGGATGGAAAGAAGGCTAGAGGGCAAGACAGATAGAATAAGGAAAGTGGAGGCCTTTAGATAGGTTTTGCGACACCTGGGTCCACCCCAATTATGTCTCTCTTTTATTACAATCCCAGGGTACAGATGGCCCATTTTCAGTTCTTGCATTAGCGCCCATTGTGCCCATGAATGCCATTGCTGATGAGTGAGCATGTGGCTGTTGCAAAATGAGTTTCACTCATTTAATACACTCAGTTTTCTTGCTTTTTGGATTACCCGGCTTTGGACTTTTTACTGTGGGTGATTCTCACTACCTGTGTCTCATCCACGGTAATCACATCTCAAATGGACTGCGCACGTTTTTTTGCCAGTGTCCACCTTTTAAGATAAGGCCACTGTGACAACACGAACAGCCCTCACACATGTACATATATGTTCATATGTAACCAGCCAAGTGCTCCTTACCCTGGCTTTGTCTCAGTGGCCTTACCTTAAAAGGCGGACAGTGGCATGTATGCACATGTGTGAAGGCTGTGCATGTGAGAATACTGTTGTGCACAGCCTGGTAAATGTACACAGGTAGCCTGATGCAGAAGGTACTCTGCAGAATTAGACATTGATCTGGGATAGGCCTTAAAATGTTAGTGTACACTTATAGGGAAAGTCAGTGTAGTTTACTGTTTTGTCTGCAGTGATACTTTATACTACACATAGAGGGAAAACTGCCATAGAGTGCAGTTTCATTTCCCTTTGGCTTACAAAGTCCAGTGACATATCAAAATGAGATGGAACATCTGTTTCTGACACTTACTTTCCACACTGTACCAGGGCTGGGGACATCCCAGGCCCACTGAACAAAGGAGGAAGCCCAGACAACTGTAGCCAACAACAGAGGGGGCTCCTCGTTGAAGTTCTGGTGGGAAAGGCCCCGGTAGTGATGCCAGCAGGGGGCAGAGCTTAGAACCCAGGAGCAGATGTGACCAGTGAATCTTGGCTGACAGCATCTGTGCAGGAGGATTGGGACATGGGTGGAGAGGTGATGTGGCATCCTCAGATTGGCCAGGGGTGTCTGGCTTCTAGAACCTTCCACCTCCACCTCTAAAAACTCTTGCAAAAGGGAGAGAAAGGGCTGGTGCTGGTGCTTTTGTTCTTTCGCTGCTGGACCCGGACTGTGAAAGCATGGCTAACTGCAAGGAAAAAAACCCTGATGCCCAAAAGCACCAAGGACTCTGCCCCAGTTGACTCGATTACTAGTGCGTCTCTCGAATGAGCCAGTGAGGCTGGCCCCCTTAGACCTCCTGAGGACTCATTGGGGTAAAGATCCGGACTTTTGCGTCTAGAGACAAAGACCTAGAGGAAAGCTGGTGCAGGGAGCAAGTTGAACCAGCCCCATCAAGGTACTGCACTGTTCAGCCCAGGAAGCATGCTGGAACTGCACATGGTAGATACAGATCGCCATCAGGAATAAAATGAGCCCCCGATAGTTTGAATCAGCCCAACGGAGCCAGAGTTATGGCCATTTTCAGATTGGTGAACTTTGACCCCAGAGGAGCAAGCCCAGGGGTGGGTTGGGGCTCAGGTGTCAGAGCGGGCTTAATTTATTTAATTCCACCAGGAAGGGAGCGTACAGTGTGGCCCCCTCCTGTCATCTTTAAGTACCCCCAGAGGCCCCCACCTCCCTGGGGGCCAATGCAGCAACGATATGGCCCAGAAGGCTGAGATGCAGTCTTTGGGGCCTGATATTCCGAGCCAGGATGCAGAAGGGGAAGCTCCATCACGGCCCCCAATGGAGGTGGTCGTGCCCCCCTCCTCATGCCCTTATCTGGGGTGAGGAGTGGGCAGCCACCACCGTAGCAAACACCCTGCCCACAGGAGCAGGTAGGGGAGAGGAGCTGCCGCTGCAACACAGGAGGATACTGCTCCAGTGGAGATGTGGTAGGGGCAGCCAGGGGTGGGCTCCCTGAGCTTCCCTGAGCAAATGGAGGCATGTAGGTTGCCCAGGTGGGACCAAGTACCCCCAAAAGGGAAGAAGAATAACAAAGGATAAAGCTATGTGACTCTCCCCAGCACAGCGGGAGAGCCGCTTATGAAATAATCACTGATCCAGGCTGGAGCGCCCCATGAAGCCATGTGGGACTGGTTAATTTGTGTATTTTGTTTTGCCTTGTGGTGGCCCTTGGAGCACATGGTCACCACCAATGAATCTGAAAAATGTTGTGGGGGGCTGTAGGAGTTACAGCAACGTCCAGAAGAAATGTTTGTAGAACTGACCCTATGTTTTAGGGGTCAAAGAATCCATGGCCCTCTGGGATTATCACATACTTTTTCAAAGCATTCCCAAAGCTGGAGCTTTTGTTTTACAGCTGGGAGGTAACACCCTCTAGGGGCTGGTCCTGTGTCTGCGTTAAATGTGTCCTGAAGGTGTATAAGAAAGAAACATGGAGTGAAGTGCTTTCTAGGGGCTAGATCTATGGCTACATTTTATGTGGTCAGAAAGTAGCACCCTCCAGGGGCTCTTTTTTATGGTTGCATACCTGAAAGTATATAAAAAGCGCACATGATTTGCTTTATTAATATTTATTGCATTTACACATGGTTATTGTTGATTATTGCACTTACACACAAAATGATGGTGTTTTTAACATGTGGTTTGTTGCTCTTGTAATATGGTGAACTCTTAATAAAGCCAATAGGGCTTTTTTTTTATCTAAGTTAAAACCCGCTTTTATTGTAATGTGTTGTCAATAGGTGGGGAGCACTAAGGTTTTAGGGGTAAAATGTGATTTTTCAATGTCATCTGTGGTATTTTCAATCTTCCTTATATATGTATTTCTAAATTAATGCATAGTATTTAGTGGTGTGTGTGTAACAAATGTACTTATCCTTTTTTCTAAAAGAAGAAGCACTGACTGGACAATCGTTTATTGAGTGTTATTATTGTGTGCCAGCAAATGATGATTCCTAGCCCACATCAGCTCCCCTGAGCAGGCTTTATACTGCTGTGTTTCACTACCCTGAGAGAGTCAAGCGCTACAGTGGGGTGTTTGGTTCCCAGTAAGGGGAAATTGTTGGCCTATTACTTGTGCAGGCCTTGTCCTGCGCAACTAATAACCAATTTCCTACAGTGGTGTTGTGCAAAATAGTGGGGCGGGGGTGGGGGGGAGTAATGGTGGCTGAGGAGGAGCTTCTTGAAGAGGCATATTTTTGTCTCTGTTAGAAAATCTAAGAATGATGGAGCAAATCTCATGGGTGGTATAGTTTGTTTCAACCCCTGATGCTCGGTTTGGTAAGACTTTTCTCAATGTCTTTTCCTTTTTGCAGTTCCTTATTTCCTTTCTGGTGATGTCTTTGCTTATTGTGTTTCATGATGAGTTTTCCTGCCCAGTGGACAGAGAGGTGCACTAGTCTTAATTGCTTTGTAGACAATACAGCAGGTCTTAAAGATTAATCCAGCCTCGTGGGAACTAGCAGTGTTGTCCCTCAGTGAGGGGACGATGTTTAGCACTTCTTTAGTCCTTTGTTGAATCATGCAACAGCATTCAAGATGGGCCTCAGCTGCCTTAAATTGGATGAAGACATATGCATCAAAACATCTAGAGAGCAGTGTTGTGGCAGAGAGAAAAGGAGCAGATTGGTTAACATCTACCTATTGAACGCCGACAAGGAAGAGCGAGGAGATTTGGACTTCTTCTTGTTTGGAATCTGCGAAGCTGGCTTCAATATGTGTAATGCAATTCTCTGTGCCCAAAATCCATGTTGGGATGCAAAGATAGAGCGATTAGTTTGACCATGAGAGAAGTTCCTTTTAATGAAGGTTAATCAAGCACAGACATGTTCAAGAGGTTCTAAGCCCTCCTAGTATGCAGATCTTCCCTTTACTGTTCGTCAAGCATTAGACTTGTGCTGCTCTGACGACATGGAGTGGCCCTGCCTGCCACTGCCTCAAGCTGCTGAGAACTGTGTTCATTCAGACTTGGAGACAGGGGAGTTAGGAAACCAGAGTGAGTGTGCATGCAGTGTATGTCATTGTTAAACAATATGTACGCCACACTATAAAATATTAACACGTGTGCACACTACACCTCCCCAAATATGAAGCCTCCCCAAGCCTGATGGTATTGGTGTGTAATGCATACTGGTGTGGGTATGTGCAGCTCATCTTCAGTGAGACCGCTGGCTCACTGCAGCCAATTCACAAAGGTGTTTGCTGAGTGGCTGAGGTACTACGGGTACACATACTCACAAATACCTATGTGAATTAGCCCTAGAATGTCGAACTCCCTACTGGTAAAAGTGCAGCGAGGAAACATCCTTTTCTGTTTGCACTACTTGTTTATGTGTTTTCCCTGAATATTCACATTTCAGATGCTTCGAGGCCAATTCACGAAGGCGTTAATAGTGCGTGAAGAAGTGCTATAGGAGTACTACTTAACAGTAACAGTAATACATTTGTGAATTGCCCCATTTTGTTTTTATCCTATTCTGGCTTTAAATAAAGGGGTTTATTTACAAGCCCCTTGCCCCACCTGTACGTCACTTTTCCCATGTTAAAAATGACGCAAAAGTGGCGCAAGGGGCTTGTAAATATGCCCCAAAGTGTTACAAATAAGGTCCCAATATGGCTTCTATTTATAGCAAGTGCAGTAGGAGTACATGCTTTGACTTAAAGTAGCTAATGTGGACTGCACTTAAGTGTTGGGGGAAAGGGAGAAATGTCTAAAATTCTGTTTGAATTTCTTTATCATTTAGAATCGTGTCACTACTGGGCAAGAAGTGTATGAAGATGTCCTCTCATTTAAGCAAGATCACTCTGCGCAAACCAGCCTCATCCGTTCAGCGCTTTGGAATCTGTCTTACCATCACTTCAAGCCACATGAGTGGAAGAAGTTGGCACACGTGTGGGAGTTCACGGAGGACCAGATTAAAGCTATAGAAGACCAGTGGACAGGTAAAACCACATATTTTACAAAGTGGCTGTAAACGAAGGAAGACCTTTAGGTTTGACTAAGATGTGTATGCAAACAACATAGTACCATTTACCGATGTTTATATGCACCTGGCTGCACAGGGCCCAATTCTGAAAGCATCTTTTCGTGACTAAATATAACTTACTCCTGAAAACTCATAGTGCTGAAAGAGTGCTCATAAAATCTTTTCATGACTAGATACGACTTACATTTATGTAACAAATGGGGGAGTGAAGAGGTAGTGTCGTACACGTACACTCAGGTGGATATGTCCTCCTCT
The DNA here is from genome assembly GCF_964204655.1 of Triturus cristatus. Lineage (NCBI taxonomy): Eukaryota > Metazoa > Chordata > Amphibia > Caudata > Salamandridae > Triturus > Triturus cristatus. The sequence continues at coordinate 468,459,242 of NC_140581.1, read as the reverse complement.
AATAATCTGTAATTAAATCTAAAAGATCCACCACAAGGGTCTAACTGCGTTCAGGGAAGTGTGATTCTCATCCCAGGTGTGGATGCACACAGTGTTTGCTTAAATACCCCTCACACACCAAAAGGGCCCTTGGTGTCATGCTTCATCATAGGGGTCTTCCCGCCACGCTGCAGGACGGGGCGTGCTACGACCTATGACTACGTGGGAGCTCTGTTTTGACAATACTATGTGTAGTGATGGGTTAGTGAGAGGAAGGGTCTGGAGTGAATATGGGAAGGTGAATTAAAAAGGACCTGGCCTCATGGACTTAAAAAACTTTAATAGGTCGTCGAGGCTGGACATGTTAAAAAGGTGGTGCAGAGTTTTCCTGCCTATAATGTGCGGTTACTCCTATAAAGTCAACATGTTTTGAAGCAAAGGCTGCTTCATCAGGACTGAAAAGATCCCCTCAGTACTCACTATGTTGAAAATTCCAAATTGGTGTGCTATATACAAAAGTGGAAAAAATTAGAAAAATACATGGATTTCATGCACTTAATACGATCCCTAATAGTACCTTTAATGTGTTAATCTGGAAGAGAAAGTACAATTAATATCGCTTTCCCATGCGCAAACACTCAAAATCTGCGAAAAGACAATGGTTAAAAAAGTGAAAATTCCACAAGGTGACTGTAGCGTGTTCTTAATGCTAGTAATATCCTGGTCTATCAGTGCAAAGACCTGTGGGAAAAAAGGGGGACAGACAAGAAACACATACACGGAACAGAAATCACACACTCTATTTATGTGGCTAGAATAATTGTCGAATGGTACGTATGTACACGATGTCATCAATCACTCAGGCAATGCATACTATGTAATGTTGGATGTAATGCTCCATGAGCCTCTTGTAACGGGTGTGGAATTGGTGTTGCCAAAGTAAATCTGTTAAAGTAAAGCAGGGTTGAAAGATTCAGTAAATGCTGGCGAAGGTCCGATGCCTGCAAACACAAGTGTACTCTCTAGCGGCTGTGCCGTACTTACGATTTGGTCGACTCAGCCTCGCCTCAAAATGACGCCAACCTGGATAATAACCTTCAAATGTTTTAGACTGACAATTTCCAGTTGAAGAGCTAATTCTACTGCTTGCTACCCTGCATACATCATCCAAGGGGCATGGCACTTCAAATTTGGATTTGATCCCATTGGGATGTAGCGCTTTGAAGAACAGTTAACCGTAGCACAGGTTGTTGTGATACAATGAAAAGTCAGTTAAAGCGTCTTAAAGAAATTCTCCAGATAAAAATACATACAAAAAAAACTATAGTGGGGAAATACAAGACTGTATTTTTTCCTTATCGACCTGCACAAATATTCGATTTGCACAACTATCACCAAGGTCACTAAATGTAGAGGTAGAATAGTAAATCTGTACTTCCCTACTCACGATAGCTATAATTACCATGCCCGTATAATTGTAGTCGATATTTGTGCAGGTCGATATTACTATCCTCTTTACTGTGACACACAACCCAAACAACACGATGCAAACACATTTCATTAGACTGATGGCAAGCTGTTGTCCAAAGGCTTTACTTTTAGTGTCAAAGTCTATTTGTTCCTCAGATATTTTCAAAAATGGCGGTGAGTGCAGCAAGTACAAACCATTATTGGCACAAGAGCTGTCAGGTCCCCAAGCACACGTTTTCTCCCATCACTGTTGTTCATCAATCACCTTTGAGAGATGAGTGTCTCACTAGGGTCTGTGGTCTCTCTGCCATGCAATACAACAGAAGACACTGCGCTCATTATGAAAACAAGAGTGCACAAAACTTCATTATCTGGCTAATTGCCCAAGCCTAGAGCAAGGGCACAAAATTGTCCTAAAGTCTATTAGACAATGTCCTGAAACGGGCCATGCCTTGATGACACATACACACATATACTAGAAAGATATTTTTAACATATACAACGCACCCTTAACTATGACCATTAGCAGTATGTGCATGCAGAATTCATAAAACTCAACAAATAAACATATCTGAACAGCCATCCCAACCGAGCTAATGAATTAACAGATTGATTAAGGGTGTTAAATATTCTTATATAAAGAAATTAGAGAAAGGAAGAAATGAGAGGAAGGAAGAGAGAAAACGAAAAGGAAGGGACATGAGGGAAGGAAAAGTCGGCAGAGAAGGAGCAAAGGTGGGAATGAAGAAATTAAAGTAGGAAGGGGTTGAAAGAGGAAGAAATAGAGGGAGGACACAAGGGAAGGAGGGGGAGGATGGGAATGTGGAATTAGTAAAAGGAAGCAAGAAAGAAAGGAAGGACGCATGGGAGAAAAGGAGAAGAAAATAAAAGAAGTATCAGGAGAAAGAAAGCAATGAAACAATGAGAGAAATAATGGAAGAAAGATAGACAGAGATGTAATGGGTGTTGTCCAAGGCTATCCTCTCTCTCACCCTTTCAATCTCTACAGAGAAAATGTGGGCACACTCCCTAACACCTCTAACATCTCACACCCTTTCTGTGCAGATGACACTCAACTACACTTAAAAGTTCCTTCACTCGCAGACATAGAGTTCCTCACTTTTACAATAGTGAATATAGAATCATGGATATTCCAGCGCCACCATAAACTAAATCCACAGAAGAACGAATTCCTGCTGATGTCTTCCGCTCCTCCCCAAAAGCTCTACACCAGTTCAAACATGGCTAAAAGCCGCCAGCAACACCCTCAGTTGCCAGCCATCAGACTGCACAAAATCACTGGGTTTTTGTCTGGACCAAAACCTTCACCTCCAAGCACACATAAACAACATTGCCAAAGGAGCTGGGCTTCAAACCAAATTACTGTGAGTAGTGTAACATGTCCTTCCAACAAAACATTTCAAACACGTGGTTCAATCTCTCATCCTATCAAGACTAGACTTTAGAAATGCACTTCTAACTGGGATCCCAAACTCCATCTTGCACCCCTAAAAGCAGCCCTCCACTCCGCTGCAAGGCTTGGATCAGATGCAAGAAAATATAACCACATCACACACAAGAAGAAGTAACCTCAAACAAGCTTTCTTGGGAGGCGTGGCTTGGCAGCCTAACATGGCGGACGTGTGCTGAGTAAGCTCCGTCCAGCCCACCGATCATCTGACATTTATCCTAACTTCCTCGTGATCGGCAATGTAGAGGAGACGATTTATTGACACTACACTGACCCTGCAATCGCCCTGAGAGTTTTTTGGGAGCCCGAAGACATTCTGAGGGGCCCGATCGAGTGGCGCCTGGGAGCGGCCTGGCTGCTAGCGGTGGACCCGGGGAGTCGCATTTGGTGCCATCGGAGAAGATTGGGGGACGTGCGGCCTACGGGGCCCGCCCATTGATGCACGACTGAGTTGGCTGGTTTTAATGGTGACGGAGGACCTGGCTGGCCGGCGTGCGAGCTGGACGCGGCTCTGTGGTACTGCGGCTGGACCCGGGACATGGACTGCAACGGGGCCTCGGCGGCCGGATCGGGCCGCACAGGTGAGGCGAGGGCGGGGAGCTGAGTTCGGGCCCTGCGGCGGTGTAGGCTGCTGGCGGCATTGGCGATCGCCGCACCGGCTCGTGGGCTCGGGTCCGGAGGTGTGCTACCCCCCACCTATAGGCACTGCTCCCATTGTGTGGGGGATCGGCGGTGTAGTCGACCCACGTGGGTAGCGATTGGGGGGTTAATCTTCCGTGCCCTTCGCCTGCCTCCCTACATGGGACTGACGGGGGCCGGAACAGCCATCTCATCGGCGGTGGAAGCGTGAGGTGAGTGCTACGTTTGTGCCTCAGAGGCGGCGATGGAGACTGATGGCACTGAGGATTGACAATCAGACCTGCAGGATTGTGTGCCAAGGTGTGGGCCTCCCCCCCATAGGTACGATGGAACATTGGTGGGGGATCGGCGGTGCGGTCGGCCCGCACGGTAGGAGCAGGGGTGTCACTGCATGTTCCTTTCCTTCCTCCCCACCTGGACTCGGTGGGGGCCAGCGCGAATCCCACATCGGCGGTCGGGCGGGCTCGCGTGGGGCTGGTCTGCCGACTGGGGGGTACCTTCATCTCTTAGGTGGATTGGTGAGGGATCGGCGGCTGAAGCGGGCCGCGGGGGCGGGGCTCCGGTGGCTTGAGCTTGGTTTCTGCTCCCCTCCTGTGCTGGGCTATTCGAGGCGCCGGCCTGGCCGGTGGACTGTGGACCTGTGTCCCCAACAATACATTCCTTCCGAGCGTGTGCTAGTGGTGGGGAACTGGCGGCGACGTCGAGCCGCGATGGGGGGGCTTCGGACTGGCCTTTTACACGTGCGTTTCTCCCCCCTCCCTTCTCCGCCCCGCTGGGAGTGGTGTCGGGATTGGTGGGTGCCCACATCGGCGGTCGGTCGGGCCGCGTGGGCTCACATTGGGCCTCAGGGACTGGTGATTATTGCCACGCCGGGTGGCACTGCATGGCAGGAGTGCTAGCGAGCCTCATTGCTCCGACTATAGGGACCGGGCTTTGGCAGTGGATCCGCATTTATATATGAGCCTGGGGTCCCTGGAGAGGTGGTGCCCTGCAGAGATCGGATAGGCAGGGGGGAACTGTAGCGTCTGCTGGCCGGCTCCCATTCGGCGGCTGGGTCGGACTGTGGGAGCTAGCGGTATTCACGCCTGTGCCCTGCTCGGCTCTCCCTGGTACTGTGCGGGGGCTTCGGGGGCAGCCATGACAAGGGACAAGGGGGGTGGCGGATCGAGCAAGCAAGGCCCCATTGACAAGTTCACAGGTCCGGGGGCTGTGGCAGGGGCCTCCGGGGGCTATACTGGACAATGCAGCTCTCCTGGCAGCCATCACCCAGTCAAGGGACATGCTGGGCGCAAGAATTGGGGCGGTTGGTGCGGACGTCATGTTGTTGAGGCAGGATCTGCGCTCTGCGGTGACCCGTATCACGGAGGCTGAATCCCGGATCTCGGGGGTGGAGGAGGACGTTACAGTGTTGAAGCAGAAGGTTGCTAAAATGGAGATAGTCCAGAAGGGCCTTGCACTTCGTGTGGAGGATGCGGAAGGGAGGGCTCGACGCAACAACCTTCGATTTGTTGGTTTCCCGGAGGGCTGTGAAGAGGGCAACATGGAACAATTCTTGACGCAATGGCTGGAGAGCTGGCTTCCTCCGGAGGCCCTGTCTCGGTGTTTTGTTGTAGAGCGGGCTCACAGAGCACTAGTGCAGAAGCCCCAGGTGGGGGCCCGCCCGCGGCCCATTATCGCCAAGTTGTTAAATTACCGCGACCGGGACGCTATCCTGAAGCAAGTTAGGGCGCAGGACTCCCTGCTTTATAATAATGCCCACATTCTTATATTTCTGGACTGCACAAGACTAGTTCAGCAGCAGCGTCAATCATTCACGGCAGCGAAGGCCCGCTTGGGACACCTTAAGCTCCCGTATGCCCTGCTCTATCCGGCGCGCCTTAGGGTGGTATTCCGCTCCCACACCCATTTCTTTGACACCCTGGAGGAGGTGTTCAAGTGGAAAGATGAGATGGTGCGAGTAAGGCCGCATACCCCGCCAGGAAGGGAGTCTGACTCGTCATTGAGCGGGGTGGCTCGGAAGGGCCCTCGGGCCTGCACCAGAAAAGCAGCAGAAGATCTAGATCCCAGAGGCGCTCCCGGTCCTGCAGTGTCTCCTCTCGGGGGGGCTCTACCTCAGGGTGCCAAACTCTTGATCCCTATGATAGGATGCTAATGGGGCATTGTGGGGAAGTGGTAGCTGTTTTATTAGGGGGAGTTATGATGTGGGTGGGTCTCTCCGCCAAGACCGTGGGGGTTGGAGACGTGCTCAGAGGATATGGGCTGTGAGTTGGGGATCCATTGGTCGGGGCGGGCTTCATCCCCCTGTTGGGGATTGGGGCTCGGCTCCGCCGCGACAGATACTTCAGAGATTTTTGAGGTATGGGGTGGGGGGTTTGTTGGGGAGGGGTTTTTTCAGTTTTCAGATCGCACTTCTGCTGGACGCTTGTTGTTCTTCGCATCTGCGCCGCCACGATTCCCTGCTCGCTTGGCTGAAATGCGTGCTATCTCATGACAGGAACAGAAAATCCAGCACGGGCGATACTTCATCAGGCGAAGAGGGCTAGGGTGGATGTCTTAATGCTACAGGAAACGCACATGTTGGGTACAAAGGCCCTTTGCTTACAACGGTATGGCTTTCAGCAGGTATTTCACGCTGGCTTTACAAGGGTTTCGTGAGGAGTGGCGATCTTGATACACCGTAGGGTTCCATATGTGCACGTACAACAGTGGGCCGATACGCAGGGGCGGTATCTATTTATTAGAGGCAGAATTGGGGAGGATTTCCTAACCCTGGGCAGTGTCTATGCTCCCCCTCCTTTACAATGGAACCTGGTTGAGAAACTGCTCTCCTTGTGGGATGACATGCCGGATGGATTATCCATGGTGGGCGGGGATTGTAACGATGTGATGGACCTGACTAAAGATAGGACTAGAGCTGGGGGTAGCCTGGGAAGTGGTCTTTCCACGAAACTACACTCGCTAGTTATGGGTTTGGATTGGATAGACATATGGCGACGAATGCACTGCGATCGGCGGGGATACACATACCTCTCGGCGGTTCATCACTCCCTATCTAGGATTGACTATGTCTTTGTTCCTCGGGCGGCAGTGGGTAGGGTGGCGACAGCGAAAATTATGCCTCGCGGCCTTTCGGGTCACTCTCCGGTGTCCATTGAGATATATATTTAAGTAGGGGGAAACAACCGTTTTGATGGAGATTATCCACTTGGCACTTGCAAAATACAGAGTATGGGTCCCGTATGAGCGAGGCGATTGCTCGGTATCTGACAGACAATGAGGGAACTGTCACTGGTGCCGCGACTTTGTGGGAAGCGATGAAGCACACCTTGCGTGGAGTTGATATATCTTGGTGTGCAGTGGCCCGAAGGAAGCGCAGGGAGGAATTGATTCTTGCAGAGGCGGAGGTGGAGGCATTTGAGTGTCGGTGTCAGGGGGTAGGGAGAGATCAGAACATGCGGCAATTGCTCTATGCACAACAGGCCTGTGCAGCCCTTTTGCTAGGTGAGGCACGTCAGGTCTGGTTGGCGACGCGCAGCAGAGTATATCAATGGGGAGACAAGTCTAGTAAAATGTTGCACCGTCTCTGTCAGGGTACCTTCCATGGCCAGGATCTACCGGGTATTCTGGATTTGGCAGGGAGGCCGATTACGGATCCACGAGCCATAGCTGAGAGCTTTGCCGCCTATTTTGCAGAATTGTACGCCTCGCGGGAATGTTTGCCAGGAGCCACCATTGATAAGTTCCTCGAGGACTTGCCTCCCAAAATGGTGCCAGATGAGGTGTGGGACCAGTTGGAGGCCCCTTTGACAGATGAGGAGCTGGGTGTGGCGTTGGGGGAGCTCAATTTGGGTAAGGCACCGGGACCCAATGGGTTTCCTAGAAAATTTTTTCGCCGTTATATTATGCAATTGGCCCCGTATTACCGAGCAGTAGTGGAGGAGGCCTGGGTAAGGGGTGTGCTCCAGTTGGATTGGAGGCACGCGGAAGTGGTGGTATTCCACAAGCCCGGTCGGCCCCCAGATCAACATGCCTCATATCGCCCCATATCCCTGTTAAACGTGGAGGCTAAAATACTGGCAAAGGCATTGGCAAATCGTCTTCTGCCTCATATCACTGCTTTAGTGCACCCGGACCAGGCGGGATTTTTTGCCCCAGCGAGCGACCAGACACAACATACGGAGAGCGCAGGTTGCAGTGGTGGCCATACGGATGACAGGAGAGCTGGCGGCTCTACTCCTGGCAGATATGGTCAGGGCGTTCGATTCCCTCAGCTGGGTTTACCTCTTTGCATTGCTACGAAGACTTAATCTTGGTCCCCGCTTCCTCTCCTACATAGCGCTTCTCTACACAGAGCGCACGGCGTCGGTTCGGACGGCTGGTGCGTCCTTCCCCACCTTTTCCATAGGGCGGGGTACGAGGCAGGGGTGCCCCCTGTCTCCGTACCTCTTTGCCCTAGCCATGGAGCCATTGGCGACGTGGGTACGCATTGATGCGCAGGTCCGGGGATTCGAATGGGCCTCGGGTCTGTCCGACCGGATCACGTTATACGCAGATGATGTACTATTTTTTCTTACCGATGTGGACAGGACAGGGCCTCGGATTCTGCGCATCATGCAGATTTATGGGGAAATGTCGGGTTTGCATATGAACCCCCGCAAGTCCACCTTTTGGGCTCTGGGAGAACGAACGAGAGTGGGTGCGTGGGCTTCCTCGATTCAGTTGGTGGTGGGGGGCCTGAAGTACTTGGGGGTATTCCTGTCAGACGTGCCGGCAATCTCCTGGGAACGGAACGTGGCTCCGGTGTGGGAGCGAGTTCGCTCAGTCATTAAATCTTGGTCCCGTATGCCCCTGACCCTGTTAGGAAGATCAGCAATCTTCAAGAGGGTGGCGCTCCCTCGGCTCCTTTATCAGCTACAGAACCCCCCATACCGGATCCCGCCTAGCTGGTTTAGGCTGGTGAATTCTGTGCTCGGGCAATTTTTGTGGGAAGGGGGTAGAGTACGCGTGGCAATACGTACGTGCTTTTTGTCCACATATTGCGAAGGGCTTGCGACCTCGGATATCTTATCATACTACCAGCCATCACACTTGGTATTCTTAATGAATGGTGGTATAGGGATAGGGGAGATCCAGTGTATGCGCTGGAACGGCAGCTTATGGTGCGTCACACATTACACACACTCCTATACTCGGTACCGTTGAGAGGTGCGCTGCCACCGGTCACACGGATAGTGTTTCAGATCTGGCGGCAGGCTCTGCGCTCCATGGGATGGTGGGACACCTTGACTCGGGAGACCCCTCTGTGGCATAATGGGCGTCTGCCCCAATTGGCGGCGCTACAGGGCTTCAAGGGATGGGATGATATTGGCATTTCAACACTGGGAGATGTAATAAGGGGTAGGACACTCAAGTCCTGTTAGGATCTACAGAAGGAGTTCCATATGCCACGGGCGCAATTTTTTCAATACCTCCAGCTCCATCACGCCCTGTCACCTAGTCTGGTGGGTTTAGAGTCACTCCCTGAATTTAGCCCACTGGAGGCGAAAGTCTTTATAGGGGACCTGAAGGATAAAAAGATCTCCAAGATATATCAATCCCTGGTCACACACAGTTCGTCCACACTGAGCAAACTTCGGGGGGATTGGGAGGCAAACGTGGGCGCCCTAGAGGAAGAGGACTGGACAGAAGCGCTGGCGGCGCCGCGGGGCGCGGCTATAGCCATGCGGCTCCGTCTGATTCAGTTTAAATACCTTCACAGGGTTTATTTTACAAGAACACGATTGTGGCGGGCGGGATTGATCGCTTCCCCGGAGTGTTTGCGTTGTGGTAGGGAGGAAGGCACTTTCCTGCACACTATATGGCAGTGCACGTCCTTAGATCGTTTTTGGAAGGGAGTGTTTGCATGCCTCTCAGAGGTGCTGGGGTGAGAGCTCCCCTGAGCGCCGCGGCTGGCTATACTTCACGTCATGGAAGCCATAGGGGGCAATATCTACAAACAACATCTTCTGTTGTTGGGGTTTACGCTGGATAAGCGGGATATTGCTAGGGAGTGGAAGGCGACACGAGCCCCTTCCACGACTGTATGGAAGAATGGATTGGATTTTTGTATGGGTCTGGAGCAGCCCGTCTTTGTGGCCAGGGGGTGCCCATGCAAACACTATAAGATCTGGAAACGGTGGGCGGACTATCGGGTAATATGGTTAGAGCTGCCGGTGGAGGAGGAGACCAATACATTGGGGTAGTTGCTAGTAGGGTCCAGTGGCCAAGGGGGGGTATGTGAGGGTGCGAGCCATGAGCGTGGGATATTTGGTTGTGGGAGTGGGAAAGCAAGATTAGGCGGGAGTAGTGCGATCACGGGGGAGTTGGGGGAGGGAGTGGGGTAGTTAGGGGAGGGGAAACTAAATGTTTTCAAATATGCATTTTTTTATATATTGTGGTTTTTCATATACAAATGTCATTTGCTTGCCTGTATATGTATGATTGATATGGCAGACGTCTCTGGAGTACAGAGCCCTGCGTTATGATAGTCAAATTGACAAAATAAAATATAAAAAAAAAAAAGCTTTCTTGGGATGTGTCCTCAGGCTTTGGAACAACATCCCCCCTTCAATCAGAGCCAGTCGCTCTTTCAGAGTCTTCAATCAGAGCTGAAAACTTTACTCTTCCAACAATTCCTCTTCAACTGCTCTGTTACCTCCCCCAATTAACCTACGCTCATGGGAAATTCAAACTTAAAAAATCCACCCCTATATTAAACGTTACACAACAACTGGGTGGTTGTAAATAGGTTTCCAATCCCACCCTATATCCCACTTGCCTGAGGGAGGCACCACTGATCTGATGATTCAGCACAATTATATTTGCCCCCACACGGACGAACACATTCCACAGTCAGAGGCCTCATTAGTACAACAGGACAACTCACACCTGAAAACCGCCCACTGATATCCTGGTACAGACTTCCCACCAACACTAAGATCTTCCTACACTGTAACACTTAGAACATCTTCGACCCGAAAGTTTTTTGTTTGTGGATTCCTTTGACTAGCACTCTCGATGTTGCTGTGTTGGACACAGTAGAACAATACATGCTTCTATATACCTAACCAAATCTGTTGTGTAAACTTCTGTTTTCTCTGTAAACTTTTTTTACCAACCCCTGGTGGGGTAAAGTCCATGCTATATAAAAACCCTTAATAAATATATAAATGAGGAAGACATAAAGGAGAGAAGAAAGGGAATGGAATAACAAAGAAGAGAATGGAGTAACACGAAATCAGTAAGAAAAGAGAAGGAAAAGAAATAAGGAATGAAAATAATGAAAAGAACAAAGGATATAAGGAAAAAAGGAACAAGGGAGAGAAGGAGATAACGAAAGGCAATGAAGAATGAAAGAAGAAAAGGAAAGATGATTGAAGAAGAGAAGGAAAGAATGAATGAAGATTAGAGGGAAGAAAGGCTATGAATAGAGGAGGAAAGCGGGAACAAAGGAGAAAAGCAAATGAAAAATGGAACAAAGGAGAGAAAGGGGAAGCAAAAGAGGTAAGGAGAAAATAAGAAAGGTACATAGAGGCAAAGAATGAAGGGGAGAAAAGAAGGAAACAAATCAGCATGGAAAGGTGAGGAGAGCGCGATACACAGAAAGAGGCTGATAGAGGAGAACAGCAAAAGAGAAAGAATAAGTTATTGAATATATGAGTAGAGGGCGATTTGGGGGAGCTAACTCATAAAAAGAAACTTTGCTAAGAATAAAACAATACAGATGTATATATTGTGTGTGTCTGTGTGTGTATGTATATTATCTACTGGCGGTCGCCAGTAGATAGTTATAGTTCGGACCGTATTTCCATAGGAAATCCGCAACATTCTATTTGGAATAACTTTGGCGCCGGTTGACGAATCCTCGCGAAATTTTCAAAATAGGTGGGGCGCTCCGCTCTGCTCCTACCCTGAAAGTCTCGTGGGGATTAGTCAAGCGGGGGCTGAGAAAAAAGGGGGGTCCCAAAACGCGTTTTCCCCATGCAATTTTCTATAGGGACCTTTAGTCCAAGGTACAGCCCGAACGGCTGAACAGAATTACTTGAAATTTGGCAGAGAGGTAGTCCTCAGCTCAGGGAAGTGCCTTTTGCAGGTCTGGTGTCAATCTGTTCAGTAGTTCCTGAGAAAATCAAAAGTAAAATCATATATATATGTGGGCGGAGCCTAACCACACATCTCATCCTGTGATCTGATTGGCTGTCAGCACTTCATCCAAGAAGTGTTGGCAGCCATCTTGGGACCAATATACATGATAGCACCTCATTAAAAAGCATTGCAGTTAATAGAAGGTTTTAAGACTTTAGTTACATTATAAATCATTTGTTGATGGTACCATACTCATTTTAGGAATTGTGGTATGTTCTAAGGTGATTTCACCATGTGAAAAAGCCTTCTGCTGGGATATCATGATTGAGAGAAAAATATTTTCTCATGCTTTTCCCACAGAGGTTTGGAAGGTGATCTATAAGCTAAACTGAGAGCTTATTTTCTGTAAATTCACATTATCTTTCTCAGTCATGTGAGAATGAAGTCTGACATTCTCAGTAAAACATGTACATCCAACAAGGGCAGAGACTGTCAGTTGATTCCTTTGTGTTCTACTGCAGCTTCCCAGAGAGTTCCAAAGAACAACTAGAGCGCTAACAGTCCTACTTATGATAAACGTATGGCACACCTGAAGCCATCTTGCTTGGATTAAAGTGGTAACTCTTAAAACATTTAATTTAAAAAGGAACAAAATGAGGGGGTTCATTTTTCCATAACAAGTATGATTAGTGCTGCAGAAAGAAAAACTAGGGCACATTTTGACTTCTGAAATAAATCCTCTTTTATTTCATTAAAAAATTCTGACATGCAGACTGAAACATGCACTTTCAATACCAGCAGCAGTTTTCCCTGGTGAGCAGTAGCTTTACTACAGTGATCTAATGAGCAAAAAGAGTGCTAACATTCTGAATTTATGGCAAATGTGTGACACATCTGAATGCCTTCTTGATAGAATCAAAGTAAAAAACTGAAAGTATTTCCTACTGAGGAGACTGCAGTAAATGAGGAAATTAGGAAACTTCATAACAAATAAGTCTCCCAAGATGGCCACCAGAGACAAAAGAGCCCAAATGTAGCCCAAATATCACCCAGATGTAGCCCAAGTATAGCCCAATGACAGAATGTCCCAGAGTGTTCTTAAAAACAACTAGAGCGCTTACTGTCTTCATTATGACAAAAGTATGGCACACCTGAAGCCATCTTGATTGGAATAAACTGGTAACACTTAAAACATTTAATTTAAAAAGGAACACAATGAGGGGGTTCATTTTGCCATAGAAATTATGATTAATGCTGAAGAAAGAAAATGAGGGCACATTTTGAGTGACTTCTCAAATCCTCTTCTATTTCATTAAAAAATTCTGACATGCAGACTGAAACATGCACTTTTAATACCAGGAGCAGACTTCCATGGTGAACAGTAGTTTTACTACAGTGATCTAATGAACAACTAGAGTGCTAACTTTCAGAATTTATGGTAAATGTGTGACATATCTGAATACCTTCATGATGGAATCAAAGTAAAAAACTGAAAGCATTTCCTACTGAGGAGACGGCAGTACATGAGGAAATTAGGAAACTTCATAACAAATAAATCTCCCAAGATGGCCACCGGAGAAAAAAGAGCCCAAATGTAGCCCAAAATCACCCAGATGTAGGCCAAATATAGCCCAGTGACAGAAGTGTGCAAAACACTTATTATTTTGTGTTTTTGCAGTGTTATATAGTGCACACTTGTCAGGTATTGGAGTGCTTTACATGAGCATTGGTTACATCACACAAGAACAAATTCATTTTGGTTGTAGACATGGGGAGACTAAGGGCCATATGTAGGTAGCTTCACATTTACCGACTCATAAATACCAAATTTTACCGATTCGGTATTTATGAATCGGTAAATGTGATGTAGGTAATAAATCGGTAAAATTTACCGATTCGGAAAAAGTCGGTAATTTAGAATCGGTATTTACCGATTCGGTAATGAGGCATGCCTTCCCATTGATACCTATGGGCCAGGAGGCCCATAGGAATGAATGGGAAGCCAGTTACCATTACCGAATCGGTAAATACCGAATCGGTAATGGGGGAGGCAGTATCATGGGTGGCAGGGTGTCACATTGACACCCTGTTGCACCCCTGATTCGTCCATGTGTGCACATGTGGCGCACATACATGCCCTAAGGGCATGTATGTCTGCCACATGGCACTGTTACATCTGCGAAATATCACGTTTTGCATGGAATTCGGTATTTATCACCAACCTATATTTGGTGGTAAATACCGAATTCTAATTCCTACTCATCACTCATTATAGTGTTTCCTACCTATCATTTCAGGATTCGGTATTTACCGAATCAGTAATTTTACCGATTCGGTAATTTTATCGATTCTGTGAATTACCGAATCCTGAAATATGCCCCCTACATCTCAAATAGCTAAATACCGGTCGGTAACGGGATATTTACCGAATTTCGGCCGTTACCGACCGGTATTTAGCTACCTACATATGGCCCTAAGTGATTTGACCAGAATCACAGAATGTCGAGCTGAAGCAGAAACTCCAACCTGGCTCCCCAGTTGCAAAGTCTGCAGTTCTGGAAGTAACACCACATCCTCTCCCTAAGTGCAACATTTAATCAAGTGGTCAACTGGATAAAAAAACATAAAGATAACAAATAATTTAAAAGTGCTTTGTCGCTATTTGAAAACTCAGAAAGTATGTCCTTATTTTAGTCTTTTAGAGCACTAACCATAATTTTGATGCCAATAAGACCCTCTCATATATGTAATTTCTAAAGGAAATGCTCTAGGTATTACAGTTTTGATTACATCAAGATGACGTCAGGCGTTCCACACTTTTGTAATAAATATAGAATGTTAGCAATTTAGTTGTTCTTTAGGATACTGTTGAGAGGCAGAGGCCAGGGGCACGGACTCTGAAAATTGAAGGCAGGTAGGAGGGTGCAAAGGCAACAATTTAACCACACTGAGCAGGCAGGAAGGGCCGTGGCAGCACAACAGACTATGGAGGGCAGTGGAAAGGGGGGCAGGGGCAACAAACCAACAATACAGGACTTGCAAGAGAGGCTGTGGCAATGTAATAGACCATTGTGGGCAGAAGGAAGAGGCAATGGTAGTACAACCATACATGCCAACAGACCTGATTCAGCCAGGTAACGTCCAATGTTTTTAAGCTCAAATGGGCTTTATTTGATCTGTCTCCTGTCTACAATCTCCTCTTTTTCAATGTAACTCAAAGGGGAAAATCAATACCCCAGTTTTTTTTCAAAATCTCCCTCTTACCAAGTTCAAAATGTTCGCAAGTATGGTACATTGGATCATGGTAGGCAGGAGGAATTGGGGTAGGGACATGGACTTGCATAACAGAGTACAGGAGGGACATGGAGAGGTGCACCAAACTGACCCTGCAGGGCAGGCATCAGGGTTTGCAGCAGCACAATACACCACACAGGGCATGTGGGACGGGAGTGCAGCACAACAATCCATAGAAAGCAAGAGGGAGGGGACAGGACCATGCACATGGACAACAGAGAACAGAGGGGCAAGAGGCAATGGTAGCTAGCTGACCATAATGGACAGACAGGAGAGAAAGCTGCAGCATAACAACCATAAAGGGCAGGAGGGACGGATCAGGGGCATTACAATGGAACAGACAAGCCAGGAGGGAGGGAGTAGGGGTCTGCACATGTAAACAGAGGGCTGGGGGCAAGGGGGCAGGGCAGGAGCAGCAAGATAGCCATGGAGGTCAGGCAGGATGGGCACTAGAAGCAAGACACACCATGAAGAGCAACAGTGAGACTGTGATGGCATACACACAGACAATGGAGGGAAGGTGGGAGGGGGTCAGGGGCAGCTAACTGACCACACAGGGAAGGTGGGAGGGGCCATGGCAGCACAGAAGACCATGCATGGCAAGTGGGAGGGTTAGTGGCAGCACAATGGCTATGATGGGCAAGAAGGAGGGTGCAGGGGCATGCACAAAGGACGATGGAGGATAGAAGGGAGGGTCAGGACCTGTGCACAGACAAGAAAGTTCAGGGGAAGGGGCCTTACAACAGACCGCACAGGGCAGGCAGGAGGAGCAGTTGCAGCACAACAGACCAGGGAGGGCAGAAGGGTGTGGCCGGGACAGGTTACAGTCATCTGACAATGCTAGGCAGGTGGGAGGGGAGTGGCAGCTCAACAGAACACTCAGAGTAGATAGGAGTGGCAGGTCCATGGAAAATGGTGGGCAAAAAGGATGGAGCAGGGGCATGCACAAAGACATCGGAGGGCAGGGGGAAGGAGAATAGGGGCAGCAAGCTAAGCACAGAGTTTAAGCAGGAGGTCAATGATGGGCCATAGAATTGGGCAATGGAGGGCAGGAGGAGGGGACTGGTACATCATACTAAATTGAGGGCAGTGGCAGCACATCAGACCATGCATGGCAGGAGGGAGGAGGCTAGTCCATGGATTCACACAACAGAGGATAGGGAGGAGGGGGATGGGGCAGCAAGCTAACTGTTCAGAGAAGGCGGGTATTAGGAACTTTATTGTTTTTAAAACGTGTGTCTGTGCGAACTACTTAAAATATGAACAAGTATGCAGCATAATCTCACTTTTATTCAGGAAGAAGAGGACGTTTGTGACTGTGACTCCGGGCTCACTTGGCAGAAACACCCCCTGACCCTCCACCCCTATCGCAAAATGTAATGCCCGTGAAAAGGGTAGGTGAACACAGTGTTATATAGAACATAGTCCTGAGAGCACGATTGAAAATGAAAACTAGATATAGTGTATAGTATAAACTATGCACCAAAAAGTGTGATATAAGATGAACCAGGCGTGAAATATAATATGCAATACATTGTGCGCAATGACAGATTCATTGGAGAGCGCGAGATAGCACAGGGCAGTGTTGTGTAACCTAACTAGTCCCTAAAGTTGTAATATAAAATATGTGCTGGGGAGTGTAACGTTGCATATGCACTGTGACAAAGATATGGATCCCAGATTGTAATATGTATGGCATAGCACTGTGCGTTATAACATAGGCATCGAGGAAGGCACGTTAGATGGGGCAATATAACCCGTGCGAAAACAAGTGTGTCATGACATATTCACGGGGTGGTGTTACAGTGCACATGGGCTAGAGAGTGTCATAGCATATGCACTAGCTGGTGGAATACAACACAGAGGTGTGTGGCACTCGGCAGGCAATGGTGGGTGTAACACAGCATTGGGCTCTGCCAGGAGCGCGCTGTGACTCTCAAGTGATGTTCGTCCCCTTTCCAGAGAGTAAAATAAAAAGTATTACACATCCGGCAGTGGATGTGTGTTTTATTAACCGTGAGGGGGGTTTCTTACATAGTTTTGGTCGAATTTTTGTCGAATCCCCTTTGAATGGCTTGGTGTGCATGTGTATTAAATGTGCCCGTCAATAGCTACCCATGTTTGTATAAATAAACGACAAGGGTGTCTACCGGGATTAGGCACGGTAGGGCATCAGACATGTCAGAGCTTCACTAGTGGTGTAAATACATTCCACGTGGATTCACTGTATGCATAGTCGCCTTTTAATGAATATCACTCAAATCGTCATGGTGATAGGTACGTACGGTTTGTCCAGCATATCCTAGGTGTGTCTATAAATATATATTTTTTTAAAATAATAAAAAACAGTGGCCGGCCCTGGGGATTGGGGTCAAAAAAATATAATTAGGAGACAGGCCCTGAGGGAAGGGGTCATCAGGGCCAATAAATTAGAATAAGAAGGGGAACCACACAGCCCCCCTTCTTAAAAAATTAAAATAAATAAAAGACTGGCATCGTGCCGGAGGCCACGCCCCCTCCTTGCAGCACTCTGCAAACGCGCCCCCTGGCGAGTTGTAAGTTGGGGAATTAATTCCTCTTCAATACTGAGGGTCCCTGAGGGCCAACTAGCCCAACAGGCATCTCCAGTATGCGCCAGGGAGCTGCGCTGCAGACAGGTGTTCTGAGGCCAAGCCCCTTTTTACACCTCTCTGCAACGCAGCTCTGTGGCGCTTACTGGAGGTACCTAGTGGTCTAGTTTGACCCTAGGGACCCTTAGGATTCAAGGGGACTTAATCTCTCAATTTAGAACAGCCACAGGGCGCGTTTACACAGTGGTGAATGGAGGGGACGGGGCCTGAGGTGACGTGTGCAAACACGCACTATGGCACGTTTTAAATTGGGGATATAATTTCCCTTCAATACTGAGGGCCCCTGGGGGCTAACTAGCCCACCAAGTGCTTCCAGTAAGCGCCACTGAGCTGCATTGCAGAGAGATGGTCCAGGCTGTGCCACTTTTTACACCTCTCTGCAACGCAGCTCTGTGGCACTTACTGGAGGTACCTAGTGGGCTAGTTGGACCCTAGGGACCCTCAGGATTCAAATGAACTTAATCTCCCAACTAAAAACAGACACAGGGCGTGTTTACACAGTGGTGAAGGGAGGGGACGGGGCCTGAGTTAACGTGTGCAAAAACGCCCTGTGGCCTGTTTTAAGAGGTAGTTTTAATCCCCCTGCCCTATTATATACTAGGGGCTTACAGAGTCATGAGTGATGTCATGAGTGATGTCACTGACCATGTCATGAGTGATGTAATATGTGACGTCATCAGCAGTGCATTGCGGGCGCGCGAGTTATAGTTAGCTGAACTAACTATAACGGGGGAATTTCATTGGTTTTTTACGAGTGAAATGTCCAGCTAACTATAACATGTGTGAAACCTATGGTTTTTTTCAGTGAATATATATATATATATATATATATATTTATAAATATATGTATAAAACATTTTTTGTTTTCCTCATAACTTTGATTTTGAAGCTGTTTGGTAAATCTTCACAAAACTTTCCAAAGTAAGTCACATCCAACTCAGCTCCTTCCTGCAGAATTTTGGGGTGATCCATCAAGCGTGGGCCA
This sequence comes from Triturus cristatus, assembly GCF_964204655.1. Lineage (NCBI taxonomy): Eukaryota > Metazoa > Chordata > Amphibia > Caudata > Salamandridae > Triturus > Triturus cristatus. The sequence continues at coordinate 468,440,650 of NC_140581.1, read as the reverse complement.
AGAAAAGGAGAGGGGTCCCAGAAACTGTTTTCCCTAACTATAACTTGCACCCTCACCATGCACTACTAATTATCTTCAAAATGACATCACTCATTACATATTCTGTGATGCCATTGATAACATAATAAAAACATCTGAAATAACATCCTTGATGACAACACTGTGCATGATGGGGGAAAACTGTCCATGGTGAGGGAATCAGTTATGCTTACTTTAGACCATGTGTTACTTCAGATAACTATAACTGGTGACTGGTGAATTGCAGTGCTTTTGGTAGTGTAAAACAGAATGTGTTAACTGACATTTTCAGCTGACTGTAATTTCTCTATAACCTTTATTTTTTTCCAGTAAAAAAAAAAATATATATATATATATATATATATATATATATATATATCAAGTCTTCACAAAACGTTTCCCCCAAAAAAAGAAAACAATACAGATGTGCATAGTGTGTGAAGTAGGACCCAGGTACCTGTGGAAATGGATTCTTTGGTTTTGGATTTTTTTGGGTTGGTATTTGTTGCCGTTATATAAATCTTCACAAAACCTTCCCCCCAAAATAGTTCATCCACCTCAGCTCCTTACTTGAAAGTTTCGGGGTGATCCATCAAGCGGGTGCCAAGAAACAAGGGAGATCCTTAAGGTTCAAAACTTTGAATGGCTGGACAGTTGTGTCCCGCGATCATGCAACTGAAAAAAATAAATAAAGCGTACTGATTGGCCTGGGGGTGTTCCCCAATCCCCCCCCCCCCCCATCGGCAGCCTCTCTCCGTGGAAACTCGCCTTCATAGTTCTTGTGGGGCAAAAACAATAAAAACTATAAAGTGGAGTATTTTCCTTTTTTTTGCTACAATCCCACGGTTTTCCCACGGGATCTCAGTGGGAAAAAAACCAAAATGTCAGCTGCAATAAAAAAAATTACCCCAGAGCTGGGCCAAGGGTTGGCGCTTTGAGCAGGGCTTGTGGCCTCCCGCCCCAAGCCTCCTTGAGGCCCTGTGAAGCCCATCCCTCTGGCCCGCTTTTCAAAAATATGAAAGGGAGTGTGCACCCCCTCCCTGAACCTTTTTAGGCCAGGAACCCCATCTCTCGGAGCTGATTCTTTATTTTAAGGGATAGGGTGTCATGAATACCCGTATTACACAAATCCCATTCGCTTTCCCCATTAGGGATTCCACTAATAAAAGTCACATTAGTCCCCGCAAGGAGATTTGTATGCAACAAATGCCTACATGGAGATGCAAAATATATGGTAAACACATGTGAGAGAATCCATATACAAGACTGAAATCAGTAAAGACTGTGATACTGTAAAAGGCTGAAATTCAGTACAAGCTTGAAGACTTTTCCTGTATCAGTTCCTAAGAATTGATGCTTCACACAGATTGCGCCAACCAACAATCATCTCAGAGTTTGTTTCCGCATTCAGACCACGATATCTAGGTATACATGAACCTAGTATTTGAATTTGAGCAGAGCGCATGGTTGAAAAAAGACTACATGATTACAAATCAAGTATAATGGTACATGGATATAAGTAGAATCTGTGTTGTATGAGAAGTGTGCTTAGTATAACAAGAGCTTACTAACAGTTGTATACGATGACTCATGGCTAACGTTCCACTGTTTTTCAACAATACAGTCTGAACATCGGAAGCTGAAACCCCGGCAAGGAAGGAGTTGCAGTGGTGTGAAAACGAGTGGTAGTGGTTGGCCACATTTGTTATTTTGTCCCTTTTGCCATTCCCTTTCATGGTCCTTGTGATGGTGGGTCCCTCAGTCGCCTCATTGACCACAGAGGGGCATGGTAGGACACTCCTCCAGACTTCGCTACTGCTGGGTCAGACTTTTAGGTTAGTGACTTCTGATAAACCCTCCTTGCTTTTGCAACCCCCCCTCTCTGAGCCTTGTGGAGGGATCATATACCCTCAGGCCGATAGATTAATCAAGGAGAGTGAGTGTGCACCCTCTCTCCTTGAGCCTGCATACACCGGGGCTGGTAATTTAATAATGGGGTGAAGGACATGTGGCCCCTTTCTCCTAGCCTGTATGGGACCCGAGGCACCCCATCCCCAGGGCCAGTGTATTGTTTTGGGGACCCCCATCCCTCGGAGCTCAGTTGCAGTGTCCCAGGAACCCCATCTCCCAGGACACTGTGGTTTTTTACATTTTATTTCCTAACCGTGAACTTCGAGAATGAGTGTGTGAGTGAGCGCATGAGTGTCCTAGTTGGGGAGTAGTGAGTGTCTCAATGGGTGCATGAGTGGATGTGTGAGTGGCTGTATGGGTCTGGGAGTGGCTGCATAAGCATCTCACTGGTTTTGTGAGTGGGTCTGCACCAAACAAAGGTCCTTCCTTTTAACTATATGAAGTAAGTCTTCTTTGTTTGGTGGAAATGTCCTCATAATCCTCGGCTTCAAGAACTCCTCACCAAAATCGGCCGGTATGTGCTAAGGAGGCCACTTTTTAAGCTTTCCATCATCCTGGCAAAAGGCAGGAAGACTTTTAGATACTACTAAGGTGGGCGGGGCCAAATAGGGAAGCATCAAAGTGATTTCCACATTTGCATACTCTTAACAATTAAAAGGGAGCACCATGAACTCTTACCAGGACAGAACAACACTAGTCAGTCACATACAGATTGCTCTCCAATAGATCAATAATGCAGTCATCTCCACAAATGAAGGATAGTATCCAGAAACACATGTGTGTAGTGATTAACAGCACTAACCTGCACCAACTTTGGTGAACCACTTTAGCAAAATTTCAAGTAAGCATTTAAACTGAACTGCATTTACCAGGATGCTAAGGGATGAACTGTGCTGGGAGGTGAAGCAGTGTGATCCCATCCCCCTTTTGTTTAAAAAGGCTCCCTTGGCCAAGATGGCGGTGGGATAGGACGCTCGTTTTCTGGCTCCTGCCCGTCGTCCACCCGTTACAGCACAGCTCGGCCCCTGGAGGGTCCGATCAGCGTGGACCGGCCCTGGCGATTGTTGCCCGTCCACTCCGGACCCGTGCGAGGCACGAACTCCGGCTCGCTGGGGTGATTGGCGAGTCGGGATCGGAAAGGCGGCGAGGCACTCCAGCCGCCCACGATTGGGCGGCCTCGACAACGAGGTGGTCCAGGCCTGGATCACCGAGGCCAGCAGTCGTGTCCCCGTCCTCCCTCCAGCTGGCCTCCTACCCCTCTGACTGGACAGCAGCATAGCGACGGGCGCCTGGAGCGCGATCCGTTGCCAGCTTGGTGGGCGCAGGGGACGGACTTTGCAGCTACTCTTCTGGAGACATAGGTACTGCCCTACGATGATACCGCCCTGAGGTCCTTCTCGGGCCTGCTGTCCAGACCTGTGACTGGCGAGCCTGAAACAGTTAGAGTAGTGGCCGGGGGATCCCTGGGCCGGAGTGGGCCACGACGATCCCCGGCCTGTGGTGTTCCTGAGCCTGCCGGAGGAGTGACTGAGCCAGCGGAGCCCGACGCCAGACTGCGGGATCCGGAGGAGGCCTCCGGAGTCGAGTGGCCTGGTCCCTGGGTGGCAGTTTGTGGAGCTCCCTGCACCTCTGTGCGCATCAGCCCGTCTCTCAGCAGGGCCCCTGGACAGGCAGCTTTATCTAGAGAGCCGCGGTCCTACCCACACCGGGCTGCTTACATCGAGGCCGCAGCGGAGGCCCTGCAACACTGGAGGTGGCGCCCCTGAGGAGGACTGCCACGAGTTGGCACTGTAGGTAGGAGATACCCTGCATTGGGCCTGAGCCACGAGGTGCTGTGGAGGCAGGGGGGAGGCACGCGACACGCACCAAGTCATATCTGGCTACTAGGACCTTCTGTGCCCCCCTAGCCGCTAGCACAAGACATTCGCAGCGGATGCCATTCGGTGAGCACCGCGGAGCGCCCTGACCTCCCCGGGTCCGGCTGGTGGGAAGATCCCATGGAGCGTGAGTCCGGCTGGGTCGGCGCAGCGGAGGTTGGAGTAGACCCCTGGCCCCCGGGATGGCGGGGTCCGTTGGTGGCACCGGCGGAGGGGAGGATCCGGCTGGCTTCTCTCAGGTGATACCTCCAACACAAGTGCTTGGGAGTGGCGGCCTGGACACGGTGCGGCATTCGGGTTGGCGGTTAAGGGACTTTCAGCCCTGCCTGGGACCGGCGGGAGCGTTTTGATTGTGGGGCGGCGCTGGCGCTGCTCTCGGGGGGGCCCACTCTGCTCTCAGAGCCTGCACACCAGCTACTGGCGAAGGCCCAACAGAATGTCTAAGGCTAAGACCGGCAAAGGGAAGCCTCTTAAAGATATCTTTGGCCGAGCGCAATCCACTCCCAACATGGCTGCCGCAACCCCGTAGGCTCCTGCAGAGCGCTCCCCCTCGTCCACCGGAGATGAACCCATTACCAAAGACTTCCTGGAATAGCTCTTTCTCACGCTACGAGAGGACATTCAATCAGTGAAAGCGGAATTTGCCACGGAGCTCAAGGAGGTTCGCCGGGACGTTGACAGCGTGGGAGAACGGGTGGCTTCTTTGGAAGAGAGGAGTGACACCATGACGTCGGACGTATCTATGCTCCAGCAAGAGGTGCTTAGGCTTCAGGATCAAAATGTCGACATCCAGACCCATTTAGAGGACTTAGAAAATCGATCCCGGAGGCACAACATTCGGATCCGCGGGTTCAAAGCCTCAGAGGACACCCAAGACCTCTTTGCGTTCACTCAGGGTCTCTTCCGCTACATCCTGGGGGATTCCCACCAATCTGAGGTTGTCTTGGATAGAGCACATAGAGTGGGGCCGCCACGCACCCCCAACGCACCGCCGGCGGACATCCTGGTGTGTGTCCAGGACTTTCGGACTAAAGAGGCCATTCTCTCTAAAGCGAGGTCCCTCCACCCTATTGTTTACCAAGGGCATTCTCCAGTGTTGTTCCAGGACTTAGCCCTGATCACGCTGCAGCGGCGCCGTCAATTTCGCCCAGTCACAGAGCATCTTAGACAGCGGGGGGTCTCCTACTCCAGGGGTCACCCTTTTCGCCTCATCTTTCGCCATTCTGGAAGACTACCAGATTCGCTCACTTGTGGAGGCTTGCCGGGTGCTGGGTCTAGCGGAACCCTCCGGGGATGATGATGTCCGCAGCTCTAAATCAAATCCCGAGGTATCCCCAACGGGCTGGCGGCACCAGGGTGGTCGGCGCCGGGTCCGGAGGCCGCCCTGATCAGAGATTGTTAAAGGACATCAGGCAGCCCTCTCCACGGCTTCTGAGGCTCTCTCTGGAGAAGACGCAACGGTGAAATGACTGCCTTACCCGGCCGGATCTCATTCTCGCTTCTTTGCTGGGGGGGAGGCAGGGGGAGCGGGCCTTCCTCTTGGGCCCACGTAGACCCCTGCTTTGCAGATTGACCAGTTGTCCTGGGACAACGGACTATTCCAACTAGTTAGACTTGTTGCTTTGATCCCCGTTTGGGATATGTTTCAGGGATTTTCTTCTCATGGGTTAGCAGGTTGTTTCTTGTTTCCCTTCGTTCCCTTTTTTTATTGTTATTGGGTGGGTCCCCCTTGTCCACGTTTTATTTAAATTGTAGCACGAATCATACCTCGGACCGTTACAGCCCATTCCTATTCGCATTGCTCCCTCCTAGGGCCCATGCAGCGCTTCCTTTATCCCACTCCCTTTTCGTATACTAGATGCCACCTAGGTCGCTTAAGGTATTGACCCTTAATATCCTGTTAAACGCAGGGCTGTTCTGAGTTACCTAGAACATTCGGCTGCCGATATTTGAGACCCACTTGCTGGCCAAGGATCACCATAGGCTGAAGTCCCGCGCCTTCCCTACACAGCTGTTCCCCTCTAGCTCCACCAAATCAGCTGGGGTGGCAATTCTCGTTTCCCGTTCCTTTCATGGTCAAATCCTCCATAAGGATGCTGAGATTAAGGGTCGCTTGCTCACATACCAATTCCTTGTAGCTGGGGTGTCCCTCATAATAGGCTCGGTATACGCTCCCAACGAAGGGCAGAATACATTCCTCCATCATGCACTCCCTGAAGCGACAGCTAACTCGGAGCGGCGCCTGTTGCTGGGGGGAGACCTGAACCTAGTATTTGACAACATTGCCGATCGCTCATGCCAACGCACAAGCCAAGTGGGGGCCCTCTCACGGGCTGCTTTGACCCATATCCGTGACTTCGGCCTGGTAGACTTGTGGCGACACTTCCACCCCTTGAGTCGCACAGATACTTATTATTCAGGAGCTCATAAAACCTACGCCAGACTCGATTACTTCCTGTGCTCCACCCCATTGCAGATGCTAGCTACGGAAGCTGAGGTTCTCCCTGCGTCTTTATCAGTGCTTAATTTGTGCCGGTGCTTAACACCGGCACTTTTTTCTTAGGGCCGGGTCTACACGGGTATCGATTTGTGCGCAAAATATTTAAATTTGGAGCCCTGGCTGCCAGCCTTCTACTGCCCGGGCGAGGTCCCGGTCTCAAGCGTCACAAAAAACTAATAGTAGCGTTACCTTTCCAGGAGGCACGTTCAGGCCCAGGTCCCACATTTGGAAAGTGAACTGTGCGAGATCACATGAGCCGAGGGCCTCACTAGACCCGGTTGCCGTGTGTGTACAAGTTGCCTCAAAACCCTCTCTGAAGAGCTGAATAGGGGGTGCCTCAACCGTGAAGAACTGTGAGTGAAGGGTGTGGAGGAGATCAGATGTCCTCCTTTGGTGGTGCAGAGCTCAGATACACAGAGGGGATGGGGAGGCACAGCACTCACCATGGAAGGGCCACAGGCACGGAGCGGGGCCACTGTCAAGGCTCTGTTGCCCGATGCTCAACTAGCCCCCAAGACGCCAGCTATTATCGACCACAGTGGGCCTGAAATGCATGTGGGTAGCAGGGATGGCAAGCAGGAGCACAGCCAAGCACCGTGCAGCTAAGAATCTCTGGGGGTGGCAATGTCACAGCGCCATAAACGGGGCCAGCCCAGAGGGCCCAACCGCAGAACAGTTGGCGCCATGCCGGGGGAGCAGACGAAGGCCCATGCAGCCCCACTTGCAATCAGCGGGCTGTCCAAAGACACGCCATCCTAGGCACAGGCATGTCTCCTACCGGCAGAGATGGCCCCGCCCCTGTTGCTCTCAGATGCAGGCTGACCTCAGCGCAGGCAGTCTCAGTGATAGCCGCCAATCCGGTAATGTTAAAAATGCCTATGGGTCTCTTCCCACCTCAGGCTTGCGGCCCTGTGAGTGAGCACTGGGCCATGCTGTGCGGCGCACAGCCGCTTGGCTGATGACTGGCAGCGGGCACAGTGAAGAGTGCTTCACTGGAGGGCATGGCCAGTTGAGAAAAGTCGAACTGCAGCCGCGATAAGCCCCCGGCACACTTGACACGGAGGCCGCCCGTCTCAAGAATGATCAAGGCACAGGGGTCACCGATATCTGTAGACCACAGTGACAGCACCAACTCACCTCGGCGGGCCGCAGGTCAGCAAATGTCACCAAAATGTTCCCTTCGGGGTCTCACTGGTTGTGGTCACTACGGTGACTGCTCGGGTGGGTGGGTAGCCCAGTGTTTGGAGAATGCCTGCAGGATTTTAGGTTTAGCCGGCAGAGCCTCTCTAGAGAATGCCGCTGCCCGCGTCCCACGCAGGGGGACATTCAGCAGGGCAGCTCTCTAGTGGCCACCCGTCGGAGCCTATACCCCCCCCCCACCCCACCTGGTCCATCTCCCTCGAGAGGCCGCGCCTTGGGGAGGGGAGGCCCCAATGGGCATTGCTGGAATAGGACTCCATCATCTAATTTAATGTAACTTAATTTGCAAGAATATTCAATAAAACCTGCATTATCTGGTTAGTTAAGATAGATCCCCAGAATGCTAGGTCATTATTGGCAGTAGAAAGGCTAAAACAAGGAGATGTTGCTGAGATATTGGTCACAACAATAGGATAATAATACAATGTGAAAGGAAGCAAAAGTAGGGAGTCAATGGCCGAAAAGGTAAATACGGCAGAGTTAGCAGTTTTATCGATTTTTCATTGATTTGTATCAGCATGCTGTAGGAAGGTGAGATTGCTCAACGAATCACTTGCCAATAATGCTGTCACTAGCTAAGGTTGTGGCATTAACCATTCAGAGACAGTGACAGGAAGCAGCCAGGGACAGTGAGCATATGTCTTCCGTGTGGCTGGGTGAGAGGACGAAGACAGAGGCTGTTGCCCCCATACTGTCTGATGTTCACAGCCTTTAGTGCCCATCCCATCATTAGATACCCGTGATGTCAGCTTGTGTTTATAAACGTAGGGAAGGCAGTTAACCCACACGTTACCTCCATCATGCTTTATGGTGCTGTAGCTGTTGGAAACACGCTTCTAAGCCAGTAGGCCCCTAATTTGGCCCAATTGAAAATCACAAGAGGATTTCATGTCCAAAACGCTAATTTCAATGCCTTGCTACCGTGCCATATTTGCCAGCCTGAGTAACAGATTTAGGTGTTGCCCTTCTCCGCTCAGTCTTTCGTTGTAGCCTAGGGAGTTTGAAACGTTCACAAATTTTGGTCCCCGAGCTGAAAGATATGTATCCTTCAGAAGCAAATGCGCATCTGTTAGCAGTCAGCTTTAAATTTTTTGCCCTGCAAAAAAAAAAAAAATCATGCAAACCTCGAAGCAGCAGCAATTCGGGAACCATAAAACACTATCAATACATCACCTTTTTTAGACAAAGTGAAAAATGAAACCTGCTTCGTGCTAGGAAAGAAACTCTGTTTTCCGAAAATACATCCACCTTTACCTGCAGAGAACATATTCTTCCGTTGTTTATAAAACTATGTTCAAGGAATGAAGGGTATACATGGTTTGAAGAATTTATATAAAAAAAAAAGCTATGGTTCAGTCCTGGCTCTACAATGTAGGTTTTAGATCCTCACACAATTACGTTAGGATGATCTGCAGTTGCAGCGCAAAGAAAGTTAGGAACATCATTCACGTATAAGCTGAACAGCAGTGGGGCCAAAAGACATCCTTGCGTCAATTTGCTTTTGGTAGAAATCTCCTTTGTTAGTCTGCTCTGGTTTCGTGAGTAAAGTTGCAAATTATTGCTGTTATTTACGGGATTACAGAACAGGATCCATAATTTAGCCCACTAAAGCTAGCTCGCAGGGGCAGGGCACCTATAACAGCGAAGGGAGGAAGGGGGGGCTCTGGCAGCGATGGGAGCCTCCCCAGAGCTGTGGCGGAGTTACAGGGCGATCTGGAGGCAGAAGGGTACAGTAAGGGTACCTCTGCGACAGTCGGAACAGTAAGGGTACCCCTGTACGGCACAGTAAGGGTGCCCGAGCCAAGGTCCGGGAGCCGAAGGAGGTTCTGGGAAGACCGCGACGGCGCCCCGTTAATCCTTCGGCGGTTGGGGGGCCTGACCAACCCGGGGTGTGCCATAACACGCTCCGCCCCCGTTAAAAGGGGCGGGAGTATTAGACAGATCACGTGATCCAAAGGAGGATCTGAAAAAATGTGCCGCACTGCCGGGCATCGACCCACCGTGCGTGCCGGCTCGCAAGGCGGGCGGAGCAGTGAGGGGCTGCTTGCCCTGGATCGCCCATAAGATAACCCACTCTATCGTCATACTTATGTTGTATGAAATAAACCTGCAGCAGTTCTTCACCCATAACGAATGTGTCAGTGTAATCTTTGGGTGACGTCTGTGCATACGTGTTGAGTGGAGCGGATGACGGTGTGGTCACTATGCCGCTGCCCGCGTCCCACGCAGGGGGACATTCAGCAGGGCAGCTCTCTAGTGGCCACCCATCGGAGCCTCCCCCCCCCCCCCCACCTGGTCCATCTCCCTCGAGAGGCCGCGCCTTGGGGAGGGGAGGCCCCAATGGGCATTGCTGGGGGAGGCGGGCCACTGGGCTGGGCGGGGCCAGGCCCTATTTAAGCCTCCCGCCCCCGTAGATCGCCCTCTGCTTCCTGCGTACACTCCTGGCCGCGCGAGATCCCACCCTTTCCGCCTACCCTGCGCGGCGTAGGCAGCGCGCAACTGGAATGTTATAATGTTTTTTCTTGTGTTGCAGGCGGAGTTACAGGGCGATCTGGAGGCAGAAGGGTACAGTAAGGGTACCTCTGCGACAGTCGGTACAGTAAGGGTACTCCTGTCCGGCACAGTAAGGGTGCCCGAGCCAAGGTCCGGGAGCCGAAGGAGGTTCTGGGAAGACCGCGACGGCGCCCCGTTAGTCCTTCGGGCGGTTGGGGGGCCTGACCAACCGGGGGTGTGCCATAACACGCTCCGCCCCTGTTAAAAGGGGCGGGAGTATTAGACAGATCACGTGATCCAAAGGAGGATCTGAAAAAATGTGCCGCACTGCCGGGCATCGACCCACCGTGCGTGCCGGCTCGCAAGGCGGGCGGAGCAGCGAGGGGCTGCTTGCCCTGGATCGCCCGTAAGATAACCCACTCTATCGTCATACTTATGTTGTATGAAATAAACCTGCAGCAGTTCTTCACCCATAACGAATGTGTCAGTGTAATCTTTGGGTGACGTCTGTGCATACGTGTTGAGTGGAGCGGATGACGGTGTGGTCACTATGGCTACCTCACGGCCCGGCTAAGCTCCGCCCCCACACCTCAATATTTACTTTCCTTTTATTAAAGTTGAGTCAATGATGTTGGCCGATCTTTATTGTGGCGACATCAATTTGACACCTGAACGCTGCTTGGACATCTTTGTTGCAGTTGGCATATCGTTGTATGAAAAGTTCCGATATGGACTGAAATTAGTTATTAATTCATATGCTCCCTTTGACGTTTGGCAGGTCTGCAAGGGGTTAAGAAGGGGATTTTATATTTCAAACCACATAATGTTCCGCATAGACATGTTTTTTGCTAGTAACACAATTGTACCGGCCCTTGTCTCTATCAATGATAATTGCAAAATGGATTAGCCCACCCGTCTGTTCCTCTTTGGAGCTGAATCGTCTTACCTCTCAATGAGCCGGACCAATGCAGATTAGACCAGTGTCCCCACTTTTTGCCCGCCATACAGTACTGCGCAGCTGCAGCAGCGATAGTCGAATGAGCCAAGTCATCTCAAAAAGCAAGCAGCGTGTGTCGCGATGACTCAAGCAGCAGCAGGCCTCTCATTACAACATAAGGCAAAGTAAGTAATTAGTTAATTTTAAGAGGCTCCAGTAGTACTGTAGTGTGAAGCAAGTATGTTGTTTTAATGGCTGAGGTACTTGCCCGGAAAAGTGCACCTCTCATTTGCTGCACGTTGTTTTTGTGTAAATGGCCTGCCATACAATCCCGATTGCCAGGCTCCCCGAGAAATAATAATGATGCCGGTAGCACAAGCAAGAGTTTATTATGGTCCTATCAACTCTGCACGGTACAGCAGCAAACACGGATAGCGTACGCATCACTGGGTGTATGTCAAAAGCATTCTTTCACCAGAGTGCCAATGTAAGCTTTTAGTGTTATTTCGGCATCCTTGATATGCTAAGGTTTTTTTTATTGTATATAATTTAAGTTTCCCCAAAAAGGTCATGATTTTAGTTCCCATATTTGGTTTGCAGTTTTGTTCCATCTGCGGCCTCCTCACACATGTGCAGCATTGCCCCAGAGCTGCTCTCTGGCTGATTGTGATAAGCAGAATCACAGCGCAGACTGAGATGTATGTCAGTACTTTGGCTACGCAAGCCTTATTCAGCTATGATCTAGTAGGAGTTTATGGCAAAGGTTTTGGTGTCCGATCATTGTTTGAGGAAAAATGATTTGTAAATAGGGCCCAAGCTCCCACAAATTCTCAATTTGCCGTAATAATTTGGCTGAAATATTTTCCATATCCTGATTTTCAGGTCGCATGTTCATTTTATGTCAAAAGAGTTTTCATTTTGGATACAAACCAAAGTATATTTTTGCCAAAACCGAGTGAGTTTGGGAGCAAAATGTCGTTTTTGCCACTAAATCATGCGTTCTTGCTACAAATCTGTGGGCTCATCATTGATTTATTTTTGTCATGTCTTTATTGTTGTTCATTACAAATTATTTGGGAGTATTTCACAATTTGACTTTCATGGCAGAGTTTAGATTTGTTTTCCCACACAGATTTGTTTTGTCACCATAGGATTCGGTTTTGTAACCAATCGGTTAGCATTCATTAACAAGCATTTACAATGCAATGGTCTCGGCATTGTTAAAGTTAGAGCTGTTGGCATTGCTCATGACATTCTTGTATGTTTTTGTTTTTAAAACATTTAAAGAAACGGCATTGTTATTTACTATGTCAATAGCTTAATCACTTTCCAATATGAGACCTATTGCATTTGCACCCACACACAGAGCCACTCACACAGAGCCACCCACACAGAGCCACCTACACACACAGAGCCACCTACACACACAGAGCCACCTACACACACAGAGCCACCTACACACAGAGCCACCTACACATACAGAGCCACTCACATAGAGCAACCTACACACAAAGTTACCCCACCACTCACATAGAGCATTCTACACACAGAGTTCCCCCCACACAGAGCATCCCACACACACAGAGCCTCCAACACACACACAGAGCCTCCCACACACACACACAGAGCTTCCCACCCACACACACAGAGCCTCCCACACACATATACGCTACAGCCAGGGCTTTAAGAGGGCCGGGTCTCACCAGTGAAGAGCATCGGCAGTTTTTTAAATGGGGCCTCGAAACGGGTCTCTATCGGGCTCTGTTTTGTGCCCTGGCACCAGCGGTCCGTTTTTTGTCCGTTTTGTGTCACAGCAGGCACATTGACGTGCGTGCTCACTTCTCTCTAGTGGAGAAATTAGCTTTAGCGTTGTACCCTTTAAAGATTTCCCTTCTCTTGTTTTTGCCAAATCGATGCTGTCCGGAATAGTTTAGACATGGTAATGACTAGCTCCACAAAGTGGTTTCGTGGGCAGAATAATTTCGGCCTCGCTGGATGCACGCGTAGTTTACAACACAGGCAAATTACCAAGGGCTAAATCTGAAGTTCTGCGAATCTCAGTCCTAATTTACGAACTATGCAGTATTTATGCAAAAGCCACTATTGTATGCAGGTGCCAGTGTACGGTGTAACTTTGCGAATAATTATGATGTGCACAGGGTCACACTGTGGAGAGCACTGGCGGAGATCTGTAGCCCCCAAGTATGGCACAGTATGGTGTGATGGAGTACCTATATAGCGCTTACTAGCCCTGAAGAGGCGCAATAGCCGTGTTCGGAGAACAGCTCAGCGCATCCAATCCCTTTTCTTTTGCACTTTAGGACATGTATGCCTACATGTATGGGGGGGCTTGTACAGCACCAGAACGCATACTATGAAAGTAGGCCAGATATGCTACTGTCCCCGGGCACCGAACACCCTGAGTGCTCTGGGTCCAGTGGACACTATGCCATGGGGAGAGGGGGGAGTGTAACATAGGACGATCACTCTACACCGCATTAAGGTTTTGAAACCTCCTTTTAAATCGTCTCGAAAATTCCGAGCGATCTCATAATTATTAACCTGGTAAACACCTCACTGACCCTACTACCTACATATCCTACAGTACAGTTCCCCCGTCCATGCACCCCCACCTCCCACCATCGTCCAGGTAGCTGAGCCTCTGCAGCTCGGCCGGGACCCCGGCCACGGTCTCCAGCCGTTCCTTCAGCTCCCGGAGCCGGGTCTGGGGGCTGCACCCGGGGACAGAGAACAGCTCCCCGCTGGCTTGTAGGCGCACGGTGACTGTGTACTTCCGCCCGCCATGGGAGGAGGCCAGCTTGGGGAGCCCCTGGAGCCGGTAGCCCGTAGCCAGAGGCCGGCTCGGGGAGGAGGCGACGAGGCCGATGGGACGCGCCATTGCCAAAGCAGAGCCCTCAGCGCACCCGCCTGGTTCGGTGTCTTTGGGAGCGGGACAGACGCGTCGCTAGGTGACAGGGGCCATAAGTCCTCCTCCCCACACAGAGGAAGGCATTAACATCTCAAACGCCTCACTAAAAGAGAAAACAAAACTCATTCGGGCAGGGGACATTTTGGGTTGGATATCTGAGGCTGGCAGATTCAAAATAACGTTCATAATAATATGAAACCTTGCTCACTTTTTATATCTACCAGTCAGATGCTGAATGCGTTTACACGATATGTTTTGAGAGTTCCGTAGTTATATTGTATCATTGCTCTTATAGGGCATACCCTGTTGCAGTGCCGCTGAAGCGCATCAGATGGGTGGGCACGGTGTTGTATAAATTGTTCATTGTTTTCGAGTAATTGCGTTGTAATTACCTTTACAATATGCTTCTTACTCTGAGGCGCCGAAAAAAATAATGGAACCGGGAAAGAGTTTAATGTCTGTGTTAAAAAAAAAAAGAAATACGAACATGAGACGAGAGTAGGGGGGCGAAGGACAGAAAGGCAGGGAGATAAGCGAGCATCTATGGAAAGAAAACACACACCACCGCCTTTCTCCGAGGCGAAGCAGAAATGCCTCGGAGAAACGCAGCGGCGGCTTCAGATTCGGGGGCGTGTTTTTCTTTTCTCTCCTCTTGCCATTGGCTGGAGGAGAGAAAAACACGCCTAAAAAAGGGCGAGGCTAAAAAGTGGAAAGAAGAGCACGGAAAACGCCCCCGAATCTGAAAAAGACGGAGCCTATTTGGAGGGACGGCTCTCTCCTCCAATGGCTGGCCTCCGTTTAAGAAGCCAGCCAATGGAGGAGAGGCAAAAAGAGAGGCGGGCTAAATAGCCACTCTAAGCATCATAAGATCTCCGGACTTCCGGTTCTGCTTTCGGCAGACCGGACGGTCCCTCGACCTTAAAACGATTTTGCTGATGTGTTAAATAAATTTGCATCAAACGGTGTGGGCTAGATGAAGGACAATAACATAGCAATCAATATATGACCACAATTTTGGGGCAGTTTTGGGATGGGCACTTACCTATGTCCCATTTGTATTCAGAAAGCTTAAGGATATCATTCATCTCCTATAGACCGTATGTATGCTGCAGGTCTTGCTCACCATATAGAAACATATGGCCAGTAACCACAGAAGATGCAAGTATTGTCCACTTCTAAGTAGAGAGGAAAGTGTTTACTGCCTGACTAGCTTGTGGCTACGGGTCAAACAAAGATTGGCTTGGGGTTGATTAAGGTAGCTTGTCAGAGCAAGGCCAGAGGTGGGAAGCTCAGGCCACCAGGATTTCAAAATGTATTAACAGGCATTAACACAAAACTGGAATCAGCATCTTTGGTGCCATATAACTCACAGGAGATTAGCAGCTCCTCTATTAGGGAATGGTAGCACGCCGCCCCGTCCGTTCCTCCTTGGTGTTGAATCGTCTTTCATCTCGAGAAGTCGGACCAATATAGATAAGACCAGTGTCCCCACTTTTCACCCACCCCGGCTTACTGCACAGCTGCAGCAGCGATAGTCAGTCGAATTGACCCAAGAATCAAGCAGCGTTTGTCACGTTGACTCATGCAGCAACAGGCCTCTCTTATTAAAACCAAAAGGCAAAGTAAGTAATGATTTCATTTTAACATGCGTTAGTACTGTAGTGCGATGCAAGTATGTTGTTTAATGGTTGAGGCACCTGCCCAGAAAAGTGCACTGCTCATTTGTTGCCCGCGTTTGTTTTTATGTAAATGACTTGCCATACAATTCTGATTGCTGAGCTATACGCGTAATATTAATGTGTCTGCGACAAATTAAGTGGGTGGGGCTAGTGGAAGAAGTAGGTGGAGCCAGAGGAAGTGGGTATGGCCTCCTATAAAAATCTGAGCACCTGGACTTAATATTTTACAAATTAAGCACTGCTCTCCAGTTGTAGCTTCCTTCTTGCTTCCACGCACACAGCTACCACAGCGACATTGGCGTCTCCGTGACTCCCTGCTTCACCAGGCTTCCACGGTGGATCAGATCAAATCTGCCATTGCAAACTACTTAGCCATTAATGCTAACTCGGACACCTCGCTCGCGACTCAATGGACTGCCCTTAAAGCGGTCCTGTGGGGAGAATTTATAGCCATCTCCACTGCCGTTAATAAAGAGCACAGTCGGAAACGGGCCGAACTCACACAAAGGGTGGCGGAGCTGGAGCAGCTGCACCAACGCACCGGGGCTGCCAGGACCTGGCGCCAGCTCTGTACGGAACGGTAGCAGCTTGCGCCTCTGGACCAGGACAGAGCCGAACACGCGGCCCTCCGTCTCCGCCACTCTTACTATACCGGAGGTGACAGGTGTGGCCAGCTCCTGGTGCATAAACTCAGGGAGGTGAGGCAGTGGCAAGGGGTGCTGGCCATTCGACAGTCGGGAGATGAGCTCACCTCGGACAATATCGCTATCGCAGAGGCCTTTCGCGATTTCTATGCTCGGCTGTACTCGGGGGGACTCCCTTGACATGTTGCATAGCCTTGATTATTTAGAAGCGGCTCAGATACCCACTCTGACTGCAGATCAGGCCGACCATCTTGACAGAGATATCGGGCTGGAGGAGGTCGTCGCGGCTATCTCTCGCCTCCGCCTTGGCAAATCGCCTGGCCCAGATGGCTACTCCGCGGCCTTCTATAAAGCCTTTTGCAACCAGGTGGCCCCTCTGCTATGTGATCTCTTTAACACATTCGCACACACTGGAGCAATCCCGGAAGAAATGCTGGAGGCCTCGGTTATCATTATACCGAAGCCCGGTAAAGACGTTACGAGTTGCAGCGCATATAGGCCGATTTCCCTGTTAAATATAGATATCAAATTATACACGAGCATCCTGGTGACACGGCTTGGCCCGTACATGACTCAACTGGTGGAACCAGATCAAGCAGGCTTTATCTCGCAACGGCAAACCAGTGACAATACGAAGAGGGTACTTCATCTTATCGAAAAAGCGTCCCGCACGTAGGGGGAGTTTATGCTATTGGTGATTGACGCAGAAAAAGCCTTTGACAGGGTTCACTGGCCCTATTTAGAACAGGTCCTGCACCGGTTTGGCTTTGGGGAAAAGCTGCGCACTCGTATATTGAACTGTTATCACCTGCCCCAGGCCACGGTCAGGGTAAATGGCCAGACGTCCTCACCTTTCCCCATAGGGAGGGGCACATGGCAGGGGTGTACCCTCTCTCCTATCCTATTTGTGCTCTACATGGAGCCTCTGGCGCGGAGAGTTAGACAACACCCTCTTATCACAGGGATTAAATTCGGGGGAGATATACATACGATTAGCTTGTATGCGGATGACATTTTGCTCTCCCTCACTGACCCTGTTCAGTCGCTGCGGTCCCTTTTCATTGAGCTCCATAATTTTGCACGGGCCTCGGGTTTCCGGATTAACATGGATAAGTCGACCGCCTTAAACATATCACTGTCAACGTCCACATTAGCCCGTCTAATGGAAGAGCACCCTCTCCAGTGGTCAGCCACTACGGTCCCTAACTTGGGGGTGCAGTTGGGCCCCACGATTACAGCCAATGTAACGGCCAATTATGATAGGCTCCGTGCCCATATCCGCAGAGAATTAGGTAGATGGAAGCACTATCCCTTCTCATGGTTGGGCAGAATCGCCGCTGTCAAAATGACTGTTCTCCCCCAGATCCTTTACATCTTTCAGACCCTTCCCCTGCGTCCCCCGCAGGTTGGATTCAACAAATCCAGTCAGATCTGGCGCATTTCATATGGCAGGGCTGCAAGCCTCGGTTTAAGCAAGAGATTGTGGTCCTTCCTCCGGAACATGGCGGGGTAGGCATACCGTCCTTGCAGCTCTACTTTTACGCGGCACAGCTCCGCTATCTAGTAGAGTGGAGCCGATTAGAATCCGAAAAACACTGGTTATTCCAGGATCAGGCGGTTGCGGCAATGACCCTGCAGGGTATCCCCTTTCTCCGGAAGCAGCATAGG
Organism: Triturus cristatus; assembly: GCF_964204655.1. Lineage (NCBI taxonomy): Eukaryota > Metazoa > Chordata > Amphibia > Caudata > Salamandridae > Triturus > Triturus cristatus. The sequence goes on along the minus strand of NC_140581.1, from coordinate 468,422,794 downwards.
TCTGCCAACCTTTACGCCTCTTACATCACAAGTACTATACTGGAGGCTTGGGACCGCACTGCTAACATGCACGGCCTAACTACATTCCCCCCCCCATGACCCCTCTGTTTGACAACCCCGATTTCACTCTTGGCTTGGACCCTAAGGCGTTTGCAAGTTGACGCCTTACCTCTTGCTGGTCCCTGGGGCATCTATTTGATCTAGAGGGCATACTTTCCTTCCCACAAATCAGAACACACTATGGCGTTTCGGAGACTGATAGGCTGCAATACCTACAACTCAGACATTGGGCACTTCAACCACAAATTAAACCCGGGGCTCAGCGCTTCTTAACTCCATATGAGAAATGGCTGCTTACTCGGTCTTCCGATAAAAAACTAATCTCTGATCTTTATAAACATTTGCTTGCAGCTACTACCCTCACCTATAACGCCGGACGGGCGCGTTGGGAGCGGGAGTTGGGGAGGACTCTATCTCACAAGGAGTGGGACAGCATATACTATAGGGCCCTACACTCGGCGCACCATGCAGGACTGATGGAGACGCTGACCAAAGTTGCCACCTATTGGTATCATACACCGAAATGACTCCATCGCTTTGACCCTCGCGTTAGCGATTTATGCTGGAGGGGGTGTGTGGAGGTGGGCACCTTGGAGCACCTTTTGTGGAGCTGTGACCGCATCCAAACCTACTGGGCAACAATTTTAGATGACATAGATGCTCACCTCGATACGCGACTCCCTCGCTTTCCAGCCTATGTCCTCCTTGGCCTGCCCAATCCGTTGACATATCCCCTGAAATCCCGGAGAGGCCGCCTCATCGCCATTGCCCTAGGGGCTGCCACCCAGAATTTAGTAGCACACTGGCGCTCCCCCCAGGCTCCTCCGCGCTCGGGCTGGTTACAGCGACTGTGGATGGTTCTGGGCATGGAGAAATTATCCCTTACACTTGCGGGCAAGGGGGATTAATCCCCGGAACTGTGGCACCCCTTTTTAACTCTGCTCACAACGGAGTTTTGAGAACTAACATGCCCCCATTACCTCAGGCTTCTCCGCCTTGCGGACACTCAGATCCATGTGAAACGCAAGTCACAACGGCCACAATGACCTGCGTGCATTGGGTGTCGTCCCCTTCTTCTTCTACTTATGGTTTGTGGACAAGGGGTGGGAGGGTAGGGAGGGGGGTGGTAGGGAGTTTTTGTAACTTGGTTTTTCCTTCTGCTACTGAGGGTTTCTGTTGTTGACTCGCTCCTTGCATCTTACTATAGCCGGCCCTTGTTGTCTGTATTGCATTGTCTCTCAGGAGCACGAGGTCCGGTTGTCTGCTTTCTGTTTTTTTTAAAAATCAATAAAACAGATTTAAACCATAAAAAGGCTCCCTTGAGCGATTGAGCTGACGAGCTCTTGGAGATGCACCTGTGCGCCAGGGAGAGGTCCAGAGACCTGAGAGGATTGTGGCAGTTTTCTCAGCAACTAACAACTAACAGGAGATGCTCAGTCCGTTCATAGAGAACAGACAGCCACTGAACGCTGTGAAAGATGCAAAAAGACCTCTTCAGATAGTTTGCTCATCACCTGGCCAGAGTTCAGAGTCCATCAGCCCACCCTTATTGGCAGAGCTTCGTCATCTGGGACTCTAGGGAATCTAGATCTAGGGCCACAGTCTTGAGCCACCAGGCCCTGTTGGGTACCTGACATGATGTTCCTGAGAAAGGCTCTTGCCAAAAAATGTGTTTATTAAAAATTGTCCAAGTGTCATACTTAAAAGAACCTAATAGTCTTGAAAAAATTGACTATTTCCTGACTAAGTCTAATGCGGTCATTTGACCGCATTAGACTTAGCCAGGAAATAGTCAATTTTTTCAAGACTATTAGGTTCTTTTAAGTATGACACTTGGACAATTTTTAATAAACACATTTTTTGCCCAGGTAGCCATTTTTAACTTTCACTTACGCTGGAGCACTGCACGTCACTAGAGTTCATATAGTTTGAACACACACCTTGTATCTTCCCTTACTTGGAGAGAGCTGACTGGGAGTGCGCGCTGCATTTGGGTGCTTGTGAAACTGTCTATATTACGGCCGACCCGGCCGGGGGCGCACCGCCGCGTTACTTAGCGGTTCCACTGCTGGTGTGATTATCGGCGGAATGGATCAGTCTGGCTCAAGATTTGAACGGGGAGGAAGTGTGCAGGTACACTCGTGATTAATAGACATTTTATTGAATTGACTGCCTTCAGCCCACTTGGGATGTATTTTGAAAAGACTACCAGTCCCAGAATTCCTTGGAACTTACCCAGCTGTGATTGTTTGATCATAAATGAAATAAAGAAGGGACAAACACTGGTAATCTTAATGGTGGCAGTCATTCAGTAGCAGAAAAGCCTTTGAGGAAGGGCGCATGCCCGAAACGCGTCGGGCTCTGCTGACGCTGGTTGCACCTGTATCTTCCCTTACTTGGAGAGAGCTTACTGGGAGTGCGCGCTGCATTTGGGTGCTTGTGAAACTGACTATATTACGGCCGACCCGGCCGGGGGGCGCACCGCCGCGTTACTTAGCGGTTCCACTGCTGGTGTGATTATCGGCGGAATGGATCAGTCTGGCTCAAGATTTGAACGGGGAGGAAGTGTGCAGGTACACCCGTGATTAATAGACATTTTATTGAATTGACTGCCTTCAGCCCACTTGGGATGTATTTTGAAAAGACTACCAGTCCCAGAATTCCTTGGAACTTACCCAGCTGTGATTGTTTGATCATGAATGAAATAAAGAAGGGACAAACACTGGTAATCTTAATGGTGGCAGTCATTCAGTAGCAGAAAAGCCTTTGAGGAAGGGCGCATGCCCGAAACGCGTCAGGCTCTGCTGACGCTGGTTGCACCTGTATCTTCCCTTACTTGGAGAGAGCTTACTGGGAGTGCGCGCTGCATTTGGGTGCTTGTGAAACTGACTATATTACGGCCGACCCGGCCGGGGGGCGCACCGCCGCGTTACTTAGCGGTTCCACTGCTGGTGTGATTATCGGCGGAATGGATCAGTCTGGCTCAAGATTTGAACGGGGAGGAAGTGTGCAGGTACACCCGTGATTAATAGACATTTTATTGAATTGACTGCCTTCAGCCCACTTGGGATGTATTTTGAAAAGACTACCAGTCCCAGAATTCCTTGGAACTTACCCAGCTGTGATTGTTTGATCATGAATGAAATAAAGAAGGGACAAACACTGGTAATCTTAATGGTGGCAGTCATTCAGTAGCAGAAAAGCCTTTGAGGAAGGGCGCATGCCCGAAACGCGTCAGGCTCTGCTGACGCTGGTTGCACCTGTATCTTCCCTTACTTGGAGAGAGCTGACTGGGAGTGCGCGCTGCATTTGGGTGCTTGTGAAACTGACTATATTTCGGCCGACCCGGCCGGGGGGCGCACCGCCGCGTTACTTAGCGGTTCCACTGCTGGTGTGATTATCGACGGAATGGATCAGTCTGGCTCAAGATTTGAACGGGGAGGAAGTGTGCAGGTACACCCGTGATTAATAGACATTTTATTGAATTGACTGCCTTTAGCCCACTTGGGATGTATTTTGAAAAGACTACCAGTCCCAGAATTCCTTGGAACTTACTCAGCTGTGATTGTTTGATCATGAATGAAATAAACAAGGGACAAACACTGGTAATCTTTTTTTTTTTTTAAAACCTTTATTCGTATAAGTCAGATACACAGCTATTCAGCCGACATCCCGGAGGTTCGGCAGCTCATCAATCGACACATGAAGTCATCCATAGCTCTTATGCAGGATAAAGACAAAGGTTTCAATTTTTGAAAACTATCTAGAATGAACACAACAAGCAAGGCAGTATACATCATAAGTTCGTGTCAGTTCCCAACGAGGGGGCGGCCCCATTTCCAACATCAGATCAAAGCCACCGATCGAGAGGATGAGGGAGAAGCAGAGGCACTAACATTCTAACGGAGGTGCATCAGAAAAACCCAGGTTGGAAGTGAGGCTAGGGGGAAAGTTGCTCCTCTGGTGGTTCAGTGGCAGGAGGCAGACATATGCCCCCCCTATACTGGTTCCAACCTCCCCATACCTTATGCCATTTCTTAGGCCTCCCCCGCGCACTATACACCGTTTTCTCCCGAAACATGCTCCAGTCCATGTTGTCCTTCCATGCATCCAGGGTGGGCGGGCTATGAGAGCCCCACAGTCGTGCTATATCTCGCTTAGCCACCATATTGCCTAGGGTCACCCATTGAGTCTGCGCAGCGTCATAATCTGTAGGACCCCACACATTCAAAAGACAGCGCCGCGCCTCTGGATGCAGTACAATACCCGTGACCTCCTGCATCACAACGTGAATCCGCTTCCATAACTCCGCAATCACACCGCACTCCCATATAATATGTAGAAAGGTGCCCACCATCCCGCAGCCCCTCTTACACAGCCCATCCTCGGAAAAACCCATATGGACCAGCCGGGGCCCAGTGACATAAACTCTATGCAGTATCTTAGGCTGGACCAGCCGTAGCCTGGCGGGGATTGCGACCTCCTTAGGAGAGGAGACGGCGTACTGCCAATCCTCATCGTCCAGCTCAAGGCCGTCCCTAGTCCACTGATCCCGCACCCCTAGGAGGAGGTCGGTCCGAACGTTCACAAGCTTTTTGTAGATTAGGGAGATTGTGCTCTCCGGCATATGGCCGTCCAGGATCCGGTCCTCCAATGGAGAGGACTCAGGCACCTTTTCCCCCTCAACGAGGACCGACCACAGCGCATGGCGCACCTGCGCATACCGGAAGTATTCCGTGCCCTCCAGCGCATATTCCTTCCGCAGCTCGTCAAACGACTTAATCCGCCCCTTGGTCAGCATGTCCCCCACCCTGGAGATGCCAATCAGATCCCATTTCTCGAATCCCTTAGAGTGCCAAAGTTTCCCCAGCACGTCGGAGTCATACAACGGAGTGGCGAGGGTGAGCCTATCCATCCAGCCCAGTGAGTTCGTGACTGTCTTCCACACGTGGACCGCCACCCCGGTCGGCCCCGTGAGGGACCCCGCCGGGGGCCTCGAGTAAAGTGCTCTATAGTAGCCACCCCCACGCAGCAACCACCGGTCCATAGCAAAGCCAGGGCTAAGCGCCGGACCGTAGACTCCATGATTGATCGCGCTCAGTTGGGAGGCCCAATAGTATCTTCTGATGTCGGGAAGCGCGATACCCCCATCGTACCAAGGGAGAGTTAGTTTTGCTATCGCTATACGCGGACGGCCGTCCCACAGCAGCGTGCGCTGTAGACTCTCAACCTCCCGAAAGTAGCTGGCCGGAACCAGCTCCTGGGTGTTCTGCAGGGCATAGAGAAAACGGGGAAGGGACATCATTTTGAATAGCACAGCACGGCCAAGGAGGGAAAGCGGCAGCCGCCGCCAGCCCGCCACGTCCCGCCGCAGGCGCGCCAACGGAGGGAGCAGGTTCCTCTCATACCGTACCGTTGGGTCGGCAGAGATATAAATCCCAAGATACATGAAACCCTCCCGGGCGATCTGGATCGGGCAATTCCGCGGGGGAACCGGGACGTCTCCACACAGGGCATACAGATATGACTTACCCCAGTTAATGGTTAGTCCCGAATTCCTCCCAAAGGAAGTCAAAATGTCGCAGACAACTATGAGGGACTTCCGGGGTGAAGTGAGATAGAGCAGAATATCATCGGCATAAAGGGAGATGCGGTCTTCGTGGTCAGGTGACCATCGAATCCCCCTCACATCTGGGTGCCATCGTATCCAGGCCGCCAGCGGCTCAAGAGCAAGAGCGAACAACAGCGGCGACAGAGGGCAGCCCTGCCTGGTACCCCTCCCCAGGTCGAAGGGACGGGACACCCTACCGTTGACTGCGACTTTAGCGAGAGGTCCTTCATATAATAGTCTCACCCAGCCCACAAATCCGGGTCCGAAGCCGAATTTCGCAAGCGCAGCCCAGAGATATGCCCACTCTACCGTATCGAAAGCCATCATTGCGTCGAGCCTGCCACAATGGCCGGCTCCCGCATCGTCCCCACCCTTGCGATCACTCCGTGGATGCGCCTAAGGTTCAACGCGGTGTTACGATGCGGGATGAAACCAGATTGGTCAGGGTGGATCAGATCACCGATCACCCTGACCAGACGGTTAGCGAGGATTTTGGCGAGGATCTTCGGCTCGGCATTAAGGAGCGAGATCGGCCTATATGAGCTGCACCTGTTCCTGGGCTTGCCATCTTTATGAATGACCACGATTGTTGCCAAGCGCTGGTCGAGCGGGAGGCAGCCCGTCTCCCGCGCCTCCACAAACATAGCTCGCAAATGCGGAGCGATCTTATCCGGCCGGAGTTTGTAGAACTCAATTGGCAGGCCATTCGGGCCCGAGGCCTTGCCCGGACGCAATGAACGGATAGCCCCCGCGATTTCGTCGACTGTGATATCGCCATCAAGATCGTCCCTGTCTATGTCGGAGAGGCAAGGCAAAGCAAGATCGCGCAGGAGTTCACACGAATCCCCCACTGGCCTGTCCGACACGGAGGTATAGACCGTGTGGAAGTAATCCGCAAAGCACTGGACTATGCCAACCGGCTCCGTGACCACGACGCCATCCTCTGTCACGAGGTCCGGAACAACACGATTGACCCGCTCCTTTTTATCCAGCCACGCGATTAACTTCCCGGCCTTGTCCCCGACGTCGTACAGACGGCCCCGCTGTTCCCTACTCAAGGCTTTGGCCGCGTCCGTCACAAGGGCCTTGTACTCCGATTGCTTAAGGCTCAAATTGTGCAGCGCCGCCGCCGTGACCTCCCCCTCCAGAGCCAGCTCTAGATCCGCGATCTCCGCCTCAATCTGGGCGACCTCCGCGTCTCTCCGACGCTTGGCCGCTGCTATCAAGGAGAGGGCCTCACCCCGAAGCACTGTTTTGAACGCTTCCCACAAAGACACCGTCGACGTGACCGAGCCGAGATTTTCCTGGAAATAACGATCGACAGCCTTCAGCACCGCACTGCGAGTCGTAGGGTCCCTGAAATACCACGGGTTAATTGGGGCCACCCTACCCCCCACTCCTCTACCAACATCCATACAGATCCACACCGGCGAATGGTCAGAGATATCCCGTGCCATGTGCCTGGCCTCAGAGACAAAGGAGGCATGTGCAGCTAGGGTAAGCACATAATCAATTCTGAAGAGACTGCCATGCGCCCCTGAATGGAAAGTGTATTGTCGCTGTGTGGGATGCAACAGTCTCCAACAATCAACCAGACCAAGGGTATCTACAAAATCCGGAAGCCACTTCTGAGCCACCCCCGAACTCCTTGGCGGGTGTCTGTCAAGCAATCCGTAGCCAACCGCATTGAAGTCGCCACCCACCACCAACATTCCCTCTGGGAGATCCAGCAATGTCCTCTCTAAGTCCGCAAGTGTAGAAGGCTGCAGTGCAGGAGGGACATAAACCGACACCAGGACCAGCGTCCTGCCCTCCCACCTCCCCGCTACTGCCGCAAAGCGTCCCCTATCATCAACAGTAGTGGAGTCGACCTCGAATGGCAGAGAGGACCTGACAAGTATTCCCGCCCCTCTAGAACCCGAGGAAAACCCGGAGTGTGCGACAAATTTGTAGCCTTTCCTGTTGAGTGCATAGCACGTGTTACCAATCAAGTGCGTCTCTTGCAATAAGACAATATCAGGGGTACATCGCTTCAGAAATTGCAGGACAATCCCACGCTTAATACGATCCCCCAAGCCATTTACATTCCAACTGAGTATTTTTAGGCCCCTACCCCCCATCCCAACATGTAAGGAGACCACCACCCCCCGCGTGGAACCGCACTCGAGTCACAGAAGCTTGCATCTTTACGCCTTGCATAACCAAAAACAACAACAACCCCAACAACAACCCCCATCCACCCCCCACCCTGCACCCCTGCGTAAGCTCTAAAATGCCCCCAAACTTGCAGTGTGCCTGTCGCCCCATACAAAGACTAATCTACAAAAAGAACCCCAGAGGAGGAAAAGGCTCCCATACTGCCCCCGCTACCCCCCGGACTATCACCCTCCCGGGGGAACCGGAGTTCTAGTACTTAAGTCCTGGCTCATTGTTCATCCCCACCACCGTCTGCTCCACCGGAGCGTTCCACGCCAGTCCGTCCTTGGGGCAACGTGTCCAGCCAATCTCCGACCATGTCCGGTGATTCAAAAAAGAAAGTCCGCTCTTCGAACACCACACGCAACCTGGCCGGGAAGAGCATGGCGTATTTCAGTCCCATCTCTCGTAGCCTTCTCTTGACCGCCAGGAAACCTTGTCGTTGCTTCTGCACCATCTGGGTAAAGTCCGGATTGAAACTTACGGTAGTGTTCTGGAATGGCATCGGGCCGGATACCCGCGATGCTTGCAGAATGGCATCTCGATCCCTGAAGTTAAAGATCCTGGCGACAATCGGCCTCGGAGGGGCCCCCACCCTGGGCCTCCCGCCAGGGACTCTGTGGGCCCGCTCGACAGTAAAGAACTTACTGAGGCCTTTGGGCGCCAGATGGTTCACCACCAGGTCCTCCACAAACAGGTCCACCGACTGCTCCTCCGAATTTTCCGGGACACCAATAATGCGCACGTTATTGCGCCTTGCACGGCCTTCGAACTCTTCCAACCGTCGGGCAAAGTGATCATTTGCAGTCCGCAGGGTACGGACTTCCAGCTGAAGGCCGGAGACGTCGCCCAGGAGGCCGGCAGTCTTGAGGTCCAAGGACTGAACCCGCTCATTAGTTTTCCCCAGGTCTGCCCGAATCAGATTGACGTCGATCGATATGGCGTCCACTTTATGCGCCAGGGTCTCAAATTGTTGCCCGATAGAGGACTTCATCCCTTCAATGGCCCCCATGATATCTTGCAGGGTTGGTTCCGCGGAGGGGGGCGACACGTCCTTCAAGGCCTCCAGTGCCTGGCCCGATCCGCCCGGAGACCCCTTCTGGTGGGCAAAGCGGTCCATGTTGTTAGTCTGGGTGTAGCCTCCCCGCCTGGTACTCTTGGGCTTCTGTTTTTCGGCGTCCGATTTGCTCGACATCGCAATCTGCCACGGAGACAACCTCCTTGCCCACACGGAGTAGACAACCATGCAACCAGTGACTGGCACTGCGCACGCCAAAGCCTGGGCGCGGTGGAGACAGGAAAGCGAAAGTGAAAGTGAAAGTGAAAACACCTTCCTTCCGACGACTCGCCCCTCGCACGGCCGCTGTTGTTCAATTAGTGCACGGGCACTGTGCCAACGCAAGTCCCGGGCACCTTTCGGGCAGTAGGCCACAAACTTCCAGGCAGTACAACTTCGGTCTCCGGTGGGCGATTTCGATCCGGACAGCGGCTCTCGCCTCAGCAACGGCTCCCCTCCAATATTCCGGGCGTCGAAAGCAGGATAGTAAACAGGATAGCTGCCGGAGGGAGCGAGGGTCTCGGGAGCTCTAGGCTCACGCGGCCATCTTGATCACGCGCTAAGCTCCTCCCCCCCAACACTGGTAATCTTAATGGTGGCAGTCATTCAGTAGCAGAAAAGCCTTTGAGGAAGGGCGCATGCCCGAAACGCGTCAGGCTCTGCTGACGCTGGTTGCACCTGTGTCTTCCCTTACTTGGAGAGAGCTGACTGGGAGTGCGCGCTGCATTTGGGTGCTTGTGAAACTGACTATATTACGGCCGACCCGGCCGGGGGGCGCACCACCGCGTTACTTAGCGGTTCCACTGCTGGTGTGATTATCGGCGGAATGGATCAGTCTGGCTCAAGATTTGAACGGGGAGGAAGTGTGCAGGTACACCCGTGATTAATAGACATTTTATTGAATTGACTGCCTTCAGCCCACTTGGGATGTATTTTGAAAAGACTACCAGTCCCAGAATTCCTTGGAACTTACCCAGCTGTGATTGTTTGATCATGAATGAAATAAAGAAGGGACAAACACTGGTAATCTTAATGGTGGCAGTCATTCAGTAGCAGAAAAGCCTTTGAGGAAGGGCGCATGCCCGAAACGCGTCAGGCTCTGCTGACGCTGGTTGTACCTGTATCTTCCCTTACTTGGAGAGAGCTGACTGGGAGTGCGCGCTGCATTTGGGTGCTTGTGAAACTGACTATATTACGGCCGACCCGGCCGGGGGGCGCACCGCCGCGTTACTTAGCGGTTCCACTGCTGGTGTGATTATCGGCGGAATGGATCAGTCTGGCTCAAGATTTGAACGGGGAGGAAGTGTGCAGGTACACCCGTGATTAATAGACATTTTATTGAATTGACTGCCTTCAGCCCACTTGGGATGTATTTTGAAAAGACTACCAGTCCCAGAATTCCTTGGAACTTACCCAGCTGTGATTGTTTGATCATGAATGACATAAAGAAGGGACAAACACTGGTAATCTTAATAGTGGCAGTCATTCAGTAGCAGAAAAGCCTTTGAGGAAGGGCGCATGCCCGCAACGCGTCAGGCTCTGCTGACGCTGGTTGCACCTGTATCTTCCCTTACTTGGAGAGAGCTGACTGGGAGTGCGCGCTGCATTTGGGTGCTTGTGAAACTGACTATATTACGGCCGACCCGGCCGGGGGGCGCACCGCCGCGTTACTTAGCGGTTCCACTGCTGGTGTGATTATCGGCGGAATGGATCAGTCTGGCTCAAGATTTGAACGGGGAGGAAGTGCGCAGGTACACCCGTGATTAATAGACATTTTATTGAATTGACTGCCTTCAGCCCACTTGGGATGTATTTTGAAAAGACTACCAGTCCCAGAATTCCTTGGAACTTACCCAGCTGTGATTGTTTGATCATGAATGAAATAAAGAAGGGACAAACACTGGTAATCTTAATGGTGGCAGTTATTCAGTAGCAGAAAAGCCTTTGAGGAAGGGCGCATGCCCGAAACACGTCAGGCTCTGCTGACGCTGGTTGCACCTGTATCTTCCCTTACTTGGAGAGAGCTGACTGGGAGTGCGCGCTGCATTTGGGTGCTTGTGAAACTGACTATATTACGACCGACCCGGCCGGGGGGCGCACCGCCGCGTTACTTAGCGGTTCCACTGCTGGTGTGATTATCGGCGGAATGGATCAGTCTGGCTCAAGATTTGAACGGGGAGGAAGTGTGCAGGTACACCCGTGATTAATAGACATTTTATTGAATTGACTGCCTTCAGCCCACTTGGGATGTATTTTGAAAAGACTACCAGTCCCAGAATTCCTTGGAACTTACCCAGCTGTGATTGTTTGATCATGAATGAAATAAAGAAGGGACAAACACTGGTAATCTTAATGGTGGCAGTCATTCAGTAGCAGAAAAGCCTTTGAGGAAGGGCGCAGGCCCGAAACGCGTCAGGCTCTGCTGACGCTGGTTGCACCTGTATCTTCCCTTACTTGGAGAGAGCTGACTGGGAGTGCGCGCTGCATTTGGGTGCTTGTGAAACTGACTATATTACGGCCGACCCGGCCGGGGGGCGCACCGCCGCGTTACTTAGCGGTTCCACTGCTGGTGTGATTATCGGCGGAATGGATCAGTCTGGCTCAAGATTTGAACGGGGAGGAAGTGTGCAGGTACACCCGTGATTAATAGACATTTTATTGAATTGACTGCCTTCAGCCCACTTGGGATGTATTTTGAAAAGACTACCAGTCCCAGAATTCCTTGGAACTTACCCAGCTGTGATTGTTTGATCATGAATGAAATAAAGAAGGGACAAACACTGGTAATCTTAATGGTGGCAGTCATTCAGTAGCAGAAAAGCCGTTGAGGAAGGGAGCATGCCCGAAACGCGTCAGGCTCTGCTGACGCTGGTTGCACCTGTATCTTCCCTTACTTGGAGAGAGCTGACTGGGAGTGCGCGCTGCATTTGGGTGCTTGTGAAACTGACTATATTACGGCCGATCCGGCCGGGGGGCGCACCGCCGCGTTACTTAGCGGTTCCACTGCTGGTGTGATTATCGGCGGAATGGATCAGTCTGGCTCAAGATTTGAACGGGGAGGAAGTGTGCAGGTACACTCGTGTTTTTTTTTTTTTTTTTTAGTTTTTTTTATGAATGCATATTTTTTATTCGGAAAATGGAGTACAAATCGACAATATGTGAAGTCGATGTTAAAAATTACATGCAATTGCAACATCCAAAGTAACAAAGGAAATAACATACCATCCTGAACCAGAAAGGTCTCCGTACCCAGGATGCGACCTAAGAACCGGGCCAAAGTTGGGCCAGCAAAAAACAAAAAAAAAACAGGAGGTGAACACATGAAAACATTTTTTTTTGCAAATTACAGAAATTACATAAGTTGTGTTAAACATATGTAAAACAAATGTCAAGGTGTCTTAAAATTAAAAGGTGTGCTTTTGTTTTGAACATTTGTGTTTACATCTTTTGACAATAGCTGTAGTGTTCTTTTACCAAGGTCGGCATTACTCCATAAGAAAATTGGACAAAAAGATTTTGTGACGCAAACATGGCGTAAAATTTCCATTAACCCCTCCCATTCAGTAAAACCTATACCTCATTTTGGTGCCACTCCTCCTGGCCCCTCCCACATGTGCTACAGAAACATATACTTATATGTGTGCAGATCTCCGCCACCTTCTCCGCAGAGGAAAGAGAGGAACAGAGGCCTTCCCCCGCAGGTTTATGAAATACATTAAGTAGTAGTAGTGACTAGTTCTACTATAGTACTACTCTATACATTACACAATGTCGTTTGTGACGAGGTCCTTTTTAGGTCTCGCCTACGCAGCGCGCATGCGCCGCATAGGAAAAAGACCTTTAGCCATCGGCACAGCTTTGCGGGCAAAAACGTGCACGCCTTGCATTGCTTCCAATGGCAACGCTTGCACGTCTGGCGATTCCCCTGCGGGAGCGAGCTTTCAAACCATGTGTTAATTACAAACATATGGTTCCTGCTTGCTCCCGCAAGGGAAACAGGCGCAGGCCCCCTCCTCTCTCCCCTCCCCCTGCTGCCTCCTTTCAGTGCGAGACACTCGCGCTTGTCTTTCTTCCTTCTTTTTTTTTTTTTTTTAAATTTCAAAAACCTTTATTGGCAAAAGGAAGATACACAGGGCAGTAGCCCGCCGTTCGATGAACAATGACAAAGGGTCTCCAAACAGGCAGGACCCCACAGTGTCAATAACACAGCCGTTCAGCCGACATCCCAGAGGACCGGCGGCGTCATAAATACCAAATACAAGACTATTGCACTCTACGGAGCCAGGAAGCGTAATGCGACAATGCCTCAGCTAGCCTATATAGTAGTTCGAGAGTAACCCATAGAGCCGTTGGCAGTCATCCAGAACAGGCAGACCAAACCACTCCCATATGAGATCCTATCACCACCCAAACACCCGCCTCCCACCCACCCCTCGCACGCAAAATGTCGATTACGGACAAACTACCCCGCCCGTGTGTGCCCACTTTCACGTCAGGCCCGCTCAGGCAGCTGTGGCACCACGCCACTGTCAGACAGCACAGCACTCCGCTCCGCACATTGACTCTCACTGAACCCCCGCAATAAAGACCCCTTGAGGCCTGCTGCAGGCCCACTCACCAGGCCATCGAACAAAAAAAAAAAGAAAAACCCAGCACTACACACAAACTCGCACCGCTCCGCCACACGTTCACCCTGGGTCTATGTCAGAAGCCAGTGCGCTCTCTGCAGGGACTCGCGCTACGTGCGCCACCTCCTGGGAGCTCCCGCCAGCTGCCTGCACCGAGGCCTCGGCCGCGAGATACGCTCTGTATAAGCCCCAGAAATTTTTAGGACGACTCTTTGGCGGCAATAATTCACTATATATCTCGGCCTGAGTGCTGCAATACAGCAGGTCGCTAGCCCATCGTTTCTTGGTGGGGAGAGGCCCCCTCATCCAACAGAGTGCCACAACTCTTCTAGCAACAAGTAACGCCATGTCAACCAGGCGCCGCAGAGCCACCGGTAGAGGCCGGGAGTACCCCAGCAGTGCCAAGGCCGGGCTGGGGGCAACCACGGTGCCCAGGACCCGGCTCAGCTCCGAGAACACCTCAGTCCAGAACTTAACGACTCCCGGGCAGTGCCAAGCCATATGGATAAAGTCAGCCACCGGGAAATGGCAGCGCTCGCACTCCGCCGAAGTCCGAAGCCCATACCGATGCAGTCTTTCCGGGGTATAATACACCCTCTGCAGGAACTTAAAGTGTACCAACCTGTGCCGACCGTTGAGAGATATCGTCTTGGTGCTGAGACAGCAATACCTCCACATCTCGTCAGTAAGCTCGAAATGCAGGTCATCCTGCCAGGCCAGCCGCGCCGTGACGGACTGACGCTCCGGTTGCCGGTCTACGATTCTTTCAAGGTTAGAGATCAGTTTGTGTGGCGCGGTCGTTTTGATTATGTAGGTGAGTTCCGGTACCTCCTGGGGCTCCGCCATGCCAGGGCCCAGCGCAGCAGATAACGCCAGCCTTACCCTATGAAACTGGAAGCGCTGCAGGAGAGTGGGGGCGGATAGAGCCGGCACAAGTTGGTCCCACGTTTTGGCTATCCCATCCACAAATAAGTCCTCCATCCGCTCAACGCCCAGTGCCTTTAATGCATGGACAACTCCCCTCTCCCTTAACGGGGGGAGCCAATGCACCCAGTCCACCAGTAGCAGAGGTGAGTACAGCAGCGCACAGCCGTGCGCCTTCCTCAGCGCTTGCCATGCATGAGTCGTGGTTGTGAGGGAGTCAAGTCGCCCCACCGAGCGATCCACAGGCCGGAGGGCGACCGCAGGCAACGGTAGCGGATCCGCAAACAGACGTTCCAGGATGACGTGGGGGACATCCGCGCTGGCATGAATCCATGCGTGTAGGTGCGCCGCCTGTGCGACCCTGTAGTAACTCTCCAAGTCCGGGGCCCCTAGACCTCCCCTGTCATACGGAAGAGTTAGCACCCTCCACTGTACTCTAGGTTGTTTGCCCCCCCAGGCCAACTTGATCAGGGTTTGAGTTAGCTGCTTAAAAAAGGCCTTGGACAATACAATGGGGATGTTGGTGAAAAGGAACAAGAATCTCGGTAAGATGACCATCTTCATGATAGCTATCCTGCCCATCAGGGATAAAGGCAGACGATTCCACGACTCAACCTCCTCCTCCAATTTGGTGTACGAGACTCCATAGTTTTCTCTAAGGAGCACCTCAGGGTCTGTATGTAGCCGGATCCCTAGGTACCTGACCGAGTCTGTTGTCCATTGCAGCGGATATTCCATAGGGAACTGGGCAGTAACCGGCGTCAGCGGGAACGCCAGCGACTTGTTCCAATTCACTCTAAGGCCTGACAGCGCGCCGAACCGGACTACCTCTCGTAATATTGACGAAAGGTTCTTCTCCGGATCCCGAACGTAGAGCAGCGTGTCGTCAGCATATGCGGAAATGCCAATTTGGTAAGTGGGGAAATTAATGCCCTCGTACCGGTGGTACTCCCTGATTGCGCACGCCAAAGGTTCTGCCACAAGGGCATAGAGGATGGGAGAGAGTGGGCAGCCCTGCCTAGTCCCCCTGCTGATCCCAAAGGCCTCTGAAACCCGGCCACCCATACGTAGCCTGGCCGCCGGCTGATAATATAAAGCTCCCACCATCTGCAGAAAGGGTTCCCCCAGTCCAACCTTCCGCAACACACGCACCATAAAAGGCCACTCCACGGAGTCAAACGCTTTTTCCATATCAAGGAAAATGGCCAAAGCCTTATTTTCGGGGCGCACATGTTGCATTGTCCCCAGTACTGTACGAATGTTATATGTAAGATTTCTGGCAGGGATAAATCCCGCCTGCTCCGGCGCCACTAGTTCCGGCACCAGCAGCGCCAAACGTGTGGCGAGCACCTTTGCGTATAACTTTGCATCAACATTAAGGAGTGAGAGTGGCCGGTATGACCCACACACGTCAGGTGGCCTACCTGGCTTCAAAATGGTTACTAGAAGCGCTTCGCGCATAGAGCGTGGCATGTATCCCTCCTGGCATATGCTATCAAATAAGGTGATCAGGTGGGGGAGGAGCTGCTCCTTAAAAGTTTTATAAAATGTCACCGTCAGCCCATCAGCTCCAGGGGTGCTACCTGCCTTCATTCCTGCAAGTGCTTCCAAGATCTCATCTTGCTGTATGGGGAGCGACAGGAACTCCCGCTGGGAGTCGGTTAGGAAGGGCATTTTGATATAGCTGAGGTAGTCCTCTATTTCCTCCTCCATCTGTGTCACCCTGGAGGTGTAGAGCCCCGCATAGTAGCTCCTAAACTCAGCGCTGATCTCCGCTTCCCCAGTGACCACTGCACCATCCCCAGTCACCAGCTCGTCTATGACCAGGGGCTTCCGGCTATTGCGCAGTATCCTCGCGAGTAGAGCGCCTGGGCGCTCGCTCTCCCCATATAAGCGGGCCGTAGCATACTTGCCCATATGCCGCACCTCCCTGTCTGCTTCCGCATGATATTCCGAGACTAACTCTTGGATCTGAGCCTCAGCAGCAGGGTCGGGAGACAACCGTTGTCTCTCTACCAGCTGCCCCAACTGGGTCTCTATCACCTTAAGTCTGCCACGTATAGATTTCAGTACCCCGTAATGCTTGGCCATGGCCATGCCTCTGATGTAGGCCTTAAACGAGTCCCAGACCGTATGGAAGCTCTGAACTGAACCCAGATTGGTGTCGAAGAAGGACTCTATATCTTCCGCCAATTCACCCCGGAACACCTCGTCCAATAGCGAGTATGGCGGAAAACGCCACGTGAATGGAGGGATACGTTTAGCCGGGGTGTCTAGTATTAGGAGTAGCGGCGAGTGATCAGAAAGAGTACGCGGGAGGACCGCACAGCCCCTGACTATCGCAAGTAACGACTGTGACAATAGTCAGTAATCAATTCTGGTGTGTACGTCGTGATGTGCGGAGTAGTGTGTGTACCCCCCTTTACCCTGGTGTCTATGTCTCCAGACGTCTACTAAGTCAAGCCTGGTGAGCTCAGCCTGCATGTATAAAGCCGCTGCCGCCGGGCGACGAGTCGGACCCGAGGAGCGGTCCAAAGCCGGGTCAAATGTAAAGTTAAAATCCCCCCCCCACAGCATGCGGGCGTGTGCATAGCGGCGGCAACTATCACCCAGGGCCGCATAGAACTCAGGATTGTCGTAATTAGGTCCGTACACGTTGACTACAACTAGGTCATGACCTTTCCCAGCACACCGGGCAATCAAGTAACGCCCGTCCGAGTCTGCTGCTAGTATAGACAACAATAAATTGGAGCGAGGATTAACCCAGGTGATCACCCCTCTGGAGTGCGAAGTGAAGCCGGCCGCAACGCTGGTTCCCGCCAAGCCTCTCGCTTTAAGCATGTGGCTCGCAAGTGGGAGGTGTGTCTCCTGTAGGAGCGCCAGATCTATATTATGTCTATGCAAGTAATTCAGTACTTTCCTCAATTTACGAAAATCGTTCAATCCCCTTACATTCCATGTCAATGCCCTCAATGATGCCGTGGCTGTGCCACCCGTCAATTCCCCCGGGTCACCCATGTCCAAAACTCAGTGTGACAGTTATAGTGTCCTAATAGGCCAGAGCACAGTGCCATCAGTAGACAATGACCAGTCGCTTCAATCTTGACACCAAGCAAGGTTGTAGACAACCAACAATTCCACAGTGTGTGCGCTCCCCACAACCCCAACCCACCCCCCCACCCACAGCCGACCTCCCCCAACCTGGCCAGACAGTACTCCCACTCACCCCCCCACCCCCCAATGCCAGAAACACACCCCACAAACATCACACCAACCAAACCCCACAAGCTCCCCACTAGGCTACTGCGCTAGGGTCGAGGTTACTAGGCTCTGCAATAATCACAATCTGGCAAGACGCCAGTCAGTTGCGCAACTCCTCTGCCCCGCCCCCAAGTAACCTGGCTGCAGAGCGAGCTACGCTCAATCTCCTGTTGGGATATCTGTGGCCCCCCACAGCACGCAGCCACGGCCATCCTCAGCGCATACCTGGATAACACAGCAAGCCCCGCAAGGCCCGCCCCCCGAGTCCGCCCCGCCAATGATCACAAAGCAACAAGTCCAAACAGAGTAACCCTCAACACAAGATTGATGGGGGAGGGCCGCCGCTCCGTAGCACCCAGCAAGGGGGGCCAGCGAACGGCTAGCCCAACCCAGTGACAGATCTCCTGTGGGCTGATGACCCGGGCAACTTAAGGGCGCAACTCTATTCTCAAAGCGGCAGCCAACGTCTCTTCGGGGGAGGCCCCCCCCAATGCTCAAGTGCCAGTGCCCTCATCCACGATCGTCGTATCAAGCACAGTAATCCCACAGTGTTGGGCGACCCCCGCCCGGCTATCATGGCCGAACAGTCTATTTGTGGACCAAGCCCGAGCTCCCCTCAGCACTTAGTCTTGACCCTCCAAACCCGAGGTCCCCTCCAAAGAGTCACCCAAAGCTCTGGGGCCATTCAGTCGCTCCCTTGTCCATACCTTCAGGGATTTCTGAAGTTCCCTCGGGTCAGTGAAGAAGTGTGAGTGTCCCTGCCGGTTGATCCGGAGCCTCGCCGGGTAGAGCATGGCGTAGTCCAGGCCGAGGTCCCGAAGCTGTTGCTTATACAGTGCGAACTGACGCCTCTCTTCCTGGACCTTCGCCGTAAAGTATGGGTAGATCGAGAAATCCATGCCCTCGTATTGCAGCTTGCCTTTCTCCCTGGCCACCCGAGGGGCCACATCCCTGTCCCTGTAATTCAGGAGCTTCGCAATGATCGGTCGCGCCGGCGCCCCCGGCCGAGGGCGCGGGCCCAGCGACCTGTGAGCCCTCTCGACCACAAACATCGGAGAGAACACCTCCTCCCCCAGCAAGGCTCGCAGCAGTTTCTCAAAGAAGAGTTCCATCTTTCCAGTCGAGGTCGATTCCGCCACCCCCGTTATGCGTATGTTCGAACGCCGTGAACGGGCCTCCAAGTCCTCGGACTTATCCTGAATAACCTGTAGAAGCTTGCTGAGCTGTTTGCGGTCCGCATCCCACTCTGTTTGGGCCTCTTCCACCTGCAAGACTCTCCTCTCCGCGATGTCCAGTCGCTCCGTATTCTTGTCTACACGCTCCGACATACGGTCCATGCGATAGGTGAGCGCATCTAATTTAGCGTCGATTGCGGTCAGGCTGCCCTGCAGGCCCTTCTCCATCGCTACCAGCATCTCCTTAATGTCCGAGCCTGCCGAGGCCCCAACGCCTGCATCGCCAACCGGAGTCTCCTGCGTCACGCCAGCGCCAGCAGCTCCCCTCGGTCTGCGCGGATCAAAAGAGAGCTTGGGCTGTGTTTTGTCGCCTTTCCCCATGTCTATGACTCTCTGTCGCCACTCCGCCAGACCCGCGGCCACCAGTCAGGGCGCCACCGCACAATACGGACACCCCAGAGCAGCAGAAAGGTAGAGAGGCACCCAGACCGTGCCCCCAGGCTCCCACCGGGGCAAACCACACCAGTCTCTCCTGTGTGCAGGGCACGGCGTCTCCAAGGCTCTGTGCAGGGGGCTCACTCGCACCTCACGGCCGTACAGCCGACCCCCGGAGTCGTCCCTCCACGTGTGCCGGGCACCCCGGCTCCGCCGGTCCAAGAAGGGCGTGGCTCCCCCGGGTACAGCCCGGCTAGCAACACTGCGCCTAGTGTCCGGCGCCACCCAGCACTCCCAGGCTTCCGCTCAGGAGCACCCCGGACCACAGGAGGCACAGCGATGTACACGGCCCGAGCTGCCGCCAGGTCCTCCTCGCGCCGTCGGCCCCTGCGCCACCTCCGCTCCCGCTGGTGCCCAGCAGATCGTCGCAAGAGCGACACCAAAGAGCTCCGTCGCTCGCAGTGTTTGCCGGCCCTCCGAGGTCGCACGTCTCAAAAAGTATTAAGGCCTCAAGCCCAACGCAGCAGGGGCCGCAGTCGCCAGACACAGCAGGGCCTAAAAGCACGGGGACAGCGTGCGCTCCGCAGCCCAAGTAGGGGCACCCCTGAGGTGTCCTCACCTCCGCCAAGCCATCCGCCACCTCTCCGCCAATGTCGCCGGAAGACCAGGTTCGCGTCTCTCAGTGCAACCGCACGTCGGCTAACGCAGCACGGGCAGCCTCTAACTCCAGCCCGGGGATCGAGGCCTGGTTCAGTGCGCGCCGCGCCACTCCTCACCGGTGCTCCGGCCGTCGCCTTCGAAGCCTGCGGGGGGCCGCAACACGGGTCCCCAGGTTCCGTTGGGCTTCCCCCGTCAGCAAAGCACGGCTGCCCGACAGCCAAGGATAATTGGGCGGATTATATAAGGAGCAGGACGGAGAGCCTCGCGCTCACTCGTCCGCCATCAGCGCCAGCAAGCTCCGCCCCCCACACCCGTGATTAATAGACATTTTATTGAATTGACTGCCTTCAGCCCACTTGGGATGTATTTTGAAAAGACTACCAGTCCCAGAATTCCTTGGAACTTACCCAGCTGTGATTGTTTGATCATGAATGAAATAAAGAAGGGACACACACTGGTAATCTTAATGGTGGCAGTCTTTCAGTAGCAGAAAAGCCTTTGAGGAAGGGCGCATGCCCGAAACGCGTCAGGCTCTGCTGACGCTGGTTGCACCTGTATCTTCCCTTACTTGGAGAGAGCTGACTGGGAGTGCGCGCTGCATTTGGGTGCTTGTGAAACTGACTATATTACGGCCGACCCGGCCGGGGGGCGCACCGCCGCGTTACTTAGCGGTTCCACTGCTGGTGTGATTATTGGCGGAATGGATCAGTCTGGCTCAAGATTTGAACGGGGAGGAAGTGTGCAGGTACACCCGTGATTAATAGACATTTTATTGAATTGACTGCCTTCAGCCCACTTGGGATGTATTTGAAAAGACTACCAGTCCCAGAATTCCTTGGAACTTACCCAGCTGTGATTGTTTGATCATGAATGAAATAAAGAAGGGACAAACACTGGTAATCTTAATGGTGGCAGTCATTCAGTAGCAGAAAAGCCTTTGAGGAAGGGCGCATGCCCGAAACGCGTCAGGCTCTGCTGACGCTGGTTGCACCTGTATCTTCCCTTACTTGGAGAGAGCTGACTGGGAGTGCGCGCTGCATTTGGGTGCTTGTGAAACGGACTATATTACGGCCGACCCGGCCGGGGGGCGCACCGCCGCGTTACTTAGCGGTTCCACTGCTGGTGTGATTATCGGCGGAATGGATCAGTCTGGCTCAAGATTTGAACGGGGAGGAAGTGTGCAGGTACACCCGTGATTAATAGACATTTTATTGAATTGACTGCCTTCAGCCCACTTGGGATGTATTTTGAAAAGACTACCAGTCCCAGAATTCCTTGGAACTTACCCAGCTGTGATTGTTTGATCATGAATGAAATAAAGAAGGGACAAACACTGGTAATCTTAATGGTGGCGGTCATTCAGTAGCAGAAAAGCCTTTGAGGAAGGGCGCATGCCCGAAACGCGTCAGGCTCTGCTGACGCTGGTTGCACCTGTATCTTCCCTTACTTGGAGAGAGCTGACTGGGAGTGCGCGCTGCATTTGGGTGCTTGTGAAACTGACTATATTACGGCCGACCCGGCCGGGGGGCGCACCGCCGCATTACTTAGCGGTTCCACTGCTGGTGTGATTATCGGCGGAATGTATCAGTCTGGCTCAAGATTTGAACGGGGAGGAAGTGTGCAGGTACACCCGTGATTAATAGACATTTTATTGAATTGACTGCCTTCAGCCCACTTGGGATGTATTTTGAAAAGACTACCAGTCCCAGAATTCCTTGGAACTTACCCAGCTGTGATTGTTTGATCATGAATGAAATAAAGAAGGGACAAACACTGGTAATCTTAATGGTGGCAGTCATTCAGTAGCAGAAAAGCCTTTGAGGAAGGGCGCATGCCCGAAACGCGTCAGGCTCTGCTGACGCTGGTTGCACCTGTATCTTCCCTTACTTGGAGAGAGCTGACTGGGAGTGCGCGCTGCATTTGGGTGCTTGTGAAACGGACTATATTACGGCCGACCCGGCCGGGGGGCGCACCGCCGCGTTACTTAGCGGTTCCACTGCTGGTGTGATTATCGGCGGAATGGATCAGTCTGGCTCAAGATTTGAACGGGGAGGAAGTGTGCAGGTACACCCGTGATTAATAGACATTTCATTGAATTGACTGCCTTCAGCCCACTTGGGATGTATTTTGAAAAGACTACCAGTCCCAGGATTCCTTGGAACTTACCCAGCTGTGATTGTTTGATCATGAATGAAATAAAGAAGGGACAAACACTGGTAATCTTAATGGTGGCAGTCATTCAGTAGCAGAAAAGCCTTTGAGGAAGGGCGCATGCCCGAAACGCGTCAGGCTCTGCTGACGCTGGTTGCACCTGTATCTTCCCTTACTTGGAGAGAGCTGACTGGGAGTGCGCGCTGCATTTGGGTGCTTGTGAAACTGACTATATTACGGCCGACCCGGCCGGGGGGCGCACCGCCGCGTTACTTAGCGGTTCCACTGCTGGTGTGATTATCGGCGGAATGGATCAGTCTGGCTCAAGATTTGAACGGGGAGGAAGTGTGCAGGTACACCCGTGATTAATAGACATTTTATTGAATTGACTGCCTTCAGCCCACTTGGGATGTATTTTGAAAAGACTACCAGTCCCAGAATTCCTTGGAACTTACCCAGCTGTGATTGTTTGATCATGAATGAAATAAAGAAGGGACAAACACTGGTAATCTTAATGGTGGCAGTCATTCAGTAGCAGAAAAGCCTTTGAGGAAGGGCGCATGCCCGAAACGCGTCAGGCTCTGCTGACGCTGGTTGCACCTGTATCTGCCCTTACTTGGAGAGAGCTGACTGGGAGTGCGCGCTGCATTTGGGTGCTTGTGAAACTGACTATATTACGGCCGACTCGGCCGGGAGGCGCACCGCCGCGTTACTTAGCGGTTCCACTGCTGGTGTGATTATCGGCGGAATGGATCAGTCTGGCTCAAGATTTGAACGGGGAGGAAGTGTGCAGGTACACCCGTGATTAATAGACATTTTATTGAATTGACTGCCTTAAGCCCACTTGGGATGTATTTTGAAAAGACTACCAGTCCCAGAATTCCTTGGAACTTACCCAGCTGTGATTGTTTGATCATGAATGAAATAAAGAAGGGACAAACACTGGTAATCTTAATGGTAGCAGTCATTCAGTAGCAGAAAAGCCTTTGAGGAAGGGCGCATGCCCGAAACGCGTCAGGCTCTGCTGACGCTGGTTGCACCTGTATCTTCCCTTACTTGGAGAGAGCTGACTGGGAGTGCGCGCTGCATTTGAGTGCTTGTGAAACTGACTATATTACGGCCGACCCGGCCGGGGGGCGCACCGCCGCGTTACTTAGCGGTTCCACTGCTGGTGTGATTATCGGCGGAATGGAACAGTCTGGCTCAAGATTTGAACGGGGAGGAAGTGTGCAGGTACACCCGTGATTAATAGACATTTTATTGAATTGACTGCCTTCAGCCCACTTGGGATGTATTTTGAAAAGACTACCAGTCCCAGAATTCCTTGGAACTTACCCAGCTGTGATTGTTTGATCATGAATGAAATAAAGAAGGGACAAACACTGGTAATCTTAATGGTGGCAGTCATTCAGTAGCAGAAAAGCCTTTGAGGAAGGGCGCATGCCCGAAACGCGTCAGGCTCTGCTGACGCTGGTTGCACCTGTATCTTCCCTTACTTGGAGAGAGCTGACTGAGAGTGCGCGCTGCATTTGGGTGCTTGTGAAACTGACTATATTACGGCCGACCCGGCCGGGGGGCGCACCGCCGCGTTACTTAGCGGTTCCACTGCTGGTGTGATTATCGGCGAAATGGATCAGTCTGGCTCAAGATTTGAACGGGGAGGAAGTGTGCAGGTACACCCGTGATTAATAGACATTTTATTGAATTGACTGCCTTCAGCCCACTTGGGATGTATTTTGAAAAGAAAACCAGTCCCAGAATTCCTTGGAACTTACCCAGCTGTGATTGTTTGATCATGAATGAAATAAAGAAGGGACAAACACTGGTAATCTTAATGGTGGCAGTCATTCAGTAGCAGAAAAGCCTTTGAGGAAGGGCGCATGCCCGAAACGCGTCAGGCTCTGCTGACGCTGGTTGCACCTGTATCTTCCCTTACTTGGAGAGAGCTGACTGGGAGTGCGCGCTGCATTTGGGTGCTTGTGAAACTGACTATATTACGGCCGACCCGGCCGGGGGGCGCACCGCCGCGTTACTTAGCGGTTCCACTGCTGGTGTGATTATCGGCGGAATGGATCAGTCTGGCTCAAGATTTGAACGGGGAGGAAGTGTGCAGGTACACCCGTGATTAATAGACATTTTATTGAATTGACTGCCTTCAGCCCACTTGGGATGTATTTTGAAAAGACTACCAGTCCCAGAATTCCTTGGAACTTACCCAATTGTGATTGTTTGATCATGAATGAAATAAAGAAGGGACAAACACTGGTAATCTTAATGGTGGCAGTCATTCAGTAGCAGAAAAGCCTTTGAGGAAGGGCGCATGCCCGAAACGCGTCAGGCTCTGCTGACGCTGGTTGCACCTGTATCTTCCCTTACTTGGA
Source organism: Triturus cristatus (assembly GCF_964204655.1). Taxonomy (NCBI): domain Eukaryota; kingdom Metazoa; phylum Chordata; class Amphibia; order Caudata; family Salamandridae; genus Triturus; species Triturus cristatus. The sequence goes on along the minus strand of NC_140581.1, from coordinate 468,398,255 downwards.
GAGAGCTGACTGGGAGTGCGCGCTGCATTTGGGTGCTTGTGAAACTGACTATATTACGGCCGACCCGGCACGGCCGGGGGGCGCACCGCCGCGTTACTTAGCGGTTCCACTGCTGGTGTGATTATCGGCGAAATGGATCAGTCTGGCTCAAGATTTGAACGGGGAGGAAGTGTGCAGGTACACCCGTGATTAATAGACATTTTATTGAATTGACTGCCTTCAGCCCACTTGGGATGTATTTTGAAAAGAAAACCAGTCCCAGAATTCCTTGGAACTTACCCAGCTGTGATTGTTTGATCATGAATGAAATAAAGAAGGGACAAACACTCGTAATCTTAATGGTGGCAGTCATTCAGTAGCAGAAAAGCCTTTGAGGAAGGGCGCATGCCCGAAACGCGTCAGGCTCTGCTGACGCTGGTTGCACCTGTATCTTCCCTTACTTGGAGAGAGCTGACTGGGAGTGCGCGCTGCATTTGGGTGCTTGTGAAACTGACTATATTACGGCCGACCCGGCCGGGGGGCGCACCGCCGCGTTACTTAGCGGTTCCACTGCTGGTGTGATTATCGGCGGAATGGATCAGTCTGGCTCAAGATTTGAACGGGGAGGAAGTGTGCAGGTACACCCGTGATTAATAGACATTTTATTGAATTGACTGCCTTCAGCCCACTTGGGATGTATTTTGAAAAGACTACCAGTCCCAGAATTCCTTGGAACTTACCCAGCTGTGATTGTTTGATCATGAATGAAATAAAGAAGGGACAAACACTGGTAACCTTAATGGTGGCAGTCATTCAGTAGCAGAAAAGCCTTTGAGGAAGGGCGCATGCCCGAAACGCGTCAGGCTCTGCTGACGCTGGTTGCACCTGTATCTTCCCTTACTTGGAGAGAGCTGACTGGGAGGTCGCTCTGCATTTGGGTGCTTGTGAAACTGACTATATTACGGCCGACCCGGCCGGGGGGCGCACCGCCGCGTTACTTAGCGGTTCCACTGCTGGTGTGATTATCGGCGGAATGGATCAGTCTGGCTCAAGATTTGAACGGGGAGGAAGTGTGCAGGTACACCCGTGATTAATAGACATTTTATTGAATTGACTGCCTTCAGCCCACTTGGGATGTATTTTGAAAAGACTACCAGTCCCAGAATTCCTTGGAACTTACCCAACTGTGATTGTTTGATCATGAATGAAATAAAGAAGGGACAAACACTGGTAATCTTAATGGTGGCAGTCATTCAGTAGCAGAAAAGCCTTTGAGGAAGGGCGCATGCCCGAAACGCGTCAGGCTCTGCTGACGCTGGTTGCACCTGTATCTTCCCTTACTTGGAGAGAGCTGACTGGGAGTGCGCGCTGCATTTGGGTGCTTGTGAAACTGACTATATTACGGCCGACACGGCCGGGGGGCGCACCGCCGCGTTACTTAGCGGTTCCACTGCTGGTGTGATTATCGGCGGAATGGATCAGTCTGGCTCAAGATTTGAACGGGGAGGAAGTGTGCAGGTACACCCGTGATTAATAGACATTTTATTGAATTGACTGCCTTCAGCCCACTTGGGATGTATTTTGAAAAGACTACCAGTCCCAGAATTCCTTGGAACTTACCCAGCTGTGATTGTTTGATCATGAATGAAATAAAGAAGGGACAAACACTGGTAATCTTAATGGTGGCAGTCATTCAGTAGCAGAAAAGCCTTTGAGGAAGGGCGCATGCCCGAAACGCGTCAGGCTCTGCTGACGCTGGTTGCACCTGTATCTACCCTTACTTGGAGAGAGCTGACTGGGAGTGCGCGCTGCATTTGGGTGCTTGTGAAACTGACTATATTACGGCCGACCCGGCCGGGGGGGCGCACCGCCGCGTTACTTAGCGGTTCCACTGCTGGTGTGATTATCGGCGGAATGGATCAGTCTGGCTCAAGATTTGAACGGGGAGGAAGTGTGCAGGTACACCCGTGATTAATAGACATTTTATTGAATTGACTGCCTTCAGCCCACTTGGGATGTATTTTGAAAAGACTACCAGTCCCAGAATTCCTTGGAACTTACCCAGCTGTGATTGTTTGATCATGAATGAAATAAAGAAGGGACAAACACTGGTAATCTTAATGGTGGCAGTCATTCAGTAGCAGAAAAGCCTTTGAGGAAGGGCGCATGCCCGAAACGCGTCAGGCTCTGCTGACGCTGGTTGCACCTGTATCTACCCTTACTTGGAGAGAGCTGACTGGGAGTGCGCGCTGCATTTGGGTGCTTGTGAAACTGACCATATTACGGCCGACCCAGCCGGGGGGCGCACCGCCGCGTTACTTAGCGGTTCCACTGCTGGTGTGATTATCGGCGGAATGGATCAGTCTGGCTCAAGATTTGAACGGGGAGGAAGTGTGCAGGTACACCCGTGATTAATAGACATTTTATTGAATTGACTGCCTTCAGCCCACTTGGGATGTATTTTGAAAAGACTACCAGTCCCAGAATTCCTTGGAACTTACCCAGCTGTGATTGTTTGATCATGAATGAAATAAAGAAGGGACAAACACTGGTAATCTTAATGGTGGCAGTCATTCAGTAGCAGAAAAGCCTTTGAGGAAGGGCGCATGCCCGAAACGCGTCAGGCTCTGCTGACGCTGGTTGCACCTGTATCTTCCCTTACTTGGAGAGAGCTGACTGGGAGTGCGCGCTGCATTTGGGTGCTTGTGAAACGGACTATATTACGGCCGACCCGGCCGGGGGGCGCACCGCCGCGTTACTTAGCGGTTCCACTGCTGGTGTGATTATCGGCGGAATGGATCAGTCTGGCTCAAGATTTGAACGGGGAGGAAGTGTGCAGGTACACCCGTGATTAATAGACATTTTATTGAATTGACTGCCTTCAGCCCACTTGGGATGTATTTTGAAAAGACTACCAGTCCCAGAATTCCTTGGAACTTACCCAGCTGTGATTGTTTGATCATGAATGAAATAAAGAAGGGACAAACACTGGTAATCTTAATGGTGGCAGTCATTCAGTAGCAGAAAAGCCTTTGAGGAAGGGCGCATGCCCGAAACGCGTCAGGCTCTGCTGACGCTGGTTGCACCTGTATCTTCCCTTACTTTGAGAGAGCTGACTGGGAGTGCACGCTGCATTTGGGTGCTTGTGAAACTGACTATATTACGGCCGACCCGGCCGGGGGGCGCACCGCCGCGTTACTTAGCGGTTCCACTGCTGGTGTGATTATCGGCAGAATGGATCAGTCTGGCTCAAGATTTGAACGGGGAGGAAGTGTGCAGGTACACCAGTGATTAATAGACATTTTATTGAATTGACTGCCTTCAGCCCACTTGGGATGTATTTTGAAAAGACTACCAGTCCCAGAATTCCTTGGAACTTACCCAGCTGTGATTGTTTGATCATGAATGAAATAAAGAAGGGACAAACACTGGTAATCTTAATGGTGGCGGTCATTCAGTAGCAGAAAAGCCTTTGAGGAAGGGCGCATGCCCGAAACGCGTCAGGCTCTGCTGACGCTGGTTGCACCTGTATCTTCCCTTACTTGGAGAGAGCTGACTGGGAGTGCGCGCTGCATTTGGGTGCTTGTGAAACTGACTATATTACGGCCGACCCGGCCGGGGGGCGCACCGCCGCGTTACTTAGCGGTTCCACTGCTGGTGTGATTATCGGCGGAATGGATCAGTCTGGCTCAAGATTTGAACGGGGAGGAAGTGTGCAGGTACACCCGTGATTAATAGACATTTTATTGAATTGACTGCCTTCAGCCCACTTGGGATGTATTTTGAAAAGACTACCAGTCCCAGAATTCCTTGGAACTTACCCAGCTGTGATTGTTTGATCATGAATGAAATAAAGAAGGGACAAACACTGGTAATCTTAATGGTGGCAGTCATTCAGTAGCAGAAAAGCCTTTGAGGAAGGGCGCATGCCCGAAACGCGTCAGGCTCTGCTGACGCTGGTTGCACCTGTATCTTCCCTTACTTGGAGAGAGCTGACTGGGAGTGCGCGCTGCATTTGGGTGCTTGTGAAACGGACTATATTACGGCCGACCCGGCCGGGGGGCGCACCGCCGCGTTACTTAGCGGTTCCACTGCTGGTGTGATTATCGGCGGAATGGATCAGTCTGGCTCAAGATTTGAACGGGGAGGAAGTGTGCAGGTACTCCCGTGATTAATAGACATTTCATTGAATTGACTGCCTTCAGCCCACTTGGGATGTATTTTGAAAAGACTACAGTCCCAGGATTCCTTGGAACTTACCCAGCTGTGATTGTTTGATCATGAATGAAATAAAGAAGGGACAAACACTGGTAATCTTAATGGTGGCAGTCATTCAGTAGCAGAAAAGCCTTTGAGGAAGGGCGCATGCCCGAAACGCGTCAGGCTCTGCTGACGCTGGTTGCACCTGTATCTTCCCTTACTTGGAGAGAGCTGACTGGGAGTGCGCGCTGCATTTGGGTGCTTGTGAAACTTTCTATATTACGGCCGACCCGGCCGGGGGGCGCACCGCCGCGTTACTTAGCGGTTCCACTGCTGGTGTGATTATCGGCGGAATGGATCAGTCTGGCTCAAGATTTGAACGGGGAGGAAGTGTGCAGGTACACCCGTGATTAATAGACATTTTATTGAATTGACTGCCTTCAGCCCACTTGGGATGTATTTTGAAAAGACTACCAGTCCCAGAATTCCTTGGAACTTACCCAGCTGTGATTGTTTGATCATGAATGAAATAAAGAAGGGACAAACACTGGTAATCTTAATGGTGGCAGTCATTCAGTAGCAGAAAAGCCTTTGAGGAAGGGCGCATGCCCGAAACGCGTCAGGCTCTGCTGACGCTGGTTGCACCTGTATCTGCCCTTACTTGGAGAGAGCTGACTGGGAGTGCGCGCTGCATTTGGGTGCTTGTGAAACTGACTATATTACGGCCGACTCGGCCGGGAGGCGCACCGCCGCGTTACTTATCGGTTCCACTGCTGGTGTGATTATCGGCGGAATGGATCAGTCTGGCTCAAGATTTGAACGGGGAGGAAGTGTGCAGGTACACCCGTGATTAATAGACATTTTATTGAATTGACTGCCTTAAGCCCACTTGGGATGTATTTTGAAAAGACTACCAGTCCCAGAATTCCTTGGAACTTACCCAGCTGTGATTGTTTGATCATGAATGAAATAAAGAAGGGACAAACACTGGTATTCTTAATGGTAGCAGTCATTCAGTAGCAGAAAAGCCTTTGAGGAAGGGCGCATGCCCGAAACGCGTCAGGCTCTGCTGACGCTGGTTGCACCTGTATCTTCCCTTACTTGGAGAGAGCTGACTGGGAGTGCGCGCTGCATTTGGGTGCTTGTGAAACTGACTATATTACGGCCGACCCGGCCGGGGGGCGCACCGCCGCGTTAGTTAGCGGTTCCACTGCTGGTGTGATTATCGGCGGAATGGAACAGTCTGGCTCAAGATTTGAACGGGGAGGAAGTGTGCAGGTACACCCGTGATTAATAGACATTTTATTGAATTGACTGCCTTCAGCCCACTTGGGATGTATTTTGAAAAGACTACCAGTCCCAGAATTCCTTGGAACTTACCCAGCTGTGATTGTTTGATCATGAATGAAATAAAGAAGGGACAAACACTGGTAATCTTAATGGTGGCAGCCATTCAGTAGCAGAAAAGCCTTTGAGGAAGGGCGCATGCCCGAAACGCGTCAGGCTCTGCTGACGCTGGTTGCACCTGTATCTTCCCTTACTTGGAGAGAGCTGACTGGGAGTGCGCGCTGCATTTGGGTGCTTGTGAAACTGACTATATTACGGCCGACCTGGCCGGGGGGCGCACCGCCGCGTTACTTAGCGGTTCCACTGCTGGTGTGATTATCGGCGAAATGGATCAGTCTGGCTCAAGATTTGAACGGGGAGGAAGTGTACAGGTACACCCGTGATTAATAGACATTTTATTGAATTGACTGCCTTCAGCCCACTTGGGATGTATTTTGAAAAGAAAACCAGTCCCAGAATTCCTTGGAACTTACCCAGCTGTGATTGTTTGATCATGAATGAAATAAAGAAGGGACAAACACTGGTAATCTTAATGGTGGCAGTCATTCAGTAGCAGAAAAGCCTTTGAGGAAGGGCGCATGCCCGAAACGCGTCAGGCTCTGCTGACGCTGGTTGCACCTGTATCTTCCCTTACTTGGAGAGAGCTGACTGGGAGTGCGCGCTGCATTTGGGTGCTTGTGAAACTGACTATATTACGGCCGACCCGGCCGGGGGGCGCACCGCCGCGTTACTTAGCGGTTCCACTGCTGGTGTGATTATCGGCGGAATGGATCAGTCTGGCTCAAGATTTGAACGGGGAGGAAGTGTGCAGGTACACCCGTGATTAATAGACATTTTATTGAATTGACTGCCTTCAGCCCACTTGGGATGTATTTTGAAAAGACTACCAGTCCCAGAATTCCTTGGAACTTACCCAGCTGTGATTGTTTGATCATGAATGAAATAAAGAAGGGACAAACACTGGTAACCTTAATGGTGGCAGTCATTCAGTAGCAGAAAAGCCTTTGAGGAAGGGCGCATGCCCGAAACGCGTCAGGCTCTGCTGACGCTGGTTGCACCTGTATCTTCCCTTACTTGGAGAGAGCTGACTGGGAGGTCGCTCTGCATTTGGGTGCTTGTGAAACTGACTATATTACGGCCGACCCGGCCGGGGGGCGCACCGCCGCGTTACTTAGCGGTTCCACTGCTGGTGTGATTATCGGCGGAATGGATCAGTCTGGCTCAAGATTTGAACGGGGAGGAAGTGTGCAGGTACACCCGTGATTAATAGACATTTTATTGAATTGACTGCCTTCAGCCCACTTGGGATGTATTTTGAAAAGACTACCAGTCCCAGAATTCCTTGGAACTTACCCAACTGTGATTGTTTGATCATGAATGAAATAAAGAAGGGACAAACACTGGTAATCTTAATGGTGGCAGTCATTCAGTAGCAGAAAAGCCTTTGAGGAAGGGCGCATGCCCGAAACGCGTCAGGCTCTGCTGACGCTGGTTGCACCTGTATCTTCCCTTACTTGGAGAGAGCTGACTGGGAGTGCGCGCTGCATTTGGGTGCTTGTGAAACTGACTATATTACGGCCGACACGGCCGGGGGGCGCACCGCCGCGTTACTTAGCGGTTCCACTGCTGGTGTGATTATCGGCGGAATGGATCAGTCTGGCTCAAGATTTGAACGGGGAGGAAGTGTGCAGGTACACCCGTGATTAATAGACATTTTATTGAATTGACTGCCTTCAGCCCACTTGGGATGTATTTTGAAAAGACTACCAGTCCCAGAATTCCTTGGAACTTACCCAGCTGTGATTGTTTGATCATGAATGAAATAAAGAAGGGACAAACACTGGTAATCTTAATGGTGGCAGTCATTCAGTAGCAGAAAAGCCTTTGAGGAAGGGCGCATGCCCGAAACGCGTCAGGCTCTGCTGACGCTGGTTGCACCTGTATCTACCCTTACTTGGAGAGAGCTGACTGGGAGTGCGCGCTGCATTTGGGTGCTTGTGAAACTGACTATATTACGGCCGACCCGGCCGGGGGGGCGCACCGCCGCGTTACTTAGCGGTTCCACTGCTGGTGTGATTATCGGCGGAATGGATCAGTCTGGCTCAAGATTTGAACGGGGAGGAAGTGTGCAGGTACACCCGTGATTAATAGACATTTTATTGAATTGACTGCCTTCAGCCCACTTGGGATGTATTTTGAAAAGACTACCAGTCCCAGAATTCCTTGGAACTTACCCAGCTGTGATTGTTTGATCATGAATGAAATAATGAAGGGACAAACACTGGTAATCTTAATGGTGGCAGTCATTCAGTAGCAGAAAAGCCTTTGAGGAAGGGCGCATGCCCGAAACGCGTCAGGCTCTGCTGACGCTGGTTGCACCTGTATCTACCCTTACTTGGAGAGAGCTGACTGGGAGTGCGCGCTGCATTTGGGTGCTTGTGAAACTGACCATATTACGGCCGACCCAGCCGGGGGGCGCACCGCCGCGTTACTTAGCGGTTCCACTGCTGGTGTGATTATCGGCGAAATGGATCAGTCTGGCTCAAGATTTGAACGGGGAGGAAGTGTGCAGGTACACCCGTGATTAATAGACATTTTATTGAATTGACTGCCTTCAGCCCACTTGGGATGTATTTTGAAAAGAAAACCAGTCCCAGAATTCCTTGGAACTTACCCAGCTGTGATTGTTTGATCATGAATGAAATAAAGAAGGGACAAACACTGGTAATCTTAATGGTGGCAGTCATTCAGTAGCAGAAAAGCCTTTGAGGAAGGGCGCATGCCCGAAACGCGTCAGGCTCTGCTGACGCTGGTTGCACCTGTATCTTCCCTTACTTGGAGAGAGCTGACTGGGAGTGCGCGCTGCATTTGGGTGCTTGTGAAACTGACTATATTACGGCCGACCCGGCCGGGGGGCGCACCGCCGCGTTACTTAGCGGTTCCACTGCTGGTGTGATTATCGGCGGAATGGATCAGTCTGGCTCAAGATTTGAACGGGGAGGAAGTGTGCAGGTACACCCGTGATTAATAGACATTTTATTGAATTGACTGCCTTCAGCCCACTTGGGATGTATTTTGAAAAGACTACCAGTCCCAGAATTCCTTGGAACTTACCCAGCTGTGATTGTTTGATCATGAATGAAATAAAGAAGGGACAAACACTGGTAACCTTAATGGTGGCAGTCATTCAGTAGCAGAAAAGCCTTTGAGGAAGGGCGCATGCCCGAAACGCGTCAGGCTCTGCTGACGCTGGTTGCACCTGTATCTTCCCTTACTTGGAGAGAGCTGACTGGGAGGTCGCTCTGCATTTGGGTGCTTGTGAAACTGACTATATTACGGCCGACCCGGCCGGGGGGCGCACCGCCGCGTTACTTAGCGGTTCCACTGCTGGTGTGATTATCGGCGGAATGGATCAGTCTGGCTCAAGATTTGAACGGGGAGGAAGTGTGCAGGTACACCCGTGATTAATAGACATTTTATTGAATTGACTGCCTTCAGCCCACTTGGGATGTATTTTGAAAAGACTACCAGTCCCAGAATTCCTTGGAACTTACCCAACTGTGATTGTTTGATCATGAATGAAATAAAGAAGGGACAAACACTGGTAATCTTAATGGTGGCAGTCATTCAGTAGCAGAAAAGCCTTTGAGGAAGGGCGCATGCCCGAAACGCGTCAGGCTCTGCTGACGCTGGTTGCACCTGTATCTTCCCTTACTTGGAGAGAGCTGACTGGGAGTGCGCGCTGCATTTGGGTGCTTGTGAAACTGACTATATTACGGCCGACACGGCCGGGGGGCGCACCGCCGCGTTACTTAGCGGTTCCACTGCTGGTGTGATTATCGGCGGAATGGATCAGTCTGGCTCAAGATTTGAACGGGGAGGAAGTGTGCAGGTACACCCGTGATTAATAGACATTTTATTGAATTGACTGCCTTCAGCCCACTTGGGATGTATTTTGAAAAGACTACCAGTCCCAGAATTCCTTGGAACTTACCCAGCTGTGATTGTTTGATCATGAATGAAATAAAGAAGGGACAAACACTGGTAATCTTAATGGTGGCAGTCATTCAGTAGCAGAAAAGCCTTTGAGGAAGGGCGCATGCCCGAAACGCGTCAGGCTCTGCTGACGCTGGTTGCACCTGTATCTACCCTTACTTGGAGAGAGCTGACTGGGAGTGCGCGCTGCATTTGGGTGCTTGTGAAACTGACTATATTACGGCCGACCCGGCCGGGGGGGCGCACCGCCGCGTTACTTAGCGGTTCCACTGCTGGTGTGATTATCGGCGGAATGGATCAGTCTGGCTCAAGATTTGAACGGGGAGGAAGTGTGCAGGTACACCCGTGATTAATAGACATTTTATTGAATTGACTGCCTTCAGCCCACTTGGGATGTATTTTGAAAAGACTACCAGTCCCAGAATTCCTTGGAACTTACCCAGCTGTGATTGTTTGATCATGAATGAAATAAAGAAGGGACAAACACTGGTAATCTTAATGGTGGCAGTCATTCAGTAGCAGAAAAGCCTTTGAGGAAGGGCGCATGCCCGAAACGCGTCAGGCTCTGCTGACGCTGGTTGCACCTGTATCTACCCTTACTTGGAGAGAGCTGACTGGGAGTGCGCGCTGCATTTGGGTGCTTGTGAAACTGACCATATTACGGCCGACCCAGCCGGGGGGCGCACCGCCGCGTTACTTAGCGGTTCCACTGCTGGTGTGATTATCGGCGGAATGGATCAGTCTGGCTCAAGATTTGAACGGGGAGGAAGTGTGCAGGTACACCCGTGATTAATAGACATTTTATTGAATTGACTGCCTTCAGCCCACTTGGGATGTATTTTGAAAAGACTACCAGTCCCAGAATTCCTTGGAACTTACCCAGCTGTGATTGTTTGATCATGAATGAAATAAAGAAGGGACAAACACTGGTAATCTTAATGGTGGCAGTCATTCAGTAGCAGAAAAGCCTTTGAGGAAGGGCGCATGCCCGAAACGCGTCAGGCTCTGCTGACGCTGGTTGCACCTGTATCTTCCCTTACTTGGAGAGAGCTGACTGGGAGTGCGCGCTGCATTTGGGTGCTTGTGAAACTGAATATATATATATATATATATATATATATATATATATATATATATTCACTGAAAAAACCATAGGTTTCACACATGTTATAGTTAGCGGAAATTTTACTGATAAAAAACCAATGAAATTCCCCCGTTATAGTTAGTGCAGGCAACTATAACTCACGCGACTGCAATCCTCTGCTGATGCTAATACTGTATTTAGACACTTATTTGCCCATGTCTTCTTCCATACATTTTTA